>NC_142018.1:3437500-4037500 GCF_049901735.1 Notechis scutatus | reverse complement strand
TTTTGCATAATTGGCACTTTTAGTTAAATAGGCTCAATCCAATATTAATTCAGGAGGCATCACTCCAGAATTCTTACCTTTCGTTCCAATTCTTCATTTTATTCACACAAAAGACAACCTTGCAAAATAGTTGAACTAAGAGAGAATAAGTAGCCCAATGTCACACAGTGAGTTTTCATAACTGCTAGAAGACTCGTACCTGTATATTCTGGCTTCTGGTCCAATCTTCTAATCAATATGCTACAATTTTAATTATTAAAATGTTACCTTTTTTTTTTTTTTTTGCTGTCAGGCATCTTGTGCTGTTGTTGGGTGTTAGAGGATTTCAGTATGTGTTCTGACCCAAACCTTGTTCCAAGGAAACAAACATGAAACAGAGGTACAAGAAAAACGTTTTAATGATTCTTTACGAACTCCGTTCCTTCACGGTTAAAAGGCTGTTTCAAACTAATTGTCTCTGATAAGAACGAGCCTTGCCAAGGTTATGCAAGGCTGCCAAGAACACTAGATAAAGTTGCCAAGAAATATTTCAAACACCAAGAGTCTCCAAACACCAACCAAGATATTCCAAACGTCCACAAGGCCCTGAGTGCAAAATTTTCTTTGCTTCTTGCAAAGAACTCTGGTTTCTCAGCTGGCTTTTATCTCTTAAGGGAGGGGCCATTACTGTGCTGCCTTACTTCCGAGTCGCCCGTGCTGCTGCAACTGCTCTGGGCACAGGCTCCTCGGGGACTTCTTCATCACTGCTGCCAGCTTCCACAAGCTCCGAAGGCAGCACTCCACTCCCTGATGGTCCTGGCCCCATCCCTGCATCACACGCAGGCCCCTTGTCCGAGTCCTCACTCTCCGAGACACCAGCCGTCCACACCTGCTGCTGATGAACCCCAACAGTATGCTGCAGAAAGTTTTTTGAGGTAGTAGGTGAGGGATGTGGAGCCGGTCTACAGGGCTACTGTGGAACACGCCCTAAGCTTTTTATCTTGATGTGGCAGAAAAATTGGTGGTGTCAATCCTAGTGATAAGCAGAGAGCAACCCCACTCAGGCAGCCGGAGCATGTTGGGCTGCTGGGGGAGGTTTGATGGTCTGGAGTGACAATGACATAGCACCCGTAGAGAACCATCAGCAGTTCAGCAACAGTGCTAAATGCCTGTTTTTCCACTGGAGTTATAGGAGCTGGGAGGAAGCCAGTGAAGGACTGAAGGCAAGTGCCATATCAGCAGTAACACCAACCAGATGTTTTTGTGGGAGGCCATCCTCGAAACTAGCAGTACTAAACAATGTTCATTTAGTCTCTACGCTTGCCTTTCTGGCCAAGGTCACCGAGGAGGCGGTAGGTCAAGGTCCTGGTGGTTATCTTTAGACATGAGATGGGGCCAGGTTGCTTGTGGGACTGCCTCACCAAACCTTTCCGCCTGCCATTGAGGCAGTGTCACTTGGTGGGTCCTTGGAAGACTGCCTCCTTTCTCATGGCACCTGTCTTGGGGATCAAACATCCTCCTTGAGATACAAGCAACCATCGCAGGGCTGTGAAGATTTTGGACCTTCTCCTTGGAGTCAAAGTGCTCGTAAGAGCTCTGATACGGTTGAGGTGCATTTGTTCCCGAGATCGCTACCGTTGATGCTTTGGATTGTGTTTCTGTTTCATTTTTACCTGCCCAACACCTAGGGTGCCTTTGATAGATGGGCAGCCATAGAAGTATGATGATAGATGATAGATAGATAGATAGATAGATAGATAGATAGATAGATAGATAGATAGATAGATAGATGATAGATAGATAGATAGATAGATAGATAGATAGATAGATAGATAGATAGATAGATAGATACTGGTGTTTCTTATTCATATCAGTATGTTGATCTTTTTTGAGGGGAATAAATTTCATGAAATATTTGAGCAGAGGTTGTTTTGCTTGATTTCAAAGCTAATGGTAACAGTGCATCAGTTTACAATAAAAAGGGAGATTTGGGGCAGCTGATTTTGGTAGCTGGTTTCCATAGAAGCAGCTCAGAACAGTATGTGTCTATTAGGGAAATCCATAATTAACTAACTGAATGCAAACATGGGGGAATTCTTTCATGTTTCTGTTCTGCCGATAATTGTTTTTGGTTACTTAGCTCGTCTATAAAAATTCTGTTTACTTCAGTTGAAAACTGATGTTGCTTTTTCTTTTAATGAATCAGATTTAAGCTTTAGGTCTGTCAAAATCAATATTGCAATTATTCATCGTTATAATGCCCAAGTTTTTTGTTTTTTGTTTTTCAACTGAGAACAGCTGTTAAAAAGGCAGGTTGGGGTGTGTAGTGAGTCCGGAGCAAGAAGCAAGGAATCCTGGACCAGATACAGGTAGTCCTTGATTTACAACCAGAATTAAACCCAACATTGATGTGGTTAAGCGAAAATTTCTTCAGTGAGTTTTGCCCCCATTTTACGACCTTTCCTGCCACAGTTAGGTGAATCACTGCAGTTGATAAGTTAGTGACCTGGTTGTTAAGTGAATCTGGCTTCCCCATGGCTTGTCAAAAGATTGCAAAGAGTGATCACATGACCTTGGGGGCCCAGGAATGGTCCTAAGTAAGAACCAGTTGCCAAGCACCTGAATTTTGATCACATGATCAGGGGGTGCTACTAAGGCTGTAACTGTGAAAAATGGTCATGTCATTGTAACTTTGATCAGTTGCTAAACGTTATAAGTCGAAGACTACCTGTAGTGTAGGAGATGACCAGGCTGAGCCTGAGGGAGGGGTCAAATGCATCATAAATCTCGCATCCCTGCGCCCACAAGAGAGCTAAATCCAGCCCACCTTGAATAAGCATAAGCGCACCAACGTGCCTACCGTCCCTGTCCTATTGTTTCTTTTATTTTTCTTATATGTATCCATGTATTCATAACTATGTTTTTTTACTCATACCTATTATCTTGTAAGCAATTGACAAACCAAATAAATAAAATAATAAATGAATGTCTTCCTTCTCTACCACTAATTTTCCTCAACCCTTAGTAGTCCAGATCCTTATAGAGAGCTTAAGCTTGCAATAAATCTTTATACTCAGTTGAAGGGCCTCAGTCTCCTGATTTCCCCAGCGCTTGACATACAGTATCGCTTTGTAAGCCTGTGCCAGATGTAACCAAATGGCCATCATAAGAAGCAGGTTTGAAACAATTTGTTACAAAAAATCAGGGAAAAGAATCCCAGTATTTAAGTTGTTATATATCTGGTTGTTAGTCTTCGTTAGAAATTTATGGTGTAAAAGTTGATGCTTTTCTGTGTAAAGCAGGGCTCGCCAACCTTTCGGACCTCAGGGACCGCTAAGTTCATAAATGACATATATAAAAAACGCAAACAATTTTTCTGCGGATCGCCAAAATTTTCTCGCGGATGACGTGGTGACAGCTGGTGTAAAGTACCTTATCTTGAAAGCCATCCTTGACTTCCCACAAAAGCATGTCACAGATTAACAGATAATCAGAGTTGGAAGGGACCTTGTAGGTCATCTAGTCCAACCCCCCTCCCAAGCAGGAGACCCTACACCATTTCTGACAGATCCAGTCTCTTCTTGAAAGCCTCCAGGGACGAAGCTCCCACAACTTCTGAAAGCAACGTCTGCTCTATTGATTGATTGTTCTCACTGTCAGAAAATGTCTCCTTATTTCCAGGTTAAATCTCTCCTTGTTCAGATCTGTAATCTCTAGATTTTCTGGGAGCAATCCTTCCATAATTATAATTTCTGCTCCCACTATGCTGCTGAAAAGAAAAAGCTTAGAATAATGGGACGAAATAACTGTACAATGAGATTTTTCTCCCACTATTATTCTTGGTGTTCCAGAGAATACTCCAACTCTTTAGAACTGATTTTGATAGAGGGGGAAACTTAAGAGGATATTTTACTACTGTATTGTTCTGACAGCAGAACGATTTCGTTAGATTTTGTATGTAGCAGGTTGGCTCAGCCTACAGAGTGGCATGTTGGAGGTCTCAAACCTCTTTTGGAAACCCTTTGAATATCCACTCCTTGTTTTGGCTCCTGCTGTGGGTTGGTTAATACCACTGATCGGTGACTTTCCTGACATCCTCTCCCTTATCTTGCTATGGGTGAAAGATCTGACTCTCCCAACCTGAGCTGTCCAGTTGGCAATTAAAAGGTACTGACGAAAAAAAAGGCTCTGATGCAAACTCTGGCGACTAGACAATTTAACTCTTCCTTTGGGAAATAAACCAATTTCACAAGTCATGAGCAAAATCAAACTTTTAAAATGCAAGAATCCCTGTTTACAGAAATCCCTGTTTACATAGTTAAATACGAGTAGGTGGGGTGAGTAAAGAGAAACTACAAAATAGATAATGCAATGCTCTGGACAGATCACAAGGTGGTGCTTGTAATGGGCTGTGGGAATAACCTTGAGGAAGAGGAGGAAGAGCTGCAACCAAGGCAATGGTCAAATAAGAGTCCAGAGCAGGAATGGAATTTGGGAAAGGCGCTTAGACTGGACCCTCCTCTTTAGGATAAAGGCATGGTAGGGAGAGGCACATTCACAGGTGCAAGGTTCTATTATGGAAACCCTGTAATAAAAGTGGCTTTACTATACATGACTTTGGGGTTCAAGTCTGGCCTACCTTGCAGGGCCGGTAGCACTGGTCTACTGCAAATTCTCTCCCAAGGCATTTGAAACAGGAGTCAAATTATTCCAGAAAAAAAAGGTATTTTAATATAATTAATAACCTTGTACATGTGTGAGTTTTATGTAAATTGGACATAAAGCTCAGATTTATAATTAGGAGAGAAATGGAAAAAATTGGCACCACAGAGTAAAAAAATAAACACCAGTGTAATACGGAATCCTGCTAATTATTTTTACCTATGCCTACAGAAATAAACTATTGTTATCTGTTTTAAATTACCTGGCTTTTCTTCAGATTCTTGGAGATTCCAAAATAGAATCAGAAACTGGGGAGAACAAGTGTTAGCTATTGGCTTTTCCCAACCCAGTTCACAGCTTCTGCTCTTGTTTTTCATTCTGTTAAAACTTCTTTATATATGGAAATACCTGACTCTCCAAACATGACAAGGCACCTATCTCCTTTGTGAATATAGATTGAATTTGAGATGAGGGAACATATATACTGTGTCTGAGCTTGCCAATATTGCCACCTACAGCCGCAACTCCATCGAAGATTGAGAATGTTAACAAGGCTTTGAAATCTGTGGAGTTATGAGGATGTAATATAAGGTAAAGCCTGCTGCTTAGGGAACCAGATTAGCTTATATGTCAAACCACCTATAGGGCAATATTACTACTGTCCTCATCTTTCCTATTACCTGTTTCCTTAGCTTCTTATGACTATAACTTTGTTGTTTTCTTGTGATCACCCTGAAAAAGCCGCAAAAAACAACCCCCCCCCCCACACCACAAATAAAAAAAATTAATTCTTCCCCCCCCCCCCCCCCCCCCCCCCCCCCCCCCTTTTTTTCATTTGGGCCCCCCCCTGCCCAAAAACCAACCCAAACCAAAAAAAAAAAACACCCCCCCCCCCCCCCCCCCCCCCCAACCCCCCCCCCCCCCCCCCCCCCCCCCCCCCCCCCCCCCCCCCCCCCCCCCCACATACCCCCCCCCCCCCCCCCCCCCCCCCCCACCACCCCCACCCCAACCCAACCCCCCCCCCCCCCCCCCCCCCCCCCCCCCCCCCCCCCCCCCCCCCCCCCCCCCCCCCCCCCCCCCCCCCCCCCCCCCCCCCCCCCCCCCCCCCCCCCCCCCCCCCCCCCCCCCCCCCCCCCCCCCCCCCCCCCCCCCCCCCCCCCCCCCCCCCCCCCCCCCCCCCCCCCCCCCCCCCCCCCCCCCCCCCCCCCCCCCCCCCCCCCCCCCCCCCCCCCCCCCCCCCCCCCCCCCCCCCCCCCCCCCCCCCCCCCCAAACCCCCCCCCCCCCCCCCCCCCCCCGCACCACCCCCCCCCCCCCCCCCACCCCCCCCCCCCCCCCCCCTATGTTGATTTTTTTATTGAGTATCCTATTATAATTTATGTTGATTGCTTATTTATGTTGATCCTATACTATCACTTGAGTGTTGTATCTTATGATTTATGATTATTGTATTTTATGATGATGATCATGATTTATCACTTGTTGCTTGTGTCTACGTGGAGAGCTTCTGCAACTGGGAAAAAGTTCCTTGCGTGTGTCCAAATCACACTTGGCCAAAAAAGAATCCTATCCTTATTCCATTGCCATTCCATTTTGCATGTACAAGGTAACAGGTAAAGGTGATTTGCTATTTGAGAATGGCCCACAGTTGTTTGTTGCAAACTTTTTTTTCCATATCTTAAAATAATGAATATATGCTTCAAAACAATAAATGATTTTGTCAGATTCTTTAAGTCTCACTAGAAGCACTAAAAGAAGCTAATTTCAGTAAAATGCAGAGGCGTGGAATGTTACTGAGCTCTGAGAAATGCAAGATCCGTTTTGTTTTCTTTATTAAACTTACCATGCTGCTCGTTTTTGAGCTTTTTGTGGAGCTTAAAATAAATGTAGAGTTTTGCTCATAGGCTTACAGATAATCCTGTCTCCTTATTGTCTCCTAAATAAATAAATAAAAAGTTCCACAGATTCCATAGCAGGATGGCTTCAGTAGATCTTTTCTCTGGCAGTATTGGCAGCTGCTATAATGATTATTAATGTTGAAGGGCCTTGGTGATATCAAATATAAATCTAAAGTCTAGATTCTAGACCTTCTCTCATAAAATAATAGATAAAACGAATGTGCATGTTGATAGTGTCACACTTTATATTAAATATTCCGGGCTAACTAACAAAGTGATTCAAACCTAAGTTGAATCCCTAATAAAATGATTTCTTACTGCTTTTTGTTCAGGACAGCCAGTAGAGGTGACTTCGTATTTTCTGCTGATCGCTTGGTAAGCCATATTTTTCATGTACTATGTTATGCTCATTCATGAAGGTGTTATTACCATAATGACTCCACCCTTAAGCATAGATTATTTAAAAACCAGTCATTAATATTAATGATATAGTTTGATTATTATATTGTGCTTTCCTATTGTCCTGTT
Source organism: Notechis scutatus (assembly GCF_049901735.1). NCBI lineage: Eukaryota > Metazoa > Chordata > Lepidosauria > Squamata > Elapidae > Notechis > Notechis scutatus. Next base: position 4,030,435 of record NC_142018.1, on the reverse strand, counting down.
CCCCATTTATGTCAGAGGTATGGTTTAGGGCAGGGGTCTCCAACCTTGGCAGCTTTGCTGACTGAGGAACTCTGGAAGTTGAAATCTACAGGTATTAAAGTTGACAAGGTTGGAGACCCCTGGGTTAGGGTGCTTCCAGCTTGAATTAGCTGGTGACATCCCTGTTGCCTGGGGGGCATCCATGGGGCTCCTCTGATGTCCCCATCAAGGAACTGGAGCGAATGGTGGGAACTCACCCCACCCACAAGCCCAGCACTCTCAAACGTGGACTTGCTGACCTCCAACCCAGGGCCCTACACATGAGCAAACACACTCCTTGTTTTCCTATTGCAATTCCATCAAAGTTCAGTGAGTTTTGTTAATGAAAAATTTGAATTCAAACAAATACTATTTTTTTAAAAACAGAATTTTCTTTTTCCCAGCGGCAAGATACATTTGCTTGTTTTACCAAGTAAAATACTTCCACATAAAAATTTATACATAAATCTTTAGGATATATATTCAAGAATACATATGGATTCTGAATCAGTTGGTATTTTTACTTAATGTAACCAGACTATAGGACTATTGTTGTATTTCCCAATATCAGTTTTCTTGGAAATACCTATTTACATGGAATCCATACGTTTTTCTCCATTTGATAAATAGCGCTAGTTGATTCGTGGAGATGGCCCCCTGCTTGTGGTATATACAACTGAAAGTGCGAAAAGCCATCCTTCAAGCGTGTCTTGGAAATCTTGTTTTGTTGCTTGTTGAAACATTCTAAAATCAAAGAGTTAAATAAATAAATGCTGTTGTTTGTATTGGTTCAGCAGTAATGCCCATAGATAAGGAGAGAATCCTCCAAGATATTCTGTTTATCCACCGTTGTGACTGTCCTATGCAGTTAGACCTCAGCTTACGACCATTCGTTCAACGACTGAAATTACGACGGTGCTGAACGAAGGGACTTGGGACCTGTGCCCGATGTTACAGCTGTTGCAGCCCTCATACATTATCACATGATCAAAGCTCAGGGGTGCAGCAGCCCACCCACCCTTAGAACTGGCCGCAGCTCCTGCCTTCTCTCTCCCTCCCCACCATTTATGCCCTTTAATGCTGGGGAGGTTCCAGTGGTGCATGAAGCAGCCACCTCGCCAGGACCGAACATCTGGGAAGTCTTCACAGCAGGGTACCTAAGCAGCTGCCCACAGCTGGCTCCAAAGGCCAGGAGACTCTCCAGAGCGGGAAGCAGGCCTACCCCCACCCCTGAAGCCCCGAATCCCTGGGAAGCTCCAGCACAGCTGCCCTCACTGCCCTCCCCTGCCCAGTGCCAAGTGGCTTTCACCGTTTTCTTCCTCCCAGGAGGCGGCTCCACCTCGCCCTTTACCAGGAAGAAAAAGTTAAAGGCAGCCACTCAGCTGCGGTGCCTTAAAATGCCCCTTTCCCCACTTTCCTGGGTGGGGCTGGAGGACTGCAGCCACTTCCTGGTGAAGGTGGGGGGGAAGAAGAACTGCCCTTACTTTCCCACAGCAAAAGTTTAGCACATCTCTCTTCTTTTTCTGTGCAAAGGGCCAGACTGGACATGCTTCATAAGCTCAATTATAGCATTAGCTTAAAGAACTTTTGGCTTCACTTTCCTGGGTTAAAACCATCAAGCACCTATTCCTAGAAGAGATCAGTGTCAATGGAAATGATTCCTATGATCGGGCGGCACTTGGCAACCAATCATAAAAGCGAGTCAGTTGCCAAATGCCCAAGATGGGAGGTGGGCAACATTTTATGATGGCCAGAAGTGCTTAATGGCCATAAAACAACCTTCCTGAGGCTTTTGTAATGGCCATTAAACAATTGGCAATAAGTGGAGGATTATCTGTAGGCTTAGTTTAGGCAGGAGACAAATTTTGCTTGCAATAAAAGTGAGAAATGCTTTTATTGAGACTTTGGTTTTGCTGTGATTATTTGAATTTTACTTCCCTTGCAGATCAGACTCGTAGTTGAAGAGGGATTAAATAGACTACCCTACACAGAATGCACAGTGACCACTCCAACAGGTAAAAAGAAGGTAGAAGCTCCCAAGGCGTGGGAATGTCCCAGGCCAAATTATATAAAGGTTAATAAACATTTGTTCCAATGGTGCTGAATGAGGAGACACGTCTGGACCTTGAAATTGGGCTCATTGCAGTGTTCCCACATTCGTGTAATTGTAATTCAGGTGCTTGGCCACTGGCTCACAGACTGTTGCAGTATCCCACAATCACATGATCACTATTTACAATCTTCACTACAGGTTTCAGGCAAGCAGTCCATGGCAAAGCTGGCAGGAGGTTGCAAATGGTGATCGTTGGGCTTAAACCACCTAATGACTGGAACTGCCATCTGAAGTTGATGCAGTCGTGTGCTGTGTTGTGTTACGACCATGTCATTTAGTGATTGAGTTCCTGGTGCCATTTACTGTTGCTAACCAAGGACTAACTCTATTTAGTGCAAAGCTAAAAGAGATAGATAACACATGGATAAGATATCGTACAGTTAGCGCAAACAAACAAAATTATTAAACAAAACACAGAATGCTCTTTAGCAGCAATTTAAATAAATTCCTTAAGAAATTGGTCTCCGGTTTTTGTTGTCCCGGCCATCAAAGAACAGCAAAATTTAATAGATTTCTAAAGAGATCACATAGGTGACCTGCCTTAAAATGATAAAGACTACATGACATCCTGATGTAAATATATATACTGTATTATATGTTTCTGTAGCAGATGGCTTACATGCTTATCGGTAGTTCAGGTTGAGCAACTAAATCTTGAGGTACACAAATAAAAATCCAATAAACAGAAGGCTATTTTAGCTCTGGTCATTCAAATGCAGGTAATCCTCATTTAGCAACCATAATTGGGACGAGCAACTCTCATTAAGCAAAGCAGTCACTAAGTGGGACATCCTATGACTGCAACTGTATTTTCCTTTTCTCAACAACCCCACCCTTTAGAACGCTTATCCTGGTGTGCTAGCAGAAGGGAACTGCGTTCAATGAAGAGGAAGGATTGCAAGAAGGCAAGCAGATACACACCAAAAGGAATGCGAAGGCACTGTTAGCCCCTGAGTCCGTTTGGCAAACCAGTGTATTTCCCATTGTTCCTCTTTTGTAATCCCTTCCTCTCCAATCTCTCTGTTGTACAGGGAGTGGGGGGGGAATCAGGTCAGGCACACCCTTGCAGAACAGAAAGGAAAGGATTGGAAAGGAAGGAGTAACGAGAGGAAACGGGCACACAATGGGAAATATACCGCGCTGTTTGGGTAGCATGCTCCTGGCTGCCAGGGCCAGTGAATTGCTTTAAATGTGTATTTCCATTGTATGATTTACAATCTGTTTAAATCCCTTCCTCTTTAGTGTTTCTGCTTATAAGGGGCGGGGGGGGGGGAATAAACAACAGGTCAGACAGAGAACAATGTGCACTGATTATAATGGTGACATGTGACTGCGAGATGCTGTTTCTAGCTGATTGGAACTTTGCGTTATTGTGCATCTGACCCTAGATTTGATTCAAGTGAGTCTGAGAAACGTTGCAACTATAATTAACTAGCAAGGAGATGATAAATTCACTTACTTCGTATCAATATGTCCTTCTAATAGTTTGAGAGCTTTTATGTAAGCAAGAGCTCTGTATTGTCTGATTCATAGATTAGATCCAGTTAGCAATAAGATTGTGTTTCTTATTTTATCGTCTTATTAAAGGAGTCTAAAGCTCTGGTAACGGTGAAGACAAAAACCCCTTTAGGCTGAGCATTCCTCCTGAAGATTTCATGACTACATCCATGTAATTTTCTTGGAAACCATGTAGCTTTACAATTATCCATGTCTCAATATATTTTAATTTTCCAGCCTGGGATTTCCTAGAGGTCTTTAATACAGATAGGGACAGGTTCAAATTGGCTATGTGTTTTGGTTTAATATTTGTTTCTGCTGTGGTTGGCCAGGTGTTAATTAGCTTCAGATGTTCAAAATCATAATTCTAAGCAAGAAGCACTATTATTTCATTCTGGCAGAAATGGCTGAACCAGCTGCATTATCAAGCCAGAGTCTACAATATATGATTGGAACAATAGTCTGTAAATAAATAGAGTTGTCTGTAGAGGCTGTAAATAAATAGTCTGATAATAAATAGAGTTCTCTTAATTTTGCTTGGACTCTTGCTCAATGCATTAGCCTAAAAATAGCTTTCTTGACCTGATTCGTTCCTACATGCAGGCTGCAGTTTTGGAAGTCACAGGGGAAACCTCTTGGAAAATTGGGGAAGGCTTCAGGAAACCAGTCAGGGAGCTTCCATAGTTATTTTGGTACTTCTTTGCAGATGTGACTGGATTCTTTCTTCAGATTTCTGATTTGAAGTCAGAATATGAAAGACATATACAACTAATTATTCAACAACATCAACTCAGTGAGTTTTTCTATCTCTGTGTGTATCCCCCCAAAAAAGTACGGACTAAACTTTAGAAAGGAAATTTATTGACTACTGTACAGATAGTAATGAAATTTCAACACTTAAAAAGTTTGCAATGAAAGTGCATTTTAAGTTAAATTTTATTTCTCATCACTGAAGGTCAACCATTGCAATATTGTCCTTTCTTTCTGTGACTGTTCCAAATTTATAAGACTTCCTGTTTTCTTATTTAAACATGTCATTGCAGTAAAAGCTGTCTGGGGAATGAAGTTACTAGGTTTACTACTGAATAACTTGAAGGATACCAACTCCGGAGAAACTTCTTTATTTTTATCAGAGTAAAAAATTCTTTATAACAAATAAAAAGAATATTTATGTCTTTTCAACAGGGTACAAATATGAAGGAGTGAAATTTGAAAAGGGAAACTGTGGGGTCAGCATAATGAGAAGTGGTAGGTCACTTAAAATTTCCTTGTGTGCTTGTTAGTATTTCTTATTATTAATCACGTTGTATCACGTTATCGATAACACCAGAATGCAGATTGGAAAATAATGCACGGGCCTCGCCTAAGCAAGATAGTCAACCCCATTTAGGGAAATACCATAGAATTATAATGAGGTTGAGAGTGCAAATGCCAATTTTTAAAGTGAGTGACCCCCCCTTGCTTTTCTTCGCTGCATAACGTCTTCCTGTTTCCCTCTCCCAACGAAGGGGAGGCCATGGAACAGGGCTTGCGCGATTGCTGCCGATCTATACGAATAGGGAAGATCCTGATCCAGAGCGACGAGGAGACGCAGAGAGCCAAAGTGTACTATGCAAAATTTCCGCCAGACATCTACAGAAGGAAAGTCCTCCTCATGTACCCCATTCTGAGTGAGTGCTTTAAAGGCGGTATCGGAAGCTGTGTGGGCTGCAGAGGGCTCGGCTGGAACAGAGATAAGCCAGTGAGGACAGGCTTAGCTTGTGATGAGCTGCAAAATACACCCATTGCATGCTTTGCTGGAAGGTCTAGTCCAGAGGTCTCCAAACTTGGCAACTTTAAGATTTGTGGACTTTAACTCCCAGAATTCCCCAGCCAGCTTTGCAAATGGAGCTGGCAAAATATGGATCCTAGGCTGCACATATTGAGTAAGAGGCGTCTAATCATATAAAACGAATAATGGGAGTTTGCCAATGTAATGTAAGTAATGGCACGCCTATGTAGAATTCCACAGATTTTTAAAATCTTCATGAAATACTTGGTAATCGGCTATTTCTTTCCAAGTTCTAAACTCTTCTGCTTAGCCAAATGCTTCGCCGAAATTTCTTAAAAGAAATTGGGAATAGATTGTGCCACAATTAGACTCTAACTCCAGTTGTAATTATACTGAAAGGAAAGATGACTCTGACACACACACACAAAGCTTGAAAAGACAAGTTGGATAATCCACCTTTGCTTCCTTCCCTCTCTCTTCCCACTCCTCCCTCCTCCCCCGCCCCCCAATGGATCAGGCACTGGCAACACGGTGATCGAGGCCGTAAAGGTCCTCATAGAACACGGGGTTCAGCCCAACGTTATAATCCTGCTGAGTCTCTTCTCTACCCCCCATGGTAAGTTCAGGCAAACTAGTAGCAATTCATAAAATAAAGGTATTTGTGGTAAAGAGTTTAAGCTCTCTTTTCATCTGAGGAGATCCATACACGTGCTGGAAACGGGAAATTATAGACCACAGTAGAGTTGATTTCTTTAAAAAGTGGCAGATGGTCAGCATAGATCTACAACCAAACAAATATGTAAAGCTAATGAGCACTCGATCAAGCAATCTGTTACACGGAGAAACATAATCATAACCCCTTCTGTTGCAAGATTTTGAAAAACAGACTGTCTGGTTGTACTTCAGAAAAGGCATGGATGTGAGCATCCTCCAAATATTGTAGATACAATTAGAGATGGGAGTGAATAATTATGAATATAATCCTTAAACGTTTGAAAAGATTTTCAACATTGCTATGTAGTGAAATCCTTTCATGTTAGAAAAGGCAGACTAAATGAAGGGAATTGTGTATGTGTATTTGATGCCTATGAGGACACAGCTAAATTTTTTCTTATGCAAATAAGAATATTCTAGAGTGTCATTTCTGTATTATAGAAGTATCATTGAATTTCTTGTTTGACAGCTGTGGAAACTGTCACATGTAAGCTTTCACATAGAAATTAACTACGTCCAAAGGAAATGCAACTGGGAAAGGGGGGGGAAAAGGAATTTATGTCAACTTTTGATTAAAGCTTGTAATAATTGGATAACGGTATATTCCAGAAGTAGAAAATCAACATAGCTACATATATAATTTAGTTTTCTTTTTTTTTAAGGTGCCAAATCAATAATCCAGGAATTTCCAGATATCACAATTTTGACAACAGAGGTTCATCCAGTCGCTCCTACACATTTTGGGCAGAAGTATTTTGGAACAGACTGAAGTACTTAGCCCGTTTGTGTTTTGTTACTGTAAGATATTACACCATTTTTCTACATTTTATAATTTGAAGTTGAGGTATCTATGGGAATATTTAACATCTTTGGGTTTGGTTTGGTTTTATTTTTGTCCAAAGGTGGAAATAGTTGACCTGCACTAATTTTTTTATTTAAATGGATAGATACTTGATCTTAAGTCTAGTTTTTGTTTTAATAATGAGATGGGGCAATAAAGCAGACCACAGACATCTAATGTTGGGTTATTCAAATTGTTGCCCTCTACTTTATTTATTCTTTGTAGCCAATTTGGCTGATTGCAACGGTAAAATAAACTAACTGTGAAGGCACCATTGTCTGTATCTTTCATTGTTTTTATAGTGCAACTGGACTTTTTCCTGGAACAGATGGATTTTTCACTAGAAACCATTGGCACATTGGTGCCAGTCTTTGGATATAACTTGTTTTTGTAGATTGCATCCTTAAGCTGTATAGAAGTTGTGTAACTATAATAAAGATGTGTAAACAAAATGCAGGCACAATTCAAAAGATGGTGTGTGCAAAACATGACACTACTCACACTTGCTCGCATATGGAATATATGGACTAGGGGAAGAGGCAAGGCCATTGAAGAGGCAAGTCCCATCAGATCTGGGTTGCAGAATTTGGAATAGTCACACCATAGTGGCAAAGGGATTCAGAAAACACTTCACCTTTGCTGCCATCTGGTGGTTGCCCAGATTTTTATACCACAGGTCAGTTAGTTTTCTTTTGATAGTAAATCTTACTGATTTTTAAATTAAATACAATTAATAATACAAAGGAGAACAATTAAAGAGAAAACTAATGTTTCATTTCATTGCAGGTGACTTGTACACAATTTTAAAGCAAACCATATCAGAAAGATAATTGCTTTATATTGAAAACAGCCATTATAGGTCACTGTCTGGACAATATTTTTAGCTTGGCTATGATGCATCAGTAATTGTCTCCTGGTTGCTAATCAGCTGGTACCCTACAACCACAAACCATTTTCATTTTTCTGTTCATCATCAGATCTAAGGATATTTATTTTCGTTTCTTTTAAGAGCACATTTTACTTCTTATTAAAATATGTTTTAGGTATATTGGACATTACTGCTAAAATCTTAAGCTTGGAGATGGTTAGATAAGATGTCCTCTGGTTGGAAACTGAGTCTGTTACTAACAGAACCTGAGTAAAAATCAGCTAAATCATAATGGCAGATTACATCATACAAAACAAGAGAAATACATTAACCCAGTCTGGACTCCTGGTATTTGAATTAAAAAATGCAGCCTTACACAATACATTTGAACTTATTTAAATAATCAAAGGTAATTCTACAAAACATTTTTATTGTGAAATATTTCCATGCTGTAGACTGCTACATGATCACGAACATACATTTTTTCAGTTAATGAACCTGAGAGAATATAACCGTTAAAACATTCAGGAGACCCAACAAGAACAGCAGAATATGATACAACCAAGAGATTCTGAGAATCCTTAGGAATGATTATGCTCCACTATACTGTACTTAAGTAATCGTTTTGTACGTTTCTGATTATAAAATCAAATGGGGAAATCCACTCTTTGATAGATCATCAATGAAACAATTGTATCTTGATTATACAATACCAAAGAAAAGGCCAGGATGGGATTATTCTAGATAGAGAACAAAATATTTAAAAGTATAGAATAAAGGGCTATGCAATTTGCTGCCACCCCCCGCTCCGCCCCCTGAGATGATTAATCAGTAATATCCAAACTAAAGGTTAGTGCAATTTTACAACAACACTCAATGATTAAAACAAAAAAAAGACTTGCCAAAAGTATTTTGCAAAAGTGCAGTCAAATCAATAGCTGCTGGTGACTCATGCAAGTGTTTGACAAGATTCATCCATTCTTTACTTTCTACATGTGGTCTTTCACTGAGTAATCTTTCCTCCCTGCCATAGGAAGTAACTATTATTTAAACTGCTCTTAAAAGGTCGGAGAAAGAATTGAAATCTAGCTACAATCTATTAAGTAGAAGTAAGTATTTTTGAGAAATCACTGGTACCTTCAAGTAAACTCGTTTACGACTCTGCTACAGGAAACACAATCCACTTTAAAAATTCTACGAAGGTAAAATCAGCTCTCTTCTTCCATCAGCCCTGGCCAACACAACCACATTTTAATGCATTTATCAGTGTTTTCAGGCAGGTCCTGATATACTTGTTTTGTTTGTGGTGGGAAGCAAGCAGTGCGACTGGCAAAACAGCAAACCTCTTTTGTTTGTACTGTCACATTATTACAAGGCAGACATTTCAGGAGATTGAGCTCAAGCAGCTTCGGTGGTACTCACCGTTCTGCATACCTTCACTGTTGATGGGTCACAGACACATGTGAGAGTGCAGCTATATTAGATCTTCCCAAAAGTTGAGAAGGGAGGTAGACAGGATACTGCAGTGTTTCTTAACCTTGGCAGCTGGAAGAAAGCTGGCTGGGGAATTCTGGGAGTCCAGCCATTTTCCAGCTGCCAATGTTGAGAAACACTGAGATATTGTATGTCCCTATCTCTGCAATATACCTAGGTGAGTTGAGGAGGAAGGAATGGTATGTATATGTCACATTCAATTTGTCATTATAGATACGTCATGGTCCTGCCTTGTTACGAGTAAATTGTGCTTTCAGTTGTGCACCACACCTTACATGAGAAACAGTTATAGGTTGGGGCCAAATAAACATTTCTTACATCGTGTTAGCTGACTCTCACTATATCGGCATGCAACAACGATAGTATTCAACAATTCTGATGATCTCCAAAATTTAAGCTATATACAGAAGGCCAATTCTTTTAAACACAGATTTCGTACCTAACTACATTTGTCTCGCTGTCCTTAGCAGACCTCAATGTGATGCTTTCAGTTTTGTGGTGAGAATGGGATGCACGCTGTTTGCAAAGACCCTTCGGTTGATTTCCCGGGACCACTCTCTGCTGCTCCATCTTCTCAGAAGGACATTTCATGCCAGGAATACGTGGGCAATGTGGAACCATGGGAGCCTTTGTGAAGTTTCTGAATCTTGGACATTCAAGCATGGAAAAGTTCCACCTACATTAACGCCAAACCGGTTCCATGAATAATGCTGGACAAAGTGCAAATTTTATAGCTCCAGTGCACAAAGGTTATTTTGTTCCGCAACACAAGGCAAGATTTGCCACAAATGAGTCCCAATACTAGGAAGAAGATACTTCTCACAATCCAAAGTTGTGTTTAGATTGATGAAAATGTGTGGCATTTTGCACACCCGTGATTGCTTTAAAAATGGCTTAATGTATGAAAAGTATACCTTTGCTGGTTGCAACAACAAAACTAATAGTTAAACGTAATAGGAATCTAGAGACAAACATCACAATATTGGATCATAATTCAAATGCTATAGAGCAGAGGTCTCCAACCTTGGCCACTTTATGGTGGGTGGACTTCAACTCCCAGAATTCTGGTAATTGAGGTGCCACCCAGTTTAAAGTGGCCAAGGTTGAAAACACTGCTATACAATACCATAAATTCCTTAAGTAGCCATTTAAGGCCTTTAATTTCTTCCTGATACTCAAAAGAATATGCTTGCAAATAGTCTTATTACTACCCTTCCTCCCTGCTTCGGAATTTCAGTTGGTCCTAAGAAATCACAAAAAGGCTAACGAGATGACTAAATACTAGTTATAATATTCTCCGTGGAGCTGCTGCGAGCATCCAGACAGTGGGAGGTGCTCCAGTCTTCACTCTAACAGGCTGAGCTATAATTGAGGAACGCTCCTCCTCCTCCATGTGACTCCTCCATGCGTTCCCCCACTTTTAGCTCAGCCTCGCTAGAGACAGGCAGCTTGTTCGTTTATTCCTTGGCCGATCCAGGTTCCTTTCGCTTTTTTCTGCAATTCAGGTTTGATCTCTCCTTTCTCCTTGTTCCCTGCGCTTTTAGTTTTCGTCCCAAATTTAGTTTAGGAGCTTTTTCGCTCCTTAAGGGGGGAAATAGGGGGTTTGGAGCCCTTTGCCCCCCCCCACCCCCTTCCTCTTCTGCCGTTTTTCTTGCCGCGCTACAGCTGAGAAGCGGCTTGAGATTGCGCTATAGATAGCGCTGCGTTGCGCCTTCCCCCCACGAACACTTAGAAGAAGGGAGCTTCTTTCAACCCTCGTGTTTCTTTCTGCCTTTTTTTCCAGCCGTTGGTGGATTTCAGAGGGTTTGGGTGTCTCTGGGGTAGTCACGCCGGAGCCGGCGGCCATTTTGAGGGTGCCTCGTGGCCGGCCGCCATTTTGAATTTCGTATCTTTCCGATCGGGCTGCGAGGCTTCTACAGGCCCATAGCGGGACCGACAGGCCATGTGGAGCCCGGATTTTGAGGGTAGAGTGGTTCAGTGCCCGGTTACCCTTTGTATGGTTATTATTGTTGGCTTTCTGTTCTTGCCCGCAGCTCGCCCAGAGACTCAGGCACTCACTTCCCATTTTTGTTGGGAGGCTGCCTCAGGAGGCCCACCTTTTTTTGTCCTTTGTTGGTTATTCTTATTCATATTTTTTTCCTTTTTCCTGGCCTCTGCGTTCATTTGGTGGATTGGTTATTTAGGTTTTTTAACTCCAAATTTATTTCACTTCTTCTTACTAAGATAAGTTGAAGGTACATTATTGTTTTATTTCTGTTCCTTGGCTGGACTTGATTGGCATTTTTTTGGGCCCCGCCCACAAAAAAAATTAAAATAAAATAAAATAAAAATAAAATAAAATTCGATAAAGAAAATAGATTATAATTAAAAAAAAAATTTATCCAAAAGGGGGACGCGGCCCAACTATAGGAAAGCCGGCCTACGTTGTAGGTCGAACTCCCAGGCGTGCCAACCGCCTTTTTCCTTATTGTCAAAAATCTTTTTTGTGTCATGGCAGAAGGCAATCCTAGTGGCTCTTCTTTGAAGGCAAAGTCTAAGACGCACTATCTGCGCAAAAGGGAGGTTTGACAAACGATCTAAAGACTCGCATTCTGCACATCCTGCCCTGCCCTCTGCTTCTACTCAACCCCCTCCCCTTTCAGGTCAACCTTCTCTTTCCAGATGCTCACCTGCACATAGCCACCAGACTTCTCACACGCCAGAGGCGACTTTCACACCAACTGCAGCGGGCCTACGTCCAGAAGACCCGTCCTCAACCATTATCCCGGACAGCATTAGAGAGTGGATGCAACTGGCCATCAGACAAGGGACAGCAGAGGGTATCCAGCAGTTGGCCAGACCAGGTTCTCAAACGATGGCACCCGAGGCCAAATCGATGTCCGGACGATCTATCTCCAGACTGGCTTCACATCACGGTCAGGTACCTTCCCAAGTGGAAGCCCCCTTCCCGGAAGGGGAGGTGAGCCAGGAAGAGGAAGAAATGGGGTTTGAACCCTTCAGGGAAAAGGAAGGTTCAGACAGGGGGTCGATCCAATATTCAGAACCATTTTTCGAGGTAGACCCCATGGAAGGGGAGATGTCCGAGGACGAGGGCATTTCCCCTGACCAGCCAGTATTCGTAGGCCTATTTAAGCCTCACTTGTTTAAGTCCTTGCTATTCAAGGCAAAGAATGTCTTGGGCCTGGCTTCCCAGTCTCCTTCTGAACCATCACCAGCGATCCCGGGGGGACCAGAAGACTCAGTTTTCAGACAGCCGGTCATTGAAACCGAGGTCATTCCAACTCCCCCAATTTTTTCCGATTTGGTTGCAAGGCAATGGGCCTCTGCGGGCCCCCCTCCTGCTCCTTCCAGTCAAGACAAGAGATTGTTTAATCTCGACTCGGAGTTTTCTAACATGCTAAACACTCCGGAGGTAGACAATCCCATAGTGAGACTAGCATCCTCATCCAACCCCACCGACGCTTTAGAAGCGCTGAAGCCGGAGGATAAGCGAGCTGAGATGGCTCTGCGACGAGCGCACCAGTCGGATGCTTGGGCCATCCGGTCAGCCACAGCCGCGTCATTTTTCACCCGATCTTCTATCAGGTGGCTCAGGCAGTTAAAACAGCATGTCCCCCCGTCAAACACTAGAGCGCATCAGGACATTGCAAAACTCACGGCCGCAGCAGAGTTCGCGGCCGATGCCACTTTTCATTCCGTGAAATTTTCCGCTAGGGCCATCTCCTCGCACATTTCTGCCCGTAGGCTACTCTGGCTTCGGCACTGGCAGGCCGATGTCAAGAATAAAGCCAAATTGGCCTCAGCTCCTATAGCAGGGGGAAAATTGTTTGGCCCAGCACTTGAGCCGTTGCTGATGGAGAGCCAGAATAAGAAGAAGTTCCTCCCATCGCTTTTTCGAAGGCAAGAGTCTAGAGGGTCTCAGTCCTTTTGGAGGAGCTCCTTTCGATCCTCCTTTCCACCGGCTTTCACCCCTAGGTATCAGGGCTCCCCGATGTTCCGGTCGACCTATCAGGACCGGAGCGACTCGGGGGATAGAAATAGAAGGGGAGGCTCCTACAGGAGACCCTTCCGAGGCGCAGGGAATAAAGCTCCCCGCCGTCCCAGGTAGCCCTTCAATTTCTTATCCCATTGGCGGTCGCCTTAAGTACTTTGCCGACCAGTGGGACTTATCCACGTCAGATTCCTGGGTTAGGGACACTGTAAGATTTGGTCTCCCTCTCCAGTTCCAATCGGCTCCCCCAGAGCACTTTATGGTTTCTCCCCTTTCCAGAGACCCGACTAAGCGGGCTCTCATGGCGGCCGCTATCACTCATCTTTCCGATATCAAGGCCATCCAGCCCGTGCCTTTGTCACAGCGGGGAGGGGGGTTCTATTTTCTCCTCTTTTTGGTCCCGAAGCATTCCGGGGGTTGGAGACCCATTTTAGATCTAAAGAGGCTCAATCGCTATGTTGTTCATCACAAATTCAAAATGCATACACTTCAGTCAATCTTACAGGGTACTAGGAAGGGAGACTGGCTCACTTCCATCGACCTCTCTGAGGCTTATCTCCATATACCCATTCACCCCTCGTATTTCAAGTATCTGAGATTTTGTTATAACAATCAGCATTTCCAGTACGTGGCCCTTCCTTTCGGTCTCGTCTCGGCCCCGAGGACCTTCACCAAGGTGTTGGCGGCCCTGGCGGTGTACCTTAGACACTTCCCTATTCGCATTCACTGCTACCTTGACGATATTCTTATTTTGTCTCCTACCCGACATTAGGCTGAGAGTAACACTAAGACTACCCTCTCAGTGCTTCAGGCTCACGGATTCCTCGTTAACTGGGAGAAGAGCCAGCTTAACCCTTCCACCCGTATAGCGCACCTAGGAGCTGTGATTGATTCAGTTCAAGGGAGGTTATTCCTCTCTCAAGAGAGGTTCACCAGTATACAAAAAGCTATCAAGACAATCAGGCAGACTAGAAGGGCCTCATTACTGAACCTGTCCAAGTTGCTTGGAAAGTTGGTCTCATGTATATCAATTATTCCCTGGGCACGCTTACATTCCAGATCCCTGCAGTGGTTCCTCCTGCCTTACCAACATTCCGGAAGGAGCAACTCAGGTCTCGTGGTGAAGGTCCCCCCAAGGGTTCTCGCCTCGCTTCTCTGGTGGACAAGACCATCTACCAACCGAGGTCATCTCTTCAAGGAGCCCCAGAGGGTCACTCTCACAACAGATGCCAGCCTTTACGGATGGGGAGCCCACATGCAGTCGCTTTCAGCCCAGGGAACTTGGTCAGCAACCGAACGGCGCTGCAGCATCAACTGGCTGGAGCTGCACGCAGTATATCTGGCTCTGCGTGCCTTCCTCCCCCAAGTACGGGGCCGTCACATTCTGGTTTTAACAGACAACACTACCACCAAAGCCCACATCAACCGTCAAGGGGGCACTCATTCTATTCGTCTCATGAGGGAGGCCGAGCGAATCTGTCGATGGGCAGAGAGACATCTCTTATCCATCAGGGCGGAGCACATCTCGGGGGTCTCGAACGTCCAAGCAGACTGGCTGAGCAGGGCCACGCTGGACCAATCGGAATGGCGCCTTCACCCCTCCTTGTTCAGGGAGGCAGCAGCGAGGTTCGGTCAGCCCTTGGTGGACCTGTTCGCATCTCCTCTCAACGCCCAGACACCAAGGTTCTTCTCTCGTTATCCTGCCGATGGCGCAGAGAACCACGATGCCCTATGTTGCCCCTGGCCCACCGCGCTTCTATACGCTTTCCCTCCCCTCCCGCTGATACCCAAGGTGATTCAGAAATTGATCCTCGAACGGGCAGAGGTCCTCCTGATAGCCCCGTTTTGGCCCAGGAGACCGTGGTTTGCGGATCTTCGCAATCTGTCAGTGGCCCCGCCGTGGAGGATCCCCCTCGACAGGATCTCTCTGTCCCAGGGGACCTCTTCAACATCCAGACCCGCAGTGGCTTCAGCTAGCCGTCTGGAGGTTGAGCGGGAAAGGCTAAAAGATGAGGGCTTGTCGGCCCAGGTCATCAATACCATCTTGGCAGCAAGGCGGCCTTCGACTACCCGCATTTATGACGCAACCTGGAACATCTTTTGTAAGTGGTGCCGTAAGTCGGTCCGTTGATCCGTTCTCGCCTTCAATCGCCCAACTCCTAGCCTTCCTACAGGCCGGGCTAGATAGGGGTCTCTCCCCCAACACTCTGAGAAGGCAGGTCGCAGCCCTGTCCACGGTGATCGCTAGCAGCTCTTCTGGTTCACTCTCCCACCACTCTCGCATAAGGTCTTTCCTTAGAGGGGCTTCCAATCTGCACCCTCCGGTGATCCACAGATATCCTACCTGGGATCTTAATAAAGTTCTTATGGCATTAACTAAACCTCCCTTCGAGCCTATCGGCAAGAAGGATATCTGAAATAGCAGCTCTATCCGTGAGAAAGGACTTACGTGTCTTCCACACTGATCGGGTGGTCCTGAGACCAGATCCCGCCTTTATGCCTAAAATCAACTCGGCCTTTCACAGATCCCAGGAATTGGTTCTGCCTAATTTTTGCCCCAAGCCTTCTCGAGAAAGGGAAAGGCAGTGGCACACTCTCGATGTGCGAAGGGCTCTTCGTATTTACATCTATCGTACACAATCAATCAGAAAATCAGAGTCCTTATTCCTGTCTTTTCAGCCAAAGACGCTGGGCTGCAAGGTTTCCCCGTCTACTGTTGGCCGCTGGATTAGGGCTACTATATCCAAGGCCTATCTGGCATACTGGTTGGTAGAAAGCATTCCAACAAGCATACTTTTATCCCAATAAACTGGAAAAGTTGCTTTAATTACAAAACAGCCTTTCCCAGTCTGGCAGCCAGCATATGCCACTGCATGAGGGAAGTACCCCCAGCCATCATCCCAGTCCTTCTGGGAGGGTGCTAAACTCAGGGAACGTCAAAAGCAGGAGTCTTCAAACTTGGCAGCTTTAAGATTTGTGAACTTCAACTCCCAAAATTCCTCCTCCAGTCATGTTAGCTCAGGAATTCTGGGAGTTGAAGTCCACAAGCCTTAAACTTACCAAGTTTGAAGACCCTTGGTGAAAAGAGTCAGTTCAACTTGTGTTTCCACTATTCTTGCATAACTGGGCCAGGCAAAGGTTTAGGAGCGCCATTCATACAAGATGCTTTGTGAGTTTTACCCTTTTTCTCAATTTGTGCCAAGCTACAGGTAGTCTTCGACTTAGGACCACAGTTGAGCCCAAAATCTATGCTAAGTGAGAAATTTGTTAAGAGAAATTTGCCCCATCTGTACTACTATTACTATTAATCTTCTCATCACTCCTTATTGCCCCTCCCCTCCCACTTGTGACTGTATGACTTACCTTGTTGCTTACAATTTATATGGACTGTTTCCTAGTATGATCTGATTGCTTATTGTACCCTATGACTATTATTAAGTGTTGTACCTGATGATTCTTGACTCTTGACGAATGTCTTTTTTCTTTTATGTGTACTGAGAGCATTTGCACCAAGACAATTTCCTTGGGTGTCCAATCATACTTGGCCAATAAAGAATATTCTATTCTCCGTAGAGCTGCTGCGAGCATCCAGACAGTGGGAGGTGCTCCAGTCTTCACTCTAACAGGCTGAGCTATAATTGAGGAACGCTCCTCCTCCTCCACGCGTTCCCCAGTTTTAGCTCAGCCTCGCTAGAGACAGGCAGCTTCTTCGCTTACTCCTTGGCCGATCCAGGTTTTTTTGCTCTTCTTCTAGAATCAGGTTTGATCTCTCCTTTCTCCTTGTTCCCTGCGCAAGTAGTTTTTCGTCCCAAATTGAATTAGGAGCGTTTTTCGCCCCTCAAGGGGGGAAATAGGGGGATTTGGAGCCCTTTGCCCCCCCTCCCTCTCCTCTGCCGCTTTTCTAGCCGCGCTACAGCTGAGCAGCGGCTCGAGATCGCGCTGTAGATAGCGCGGTGTTGCGCCTTCCCCCCACGAAAGCCTAGAAGGAGAGCTTCTTCTTACAGCCCTCGTATCGTTTTTCTGCCTTTTTTCCGGCTGTTTGTATTTATTAGAGGGTTTTTGCGTCTCTTGGTAGTCGCGCCGAAGCCGGCGGCCATTTTGAGTGTGCCTCTTGGCCGGCCGCCATTTTGAAAAATTTTACTCTTTCCGATCGGGCTGCGAGGTTGCTAAAGGCCCATAGCGGGACCGGCAGGCCGTGTGGAGCCTGAATTTGAAGGGTAGTGTGGTCCAGTGCCCAGTTGCCCTTTTCATTTTACTTCTAGTTGGCTTTTTGTTTTTCTCCGCAGCTCGCCCAGAGACGCAGGCACTTACTTCCCATTTTTGTTGGGAGGCTGCCTCAGGAGGCCACCCCTTTTTTTCTCTGCTTATTCTTTGCCCTTTTCTGGCCTCGGCGTTCATTTGGCGTATTGGATTGTTAGGATTTAATTTTAAAATTATTTACTTTCTTCTTGGTAAACAATAAGTTGAAAGCAGATTATTATAAAAAAAATTTCTTTTTCTTTGGACTTGATTGGCACCTTTTGGGCTCCGCCCACAAAAAATAAAAATAAAATAAAATAAAATAAAACAAAATAAATTACAATAAAATTTTTTTTTATTCAAAAGGGGGCCGCGGCCCAACTACAGGAAAGCCGGCCTACGTTGTAGGTCGAACTCCCAGGCGTGCCAACCACCCTTGTTTTTGTTATCTAATATCTCTTTTGTGTCATGGCAGAAGGTAATCCCAGAGGTCCTTCTTTGAAGGCGAAGTCAAAGACGCACTATCTGCGCAAAAGGGACAAGGACTCCTCCAAGGCCTCTCAAATGGATGCCTTAAGGCGTCATAAGGCCTTGGAGAAGGAGTTTGACAAACGATCTAAAGACTCGCATTCTGTAAATCCTGCCCCGCCCTCTACCTCTTCTCAACCCCCTCCCCTTTCAGGTCAACCTTCTCCTTCCAGGTGCTCACCTGCCCGAAGTCGCCAGGCCTCTCGCACGCCTGAGGCGACCTTCACACCAACTGCAGCGGGCCTACATCCAGAAGACCCGTCTTCAACCATTATCCCGGACAACATCAGAAAATGGATGCAACTGGTCATCAGACAAGGAATTGCAGAGGGCATCCAGCAGCTATCTAGACCAGGTTCCCAAATGATGGCGCCCGAGGTCGAATCTATGTCCGGGAGATCCATCTCCAGACCGGCATCTCATCACGGTCAGGTACCTTCCCAAGTGGAAGCCCCTTTCCCGGAAGGGGAGGAGACCCAGGAAGAGGAAGAAATGGGGTTTGAGCCCTTCAGGGAAGAGGAAGGTTCGGATAGGGGGTCTCTTCAATATTCAGAACCCTTCTTCGAAATAGACCCCATAGAAGGGGAGATGTCAGAGGATGAGGGCATTTCCCCTGACCAACCTGCATTTGTAGGCCTGTTTAAGCCTCATTTGTTTAAGTCCTTGCTATTCAAGGCAAAGAATGTCTCGGGCCTGACTTCCCAGTCTTCCTCTGAACCATCTTCAGGGACCCCGGGGGGACCGGAAGATTCGATATTCAGGCAACCGGTCGTCGAAACTGAGGTTATTCCAACCCCCCCAATTTTTTCCGATTTGGTCGCAAGACAATTGGCCTCTGCGGGTCCCCCTCCCGCGCCTTCCAGCCAAGACAAGAGATTGTTTAATCTCGACCCGGAATTTTCTACCATGCTAAACACTCCTGAGGTAGACGACCCCATAGTGAGGCTAGCATCATCATCCAATCCCACTGATGCTCTGGAAGCGCTGAAGCCAGAGGATAAGCGTGCAGAGATGGCGCTGCGGCGAGCGCACCAGTCGGATTCTTGGGCCATCCGGTCGGCCACAGCCGCGTCATTTTTCACTCGTTCGTCCATCAGGTGGCTCAGACAGTTGAAGCAGCATGTCCCCCCGTCAAACACTAGGGCTCATCAGGACATTGCCAAACTCACGGCCGGAGCGGAGTTCGCGGCTGATGCCACTTTTCATTCTGTAAAATTTTCGACTAGGGCCATCTCATCCCACGTTACTGCCCAAAGGCTGCTTTGGCTTAGACACTGGCAGGCCGATGTTAAGAATAAAACTAAGTTGGCCTCAGCCCCTATAACAGGGGGAAAATTGTTTGGCCTGGCACTTGACCCATTGCTGATGGAGAGCCGGAAGAAGAAGAAGTTCCTTCCATCACTGTTTCGCAGGCAAGAATCTAGAGGGTCCCAGCCCTTTCGGAGGGGCTCATTTCGCACCCCTTTCCAACCTTCCTTCACCCCTAGGTATCAGAGCTCCCCGACGTTCCGGTCGGCCTATCAGGACCAGGGCGATTCGGGAGACAGAAATAGAAGGGGAGGTACCTACAGGAGACCCTTCCGGGGTGCAGGGAATAAGGCACCCCGCCATCCCAGGTAGGCTTTCAGCCTCTTATCCCATTGGCGGTCGCCTTAAGTATTTTGCCGACCAGTGGGACTCATCCACTTCAGATTCCTGGGTTAGGGACACTGTAAGGTTTGGTCTCCCTCTTCAGTTTCAGTCTGTTCCTCCGCAACACTTCATGGTTTCTCCCCTTTCCAGAGATCCGACTAAGCGGGCTCTCATGGCAGCCGCTATCACTCATCTTTCTGATATCAAGGCCATCCAGCCCGTGCCTTTTTCACAGCGGGGAGGGGGGTTCTATTCCCTCCTCTTCTTGGTCCCTAAGCATTCCGGGGGTTGGAGGCCCATCTTAGATCTGAAGACGCTCAATCGCTATATCGTCCGTCACAAGTTCAAGATGCATACACTTCAGTTGATCTTACAGGGTACCAGGAAGGGTTACATCCATCGACCTCTCCGAGGCATATCTCCATGTACCCATTCACCCCTCGTATTCCAAATATTTGAGATTTTGCTACAACAATCAGCATTTCCAATATGTAGCCCTTCCCTTTGGGCTCGTTTCGGCCCCGAGGACCTTCACCAAGGTGTTGGCAGCCCTGGCAGCTCACCTCAGGCACTTCCCTATCCGCATTCACTGCTACCTTGACGACATTCTTATTCTGTCCCCTACCCGGCATCAGGCTGAGAGTGACACTAAGACCACCCTCTCAGTGCTTCAGGCTCACGGATTCCTCGTTAACTGGGAGAAGAGTCAACTTAACCCTTCCACACGTATAGCTCATCTAGGAGCTGTGATTGATTCGGTTGAAGGGAGGGTCTTCCTCTCTCAGGAGAGGTTCAGCAGTATCCAAAAAGCTATCAGGACAATTAGACGGACTAGAAAGGCCTCGTTGCTGGACTTGTCCAAGTTGCTTGGAAAGTTAGTCTCATGTATATGAATTATTCCCTGGGCACGTTTACATTCCAGATCCTTGCAGTGGTTCCTCCTGCCTTACCAACGTTCCGGAAGGAGCAACTTAGGCCTTGTGGTGAAGGTTCCTCCAAGGGTTCTCGCCTCCCTTCTCTGGTGGACAAGACCCTCTACCAACAGAGGTAATCTCTTCAAGGAGCCCCAAAGGGTCACTCTCACAACAGACGCCAGCCTTTCCGGATGGGGAGCCCACATGCAGTCGCTTTCAGCCCAGGGAACTTGGTCAGCAACCGAACGGCGCTGCAGCATCAACTGGCTGGAGCTTCACGCAGTATATCTAGCCCTGCGCGCCTTCCTCCCGCAGGTACGAGGCCGTCACATTCTGGTCTTAACAGACAACACTACTGCCAAAGCCCACATCAACCGTCAAGGGGGCACGCATTCCATTCGCCTCATGAGGGAGGCCGAGCGGCTTTGTCGATGGGCAGAGGTGCATCTCTTATCCATCAGGGCGGAACACATCTCGGGGGTCTTGAATGTCCAAGCAGACTGGCTGAGCAGGGCCATGCTGGACCAATCGGAATGGTGCCTACACCCCTCCTTGTTCAGGGAGGCAGCAGCGATATTTGGTCAGCCCTTGGTGGACCTGTTTGCATCGCCACTCAACGCCCAGACACCGAGATTCTTCTCTCGTTACCCTGCCGACGGCGCAGAGAACCACGATGCCCTCCGCTGCCCCTGGCCCACCGGGCTCCTGTACGCCTTTCCCCCCCTCCCGCTGATACCCAAGGTGATTCAGAAGTTAATACTCGAAAGGGCGGAGGTTCTCCTGATAGCCCCGTTTTGGCCCAGGAGACCGTGGTTTGTGGATCTTCGCAATCTGTCAGTGGCCCCACCATGGAGGATCCCCCTCGACAGGATCTCTCTGTCCCAGGGACCTCTTCAACATCCAGACCCACAGTGGCTTCAGTTAGCCGTTTGGAGGTTGAGCGGGAAAGGCTAAAGAATGAGGGTCTGTCGATCCAGGTCATCAATACCATCCTGGCAGCAAGGCGGCTTTCGACTACCCGCATTTATAACGCAACCTGGAACATCTTTTGTAAGTGGTGCCATAAGTCGTCCGTCAATCCGCTCTCTCCTTCAATTGCACAAATCCTGGCCTTCCTACAGGTCGGTCTAGATAGAGGTCTCTCCCCCAACACTCTGAGAAGGCAGGTCGCAGCCCTGTCCACGGTAGTCGCTGGCAGCTCTTCTGACTCACTTTCCCACCACCCTCGCATAAGGGCTTTCCTTAGAGGGGCCTCTAATCTGCACCCCCCCGGTGATCCACAGATATCCTACCTGGGATCTTAATAAAGTTCTTACGGCTTTAACTAAACCTCCCTTCGAGCCTCTCAGGGAGGTGCCACTTCAGTTCCTCACATTCAAAGTGGTGTTTCTTGTAGCGATAACATCGGCAAGAAGGATATCTGAAATAGCAGCTCTGTCCGTGAGAAAGGACTTATGTAACTTCCACACTGATCGGGTGGTTCTGAGACCAGACCCCGCCTTTATGCCTAAAATCAACTCGGCATTTCACAGAGCTCAGGAATTGGTTCTGCCTAATTTTGTCCCAAGCCTTCTCGAGAGAGAGAAAGGCAGTGGCACACTCTCGATGTGCGAAGGGCTCTTCGTATCTACATCTATCGTACACAGTCAATCAGAA
The DNA here is from genome assembly GCF_049901735.1 of Notechis scutatus. Classification (NCBI taxonomy): domain Eukaryota; kingdom Metazoa; phylum Chordata; class Lepidosauria; order Squamata; family Elapidae; genus Notechis; species Notechis scutatus. The sequence continues at coordinate 4,008,159 of NC_142018.1, read as the reverse complement.
AGTCAGAGTCTTTATTCCTGTCTTTTCAACCAAAGACACTGGGCTGCAAGGTATCCCCGTCTACCATTGGCCGCTGGATTAGGGCGACTATATCCAAGGCCTATCTGGCGCAGGCTCTCCCTGTTCCTAGTGGGATTACCGCTCACTACACGAGTGCAGCCACCTCGGCAGCCTGGGCTACTCAGGTGTCGATTCAGGATATCTGTCGAGCAGCCACCTGGGCGTCTCCATCTCCCTTTATACCTCACTATAAAATCGATGTTTACGCCTCAGCTGAGGCATCCTTTGGCAGGCGAGTCCTTCAACAGGTGGCAAGAGATCCAGAGGTGATTCCGGACCAGACGGAGTCCCTCCCGTAGAACAGGCCATGCTTTGGTATGTCCCACTGTCTGGATGCTCGCAGCAGCTCTACGGAGAATGGCCGTTGGTACCTACCTGATACGCCCGTTCTCGTCGAGCTGCGTAGAGCATCCAGCCCCACCCTAATTGGTCCGTCTGGTGGGGAATCCTGTTTCGGCCAATGATGTATATAGTTTGCAGTTGAGACTTGTATTATAGTTGACAGGAGAGGATAGTTGTTGTCTTCTCGTCTTCGTAAAACTGGGGAACGCGTGGAGGAGTCGCGTGGAGGAGGAGGAGCGTTCCTCAATTATAGCTCAGCCTGTTAGAGTGAAGACTGGAGCACCTCCCACTGTCTGGATGCTCTACGCAGCTCGACGAGAACGGGCGTATCAGGTAGGTACCAACGCCCATTCTATGACTTTCCTTTCTATGTTAAGTGAATTGTTAAGTGAATCACTGCAGTTGTTAAATTAGTAACACAGTTCAGTGAATCTGGCTTCCCCATTGACTTTGCTTGTTAGAAGATCACAGAGGTGGGATTCAGCCGGTTCTGACCCATTCTAGAGAACCGGTAGCGGAAATTTTGAGAAGTTCGAAGAACCGGCCAATACCACTTCTGACTGGCCCCGCCAACCCCATCTCTTCTCTGCCTCTGACTGGCTGGATCTTCTTTGGTTGCCCTGCACAGGAGAATGGAGCTGGAAAGCAGGTTAGTGGGGTGGGGAGGGAATGGGATTTTGCAGTAACCTTCCCCTGCCAAGCCACGCCCACCGAACTGGTAGTAAAAATTTTTGAATCCCACCACTGGTCACACTATTACCTTTATTGTCAGAGTACAACATGTGTACAATGAGGTTGGCTGAGCCTCCCTTTGTGCACCCCCCCAACACAACTCACAGTGAGGACAGAAGTCTCTAACCCAGTCCCAATCTTATTACACTATGTGACCTTGTTGCACAACACGCCGGCCATACAAGTCTATCATACTATGTTGGCATGAAGTTATTTTCCGTTCATGAGTCAATTGTTTCTTTGGAACTCATGCCAAGGCCTAAAAGTGCCAGGATCTTCACTTCCCTCTACTTTGATGTCCCTAATTCAAGAATTTCTAAAAGCAGTTGAGAATTCAGGACATGAAGTGGCTGAAATTGGAAGGGCCAATTCCTTCGAGATCCCGTTAAGATTCACGCTGATCAGACATGATTTTTCTAAGGCACGCCTTATCCAATCACTGCCTCCCAAATTCGGGAGCCCCCTTTCAGTAAGAGGTCAACCAAGCCAAACAAGCTTTTCTCCTCCTCTGGTAGTGTTAACAGAGTGGACCTGAGAAATGTTCAGTAGCAGCTGAGATGCTTTTCTCACGTAGCTCCATGAAGTTGGAGACACATCATTAAAAATTAGTCCCCCAAATACATGTTCTAATGTTTTAGTGGATTATCTTTTTGAAATGTTGGAGTGCAGCTGCATTTGTCAATTTGTTAATTAAATGTTAACATTTAATTGCTCTGATCAATGTGAAGAAGAAAAGAGTCTTTTAAGGAAGGGAAACACATTGCAATTGATTGACAGCACCGTTATGAAGTCTAACTAGGGAAGAATAACAGTGTTAAATGTGGACCCACGCAAATGTCTATTTTGCTTAAAACGTATAGCATTCAAAGGACTAATATGATTTATCAGCAGGGGAAAAAAATGTTTAAACTAGTTCTATTGAAATTAGTAAAGCTTCAATATTTGCCATAAGATTTGTGTGTGTTTCAGTTTCTCCAGCTGGCGTCTTTCTACACTGAGAAAAATTAGCGCATTAAGGTTTTTAAAATTGAACCTAGACGATTCTGGTCTCCCCTAGAGCAGTGATCCCCAACCTTTTTTACGCCGTGGCCCGGTATCCCCAACCTTTTTTATGGCGCGGCCCGGTACCGACATCAGCTGGGCGCCGCCATCTTGTTTTGATGAAAAAGTGCTTCCGGTGAGCTCACCGGAAGCACTTTTTCATCAAAACAAGATGGCGGCGCCCAGCGCTTCCGGTGAGCTTTTCCAGGTACAAAATGGCTTTCTACCCGGAAAAGCTCACCGGAAGCACTTTTTCATCAAAACAAGATGGCGGCGCCCAGCAAGCCAGCGGCCCGGTAGGACTTGTTCCACGGACCGGTACCGGTCCGCGGACCGGTGGTTGGGGACCCCTGCCCTAGAGAATCAGCAAAGGGTGCAACTGCACCAAGGAAGCCCAGCCAGCTATGAAACTGGACTACTTCTTAGCATGGGCATTTCCAAAACCCCACTGCAGCAAAAGATGCATGACAAGCAAAACCAGAGGGGTCCCAGGCAAATCTTGGAGGGAGACCTAGCCACTATAAACATGATGGGCTGCCTCTTCCAACTGCAGAATTTTTTTTAAAAAGTCTTCTTTAAAAAAAATGATCCGATGGCCCCGGTGGGGTGGAGGAACTACCCCAGGCAGGACTGGAATGGGCTTACATTGAGGGAGTTCAACTGTTGCTCCCTCTTTCATCTGCTTGTGTGGCTGCAGGGGGCGGGCAGGGAGGCGAAATGTAGCATAAACAGAGAGAGGCGGCTGCCCGGTTGGGTGGCGCCATCTTGGCACTGGGGGAAGTTGGTTTAGCTCCAGCCCCAGCCCATCTCCCTGATCCCGTTGAACAAAATGGCTGATGTCTATAGCCTATTTCCAATGATCTCCTATGAGGGTGCTGGGCTGGGTGTTTTTTTCAAAGTTCTAAAGAGAGAAGATCAGAACCTATTTCTGAACAGTCGCTGAAAAGCCTGAAAAAGAAAATCTCTTGGCGGAGGGAATCCCACTTGGATCAAAACCTCTCCTTGCAACGTCCAGTCACCAAGCGCTCACGTTAAAGGAGCAGGAGGAAGCGCAGCTTTTTGGACTTCTCTATCCATGAGTTTCTTTAGGTGTTTGGGAAAAACGAATGAAAACGACGGAGAGACGCAAACCTTATTCCTGATCAGATTATGCAAAGGGTTTTAAAAGTCCGCGAAGTGAGGCTGGCCTGGCTCCAAGCAAGGCCTCCCCTGCACGCAAAGCCAGGGGCCAGGCTTTCTCTCCCCTTTGGCAGGCAGGCATTTGTGTTGGGAGGCAACCTCTGTCTAAAGATGCCCAGAGCCACATGAGCCTCCGGGGTCATTGTTGTGCAATTCAGAGACTAGGTTTTTGTTTTTTCGTAGCAGAAACTAATCCAGTAGCTGAAGCTGTTCTGAATGAATTTCGGACAGTTGGAGGCACCTACAAACGAGGATTGTGCTTACATCAGAAAGGACAACTCAAAAGAGACGGGCGTTTTAGCAAAATCAGAGTTGAGGCTGAGTATGTTTGGGGCCCCGAGGGTGTGGGAGGTTTCCTAGGGCTACAGAAGCAATGCATGTTCGTCCCATTCTCTAGAAGTAAGACTTGATTTGGCAGCCATGATTCCTGTTTTGAGCCGTCTGCTTAACTGTCCGTCTCCACCGTTTCACGGAGCTGTTCTTCCTATTTGGCAAAACGCGACAACGCGCAGTCCAGGCCGTTAGCTAAATGCCCCTTAAGGCACTTGGAGATGCATTTGCACTAAGCAGTTTTCCCTTCTTCTGGGTAAGACGTACAAAAAAAAAAAGGTCATGAATAGCCTTAATCACTTCAGAGCTGCCATGTTAGAAAAAAATAATAATAATCCATAATGTGTAGCAAACCTTGGAAGTGTCCCCAAGGACAGTCTCCTCCAGAAGGGTTTCAGAAAGCAAGAATTAGCCTCCAATGCTGCTTTTCCATTTCTGGTCCAAGTGCTGCCTTTCCCTTTTTTATGCCTCTTGAGTCTCCATCACCAGAGGAAGCTAATGAGACAGGGAGGAAGCAGGAAGTGAAGTGGGTTGCAGGAAAAGAAAGGAATAAGGAGTCTAATTAAAAGCATTTCTATTCTACTCCTAAGGACCAAACTCAACACGACATTAGGCAGCCCTGCATTTCATGCGTACGTTGAAATAAAAAGAAACCACACCTGCAGATGGGCTGACAATGATCAAGATCAGAGCAGGTGCAAGGAGGGGGCGGAAGAATGGAAAGTGTTCATCAGGAGCTGCTATTTGATGTTCTGGAATGAAATTTTTAATTAGGGAGGAAAGACTCCAAAGGAAAGGAAAGCGCCAATCGGTTTGGCTTGGACCTGGGATGCTGCTTTCCAAAGGAACCATTTCTCTTTTCCCTCTTTCTCCTGTTTGCTGTAACTTTTAAGTTTGAAAAAGAAATGACACGACCCCAAATTCCCTACTTTTGCCCACCGCTTTGATCGCCCCTTTGCAAAACTAAGGAGCACAAATACAGGTAGTCCTCGACTTACGATCCATAATTGGGACCAGAATTTCCACTGCTAAGCATCGCTAAGTGAGTCGCGCCCGGTTTTTCCAAATTTTTCGGCCATGATTATTCAGTGAATCATTGTGGTTGTTAAGTGAGTTCTGGGCTCATTAGGTGAGTTCCACTTCTTGTTAGTGGAATGGAATGGAACAGGTCTTCTAGTCCCGCCCTAGACCATTCCAGATAAATGGGTGTCCAACCTTTTCTTGAAAACCAAAGGAGCATCCGTGACTTCTGTAGGCAAGACGTCCAGATCAACTATCTCATGGGGAAAAACATTAACCGAAAGAGGAAGGCTAAGCTTTATTTTTTTTTAATCTGAAGAAGAAATCACTTACCAGAGCTCACGAGTTGCACAACCTCAGCTCTTCAAAGCTGCTACGTCTCCATTTCGATGGAAAGAGAAGTCCCTTGCTGGTAATCTGGACAGACAAACAAAACATATCCACTCAGTAAGACAGAGATTGCCCTTCCTGCAGAGTTGTGTAGTTGTGGAGCGCCATTTTTCTAGGCTGAGGTTGGTGTGTGTGTGGGGGGTCTATTTGGCTTGGAATGGCCTGCTGGGGACTCTGCACTCTACAAAGACAGAGGAAGATCGCATGTCCTTCGCATCCAACTAGAATTTGGTACAATTACTGCGATTACTTCCCAATTCTGTATTTAATAACTGCTCCCTTTTTTTTTTTTTTTTGTAAATTTTATTTGAGTTTTCACAAAAGAAAAAAAAATACAAATAAAACATCTATTTTGAAAGTAGCGTAATCCCGGGTTACATTTCTTCGTACAGACACAAATTCAACTTCATGCTCATTTTTATGTTCTATTCCATATCTTATTACTATTTTACATTTTCTGCACAGCTTCTCCCCTGTTTTAATTTTCTCAATTTTATTTTAATTATCCCATCTCAATTCAAATCATTATATTTATATTTTTTGTCTGTCCTGTTTCAATTATCTATTATCTTTTCTCATTAAACAAAATTTCTCCTGTAGTTACTGATTGGAGTATGACGCCTTTATATCTTTTAAGTTTATCCATTTAACTCTTATTTAGGCTTCAATATATACCCTAAAGTTATAACATTCAATATAATACATAACTTCCATTTGGATTCTGCTTGGTACATTCTTAAAATACACACTATATTCTTAAAAAAAGAAAAAATTATAAATGTATGTGATTAAAACAACACATTCCATTCCAATTCAATTCTATCATTACTATTAATATTCATTAAAATCTTAACTTCTTTAACATTACTTTTCAATTAAATATCATACTTCTATGGGAACGATTATCAGCTTTCCATAATTAATTCCCTCTCCTCTTCACTTATATTTTATAAAACGTTAACTAATTAAAATGTTCCCGTTCCTTCCTAATTCAATTTTCTCATTTATTTTATTTCATTTATTTTATTCACAAACATTTCACTAAATTACATTATTTTATCCCTCATTTTAATCATACATTGTTTCCAATTTTCTAAAGTTATTTCTATTACTAATATAACAAAAACAATCTTATGTACCTTTACAGAATCCCTTTTTCAGTTAGGTTTTCACCCATTATCTCTAAATAGGTCCTGTTTCTCTATATCTTGCTCCGGTCCTTTGTAACTTCTTTTCCTTTCCTTCTTCCCTCTCTTCTTCTCTCTGCCCTTTTTACCCCCTTGTCTCTCTACCTCTATTTCTCTCTTCTGTATTCCCCTTTTCTGTTGCTTCCAAGTATTATACTTATTTTTCAAATTATTTTTCTTTTCTTTGGTTGTTTTTTTAAGTCTTAAATTCTCCATTCTCTTTCCCCCCTTTCCTTTTTCTTCCCCACATAAAATTGCTTGTTCATTAAAGATGGCTTCTTCTTTGTCCCAGTCTTCTTGTTTTGCAGTCGTTTCTTGTTTCTCATAGTTCCAAATCTCCATTTCTAAGAATTGAAAAACGAAGCCAAAAGAACCCTTCCTTTCTTGTGCATCTTCTTTGTACTTTTTAAGTTCCATTTTCAATTCATCCAGAAGTGGTGCCATTGTATAATTTTTTAAACAACTACCCAATTAATTTTAGTCATTCAAATGTAATAACCAAGGATCCAAAGATTACCAAATAATCCAAATACACGCAAGCTGTTTCTTTTTGCTCTTTTTTTCACTTTCTCTTCCTGGTGTTACTGTTTAGTTACAAAGCTTCAGTTAAAATATATCTTTTAGAAGTCTTGTTGAACTTTTACTGTAGATTCTATTTAGTTCCAGGCAGTCTCCTCCCTCTTCCAGATCCTGCCCTTATTCTTTTTCTCTCCCTTCCTGCTTATGAAAAAAAAATTTTTTGTGTCCAGAAATCTTTATTATCCCTTTGACATTTTGTTTTATTTTCAGCTTAATTGCCTGTTGATGTCAAAGCGGATTTTTCCAATTTCTTATTTAAGTCTCAGTTGTCAGTATAGGGAAGGAGAGAGAAGTAAAAAAAAGCCAAACCTTTCCCTTTTCACTTTCCTTCGCTGCTTCCGATTCTTCTTTGGGAGCGATGTTATTTTTTGTAAGTTTAAATTCCAGGGTACCTTAGTTGTTGCTTTTACAATTTAACCCGGTCAGCCAAAACTTTCACTTTTTATCTTCCTCCTGCACATTCTTTTCCGGTCGAGTTCTTCTTTGTGTTGGCATTTCTGACCACCGCTGCAACCGCCTTCGGGAAAGGGAGTAATGGCCAGCTGAGGAGGAGAGATGCGGCTCTCCTCGACCCTGCTGGCGGTCTCCCCCCTCTTCACCACCTCTACGGGGTGGTTTAGCCCCGAAACCAGCCGGCTCGGGGCGCTCCAGCGGTGAGCCCAGACCAAAACCGTGCACGATTGCAGATTTCTGTCTGTCGCCGAAGAGACTTCAAACTGGAAGCCATAACTGCTCCCTTTTAAACCACTCAAAAGCAAATTTGGCAGAAAATATTTGGAAGGCCCACAAGAGCTGCAGCCAGGAGGTTTACTACTTTCAGAGTCTGAGTTTGCATGCATATTTAGGTAAGTATGGGCACGTAGACACTCAGCCTGCCTTCCTTAAACTTTGCAAAAAATGCATTTGAGATTTACAGCTTGGGGAAATGGTCCCTTCGCTCCCCTTTCAGCCAGGCTTCTGTGCTGGGCCATTAACTCCCCCCACCCCAAAGAGGAAGACAAGCTGTTCCCTAATCCTGCAATCAATCTGATCTTGATGGCAACCTCTCCAGTCCCCCGTTGAATAGGACTTGATTGGTAAACAACGTGGCCTTGGGTTGGAAGCAGAGAGCAGGAGTAACTTTTTAAAATAACTGATTGCAGCCCTCTTCATCTCCTAAAACCCTGCTTTTCAAGCAAAGGGTAAAAGGCAGAAGGGACCCTACACTGGAACCACTGGGCACATCTGCAAAAGCCTTTGCAGGAAGAACAACATGGGAAAAAACACGGTCACGGGGGGGAAGAAAAAGACTGTTGTGGTTTGTAATGTATGTGCCATGTATGTATGTAGGCCCACAGAAGATTCAGCTTGTATCTAGGGCAAATGTAAACTAAATGAATAGCTCCAGGAAGTCAACTCAAAGCTTGACTGCTGCAAAGTGCCCTACATGGGGCTACCCTTGAAACCTAACTGGCCCAGAATGCAATGGGAGGGCTAGTCTCCAATTCTTCCCTAAATCTGCCTCAATGATGAGGAAGGGGCTGTAAGAAGGGCATCTCTGTTTCTGCTGCATAAGAACGACTGGCCCAGGGTTGCTGATTCTTCCTCCCCCCTGAGCCCCATCCACTTTTGGATGTCTGATGCCCACTTTTTTCTCTTTTTTTTAATGTACAGAGCAGCGTTTGTCAACCTTAACTTTTAAGATCTGTGTGTCAAAACTGCCACCCGTCAAGCCCACAATTGACATATGTGTAGCCATTTTATTTAGCCTTCTTATATATCCCTTTTTTTCCTTTCTCTTTGCTGGCATTGGGGGGGGGGTTGGGGCTTGCCACATTCCAAAGGTGGGAGGAGTGGAGATAGAGACAGTTGTTTAGACTATGTGGTGCTTCTTCCTGTGGGAACAAAAGCTGACCCTGCTGAGACCTGAAGGTGGAGACTGATGACACCAGGCAATGTTGATTTACTTCTATTGGAGAACGTGACTTCCAATATTATGTGGTGTAATTCCGGGTTATGTCAGATCCGGAATTACAACAGACTTTGCCAATTTCATGCTATTCTAAATAAATGTTTGCTGCTTTCTTTTTGAATGGATTTCATCACTTGGAAACCTGACACCTGTGCTTTGCATTTGCTAGCTACCAGTCTGCCATGAATTATTGGGGGGGGGAGCTGGATGAGGGCGGGCAAGCTAACGATTCATCATACCTGGAGACACAACTTCAAGGTCAGAAAGCTGGGAAAGGCATGTACCTCCGTACCACTTACTTTCCCACAACGTCTTATTTGACTATGATTAGACAATGAGGGATCAACAATGGGAAGGGACAAACGGGGAAAAGTTAGCTGGCACGCAAACCCCAGTTCTGGCTTTGCTGTATTGTAATCCACTTGGCCTTTAGTAAAGTAAACCTTTCACACCAAGTGGAGTCGAGGGTCGTTCTTGCTTAAGGGACCAAGTTAGGGCAGGACTGACAGTGTGGATTTCAATTCCCAGAAATCCCCAGCTAGCAGGAACACTGGGATGGAGAAAGGTTGACTTAATGGACCCAAAGGAGAAATCTCTATTTTTGATAGCTAAATCGGAAAGCACAACATCTGCAGCAACATCACACAGACAACATGTTATGTATATGTAAATAATGTAGCTGGGTTGACAATATATAAACTACAAATATATATGTTTGTAGCTTTATGGAAGAATACTGTAATGTATTATGCTGTGTTCTGATTGGTTAATTATGCTACAAGTTGCCATAAGAGAGAGCTATAGATCATGGTTTAATTCTCTTTCTCTTTTTCACTGATGATCTCTCTTGATACTGACTACGGACCGATACTGACTAACCCTGTTTAGTTTGATATTCTGTTGATATTGAAGGTTATTTGCTGTACTATGGTTTGATATTTGTCTGCTGTAAAAGACATGAAACCGGTAAGAAGATTTTATAACTGGATATTTCTGGACTGCTAAAAGCATGTATGACATGGACCGTTTATTGGACTGTGCTATTTCTTCAAGCAAACATTAATACAACTTGTTCAACTCTGTGTGGCTGTATATTTCTTCATAACTGTTCTAATAAACCGTCTTCCATGTGCATATCCTTTTTATACAAGGGTTACTCTGCACATATCCTAACACAACATACAAAGATGCAAACAGAGAGTTTCACCCGTAGTCTGCTGCTTTGAGGTCCACACCATGGGGTTTTGCAGCATTTTCATCCATGTGTTCAATTCTCCACTTTGCCCCCCCGAGCCCCTTCCCCATGACAGCCCCCTCCTCCTCTCTGCACCAATGCCCTCCCCCCTGCATTTCAAACGGCAGCCCCTCAAAGGCTGGCCTGTCCTTACTCTGCTGGTTGCCATCTTCCATCCCGTCTTCCTCCCACTGCTCCTCGTTTGCCAGCAGGGGATTTCGGGCTTCACTCTGGGCTCGGATGGGGAAGGAGTGTCCATCTCCCTGGCTGTGGAGAGAAAGGCGGCATGGAGGTGAGGGGAGGGGACCCCAGAGAGAAGAAAAAAGCCAACTGGCAAATGGCAGAGCTGAGTCTTGTTGGCATCGGGCATCAACAGAGGAGCAACAGACTCTTCCGGGGCTCGCAAACTTCCCTTTAGATGCTCCAGTACAGAGGCCTCCAAACTCGGCAACTTTAAGACTTGTGGACTTCAACTCCCAGCAAAGCTGGCTGGAGAATTCTGGGAGTTGAAGTCCACAAGTCGTAAAGTTGCTGAGTTTGAAGAACCCTGCTCAAATATATAACCGAACTGGATTAGTGTGATGACCCAAAGGGGCGTGGCACAAAGGCAACCCAGTCAGATAATCAGTAGGAGTCCCTTTATTAGCTCCAACTTTGGCCCCAATGTCCTGGTTACCTTCTGGGCTGGAGAAAAAGTCTCCCAGGAACAGCCTTTGGTTGCAGAGAATCGAGTCCAAAACACGGTAAAACAAAAACTAACTATAAATTCAATCCAGCCAAAATGAGATAATTAGTTTGGCAGGGCAGGAGCAAGAATTCCAAACATGAAGGCACGGCAATAACTCCACACAGTTGGGAAGACGCCAGGAACACAAATAAGAAACAACAACATAGGATAAAGTCACGTTTGCTCCCAGCAGCTGCTGCAGTCAGCATGCATTTCTTTTAAACTCTCATTCCCAGCTGTGGCTAATGAAGGGAATCAGGGCCCTTTCCTCCCCCATAAGCCACGCAACCCACGTTGGTCTCTTCTCCATTCCTCCCTGCATGCCCTAGGATGAAGAAGGGGTGGGCCTGGTTCTTCCTCTGAATTCCCTCTCCCTTGTTCTCTCTCTTGTTCTACCTCTCCCTTGTTCTACCTCTCCCTTGTTCTACCTCTCCCCTGCTCTGCCCAGCTGGACTTTGCCCTTCCCCAGTTTCCTCCACAGCCAATGGAGCCACACTCCCACTCCCTGTCCTGTCAGCTGTTCGTCTTCCTCTTCGGATTCAGACTCTGACAGGGGCATGACAATTAGTTGCTCTTCTGCAGAGAAGCACAGGGAGTCATCGAACTGCGAGTGCACTTGAGCCCAAAATTTCTCGCAAATGCAATTTAGACCGGAATTTTAGTCCTAAATTGTTGCAGTCATAAGTCAAGGCATCACATGAGACCCAATTTTACGACCGTTCTTACAGTATATGTAAAGTGAATCACTGCAACCATTAAATGAATCATTTATGCAAATACAGCATATCCAATGGGCATTTTTTGTAGTTTTCTACCAGAAAGCAGCAAAAAAATAAAAAAATTGCAAATCACGGTGCTGTGACCAAGGGACACTGCAACCAGTCGTAATTGTGAGCTGGTTGCCAAGCACCCAAAATGTGATCACGTGACTGCAGTGGGAGGGGGGCAGCAGTCGTAACTTTGAGCATCTGTTTTGAAGTCCATTCTAACTTTCAATGTTCATTAGGCAAGGAGTATCTGCAGTATTTGCCTGACATCTGACCCATAAACTGACTCCAGAGCGGAGTGTCTGAGCCCGTAAATAGGAGCTGCAGGGAAAGAGCTGTTACCAAAGATGTATTCTACAACAGGGGTCCCCAACCACTGGTCCATGGACCGGTGCAGGTCCGTGGAACAAGTCCTACCGGGCCGCTGGCTTGCTGGGCGCCGCCATCTTGTTTTGGTGAAAAAGTGCTTCCGGTGAGCTTTTCCAGGTAGAAAGCTCACCGGAAGCACTTTTTCATCAAAACAAGATGGCGGCGCCCAGCTGATGTCGGTACCGGGCCGCGCCATAAAAAAGGTTGGGGATACTGGGCCGTGGCGTAAAAAAGGTTGGGGATCACTGTTCTACAATGTCTCTGGAAGCATCGTTGTCTTTAAACCAGGAAAAAACAAACCTGAAGAAATTTCTGTATTCCTCTTTAAACAAGGGAACAGTAGAACATCTGCTGGTTGCCCACCATGAATGCAACACAATCTTTACAGAACAGAGGCGTCATCAAAGGAGTCACGTCAGGAACAGGGTTAATTAATGACTCTGAACTGCCAGCCCAAAGAGATTTACAGGCTTCGGCTGGGGACAGTTTGCAGGTCACGGAAGAGGAGGGGGAGGAGCTGCCTTCCAGCCTGGATCTGAGAGCATGCAGGGCAGAGAAAAGACAACAGCAATGGAGATCTGCAGATTACTCGGGAGGAGGCCGCGCCCGTCTTGAAGGGCTGCTGCACCGGAAAGCTATTTATACACGGCAGGCAGAGGGAGGCGTTGCTGGGAACAACATGTTTAGTTTGTGGCTGTGCATTTGTTTATGCTTCCTGCTTGACTTTGTGCCTTTGAGACTCCAAACTTCTCTTGCCACGTGAGCTCTTGTGGATGTACTTTCAGCTTTGCCTGGTGGCTTTAAGTTTGTTTAGTGGACTGACTTGTTGGAGCAGCTTTGCATTGGTTTTATGATAGGCCATTGCCTTGTGGACTAATCTTGGCCTGCTCGTGGCTGGCTTTATTCGAGGCCAGATGAAGGGAACTGTTGGGGAACATCAGTAAAGCTTTCTATAAACCACACTGCCGTGTGTGTGTGTGTGTGTGTGTGTGTGTGTGTGTGTGTGTGTAGGGGCAACACAGTTACTAAGGTCCGGGCCTGAGAGAAGCCATTTGGGCTTGTGGACACCTACAGCATTTTGAAAGCATGTTCACGGGTGCATTCACAAAGCAGCCATGAATGTGCTCTTTAGCAGAAGGTAAACCAGGAAGTTGGCACGGGGCCGCTTCTTTCACATCAGCAGACACTAAATAGGGTTACTTTGGTTTCCCCTGTCCAGTCGTGTCCGACTCTAGGGGGGATGCTCGTCTCCATCTCCTAGTCAGCATTGTCCAAAGAGATTTCTGTGGTCATGTGGCTGGCATGACTGTACGCCAAGGCACACAGAACACTGTTACCTTTCCAACAAAGTGGTACCTATTGATCTACTTGCATTTGCCTTGCTTTCCAACTGCTAGGTGGGCAAGAGTCAAAGACGGGAGCTCACCCCGTCGTGTGGCACTCGGAGGCCACAGCTTTCCAGCTGACAAGCTCAGGGTCTTTAACCGCTATGCCATCACTTCCCCTGGCAGAAGGGCATCCTGGCCAAAACACCAGCCAGGCCAGGAGATTTCTTTTCACAAAGACAAAAGTGCTTTGCTTTGCAGCAAACCAGCTTCTCTCCGGCTCTTTTTATAAATCAAGAGGAGGATTTGCAGAGCACCCAGACAGGTTTCTGCTGGCCCACAGCTTCAGGGGAGGAGGGGGTTCTCTCCCACCTGCACAGCCCCAAACCTCCCTTTGTGGCGAAGGGAGAGGGGGAAGGGGAACTCGAATTCTATCTCCACAGCTGGTGGGCGGGTTGCTTTCTACTTACCTGGACTTCACCGGGAATAACCAGAGTCTCTTCTCTTCCCCAAATACCTGCTGGAGGTTCCTGGCCAAGCCGAGGTTGAAGCCGTTTTTATCAGGGCCGCTGGAGAACACGGGAGCCGAGAAAGCCTCTGCAGCAAAAGAGAAGGCGGTCTCAGGCGCTGGAAAGCGGACCCGATAAGAGAGGGTTTTTTGGGGGCTGCACCTGCTAGAAATGAGTCACCACCTCCAACCCTCCTGCGGTTTCAGTCCAGGGAAGGCTAGCAAGCAAACTGGAATCTGAGCCGGGGTTTCGACAACCTCGTGTTTTAAGATGTCAGGCTACTGAAGGTAAGGAGGATCAGAACACAGAACAATAGATTTGGAAGGGACCTTGAAGGTCTTCTAGTCCAGGGTCTCCAACCTTGGCACTTTAAGCCTGGAGGACTTCAACTCCCAGAATTCCCCAGCCAGCTGGCTGGGGATTTCTGGGAGTTGAAGTCCTCCAGGCTTAAAGTGCCAAGGTTGGAGACCCTGTTCTAGTCCATCCCTCTACTTGAGCAGGAGATCCTATAGCCGTGATGGCGAACCTATGACACGCGTGCCACAGGTGGCACAGAGCCATTTGTGCCGGCATGTGAGCTGCAGGCAAACGTACCTCACTGGGCATGCGCACACCTCACAGCTGATTTTCGGCCGGTTTGAGGCCTTTTTCGCCCTCCCAAAGGCTTGAGGAAGGCTTCTGCAGGCTTTGAAAGCCGAAAACTAGGCCCGTTTTGTCACTTCCTGTTTTTCCATAAATACTGGAAGTGACGAAACGGGGCTAGTTTTCGGCCTGCAAAGCCTGCAGAACCCTTCCTCGAACAGGCCGAAAATCAGCTGTGAGGCGCAGTGCAGGTAAGGGAGCGGCAGGGTGGGTGGGGATTGCGTGTGCATGCATACGGGATGTGGGGGGCATTGCCTTCTGGGTGCTGGCATGCGAGTGCAAGTGTGCAAGCGCACGCACATTTTTTTGGCACAGGAGCCCAAAAAGGTTAGCCACCACTACCCTACACCATTTCCGACAAATGGTTGTCCAGTCTCCACAACGTCTGAAGGCAAAGCTGTTCCATTGGTACTAATAAAGGAGAATATTTGTAGGTTGATATGAGGATGATCCAACAGGTCTTAAGTTGCCTAATTGTAATAAAAAAATTGGGAAATGCTTTTTCATAAACAAAAATAGTAGCGGAATAAGAACAAGATGAATTAAGGAGGAGTTTTTGACCAATGTTTCTCAACCTTAACAACTTCAAGCAGCCCTGGGGAATTCTGGGAGTTGCAAGTCCACACATCTTAAGAGTTGTTGAGATTGAGAACCTCGGTTCTGGACCGTGAGAGCTCTTCGTCTGTGGGACTACTGGCCTCCTGGGTTCATGGAGGCTCCGTCACTGGGGGGTTTCATGTCCTCGGCGTCTTGGCTGGGCTAAAAGACCCCCCCAAATCCCTTCTGACCCTGTGATCCTATGAATAACCAACAAATAGGAATCCAAAGATGTGTGCACAAGGGTTCCAGGATTCCAGAGTGGGGGACTGGGGGCCCATTCTTGCATTCTGGAAAGTGTATCCGTCCATTCGGTCGCCCAAAAATGGGCTGTGGCACAAATCTGCCTTGCCCATAGCTTTCCTTCCGAAGCGGTGAACGCCTTACCTAGAGTCGATCTGTTCTGACTGACGAGCCAGCAGTGGTAGCCAAAGAGGAACAACAGACTGACCAAAAACATGACTGCCACAAAAAGAAGGAAGAGGACGTGGAACCTGGAATGGCCACTGGTGGGCTCCACCTGCAAAGAAAAGCGGGAGAAAGTAGGAGGAGGGTCGAAACAGCCAGCGTGTCCAATTATTTGCAAGTCTGGCTTGGGCAGACCTTGGAGGACCAGGGAATGCCCCTACCAGCCCTATTCTACTCTACTCTACTCTACTCTACTCTACTCTACTCTACTCTACTCTACTCTACTCTACTCTACTCCACTCCACTCCACTCCACTCCACTCCACTCCACTCCACTCCACTCCACTCCACTCCACTCCACTCCACTCCACTTCTATTCTATTTCATTCCATTCCTTTCCATTCCATTCCATTCCATTCCATTCCGTTCCGTTCCGTTCCATTCCATTCTATTCCATTCCATTTCTATTCTATTTTATTTCATTCCACTCTATTCTTTTCCACTCTTCTATATTCTACTCTATTCTACCCTCTTCATTCCAATATCTATTCTATTCTGTTCATTTTCTGCATTCTATTCCATTCCATTCCATTCTTTTCTACTCTACTCTTGTATATTCTACTCTACTCTACTCTACTCCTCCCTCAATAACCTTCAGATAAAAACAAAACACCACAAAAATTCTATGCAATGCCAAGGTCATCCATCTTCTTTTTTTAACTGTTACCCCCTTCAGTTCAAAGATGTCCTCCAGATGTGGCTGAGTGACATCCCGCTGCCTTCCTCCCTGACCATCTTTGATTAAGGCTGCTGGGAGGTAGAGAGTTCTGCGGAGTTTTTAGAGTACAGGTAGTCCTCAACTTATAACAGTTCATTTAGTGACCGTTCAAAGCTACAATGGCACTGAAAAAAGTGACTTATGACCATTAGTCACACTTAACGACCATTGCAGCATCCCTAATGGTCACGATATCAGAATCCAGATGCTTGGCAACAGATTCACATTTATGACAGTTGCATTATCTCGGGGTCACGTGATCCCCTTTTGCAACCTTCTGGCAAGTAAACTCAATGGGGAAGCCAGATTCACTTAACAACCACGTTACTAACTTAACAACTGCAGTGATTCACTACACAACTGTCTCACCAAGCAACAGAAATGTTGAGCTCAACTGTGATCATTAAGTTGTGCACGACTTGTATTGTTTCTCCCTCAGCAAATTTGAGATGCATAGACCCTGAAGCCCTGACCACAAAGCAGCTGAGGGCTGGACAAGAAGTAATGGTTGGGAACAATCTAGAACTGAGGCGAAATTTCCTGACAGAGAAAATAATTAATCAGTGGAATGGCTTCCCTCCAGAGGTTGTGGTACTCCAACAATGGAGATTTTTAAGAAGAGACTGGGCAGCCACTTGTCTGGAATGGTATAGAGCCGTGATAGTAAACTTATGGTACACGTGCCACAGGTGGCACGCAGAGCCATTTGTGCCGGCACGCGAGCTGCAGGCAAACTTACCTCACTGCGCATGTGCGTGCCTCACAGCTAATTTTCAGCCGGTTTGAGGCCCTTTTCAGCCTCCCAAAGGCTTGAGGAAGGCTTCTGCAGGCTTTGTAAGCCGAAAACTAGGCCCGTTTCATCACTTCCTATTTTTCCGGAAATACCGGAAGTGACGAAACGGGGCTAGTTTTCGGCCTGCAAAGCCTGCAGAAGCCTTCCTCCAGCCTTTGGGAGGCCAAAAAAGGCCTCAGACCAGCCAAAAATCAGCTGTGAGGCGCAGTGCAGCTAAGGGGGCGACGGGGGGTGGGGAGGGTGGGGATTACGCACGCATGCGTAGAGGGTGTGGGGGCACGCGCATTGCCTTCTGGATCCTGGCACGTGAGCACAATTTTTGGCACAGGAGCCCAAAAAGTAGCCACCACTGGTATAATCTCCTGCTTAGGCAGGGGTTCGACTAGATATAGGGGTTTCCAACCGTGGCAACTTTAAGACTTGTGGACTTCAACTCCCAGAATTTGCTGGCTGAGGAACTCTGGGAGTTGAAGTCCGCAAGTCTTAAAGTTGCCAAGGTTGGAGACCGCTGGACTAGAAGACCTCCAAGGTCCCTTCCAATTCTGTAATACCGATACAGAATGCAAGACCAAACAGCTGAAGGAGAGGGGAATATGATCCATTATTATATATTTTAATGATAAATTGAAGGACACTAGCTTTGAAGTAGAAATGAACTTCCCCAGTTTTGAAAGGTTAGGATTGTAATAATGCCTTGTACAATGGCAACTTTCTTCCGTTCAGAAAGAGGTGTGTTTCCCGCCGCCGCCCTGGGACTGGTTTTGACCCCCAGAAGGTTTCGGCCTCCAGGGACATGCAGAAAGTAAGCGGTGACCGGACTCCCCAACTTACTGTCCAGAATTTGATGAAATACTTGAAGACTGTCGCTGCAATAAACGTGCAGTACAACAGAGAATAGGCTAAAAACAGTAGGAAGAACTTGTAGTTAGAAAAGCCGATGCAGTTGTTCACCCTGGAGGAAAAAAGTGACGACAATAAGAAGGAAGGTGGAATCAAAATACATTTGGAGAAATGATGCTATGAAAAGCAAACGCAGCAATGAGCACCCTGGGTTCTGATGCAGCCAAATGTCCACCTCCAGCCCAGCGAAGAGTCCCTGCACACCCCAGTCCATGGGCACAGACCCAGCCCACCTAATGCCCTCCTTCCCTCCAGCCCCCTCCAGGGAGGGCCTGCCTCTTTCCTCCCTTAGACACTGACTTCAGATCAAGGCTTATGTTGCCCTCCAAACTGGGGTATGGTTAGTCTGACCTCTTTGTTTTACTGCATTTTAGCCCTTGCTTAAGAAAACTGGGATAGCAATTTTCTTCCCTAATAAGGCTTTGGATTCTTCTTCCTCCTGGATGTGAAGTGTCCAAAAATGAAAGACTCAAACGTAATTTTAATTTCTGTATCACTGCACAGAGACCAGGGCTAGAGTGTCCAGCTAATATACAAGTGTTCATTTTTCTTCTTCATGTCCCTTCTTCATGATTAAGATCTGCTTTTCTCCTTCCAGTAATTTGTAAATATTCATTTCATTTCTTGGTATATTCCAGCCTTCATCGAGTAATTCTTGCTGCATGTTTAATCTAGTCATTCATAGAGAATGGACTATATCTGCATATATAACTACATTTTTTTTCTTATTGTAACTCTCTCCAACTTGGAAAGCATTTGAAATCTCTAAATCTGTGTTTCTCAACCTTAGCAACTTTTAACATGTGTGGATTTCCAACTCCCAGAACTCCCAGCGTTCTGGGGAATTGCAGTACACACATTTTGTATTTGCCAAGGTCGAAAGACACGGCTTTAGAATCATAACTTTCTGCAAAGCTCCAGAGAATGAACGATATTTGAGAGGCAGATCTTGCTTAGCTCTATGGCAGTGTTTCTCAACTTTGCTGGCTGGGGAATTCTGGGAGTTGAAGTCCACACATCTTAAAGTTGCTAAAGTTGAGAACGAATGCCCTAAAATTCAAACCTAAAAAGCCAATGCATGAAAATGCTCTTTTTTCTTCATAACAATGCCCAAGTCTATGATAGTCCTCTTTGGCATATTTTAGATTGTTTTTTCTAATTTTTTTTTAAAAAACCTGCTAGTTCAAACTTACTAGGATACATTCTGTGTCTCCATTTTTGTGGAGAGTAAGGTCAAAAAAATAAAGCCAGGTAGTTGGAACACACCTGGCACAATTGCATCGTTCCATTTACTATGCATTTGTGGAATTCCCCCAAAACATATTGGGGGAAATATACCAAGGTAAGGAGAACCTGCACCAAAGAGAGGTACAATGAGAATTCCTGTTAATAGAATATGAGATTCTGAATCTCCTTTCCAGATTTGGGATGGACAAGAATTAATAATGCACTTTTATACTTGAGATATAACACCCAGTCCTTCTTTCTGAGTAGCAGAAAGAGAAATAGTGTAAACCCACCAGTGTGATATTCCGTTTTCTTTTGGCAGGTAGTTCAAAAGCGCAAATGCATTGGGTCAATATTTGTCAAGTCAATGGTGAAAGGATGCAAGGTGTTGCCTCAAGAATGCCATTTCACATGCATGGTGCACAATGGATTCATGGCACATTTTTTCACACTTTTCTATGCATAACGATTTGGGGTGTGCACTGTTTCGCATGAATGTTTATTGGAGTAGCAGAACCAAAGTTGGAGTTCTGAATTTTAAGCAGTGTTGGTGGAATGAGCCGGTCAATTTCAGAAATTGATATACTTCTGTCCCTGAAACACTTTAATGTATATGTGATAGATTTATGAAATGGTGGTCAAAAGTCCTTACCATGGGCAGTGATGGTCCATTTTTAACACACATCTATTAAAAAAAAAAAGATAAAAAATGTCAGGAACCACAGAAAAGAAGTAGAAACCACAGACTTTGTTCTTTTCTAGATCCAGGATTCTGCTTGTGTTTTTTTTTTAAAGGTGATGTCATTTATTAGTGAACGATAAAATTTCCAGGTTGCAATTTCATTTCCCAGAAAGTCTCTTTGGTCATGATGCCCCCTTGTGTTTCTGTTATAGCACGTACATCACAGGACACAGTTGCAGTATCTTAGGTCTTGATTATCCTTTGAAAAAGGGATTCTGTGTTTGCTACCAGCAGTTGAATGAATAAGGTGTTTGTTTAGATTTAAAGCTTTGCAGAAAATTGCTCCGGGTATCAGGCAAACATTGCTGACAGTGAAAATATAAACTTCATTTACCCATGTAGTAGGGCTGTATTGATATTATCCTCCCTATCTTCTCTACTACCTCCTATCTATGATTTATCATATTGTTGTATATTATGATTAATGATTATATCTGCGATGTATATGATATATGATCTATCACTTTGTTGCGGATATGTACACTGAGAGCTTAGAGACAAATTCCAATGACACTTGGCCAATAAAATATATTATCTATTCTATTCTATTCTATTCTATTCTATTCTATTCTATTCTATTCTATTTCTATTTCTATTTCTATTTCTATTTCTATTCCTATTCCTATTTCTATTCCTATTCCTATTCCTATTCCTATTCCTATTCCTATTCTAATCTAACTCGACTCTACTTTAATACTCCCTCAATAACCTACAGATAAAAACAAACTACCACAAAAATTCTATGCAATGCCAAGTACATCCATTTTCTTTTTTAACTGTTGCCACCTTCAGTTCAAAGTCAGCCTGGAGATTTTGCCCTCCCCAACAAGTATATACTTCTCTCTCTACCTGAACCTTTCTGCCAGAAGCAACACAACTAAAAAGAAGGTGCTGGACAAAAACAAGGCTGTAATAATAACAACTGAAATTACGTGTCTGCAAAAGTAGACGCCTTGTTTATAAGGATGATGAGGCAGGATAAACAGGGAAGAGGGCCCTTTGGGTGTTGCAAGGGGGTCAATTTCATCAGGGAACCCAAACATTTCCTAAGCAAAAGCCCATCATTAGGCTAATTTTTCAAAGAGAGTCAACCTTGCCTGCAGTCCTTCGAACATCACCGTTTCTCCTGTCCTCTGTGTTTCTCAGCCCGACAATCCCACTGCCAATTCACAGTTAATCATTGGGTTGGGTTGGCTTGGGTTGGGGTGAGATGGGGGAATCTGCCTTCTGACTGGCCAACACAGCAGGATAATATCCTAATAATCGTCTTAATCATCGAAATGTGGGTAGGTTTCCAGCATTTTCTCACTCAATAATTTGACTAAGACCCGGAAGATCTTCTGCAAATGAGAGGCAGGACCAGAGTCTCACCTAGAGACAAGTAACAGGATGCCTGTGCCAACTCATAAAACATTCCTGTGCCTGTTTTAGTAGTTGCCATAAAAAAAGGGGGTGGGAAGGAAATCTGGAAGGGCAGTGCAGCAGTTTGGAAGCGAAAGTACATTCCAACTCTTCTCTTTAAAAGAGAAGTAACTAAAAACTAAAAGATTGTAACTAAACTACCAGAGCTTTTGCCCAGGAACATATTTAATTGGAGAACATGAATGATGACACCCAGCCTGTAAAGGTGCTCAACTGGAGAATCTGATTTATGAGACACCCAGGGGGGAAGTGAGGGGAAACAGGGTCACAGGGGACTGTGAATTACGTAGGCCAGAGTTGGCTTCATACGGGGCAGGGCCAGTATGTTGCCTCTAATGAATCCTTTGAAGCGTTTTGAAGTTTGGCTCGAGAATCATGATTTAATTAGGGCGATTGCTGGAATCCTGACAGCCTGAATGAGCCTGGGAGATTGGGTGAAGAGATCCACCTCAGAGAACCCACAATTTTGGGCTCAATTGTGGTAGTCTGTTAACATAAGGAGGGTCTCACAGCTGCATAATGGATGGGGAAACAGGCTCAGGAGGGACCATCCTTATATTAAGAGACTAAATTCCAGTGGTTAAGTGAGAAATTTGCTAAGGAGTTTTGCCCCATTTTGCAACTTTTCTGGCCCCATTTATTAAGTGAATCTCTGCAGTTCTTAAATGAGTAACATGGCTGTTATTAATTGACTTTACTCATCAGAAGGTCTCAAAAGGCGATCCCATGACCCCGGGACACGGCAACTGTCATAAATATGAGTCAGTCGTCAAGCACCAGATGACCATGGGGATGCTACAACAGTCATTAAGTGTGAAAAATGGTTATAAGTCATTAGTGCCGTTGTAACCGGTCGACCGGTCACTAAATGAACTGTTGTTAAGTCAAGGGCTGCCTGTATAAAAGTAACAGCAGGAGAATTGCCCTTTCAGACTTGCAAGGTTCTGTTAATGCAGCTGTACAATAAAGTAGAATTCGCCTATCTATTCGTGTTTCCTCTCTGCTCTACCTGGCAAGGCTGGCAGACATCACAGATTAAACAGAGTTGGAAGGGACCTTGTAGGTCATCTAGTCCAACCCACTGCCCAAGCAGGAAACCCTACACCATTTCTGAAAGATTAGGAGGCTCAAACTGGTGAATCTGGCAGCAGACACCACCTATATGAGAGCTCCCAGGAGATTTGTGGCACGAAGCTTCCTTTGTACACGTTCCTCGTCCATCACAGTGACTGGCGTTTTGTTCCTGGGAAAGAACACACTGCTTCCTATTTCAGGGAAATGAAACCAAACCTGTAATTTGGCAACCCTGGCAAGCTGGCATGTCATTAACTTTGCATCCATGCTAACATCAGCTAACAAGTCAAGGCACAACCCAGCCGATGGCCATGTTTTTGCCTGCCCTCTTGCAAACGAGCCCTGCATTCCAGTCAGTCAGCCAAAGCCAGATCCAACTCACGGCTGGCCTTTGTCATTTTCAAAAAGAGAAAAGAGATTGTTTCATTGCTCCAATGCCTTTCATTATAAACAAGACTGTCCAACTATACCTTTTCACCCTGAAAAATCTCCAAGGTAAGAATAACCCTGGAATGTTTAGCCAACATAGCTTCTTCCCTTCTCTCTCTATTCTTTCTTTTTATTTTAAGTCCTCTTCCTTGAATTGTATGGAAATTTAAAAAGTTAACTTAGCATGACATTAATGATTTCTAATACAGCCAAAGTCAGTGCTTCATGCGTTTCTTTTATCTCTTTTATCTTTCTTTTTTGTACTTATTTTTTTCTTTATACATTCTCTCCCTCTGAGTTTAGTTTATATTTGCTTTTACTGTTGTAGTTAAAATCTTCAGAGTATGTGTGCACAAAGGTTGATAGGTGGGGGTGTGGAAAGAGAGAGAAATGATAGAAATGGATGGGTGGATGGATGAGAGAGAGATGAGAGAAGGGAGGCAGGACAGACAGATACACAGACAGAGGACAGGTCCCTGGGGGTGGGGTGGGAACTGATATAGGTCAAGTTGTGCAATCAAGAGCAATAACACTTAAGACTTATATACCGCTTCACAGTCCTTTGCAGCCCTGGTCTCTACGCGATTTACAGAGTCAGCCTCTTTCTTGCCCCCCAACAATCTGGGTCCTCGTTTTACCCACCTTGGAAGGATGGAAGGCTGAATCAACCTTGAGCCTGGTGACATTCGAACTGCTGAATTGCAGGCAGCCGGCACGCAGCAGAAGTAGCTTGCAGTCCTGCACCCTAATCACTGCGCCAGCACGGCTAAAGCAAGCAAAACTATTTCTTTCTATGTGTCCAGCCAACAGCATCCTGTGTAAGTGTTGAGCTAACCTTCAAGCCGCATTGGTTATGGATGAAAAGAGTAAACTTACACAGCGCAAACTGAGCAATGGTGACAACGGTCAGGTTTGATGAGCTGACATCTGTCACAGAATCGAATGGCTGGAAAGAACACAACAAAAATGCCCCTAATTAATCATCATCACGAGTGCAAATTCCGTCTCATAAACTTGTTACTAGAAAGACCAAGGCATCTTTTGCAACCTTGGCAACGTTTAAGGTGTGTAAACTTCAACTCCCAGAATTCCCAGCCAGCATGGGGAATTCTGGGAGTTGAAGTCCATACATCTTAAAGCTGCCAACTTTGAGAAACGTAGGACTAAGGCAAGATTTGAGGGCTATTTTGAAGATAGGCGATGCCTTATATAAAACTACTTCCTAGGTGGCTGAATGCTACGGGAGAGAGATTATGGTGTAGAGACACGGGATTCATTCCAGCTGAACTGATGACTTTATGGACAAAGTCATTTCTTGACAACAGAAGTTATTTAATGCTTCCTTTTTCTAGGATGATTGGTCAATTTCCTATATCGGAGTGAGTCCAATTCCTCCAACTTTTCTGGTCAAGCTTTTCAGGGGGTTCTATCATATTTTTTTACATAAAGCTTCTCTGATGATTTATTAGTCCCTGCTGAATACAAATGGCAAATTATGATGCTGATTTTCCATAAATTTACTGCTGAATTGTAGCATGCTCATCCTGGATATGAACACTGCTATTCATCATCCACTCTGGTGAAATCAGGAACAAGAATCAGAAAAAAAAAACACCCCAGTACATCCAATAGGGCAGGGGTCCTCAAGCACGCCGCATGGACCGGCACCGTCCGTGGAACATTTTCTACCGGGCCGCCAGTTTGCTGGGCGCCGCCATCTTGTTTTGATGAGAAAGTGCTTCCAGGTGAGCTTTTCCGGTTGGAAAGCGGTGTTTGGGTCCTGAAGGAATCTCGCGCCTTAGTTTCATCGAAGGGGGGCGGCTTTGAACAAAACTAAGGTGCAAGGATTCTTTCAGCACCCAAGGCAAGGCGAGCCGAGCGACCGTCCCGAAGCAAAGCCCATCGACAAAGGTACAAAGGAGGAGTTGAAGGTGGCGGGAGAAGCGGGGACGACTGGCTGGCCGGTCGCTCGGCTCACCTTGTCTTGTCATGCGTACTGATGCCAGTACCGGGCCGCGGATCATTTTGTGATGCTGGTACCGGGCCGTGGCACAAAAAGGTTGGGGGCCACTGCAATAGGGGACACCTTTACATTCCATGGGGGGAGGAGCAATAATTAGGTCAGTTTTTCTCTATCTTGTGCCCTCCAGATATATTTTGGATTAGAGCTTGCAGAATTGGCAGCCAGAAGGGGCTATTTCCCCAGATCTGAATTCACCCCACCTCGAGTTTTACCATTCCAACTGGCATCAAGAAATCACAGTGTAGATTTCAGCTGAGGTGAAAATGCTAAAACCAGCCAGGGAAAAGGTTGCAATGATGTCACAAGGCCTGCATTTTGGTTTTAAGAGCTGGAATGAATGAATGAATGAATGCCTTATCGGTCCTTCGCCTTTAAATACAAAAGCCAGACATTTTGTCACCACTGGTTTTGATGATGCTCTTCGTCTCCCCCAAAGTTCCCCCCAAAATGGGGGGGTCCGTCTGGGTTGCTTGCCCAAACCAACTTGGAAACTTACCGCCATTCCCTGTTCTTGTGCAAACTGGCAACTTCCGGGCCATCTCTAGGAGGATCTGCCTTTGGCCCTCGGGCCTTTCTTCGTTCTCATAGCGCTCCTTGTCGGCATATGACATGTGGAACTGGAAGTAGGAGAAAACGAGTGAAACACACACAGTTGTAGAACAGGGGCCTCTTTATGAGCTGGGGACTTCAGTCCCCAGAATTCCTGTGCCAGCTGCCTTTGAAGTGGCCACTCTGGAAACATCTTGCTTGAACCTGACCGGTCCTGGGGGGAATCAGCAGTGGGAGGCAGTTACGGGAGGGAAAAGTTGAACAAAGGGATTTTGGCCCACGATTCTCAGTTCTGCTATACGCTTGACTTCTAAATAAAAGTATACCTTTTCTCCACAAATGGAGCCAAGGATTGTTCCTACTTCGAGGTTCAAGTGGTGGCAAGTCTGACATTAGGAATGGAGGTGACCAGAGGCACAGGTGTGCTTCAGGTGTCCAAAAAAGAAGCCACCTTCCATCACTGACAGAGAACACTAGGCAACATAATAAATGAAGATTTAGTGCAGGGGTGTCCAACCTTGGCAACTTTAAGACTTGTGGACTTCAACTCCCAGAATTCCTCAGCCAGCTTTGCTGGCTGAGGAATTCTGGGAGTTGAAGTCCACAAGTCTTAAAGTTGCCAAGGTTGGACACCCCTGATTTAGTGTCAGTTTAGAAGAGTCCGTAGCAGTGATGGTATTCAGCCGGTTTGAACCGGTTCAAGCGAACCAGTAGCAAGGATTTGGCAAGGGTCGCTGAACCGGTAGTAAGCTCTGGCTGGCCACGCCCCCGTCCTGATCGCCTAGTCCAGGGGTCCGCAACCACTGGTCCGCGGACCGGTAACGGTCTGCGGAACAGGTCCTACCGGGCCGCTGGCTTGCTGGGCGCCGCCATCTTTTTTTGATGAAAAAGTGCTTCCGGTGAGCTTTTCCGGGTAGAAAGCTCACCGGAAGCACGCTTTTCATCAAAAAGATGGCGCGCGCTTCGTGAGCTTTCCGGTGAAAGCTCACGAGCACGTCATCAAAAGATGCGTAGCGCATTTGAGCTTTCCCGGTAGAAAGCTCACCGAAGCGCGCGCATCAAAAGATGGCGGTGAGTGCTTCGGTGAGGTCACCAGGGTACTTTTCATCCGGAAAAGATGGCGGCACCCATTTGATGAATGCTTCTGGTGAGGTCACCGGAAGCACTTTTCATCAAAAGATGGCGGCGCCAGCTGATGCCGGAACCGGGCCGCGGCATAAAAAGGTTGGGGATCACTGGCCTAGTCGCCACTGGCTCGTTTGCCCCGCCCGCCTGACACTCGCCCCTTAAGGTATTTCTTTCTTTTTTCCTCCCAACAATCAACTGTTCATACGATCAGCTGTGCTGGGATTCCCCTAGCTGGGTTACTGCTTCGCCCAGGAGGGTCACCTGAGGCCCAGGAAGGCAAAAAATGGAGGGGTGCACGCCCCCCTCTCCAATTTTTGCCTTCCTGAGCCCCAGGGGAAACTTCTGGGAGCAAAAATGCCCCCCCCCCAGGAGGCTTGCCTGAGGCCCAGAAGGCCCCAAAAACGGGTGGGGGTGGGGTGGCTGCAAAAAAAAAGAAAAAAGGCCATGCCCACCCAGTCATGTGGCCACACCCACCAAACCACACCCACCAAGCCAGGCCCACAGAACCGGTAGTAAGAAGTTTTGAATCCCACCACTGGTGAGTAGGAACACATTCAACTTCTCTGCCCATTTCCCTCTGCTAGAATCTCGTGAAGGCCAATTATTGGTGTCCACCAGGCAGCTCCTCCTTTTGTTACCAAGATGGCAATAGCCCTTAGACTTAGATACCGCTTCACAGTGCTTTACTAAAGCCTCGAAGCGGTTTAAAGAGTCAGCCTCTTGCCCCCAGCAATCTGGGTCCTCATTTTACCAACCTCAGAAAGGTGGAAGGCTGAGTCAACCTGGAGCCGGTCAGGATTGAACCCAATCCTGGCAGTGAGCAGTGAGTCAGCTTGCAATACTACATTCTAACCACTGCACCACCACGCCACCAAGATGGCTGATTTCACAATTAAAATATAGCCAAAACTGAAGCCCTTATGATTATTTCTGCCCTCCCATCAGCTCTCCTGGTGGGGAAGATTTCACGAACTTCTTATTCACAGAGACTTTGCCCCTGTGGATCTGGGGAGTAGAAGCTCTCCCTCCTGTCCTCATGTGGTGCCCTTTCTATGATCCCCCAAGACTTGCTCTGATCACCCCAAGCATCTCCCAATACAAGAATGTTCGTGTTTATAATTTTTTTAAAGAGATGCTAACCCCATACCCATGTATCAGGTGGCCAAATATCTGCACTAAGTAATACAGTTGCACAGAATTTTTAATTAGACATATTGTTTTATTGTCCCATTATTTTTTTCCCTTCCTCAATAACAAATTGCTGTGTTAAACTATTTCTCTCTTTTTAATGTAAAGGCTGGCCAAAGACCCCAATAGAGATATTTGATTTATCTCAGGATCTAGCACAGGGGTGTCCAACCTTGGCAGCTTTAAGACTTGTGGACTTCAACTCCCAGAATTCCTCAGCCAGCAAAGCTGGCTGAGGAATTCTGGGAGTTGAAGTCCACAAGTCTTAAAGTTGCCAAGGTTGGACACCCCTGATCTAGCACCCCATGCTTTACACAGTGGCACTCAACGGCTTTGAAACTCATTGAATTTGGTAGTCAACACATTTTCACATGAGCATTTTTGTCCCCGGTACTCATTGTTTGTTTGGTATTCAATACCTAAGCATTCGATGCATTGTCAGCGTTGGCTACCTTCTGATTCACTACATTATTTCTTATGGGAAAAACCTATTTGGTACTCATTATTTTTGGTACTCATAGCACCTCCTGGAACCAATTAATGATGAGTATCCGAGGTACCACTGTAATTGTAGCTGCCCCCAAACTGATCCACTTGCTTTCTGACTGTGAGAGCAGATCTATAGTTATGATGACATGGCCTATTTATTCTTGAGGGTGTCCACACCACTCTCTTTATTTCAGCCTTCTCCATCCAGACTACATTCTCTCCAGACCTCTGACTCAACTCTAATTTGGGAGTTGAAGGTTACACTTCTGGAAGGCACCCAGGTGGGGGAAGACCGGTTAATTCCTTTTATAAAAGTCCTGAGTTTTACCTTTTTGTCCGGTTGAAGTGGAGGAGTAAATATAGACATCCAATATGTCCATATGAAGAATACAAAGATGATATGGAATACAGTGAGGTAGGCCACTAAAGAAGAAGAAGGAAAGTATTAACCAAGGAAGCAGAAATACCCATTTTGCTCCTAATCCGTTAATAATATCCTTGACTTTCACAATAGACAGCTTCTCTCAAAGTGCCTCTATGCTTAAGACTGGGAGGATCAATGTGGAGTATGGGCTTATTTATTTATTTGAATTTATATGCCGCCCATCTCGTGATTCGAAGCAACTCTAGTTAAGTCCTCAGGCTAGAAAAGGGAAGGACATGAGTTCTACTCCTACCTTAGGCCCCCAATCAGCTGGGCTAGTCACTTTCTCTCATCCCAACACAGGAGGCCATGGAAAACCATTTCTGGAAAAAAAAACTTGCCAAGAAAATAGCAGAGACTTCTGCAGGCAATCTCCAAGAATCAGACGTGATTGAACAGAAGAAAAAAATGCTTATGAAGGGAAGTGAGACGCTTCAGGGGGAAAACACGGTCATCCCACGAGGAAGCAAGATACATTTCTCCCTATATTATGAATTCTTCAACTGGCCAGGAATACAAAAAAGAAATGCATAGTTTGAGATCCCTTTCAAACACAAATTGCTGGGGGGGCAGGGAGGGGAAGGACATGGATTCCATCAAGAAAGGGACGATGGAGGAGAGAAATCTAACCCCCTTCCCAAGCCCAGAACTGCTAAGAATCTCAATCTAAATGGGGAGCTGAACTTTGGGGTAAGCTGCCCAGAGCTACCCTGTAGTAAGATGGTAGCCAATACATTAAACAAAACAAAACAATTAATAAATAAATAATCAACCAATCACTCACTCAAACTTCCTGGCTAAGCAAGCAATTTGAAACTGGATCACCAAGGCCCAGCTTCTCCCTTGCATGTCCCCTTAATTCAGGGGTCCCCAAACTTGGCAACTTTAAGACTTCTGGGAGTTGAAGTCCACAAGTCTTAAAGTTGCCAAGTTTGGAGAGCTCTGCCTTAATTAGTTGAGTGCAACTTAGATCCTCCTACATCCATCCACCACAAGTGATGGGGACTTCCGAGGTCTTATTTCAGGCAGGGCCTGGGGACACTTTGCATTTCCATGAGCCTCAACCACCCCTCGGGTAGAAGACTCCCATCAATGAGTCCTTTCTATCTCTCTGGGATAATCCTACAGGATTATTATAGTAGGTGACTGCAAAGACATCTAGAGCAGAACAAAGTATAAAGATCAGATATAATAAATATCCACCTACCTTTTTCTACAGAGTTCGTCAGAGTCACTGAAAGAGAAAATAAGGACATCTTCAAATGACGTATCATGGTTTCCACAAAGAAATATGCTTGCAATTACATATATGCTGGCCGTGTCTGAAATTAATTTTTACCTTATGGGTCATAAATCATTGTATTATTAATTCCACTGCATTGATAGTCACTTATTCACTTGATTTATTATCCTTATAACTGAAAGGGCACAAAAACCAATGACATGTGGAGTTACTTCTGAGTACTTACTTTCTTGTTGGCCTACAGACAGAATCTTGCCAGACTAAAGCAAGATTTTTTTTTCCAACAAGTTTATTCATGGAAAGGATGAGAGCTTGGTGGAGACTATAAATGGATTTGGAACTGGTGCTGATCTGCTGCAGATTTATTAAAACCTTCCTTGGAAGTTCTACTCTACTCTTCCACTTTTTCTAATTTTATGAATGAGGTTAAGACCTTCTGTCTTTTCCATCTGAATTGGATGATTTTAAAAGATTACACCTGTTGATTTAATTAGCTACCATACTTGGCATATGATATTAGTAAATAAGAATAGCAGTAATAACTATAGATGACATCCACCTTTCGCTCCTTTTTAGCTCCATCTCATTTGCCTGCCTGCTTCTTTAAGCTTACCTGTGAATCACTTTTTACACCAACTCAAAGACAATCACACCTGCCCACATTTAGTTGGACTGAGCTTCCATTCATTCCAAGAGTGCTTATCTTTCCAGGCCAAAAAAGGGAAGCCCAGAATATACACCTGAGAGATAGCAGCCTACAACCAATTGGTTTTTTTCCCGGCTGTGTCATAGCTGCAGTACTGCAAAAATCACTTGCCATGCTCAATCAAAGCTGCTTTCAAAGTCCTACTCGACCCAAAAGAAGGTGAGCACAATATATACACTAACAAGTTGAAGCAAAATGGCTTTACCCTTCTTCAAAACCAGAAAAGAAGACAACATTGTACATTTACAAATATTTTGTTTCTTGCAGGTTCTTTCATTGTGGATTTGGTCACATTTTCTCCTCCCAACAATTAGGCTGAGAAGAAGATCGCCAAGGACTAAGCAGAACAGAATAGTGGCCAACATCTTTAATAACCTGGATGTCAGCATCTCTTTAACAAATTTAATTGATTACAATATTTTAAAAACACTGAATGTGATGGACTTCATTGACATACATTTTTGTCCTTACACCTCATACAAGATCTTCCGGGAGGCATTCTTACTGCTGCACCTTCGTCTTACACCCTCAGGAGTATCACATGGGTCACTTCTGCTGAGAGGCAGAATCCCTCTGCAGACTCCCTGTATGAAGAAAGCCACAGGCTTGCCCACATTGCTGTTTTGCCAATGGGCATGGCAAGCCAAACCTTTCTGTGGCAGTGTGTATGTGCACGTACATGTAATCTGAAAGACTGACCTGGAAGCAAATTAAAACAATTTTCTATCTATGATGCAAACTCAGTTTTAATTAACTGAATCAATGGGATTAACAAGCCACCAGCTGCTTTAAATTCCCAGGTAAATGGAGTGGCTCACACTTGCTTTGAAACAGTTTTACAGACAAGTCTGTTTCCTCCTTAAATGAAGGTTGGCTGATGGTTGGTACTGTTGGTTTTCTCTGGTACCATCAACTTCAGGGGCTTCTTGAAGAGAAAGGGATGTTTCTACCTTTAGAGCTCCCTCCAGTAAACCCACCCTTGATTTCCGGCCTTGGCTTCACTTGGCGGTTGCTGGGACAAGCCCCCTCTGCGGTCTACTTTCTCTCCCAATTCTCCTATGAGGGTCATTATGTAAATGGGTGAGCTATTTTTTTGGAAACTAAGAGCTTTAGCACCACTTTGATTTTTGCTCCAGTCTATCGAAGAGGTCACACAAAGGAATGAGTCTCAACAGAAGATGGGATTATGTTGCAGACGTCCTCAGCTACAGAACTTGCTTCTAATGGATTAGGGGTCAGGGGTATCTATCTTTTCTCTCCTGAATGATGAAATGTTGGGAGGAAGGGCTCTTGAAGGACCCCACAGTCAGATCTGAAAGTAGAGACTGCAGACTCTAGAACAGGGGTGTCCAACCTTGGCAACTTTAAGACTTGTGGACTTCATCTCCCAGAATTCCTCAGCCAGCTGGCTGAGGAATTCTGGGAGTTGAAGTCCACAAGTCTTAAAGTTGCCAAGGTTGGACACCCCTGCTCTAGAAGTTTTAATAAACTTTGGTCCAGCTGCCATCATTTAACCTTTTTAGATGCTTTTGGCCTGGATGATTGAGTCTTCATTTACATTTGCAATATATTTTGGGGAGAAGCCCCTGCATTTGGCATGGCAAGAGTTAATTCCAACGACTCTCTGCCTAACTTGTCATTTTGACTGTAGAAGTTACTTGGGTGAGTAATGAAACGTCTCAGTTTAATACATTTTGGTCCAGTTGCCATATGATTTAATCTTTCTAAATGCTGCAGAATCCAGTTTCTAAGATCCAAGTGGGACCTGCCCCAAATTCACCAAGTACTGTAGCTTTAACAAAGTTCTAATCAAATTTAATCCACCCACTCTGTATAATGCTCTTTATAATTACACTGAGCTGCATTAGCAGATTGTTGTAAGAAAGCTCCCAGATTGCCTGGGCTCATGCGGCACCCTAAACAAACTGCACTTCAGAAAACAACAGGGAAGAAATGCTTTTGCCCTAATGCCAGCACGGGGTCACTTTGCAAAAAACCACCAACTCGGTTCCAGCCAGACTGGGGAATTCTGGGAGTTGAAGTCCACAGAGCTTAAAATTGCTGAGCCTGAGCAGCAGTGCCTTAATGTAAGTGGGATGCTTTAAAGCAGTAGCAGCCGCCTTTTTTCCCCCCAAGCTCACCTGGAAACAAACCAACAAACAAAGCTGAGCTGCTTTTGAGGTGCAGCTTTCACAAGACATTGGAAGCGCTTCCTACAAACCATATCTGAGGCACTAAGTGCAGCCTGGTACGCCAACTGGGCAATCCGGTTTTGTGTGTATATTGGTTCTCTCTGCACAACCCCTGTGTTGGTTCAAGGAAGGGGAAGTTACAAAGTCAGGTGAGCAGCATCGTCGAATTGAATGATCCCAGAGAGGCTTTAAGCCAAGAAGGGAGGGGAGAACATGGCCCTTTTATGTCTTGTGGACTTCAGCAAGTCATAAGACTTAGAATAACTTTAGTGTCACTTTGGAATGCACACTAATTGGCATACATTCAAAGGGAATTTCGTTGCATGCAGTTCTCAAAGGGTCACCACCTCAGATATACACTACATAAACATGACCAACAAATAAATAAATCAAATAAATATGCATATACCCACAAACAGGACCTGGAGAAACACCACAGTCTAGTCCGGATGTACGCATGTATTAAAGGCTCATGGTTCCCACCCTTTAAGCTCTTTAAACCGATCGCCAGCTCCTCTTCCTGCTTCTAGTGGGAGAAGCAAGCCCCAGAGCTCTGCTGGCTGGGGAATTCTGGGAGTTGGAAGTCCACATGTCTTAAAAGTGGCCAAGGTTGGAGACCCCCAGTATAGGGTCTCTGGCTTGAACAGGGGTTGGACCACAGGACCTCCAATGTCCCTTCCAACCCTATGATCATATACTCTATCAGCTGGAGAATTCTGGGAGTTGGAAGTCCACAAGTCTTAGAAGTGGATACCTGCATAACTGGATAGAAGCATTCCTGTCAAACAGACAAATGGTCAAAATTGGGAGCATCCTATCAAATTCTGTACCTGTCAACAGTGGTGTCCCCCAAGGCAGTGTTCTAGGACCAACTCTCTTCATACTCTACATAAATGACCTCTGTGATCATATTAAGAGCAATTGCGTCCTCTTCGCTGACAATGTAAAGCTATTCAACACCACAGACAATACTGTCACCCTTCAAAAAGACTTCAACTATGTATCAGAATGGTTAAACAAATGGCAACTTCAAATCTCAACAAATAAATGCTCTGTCTTACATATTGGCAAAAAAAATCAGAAAATAAAATACAGGCTGAATAGTCAAGACCTTGTTGATGATCCAAGCTCTGTAAAGGACCTTGGAATACTCATCTCTAATGACCTAAGTGCTGGAGCCCACTGTAACTACATAGCCAAAAAGGCATTAAGAGTTGTTAACCTAATCCTATCTACCTTTTTCTCTGGTAATATCACACTACTAACTACAGCATACAAAACATTTGCTAGACCAATACATCTCATCAGTCTGGAATCCACATCACGTATCTGATGTTAACACAGTTGAGAAAGTCCAGAAATATTTCACAAGAAGAGTTCTCCACTCCTCTGCTCGTTGCAGAATACCTTATGCCACCAGACTTGAAATTCTAGATCTAGAAAGCCTAGAACTACGCCGCTTTCCGTCCGATCTAAGTATAGTATATAAAATCATACATTGCAATGTCCTACCTGTCAATGAATACTTCAGCTTCAACCACAACAACACAAGAGCAAACAATAGATACAAACTCAAGCTTAACCGCACAAAACTGGATTGCAGGAAATACGACTTCAGCAACAGTGGTCAATGCCTGGAATACTCTACCTGACTCTGTGGTTTCTTCCCCAAACCCCAAAACTTTAACCTTAGACTGTCTACTGTTGACCTCACCCCTTTCCTAAGAGGTCTGCAGGGGGCGTGCATAAGCACACCAATGTACCTACCGTCCCTGTCCTATTGTTTCTTTTTATTTTTCTTACATGTACCCATTTCATGTATTCCTAACAACTATGTATATACTTATACCTATTATCTTGTAAGCGATTGACAAATCAAATCAAATAAACAAAAATAATAAGAAAGAAAGAAAGAAAGAAAGAAAGAAAGAAAGAAAGAAAGAAAGAAAGAAAGAAAGAAAGAAAGAAAGAAAAGTGGCCAGGTTTGGGGACCCCCTGCCCCAGAGAGATAAACCCCCCACCCACCCCCATTAAAAAAAAACACACCCCTCGCTCCCTTCTCGATTTTGTCCACCCGGCGGGCGGAGACGACTTAAAAGGCAGCTGGGCGAGCACCAGCCTCGTTTGCAAGGCGAGGAGAAGCCCGGACCCCTTTGCTCGGTTAGGATCCCTGGGGCGGGGGGAAGGTTCCTGGGGGAGGGCAGGACATTTGGGGGTTGTGGGGGAGAGGGGCGACCTGTCCAGGCTCAGCAAGAGGACAGCGCCTCCCCCCCTCGACGCCCTCCTCCCCCTTGGAAGAGCTGGACGGGGGTGGTCCTGCGGCCCCCGCCCACCTGGGAATTAACCAAACACACCTGGCAACCCAAAGAGTCCCCAGAAGCCTGGGACTCCAGTGCCCATCATCCCCAGCCCCCGGGGGAGCTGTAGCGCAGCACCGTGTGAGGAGGGAGCCCCGGCTGGGGAGGATGGGAGCGGCAGCGCTGGGGGGAGAGGAGGGAAAAGCGCTTCCGCCCAGGCTGGGGACGATGGGTCGCGAGGCCCCCTCCGCCCGCGGCGCCCTCCTCCTCCTCCTCCTCCTACCCAGGCAGAGCTCGACGACGTAGGCGTAGTAGGACCAGAGCACCACCAGCGCGATGATGAGGACGGGCAGCCAGCCGAAGACCCGCTGGCAGCACCGCAGCCCCCGCGACAGCGCCATCCCCGCCGCGGCGCCCCTCGCGGGCCGGGCCCGGCCGCATCAGCGCTCGGCTGGGCGGGGCTGGGCGGGGCTGGGCGGCGCGCCCGACCCCTCCCTGCCTCCCTCGCTCGCTCGCTCGCTTGGGGCTCGGCTGGGCCACCTGGCTGGCGAGCGCGCGGCGCGACGGGAAATGTAGTGCCGGCAGAGGGCCGCCCGTGGGCCAGCGCGGACGGCAGGTAGACGCGCATGCGCGCCCTGCCTTCGCACGCCCAGCTCCCCAGGAAGGCGCGGGGATGGCCGAGCGCTGGCGGGGGAGGACGCAGCTAGGAGGGGATCGCGCGCTGCTCTCCGGAACGGTGGATGGAAACTTTTCATCCTAGAAATAAGGAGGAATTTCCTTGACAGGGAGAGCAATCAACCAGTGGAACAGAAGTTGCCTTCGGAAGATGTGGGAGCTTCATCACTGGAGGCTTTCAAGAAGAGACTGGGCTGCCACCTGTCAGAAATGGTGTAGGGTCTCCTGCTTGGGAGGGGGGTTGGACTAGATGACCTACAAGATCCCTTCCAACTCTGATTATCTGTTAAATATCTGTTAAACAGGAAAACCTACACCATTTCAGACAAATGATTGTCCAGCCTCTTCTTGAAAGCTTCCAGGGTTGGAGCACCTACAACTTCTGAAGGCAACTTCTGTTTCACTGGTTGATTGTTCTTACTGTTAGCAAATTTCTCCTTAGTTCTAGGTTGCTTCTCTCCTTGATGAGTTTCCAACCTATTCTCCAAAGCACCAGAAGGCAGGTCAAGAAGCAATGGATGGAAACTCTTCAAGGAGAGAAGCAACCTAGAACTAAGAAGAAACTTCCTGACAGTGAGAACAATCAACCAGTGGAACAGACGTTGCCTTCAGAAGTTGTGGGAGCTTCATCACTGGAAGCTTTCAAGAAGAGACTGGACAGCCACTTGTTAGGGTTAACCCTAACCCTAAGCAGGGGGTTGGACTAGAAGACCTCCAAGGTCCCTTCCAACTCTTATTCTATTCTCTTCCCAGCCATAAGATGGCTTGTGGTTCTTCAAGGACTGCAAGACCATAATCTGTAAACCTAACCATGGCTTAGTATTCTGGATGAATGTGAATGAGAAAGCTGTGGATGTGGATATTTTCCAATCCAAAGCACCAGAAGACAAGAAGCAACGGATGGAAACTACTCAAGGAGAGAAGCAACCTGGAATTAAGGAGAAATTCCTTATCAGTGAGAACCATCAATCAGTGGAACAGCTTGCCACCAGAAGTTGTGGGGGCTCCAACACTGGAGATTTTAAGAAGAGGCTGGACAGTCTCTTGCCTGAAATTGTCTATGCCCCATATCAGGGATCTCCAACCTTGGCAACTTTAAGCCTGATGGACTTCAACTCCCAGATTTTGTCTTTCAACAGGAGATCACACAGAAGTAACACCTTCTCTTTATCTTATTTATTGAGGAGACTGAAATGGACACCAGTCTGGGGTATAACATCCTGGGTGGGTCAGTGCCAACAAAATGATAGTAACAGCAAACAGTACTATATGTCAGGGGTCTCCAACCTTAGTGTCATGCCCCTATTGGAATCTGATTCCGAGGGAGAGGTGCAACAGCTGACAGGGAGTGAGCGTATGGCTCCGGTGGCTGGAGGATATGGGGAAGGGCACAGGCCAGCTGGGCATTCAGAGGAAGACCCAGGCCTACCCGCCTCTTCATCCTAGGGCATGCAGGAAGGAACAGATAAGGGGGCAACGTGAGTTGTGTGGTTTACGGGGAAGGAAAGGGCCCTGATCCCCTTCATGGTCTGCAGCTGGGAAGACTGTTTAAAAGGGCAAACTGCGCATGGCAAAGTTGCTGGAAGCAAAGCGTGCATTAACTTTGTTTGTCAAGTCTTATCTGAGTTCTGGCGTCCTCCCAAGTGTGTGTATTTCGTTATCTTTTGATGTCTGCAATTCCTTATCCTGTCCTGTCTCGTTAATTGTTGCAGCGTGGTTTGTGTTGGTTTTTATTTATAATTTATATATGTACTTTGAGTTTGGACGGAATTTCTTCCCTTTAAAAACTGTTCTTGGGAGAGTTCTTTCTCCAGCCGATCATAACTGGACATTGGAGGCCAAATTGGAGGAATTAAAGGGACTTTACCTATTTTTGTGACTTTGTTGCTTTTGTGCCACGCCCCTTTTGGGTCATCACACTTGGCAACTTTTAAGAATTCTGGGAGTTGAAGTCCACAAGTCTTAAAATTGCCAAGGTTGGAGATCCCTGCTATATATTGTTCCCAAACAATATCCCCCCCCCCCCCACATCTTGATTCCAGCCTCATCACAGCCCAATCTACAAGTTTCTTGAGGATGGTGGACTTGAATTGTTGAAAGATGAGATAATGCAGATTTTTGGGGGGGAGGGGCAGGGTGCCATCATTTGAAGGCAGCTAAAGAGAGAGCAAGAAGGCTGGCTGTGTGCGGGTGTGTGGGTGTGTGCAGTCGATTTGCATTGTTGCGTGGGCCGCGTGTCCTCCGTGCGCCCGAGGTTGAAAGAGCAGCTGCAGGCGGTGGCTTACGTGCTGTGGCTTCTCTGCCAAGGGGGCAAGGCCGTTTGGCAGTGCCGTGGGGCAGTGACTCGAAAGTGGGCAGAGGGGCTGCTGCAGGGGTGGGATTCAACATTTTTCACAACCAGTTCAGTGGGCGTGGCTAGGTGGGCGTGGCCATGTGACTGAGTAGGCGTGGCTTTTGGGGGGGGCAGCACACCCCTCCATTTTGGGGGGGGGGGCCTTCTGGGCCTCAGGGAAGCCTCCTAGGGGGTAGTTTGCTCCCAGGAAGCTTCCCTGGGGCCCAGGAAAGCAAAAAAAATAAAAATAATGGAGCGCAGTGGTGGGGTTTGCTGTGCTTCTCCCTCCATGTTTTGCCTTCCTGGGCCTGAGGGAAGCCGCCTGGGTGAAGCAGTAAGACAGCAAGGGGAATCCCAGCACAGCTGATCATAGGAACAGCTGAGCTGTTCTGGAGGCGGAGGGGAAAAAAATAATTTAAAGGAGTGACTGAAACCCAGTCAGCGATGTTGGGCATGCACACAATGTTGTGCATGCACGATAAGGACTGACTGGGAGGGGCGAGCGGAGAGGGGCAGGGCTAGCCAGCCGCAAGGTTTTCCAGTTCTCTGAACTGCGCAGAATCATAACAACCAGTTCTATAGAACCGGTCTGAACCGGTAGAATCCCACCCCTGGGCTGCTGGTGTGTGGCTGCCCCTGGAGGCGGAGGGGCAGGTGTTTCTTCAGGCACAATCTTCACAATGTCTTTTTAAGATGGATAATATTGAATCCTAATGTATATTTCCCTTTCGGCTCCTATTCATTTGGGCATTTACAAAAAAAAAAAAAAAAAAAACACCCCACCCTTGATTCTCTAGATCTCTAAGGCTAGATTACAGATTGAATTCTTTATTGTCATTGTACGTATATACACAGTATACATACAACGAAATTCACATAACACCCAGAGACCAGATTCAACATGAACACACACATGGCAATCCTCAAACACCTCCCCACCTGCCAAAATCCCCCACCTTCTAAAACACAGAAGCATCCACACAACAGAATAATGTCCAACAGCTCACTGATGGTGGTCCTTAAGCATTGTGAAGTGCAATTATAGTTCTGGGATAAAAACTATTCAGAAAAAGTGTGGCCCGAGTTTTAATTGTTCTGTATCTTCTGCCAGAAGGCAACAGTTCATAAAGATTGTAAGCAGGATGGGAAGAATCTCTGAGAATGTTGTGCAACTTCCTTAAACAGCGAGATGTGAAGATGTCATCCAGGGCTGGTAGCTGATACGAGGGACAACATTTTAATTTGGACTTCAACCGCAAAAAAGGAAAGGCAAAATCCGTTGCTTCCCAAGCTGTCCAGTCAATTGACAGTTGTCTACTCAGATGGACTAGCTCTGGTTAGCGGATTCAGGGCTCACTTGCAAAATCCCCTTAAAGTTGGCTAAACAATTAAAAGGCCCGTTTGCCAGCTGATGATTTTTTTTCAAATCTCAGGTCCAGGCCAATCACAGCCTTGATTGTGACATCAGCAGTCCTCCTAACCTCATTGGCTGGAGCTTGGCAATGTCCAGCATCCTTGGTGAGTCTGGACCACAGTGCTGGGAGGCTTTGCTCAAAATCCCTGGAAAGTGACTACTTTGCTCAACAAATGCAGTCCTGGCACCACGAGGGATGGGGTTGGGGAGGAGGGTCTGGATCCTGGCATGGTGGAAAATAGGCTCTGGGCTTGCAAGGAACTCAATAGGCAGGGGAGTCAAAATGTTGGAAATGCTTAATGGAACGAGGCACATACTATCATGTATGGTGGAGCTGTAAAAAAGCACAAGAGTTTTGGTACAGGATTGGGAAGTGGCTGGAAGAAATGATGGGGTTTAAAATAGACCATAGACCAGAATGCTTTTTATTGGGAATTATACCTCCCCCAAAAAAAACATAATAAGGAAGAGTTATACTTGATAATACATGTCATCACTGGGGCAAGAATGGTGTTTCCTCAGAAGTGGAAGGAGAAAGAAATCCCTAGTGAAGAGGAAGTAATAAATTAATTAATTAATTAATGCTACTGTTTAAGCCACACCATCATAGTTTCCGTCTCCTCCTCTTTTATGGCCCTCCCCAATACTTCTCCTTCCCCTTGTTATGCCTGTGTAATGCAACTATTTGCCACTGAATGAGTTTTCTGGAGGAACAAGGGACTCCCTTAAGCAGTGAGATGGCCCAATTCCTACCTGCCATGATAGATAAAAATATATATATTTCAAAGGATGGAAGAAACTGACGCTAACTAGGTGAG
Organism: Notechis scutatus; assembly: GCF_049901735.1. Lineage (NCBI taxonomy): Eukaryota > Metazoa > Chordata > Lepidosauria > Squamata > Elapidae > Notechis > Notechis scutatus. The sequence continues at coordinate 3,967,928 of NC_142018.1, read as the reverse complement.
CATCCAGTGAAGAGTGGTCAGTAAAGCTTGAATCATTTCAAAGTGCTTGTTCCTGTCTCCATGGTAACCTGGGATGTCCTGAGATGCAAAGAGAATTTTCAGTGTAGAACCTGATGATGAAAAGTGATGTCACTGCAGAAGGCAAGGAGCGCATCCGTGATGGCTCTCAAGAAAACATCCCAGCCTAATCCTGACCACTCGCTTTCTCTTGTGCCCAATCTCCGCATTCACATAAACAGGGAAAAGCTATCATTTGGGTAGTAGATGACTTTTTCATTCCTTCATCTTTCCTGAATGGTTGGTAATCATCACTCTTTACCAACTGTGCAAGAAGACGGAGTTTCTAACCATATAGTTGTCAATGTTCTTAAATTATCTACCTACCTATCTGTCTGTCTGTCTACCTACCTCCCTACCTCCCTACCTAACTGCTGCCCATCTCACTATCCAAAGTAACTCTGGGTGGCATTCCTGAACTGCTATAAAGTAAAAGGTCTATATCAGGGAAGGGATAAATGAATTGAAAAGTCCCAATTTCATGTCTCAGGTACACAATATACAGTGTTTGGGAGAGGCCTAGGTGGTTGAGTCCTCAGTCCTGATACACATTGATTTTTGCCTTACATTTCAGGACTATCACAAAGAAAACAAGCAAAGTGCTTGGTTTTCTTGGTCCATTCCTATGCAGATCTTTGGATGTTGGCAATATCCAAAGCCTACTACATGGTCTTCCATCCAATTGTGTCAAAGATTGATAAAAGGTACACACTGCACATTGCATTCTTGTGAAATATCAGATTTGTTTTCAGATAATCTTGGTCCAAGTCAGACAATTCTGCATGATGTCCAGTTGACACACATACACACACAATATGCACGCATGTATGTAAATGAGCATACCTTGCAAAGTTACCAGGCTCCAGTCGGTAGCCATTAAAATATTCAGAAAGAATGTTTTTATGATTAGAGTTCTATTTGTCCGATGTGTTTGACTGCTGGGCTGCAACTTGCAGCCTTCTGCCCACATTAATCTTGATGGTGCTTAAACATTTCTTAAATTAAGACAATAAACTGTTCATTCCTAATCCCAACAGACATCCAGCAAGGTACCATGGCAAATGGTACCAAAAATGGCTGGGATTAAAAAAAAAGGAACCAGGATGGTTGCAATAAAGCAGGAAGGTTGTAAAAAATAAGGAAAAAAATCATGGGAATGATTGATCCACTATTGGGAGAAAATGGCAAGGACCTGACAGGCAGCAGGGAGAAAGCAGAACTGCTATTCATTCTTTGTCTTCATGGAAAAGGGAAAAAAATAGCCCAATCTACCAAAAGCAACACCATAAAAGACAGATTAGGAATATAAATCAAAATTGGCAAGACAATTGTAAAAGAATGCCTATCCACTAGACAAATTTAAATCACAGGACCAGATGGACTACATCTGCACTTGAGTAGTCTAACAGAAGGACTAGGGGTGACATGATAGCAGTCTTCCAGTACTTGAGGAAATAGACTAGACTAGACTAGACTTCTCTATTAATCAAGTGTGATTGGACACATATTACTTATTACACAATATTACAAAGAGGGGATCAGCCTATTCTCCAAAACACCTTAGGGCAGTACAAGAACTAACAGATGGAAACTTATGGAAGAGAGATCCAACCTAGAATTAAGGAGAAAGTTTCTGTCAGTGGGAACAATGAACCAGTGGAATAGCTTGCCTCCAAAAGTTGTGGGTGCTTCATCCCTGGAGGTTTTTAAGAGATTGGACAGGCATTTGTCCAGAATGGTATGGGGTCTCCTGCTTAAGCAGGAGGATTGGACTACAACAAGGGTCTCCAAACTTGGCCTGGCTGGGGAATTCTGGGAGTTGAAGTCCACCAGGCTTAAAGTGGCCAAGGTTGGAGACTCCTGCTCTAAACCAGTGTCCCTCAACTTTGGCTACTTGGAAGATATGTGGACTTCAACTCCCAGAATCCCCCAGCCAAGGTTGAGAAAAGGGGAAAGCTGGCTGGGGAATTCTGGGAGTTGAAGTCCCCCAGGCTTAAAGCTGCTAAGGTTGGAGACCCCTGGACTAGACTAGAAGACCTTCAAGGTCCCTTCCAAATCTGTTCCTCTTGTTGCAGCTCCGCCAAAGGTCATCCCAAAGAAAGACCAGCGATGTCTCCGCATGCTGGATGCATCTGAAACGTGGAAGGGGTATTAGCGATCGATTTCCTCCAGGACGAAGATGGAACGAACCTTGCCAGTGGAGTTGGCTTTCGGGGCAGCCACTGCAGCTCAAGGCGCCCCGCTCTTCGTCGAGGTCTCCCTGGACGGGAGTGACGGAGGGCCGGGGGCGGGGGACCGCTGCTGCCGACGGGCGAAGCTCTGGGAAGGGGGAGGAGGCAGCCAAGAGGCGCCTCGCCTCGCCTCGGGGCGCCGCCCGCCGTCTCCGCACAAAGCCTCGCTCGCAGCCGCGGGGACCGTGGGGGAAGCCAATGAGGCTTCCGAGGCGCCGCCACCCTCGCGGGCGGCTCTCCAGCCTCAGCCGCGGTCGCCCCTCCTCTCTATCGCGGGACGTCCCCGCCGCGCCTCGCGACCGGCCCCGCGCGGCTAAACGCTCCCGAAGAAGCCGGCCGGCGCCCCGCGGGGCTCCTCCGCTCGCTGCCCCAAGAGCGCGGCGCTTCCCGCCCTTCCGGAGCTGTCCTTTCAGCACCACGGCCCGCCAGCCCGCCGGGAAGGCCCGGGGGAGGAGGCGCAGTCGGGGGAACCGCCCGCCAGCCGCCCCCGACGCCGGCCGCCCGGGCTTTCAGGGGCCGATGGCAGCGGCGGCGGCGGCGGCGGCTTCGTGGGCGCTGTGGCGGCGTCAGGGGCGCCGAGCGAAGGAAGTGTTCCCCGGGTGCGGAGCGGAGCGCGCATGCGCCCCCCCTCCGGCCGCCCCCTCCTTTCCGACCCGATCGATTTCTCAAGGTGTTCCCTGCCCGGCGGAAGATGGCGACGGGCTAAGGCGAGCGGCGGGCGCGGGAGGGGGAGATGGACAGGCCTGGCCGCCGCGCCCGGGCGCTCCGGAGTGGCCTGAAGCGCAAGAGGAAAGGCGAGTGAGGGCGGGAGGCAGGGCCGAGGCAGGCGGGGCGGAGGGACGGAAGATGAAGCGGGCCAAGCGGTGAGGCCCGGAGCGCCGGACCAGCAGCCGGGACGCCCGGGAGGAGGAGGAGGAGGAGGAGGGGAGGGAGGGAGATGCCCGGACGGCGCGGCGCGGCCTCCTCCCGCCCGGGCCGGCCATGCTGAGAAGCGCCGCGGCGGCGCAGCACCATGCGCCGGGCCCCGGCAGCCCTTAGCGGCCTCGCGGGGGAGGCTGGGGGCGTCCGCGCGGGGCTCAGCGGCGGTGGAGGAGGAGGAGGAGCGGGCGGGCTCTGGTCGCGGGCCGCAGGGTGAGCCGCCATGGGGCCGCCCCTCCCCTTCCCACCGGGCCCGGGCGGCGGCGGCGGCAGGTGACATTCTGCCCGCGGAGGGGGCGGCCGGAGGAGCGGCCGAGCCCGGGAGCCCCCCGCCGCCGCCGCCGCCGCCGCCGCCCCCAAAAATATGACCAGCGGCGCTTGGATGCAGCCACGGGAACACGAGGCCGCCGCCGCCGCCGCCGCCCTAGCCGCCCGCCCGGGCCCGCCCGAGAAGCCGTGCGCCGACTCGGAGCGGGCGCAGAAATGGCGCTTGTCGCTGGGCTCGCTGCTCTTCTTCGCCGTCCTCCTCTCCGACCGCCTGTGGCTCTGCGGCGCCGCCGCCGGGACGCGGCTCCGAGCTGAGGCCAGAAGCCCGGCCATGTCGGCGGCCGGGCCCGCCCTGGTCGGAGGGCCGCGCAACCGGAGCGCCGAGGGCCCGCCGGCCCCCCCGCCCTGCTCGCCCGCCGCCCCGGACCGTCGCCCGGACCTGAGCTCGGCCTGCTCGCCGCGGCGCCTCTTCCAGCAGGGCTCTCTGGCCGCCTTCGCCGCCGTGCCTCTCCGGCTGCCCGCGGCCGCCGCCCTCGCCGCCGCCGCCGCCGCCTCCTCCTCTCCCCAGCTGGACTTCCTGGAGGGCCACTTTCGGACCTTCCGCCTCCCCTTTTGTGACGCTTACACGGCCTGGGACTTGCTGCTCGGCATGGCCGGCCCGGAGAGCCTGGACTGCACCTTGGCCAACCTGCTGATGGATTTCCTGTCCGCTGCGGCGGGAGCCCAGCGCGGGGAGGCCTGCAGCAGCTGCTTGGAGGCGTATCAAAGGCTGGACCAACACGCTCAGGAAAAATACGAGGAGTTCGAGCTTGTGCTGGAGAAATACCTGCAGGCCGAGGATTATTCTGTGCGCTCCTGCATCAGAGACTGCAAGGTAGGGAGGCGGTGGAGCGGGCGGGAGGGGGGCACCCCGAAACGTTTCCCCTGCAGCCAAAACCCCCTTGGCCCTGGCCCTGGCTTTGGGGGCAACAGCTGCTCCGCCTGTTGGGATTCGTCCCACTGGCCGCTGCTGTAGCCTCCTCCCTCCCTTCTCTCTTGACCACCAGAGTGGGCCTTCTCTCTTGCTGCTGATAAGCCGGATTTGGTCTGGACAGATGGGTTGAGATGGGAGGAATGCCAGCCACGGAGAGAGAGCCAGGCCGTTGGCTTCTTGCAGGTTGGCTGCTTTCAAAGGCTTTTCGGGCAGCAGCCCTGGTCAGAATTTCTTGGGAAGGATGTAGATTGTCCTCAGTGATTTGGTGTACAGCAGGGCTGCTCAAGGGCTGGGAATCTCATCTTCCTTGGTAGCCAAATAGCCTCGTGATTAAGTAGCCGCTCTGAACTGACTGCCACTCAGGACAACTCACCTTGGCTTTCCTATGTAAGGCTCATTCTTTTGATCTAGAACCAAGGAACCTTTTTTTGGAAAGCTGCTCTCCCATATGTTACTTTTTATTAAGAAGGCAGTGGATCTGCCTTGTTGACAACACTCTCTATTTCATTGTAGTGTAATCTCAACTTTTGACCGGTGTTGCTAGTTGCTTTGAGCTGCCTCGCTGAACGGGGAACATTTAGCTATTATGTATTCCTGTAGACGTCCCAAAGTGTTCTCTTTAACTGTGCATCAGTTTATTATACTTTCCAAACTTCGCTCACATCAAAGCATTTTAGAAATTTTACTTTGGGATGTTTGATCTGTTTGATCTTTGATAACTGCTCTCCAGGGCATCTAACACATCCCAAAGACTCTTCCAAAAGTTGCTCCTACTGATAGACATGATTTGGCGAAATGGATGTGGCTGGGCTTGGGTCAATGGAACCTCAGGCCCAGTTCCATGGGTAGCATTTCCAGGTATAACTTGCATAGAACTCAGCGGAAGGTACATGCGGGGCCAGGGCTCTGGCTTGGGTACAGACTCCCTGACCTGCCCCCCCCCCCCAGCCACTTCTGGAAATAAGATATCCCAATTAAGAATTGAATCCCAGAGAATTAATAGCTCTTGCAGGGATAGAGAAGAGTAAGAAGAGCTGAAAATGTGACCTGAAGCATTTCTGGGTTGTAAAGAAAATTTATCTCCAAACTGACTGCATTTTGTGAATCTTTTAAATGTTGCAAGAAAGCCAAGAACAAATGCAACACTCTATTTATTAGGTACTGTAAAATTAATCCACATGTGGATTTTGTTTACATACAAAATAATTTTCAGTTTGCATGCAATGTAAGTTTCAGTATTCTTCATGTAAGAATTAGTTTGACAGTTACTTCCTCTCTGAAAAGGCTTTAATGTTTCATAACATTAAATGCACCATTTTTGGAAAGTGGAACGTGCCTTCAAGAAACAAGTACAGGGGACACTGATTTCCATACGAACTTGGAAATGTAGGGAGGCTTGGTGTTTCCATTAACTAGTGTAGTTCTGTCCAAAATTGTTCCTCATACAGAGTTAACGTTAAGAAAAAATAATCACATTGGCATAGGATGTTTTTAATTTGGATCTGGAACATTAAATGTCCCTTCTCTGTGTCCTCTGATCCCACAATAAATTATTCCACCTCATTATAGCATTATATTAAAAGTACAAGTGTATATCATGCATGTTGAATATAACATATAGTTTAGGCTTTTAATATTATGTGGAGGGGAGAAGATAAGATTTCTGGTGATTCTATTGATACTTGCATTTCAGCTTTGACTGTGGGACCTTCATGGGGAGAAGGAATGGAGGGTCCCTGAGATTTTCTGCATTGTCACAATATGGAAAAGAAACCATAATTGGAATGGAGAAGGTTTAGTTCCATTGACAATGCAAGATTTATACACTTGGATGAGAGGGGAACTTTTGGAGGAGGCTGGTATGTAGGTGTGTGGTTTGTTTCCTTTGGAGATTGGTGTAATGATCCAGTGTGTCTCGATGTGTCAAGTGCTACGTCATTTTATTTTGTCAGGTATTCTGTTAACTTAAAAACAGTAAGGGTTGGCTTCCAATGACAAGCTCATGATCCCAGTTTACTCTGGGATCATCATATTTCACTCCTATAGATGTTCTCAGAAAAGAGTCAATGATGAAAAGTGTCCAGAAGAAGACACAAACAAATTGGAGCTGGAGTGAGAGAGGATTTAATTTAAAAGCGTAACTTTTCCCAAGTCGTCTACTTTTTTTTTCACTGACTTCTTAAATAAAGCAGTCCTCAATCCAGGAAAAAAATTGTATCGCTGGTATTAGAGTGTTGCATATTGTATTATGAGTATATTTTTAGCAACATATTCAAAAACTTTGAATGACTTTTTTCTATGTTTTCAGGTATAGTGCATACATACATGGTACATAGAACATGCCATGCCCCTGGTGGAGACTGACTCTGAGGGAGAGGAGGAACAGCCAACAGGGAGTGGGAGTGTGGCTCCGGAGGTTGTGGAGGAGGCTGGGGAGGGGCAGAGGAGGACCCAGGCCCATCCCCTCTCCATCCTAGGGCACACAGGGAGGAGAGGATAAGGGAGGGACGTGGTCTACAAAGGAGGAGAGGGCCTTGATCCTTTTCATGGGTTGCAGCTGTGACAACTGAATAAGAGGACGGACATGCGTATGGGTGAACGCTGGAAACAAAGCGTGGAAATATCTCTAGGTTATGATTCCTCTCTGAGTTTGGCGTCCTTGCCAGTGTGTGTTCTGATATCTGTGGACGTCCTCCAGCCCTTATCTTGCCTGCTTTGTGTTGTTTTTCCCCTCCTTCTTGTAACTGCTTGTGTGGGAGTTTTTTGTCTTCAGTCAAGGATATTTGGAGCTTGGAAGCAAAGTGAAGGAATAAAAGGGGCTTTACCGGGTTTCTGTGACTGTGTTTATTTTGTATCCACACCCTGAATCATCACAGAACATTACAGTTGGAAAGGTCCTTGGAGGTCTTCTAGCCCAACCCCTTGCTTAAGCAGGAGACCCTATACCATTTCAGATAAGTGATTATCCACTCCAGTCTCTTTTTGAAAGCCTCCAGTGATGGAGCACCCACAGCTTCTGAAGGCAACTTCTGTTCCACTGATTGGTTATTCTCACTGTCAGAAAATTCCTCCTTAGTTTTAGGTTGCTTCTCTCCTTGATTAGTTTGCACCTATGGTTTTTCTTCCTTGCCTTCAGCTACTTTGGAAAATAGGTTGACCCCGTTTTCTTTGGGGCAGCCCCTCAAATATTGGAAAACTTCTATCACATCTCCCCTAGTCCTTCTCTTCACTAGACTAGCCAGGCCCAGTTCCTGCAAATGTTCTTCGTATGTTTTAGCCTCCAGTCCCCTAATCATCTCTGTCGCTCTTTTCCGCACTCTTTCCAGAGTCTCAACATCTTGCCTCAACATTGTGGTGACCAGAACTGAATGCCATGTTCCTTTTAACACACACACACACACACACACACACACACACGAATCCCTCTGATTTTTTTTTAGAGGATTGTAGAGGATTTAGAGGTATTACGCTCCTAAGCTCTCTTGCTGTGCAGTACAGGTCAGATAGCAGCTTGAGGAAGTAGAAACCTAATACAATGGTAAATATTGTAAATGACCATTTCTTCCTCTGGAAAGTGGGAAATTGTCTATTCTGAATCAATGCATTCCACCAAAGAATGGTCCCAGTTCTTTCACTGTCAAAGAGGCCTAATCTATATGTGCTGGTATACCAGCTGTACCCACTCCTATACAGATACTCCTCGACTTACAGCCACAATTAAGGCCAACATTTCTGTTGTTAAGTGAGACATTAGTTAGGCGAGTTTTGCCCCATTTTATGACCTTTCTTGCCAGAGTTGTTAAGTGGATCTCTGCAGGTGATAAGTTGGTAACTTGGATGTTAAGTGAATCTGGCTTCTCCACTGACTGCTTGTCAGAAGGTCACAAAAGAGGTTCACATGATCCCCCGGGACACTGCAACCGTCATTAATACGAGTCAGTTGCCAAGCATCTAAATATAAAACATGTAACCATAGGGATGCTGCAAAGGTAACTTGGTAACTATAAAAAATGGTCATAGGTCACATTTTTCAGTGCCATTGGAACTTTGAACGGTCCTACTAAAGTCAAGGACTATGTATACAGAAATGAGTCGAACACGATCTTTTCATGAATTGCAAAAATTACTCAATTTGAGCTGCCTTTTGTACTAGCCCAAAAGCTACACAGCTGGTTGCTAAAGGCAGTACACCTTGAATTCATCCCCTGTGCTGTGTTGGCTGCTCTTTACTTTAAGAGCCAATGCCAAAATGCACGTGGCCTGAGGCAGCGTCACGGACTCAGGAACCTATTATATTTGGGGAGAGCAGAGGTCTCTTCACTGCTGATCTTGCTTTTCTTACAACAGGCTTGTATAAAACCTGGCTGAGTTTTGAGCAACTGCTAATGTGATATTTTGGGATTTAGAGTGAGCTGTGAACAGAACACCTTTGCCACTCGAGCTATGTTTCAGATTAACAGAGTTGGAAGGGACCTTGTAGGTCATTTAGTCCAACCCCCCCCCCCACCCAAGCAGGAGACCCTACACCATTTCTGACAAATGGCAGTCCAATCTCTTCTTGAAAGTCTCAGTGATGGCGCTCCCACAACTTCCGAGGGCAACTTCTGTTCCATTGGTGGATTGTTCTCACCGTCAGAAAGTTTCTCCTTATTTTCAGGTTGAATCTCTCTTTGTGGTAATGCTTCCAGTGAGGTAACACAATTTCAGGGCAAGTTGTGAACTTGTCTTCTCTCAAAAATGGAGAGATTTTTTAGAACTACGCCGCCTCCGGTCCGATCTAAGTATAGTATATAAAATTATACATTGCAATGTCCTACCTGCAAATCATTGCAATGTCCTACCTACTTCAGCTCCAACCATAACAATACAAGAGCAAACAATAGATAGAAACTCAAGGTAAATCGCACCAAACTTGATTGCAGGAAATACGACTTCAGCAACAGAGTGGTCAATGCCTGGAATACTCTACCTGACTGTGGTTTCTTCCCCAAACCCCACAGACTTTAACCTTAGACTGTCTACTACTGACCTCACCCCTTTCCTAAGAGGTCTGTAGGGGGCGTGCATAAGCGCACCAGTGCCTACCGTCCCTGTCCTATTGTTTCTTTTTTCTTGTTCGTATCCATTTCATGTGTTTATTACCATGTTTATACTTATACCTGTTGTCTAATAATTGCTTGACAAAATAAATAAATAAATAAACAAACAAACAAATAAATAAAAAATAAAATAAAATAAAGATGGTTTTCAGAGGTAAACCAGAAGTTAGATAGCCAAAAGAGGAGGTGTTGCGTGTCCAAAACAAAATTATGTCTTCATTCATGGCTGTTATTGTATAAATCTGGCCCTTCTCCTCTCTGAAATATTTAAACCTACTGGGAGCAGAGACATGGTCAGAATTGTCCCCAGGATGCAGGCTTTTATCATTGTAGCAAAAGCAACAATGTGCCACCCTGATGCAACTCCATTGCTTTTGAGGAGAAATGTCATGGTGAATATAGAAAAGGGGTGGCACTTGTCTTCTATTGATGTGGTGCCGCTTTCATCATTTGCCATCTGCCATCCCACCCCAGTCCACAAAAGACTCTGGAGGCAGCCTACAGACCCACATAGAATCAAAGTGTGCTCCATTGATCCATCCAGGACCAGGTACTACATGAAGACCTTAATGTCAAGGATCAAGCTAGAGGTTCTCCTCCCTGTGGTCTGCAGCTGCAAGTGGAGCTGTGGAACTAAATCCACAGAGCTATGGGTGTTGTTGACATTTGGGAGAAAGCGTTTTTGCTCTTCCCTCTCTGGAATTGATCAGCTGTGTCACCTGACCCACTTTTCCTATTTGTGTGACATTCTGACTTCATGACCCAATTAAAGCATGTTGCACAAAACACACCCGTTAGCTCTGTTAACATTGATTCAATGAAACACAGCTTTTATTATATCCCCACCAATGACTTTTTTAGAGTGTGACAGAAATAGTTCTGAACTCTTGATCTGGCAAATGATCTGGCTGGATCTTTGATCAATATTTTTATAAAGGTGTGAGAGTTGCATCCAGGAAAGAATGTTTTTCTCAGGTTTGAGCTGAACTTGACCATATTTCTGAGATAAACAGTAATAGGTTTTTTTTTTAAAAAAAATATTGGTTGGGGAATTTAAATGAAGTAGACAAAAGAGACTACCTCGAAGTAAGAGAAGCAGGAAGAAAAATGGCTCCTTCTACAAAGCCAGCAGGACTTTCATTTGGAACAGCCTGGTGACCCAGTGGTGGGATTCAACATTTTTTAAATTTTATTGAACAAAACAATTAAAAACATTGAACATAGTGAAGTTGGTTTGACATAACTTTTGGTCAGTATCGCAAATACCGACCAAAAGTTTTCCCATATACAGTTTTCCTATATACAGTTATTCAAATATATACACATATACATTTGTTCGCTCATATATTACATTTTCCAACATCATTGGTCCTATTTTCAACTCATCCATTCATTTACTCTCTCAGCAACTCCTTTCCCAACTTAAGACCTTCCTTTCTGCTCCCACCAGTGATAGGATCCATCCCAAATTGCGTAATATGCCGACTCGTCTTTATTTTTCATCTCTAAAGTTAGCTTGTCCATTTCAGCGCATATCAAGATTTTGTTTATTACTTCATCTTCACTCGGTATGCCTGTCTCTTTCATTCAACATTTTTTATTGCTGGTTCTGTGGGCGTGACGTGGCTTGGTGGGAGTGGCAGGGGAAGGTTAACTGCAAAATCCCCCTTCCCTCCCCACCCCACTAACCTGCTTTCCAGCTCCGTTCTCCTGTGAAGGGCAACCAAAGAAGACCCAGCCGATCAGCTGGGACTCGATGGGAGCCTGAGAATCGATGGGGTTGGCAGGGCCAGTCAGAGGTGGGATTGGTCTGTTCTACAAACTACTCAAAGTTTCCGCTATCAGTTCTCCAGAACCGGTCCAAACCTGCTGAATGCCACCTCTGTGGTGACCCCTTTCTCCCCCAGCTCCATTATACTGGAAGCCTTTCACGGACAGACCTGCTGGTCAGTGAGGGCAGAGCTGAGGCCCTTCAGCTCTCGGGCCCCAGACCAGAGTTCAACAGGGGCAGGCCTCTTCCCTGCTGCCACCCTGGTTTCCCACTCCACACCGACCCTCTCAGGAGCTGAAGGGGACAGCAAAGGACCAAGAAGGGAAACCAAATCAAAACCCAAAACTGGGTCTGTAGCTCAGCCCAGATGAGGCAGGCGAGAGAAGAGGCCACTGGCCAGGGTTGAAATTAAATAAATAAATAAATGTTATTTTATTCATTTGTTTGTTTATTTTAGGAAATTTATATTGCTGCCTATTCGCACATGGCAGCTTATAGGAATATGCAAACCTCATGTATAAAACAATAAAACTAATAAAAGAGAATGATCACATAATGAATTAATAAAATAATGTAATAAAAAAAACCCCACCCCAATGTTATTAATGGTGCCAAAAGTAGACAAGTTCATATTCTCAGGCATTTCCAATTGACAAAATCAGGGGTCTCCAACCTTGTCCCCTTTAAGCCCGGAGGACTTCAACTCCCAGAATTCCCCAGCCAGTTTTTCATACTCAGCAACCATTGCCGCATCCGTAATGGTCATGTGATCAAAATTCAGCCGCTTGGCCACTGGTTCATAGTTACGATGGTCGCAGTGTCCTCTTGGGGTCACCTGATCCCCTTTTGCGACCTTCTGATAAGCAGAAGCAAAGGGGAAGCCAGATTCACTTAACAACCATATAACTAACTTATCAACTGCAGTGATTCACTTAACAACTGTGGCAAGAAAGGTCGTAAAATGGGGCAAAACTCACTTAACAGATGTTTCACTTAGCAACCTTAGTTTTGGGCTCAATTGTGGTTGAGGACTACCTGTAGCTTTAAAGGTAAAAGTAAAGGTTCCCCTCACACATACCTGCTAGTTGTTCCCGGCTCTAGGGGGCACTGCTCATCTCCATTACAAAGCCAAAGATGAGCCAGTGCTGTCCGAAGACGTCTCCGTGGTCATGTCACTGGCAGGACTGAATGCCGAAGGCGCACGGAACGCTGTTCCCTTCCCACCAAAGGGGTCCCTATTTTTCTACTTGCGTTTTTTACGTGCTTTCGAACTGCTAGGTTGGCAGAAGCTGGGACAAGGAACGGGAGCTCACTCCGTTCTGCGGCGCTAGGGATTCGAACCGCCAAACTGCCGACTTTTCTGATCAACAAGCTCAGCGTCTTAGCCACTGAGCCATTGCGTCCCTTTTGGCTGCAGCTTTCAGAAAGCAATTATTTGAAGCAATAATTCAATAATGATTTATTTAAAAATTGAAATAATTACAAATGAAAGATGGTGGAAAAAGTCTAGAGCCACATATGAACTCAAGGAGCTAAAGAAGCAGGAAGCCCCAAGGTGAGGATATGAGTTTCATAGGAAACTCCCATATCTGGTGCTCAGAACTACAGATGTTTTGACACCTATACAACTACTAAGGAATAAGGAAGCGGAACAAGTGTTCTGAATTCAGGTAACTACACAAATACTGTTAGGGATTACTAGTGGGATGATATTCATTATTGACACACAACACTAGAAAGCTATAATTTATTCAAAGAAACAAATGTAACAAAAATTGTGAGGTGTTGTACTGTACTTCAAACAAAATATATTATCATCTTTGTTTATTTTTAATATATTTTTATTTTTAAAAAATTAAAGGAAGATAAAAACTAGTACAAATGAATATAAATAAAAGAAGAAGAAAAGAGAAAGCTAAAAGTGCAAGGAAAGAACAAAAAAGGTAAAAGAAAAACAAAAGAAAGAAGAAAAAGATACAAGCTTCTGTTCTTCTTTACAGCATAAGTACAATTATCAATTTTCCTCTTATTCTTACATAGCTCTCTTCTTTCTAGTCAGCAAAACCATAAATTATAAGTTCATTTTTTTTTCTTGTTTCCTAGAAAAACTCTAGAAGGCATTTCCAGTCCGCAATAAACATACATACAGTGGTACCTCAGTACTCAACTGGTTTTGGGAGGCGCCATTAGTACCCCAAATGATGAGTACCAGGTGTCCTAGTTACTAGTAGATCACCACTTGAATATGAACCAGCTGTGTGGCTTCAACTGCCAAAATAGCTAACGCAGCCCCAGGTTGCATCAACAGAGGGATAGTTTCAAGATCACATGAAGTGATAGTACCACTTTATACTGCACTTATGAGACCACACTAGGGATGCTGCACAGGGGGGCAGTTTGGTGAGTGCGTGCTTTGCGCAGTACTTGCCAAACAACGTCCGCGAGCAATCGCCATCTCCTGGCTGATGCTCAGCACTCCGCTGTGCCGCACAAAGCAGCTAAGGTAAGAATAAAGGACAGCCTAGAGCCCAGGCGGGTGGGCCCAACCGATCATCTTCGGAGAGAACTGGCTTGGTGTCAGCCGCTCCAATTCTGGTCACTGTGATAGAAAAAAAAGAGGTTGAGATCCTACAAAGAGTGCAGAGGAAAGGAACAAAGACGATAAAGAGCCCGGAGGCTAATCATTCAGCCCGGATGAATGATTGAGGGAACTAGGCATGTCTAGTTTAACAAAGAGAAGGATTGGGGTAATATGATAACTATCTTCCAGTAGGTGAGGGGGTGTCGCAGAGAAGAGGGTGTCCGCTTATTCTCCAAAGCACCTGACACATAAGTAACAGATGGAAGGTCATTAAAGAGAGATCAAGCTTACAACTGGAATTTCCTGACAGCGAGAACAATTCATCAGGAGTTGTGGGCACTCCACCACTGGAGGCTTTCAAGAAGAGACTGCACAGCCATTGGTCTGAAATGGTGTAGGGTCTCTCCTGCCAGGGGCAGGGGTTTGAACCAAGACCTCCAAGATCCCTTCCAACGCTATTATTCTATATCCTGTGTTCTGTTAAGAATGCTCACAAGCCAGGTAGAAAGTGCTTCAATTGCTAACAGCCCCAGCATGGAAGTGGACAGACAAATGGACAAGTAATGTCTGGAGCCAAGAGGATGGATTTACAGGGGGTTAAATGAAAAAAACCCAATAACCTGTAGTACTGCACCCATGCATTTGGCAGGCGATGCACTCGTAATAATGGTCCAAAGTCTTTGAGGAAAATGAAGGGAATGCAGCAAGTTCCATGGTTAAAGGCATGGCACCGTGCCTTTGGATATTGGTCCAAACTCTCAAAACCATGTTCATAATGCAGTTACAGGATCGGTGACTCTAAATGATTCATGCTTCCTTCCTAGCAAGTCAGCAGAATTAGAATATTTGACAGACCCGGTGAAAAATCTGATCAGTGGAGGATGAGGAAAGTTTCAGCCCTTCAAAACAGTGCACGGGGCAATCCTAAGCATCAAATGCTCTGCCTTTTGGGTCTAATGCTGTAGATGTGTAGGTTATAAAGACGTGAGGGTGATCCATCTCTTGCACTACAGGAACACGCAGAGGAAAAAGACAATTCAATAGCACAGATTCTGGGGGAGTGAATGGGGGAGGGGGAAAGGAGAGGAGCAAACCAATGTGACTGAACAATAACAGTAAATGTCTAGGATCCATGCTGAGTACAGTAGTGTCACTCTGAGCACCCTTTCAGTGTCCTTTGCCTTCTTCCCTGAGCAACTTGAGGTGGAAGGCAGGATCATGTCCCATCACAGGCAGGCTTGGAGCCAGGCCTAAATTGTTCATCCCGACTTGCAAAATGCTATCTTTTCCCACATGTCAGCTTCAGGGCTAATAAATGCTTCAGATATTGCCCCAGGGCAGGACAATCTTCAGCAAAATAACTCAAATGTCCTCCGTGTAAACCAATATCTTGCATGAATTGGAATGGTTTCTTCACCGTCATAAGTAGCTTTGCTAACTCTCAGCTTCGTAGAGTTTCCATCCTGTGAGGAATAGGTGGAAGAGAAGGAAAAAGCAGAATCATGACCTAATTCCTTTCTGTCCATAGAATCCCAGGGCTGGAAAGGACCTTGGAGGTCTTCTAGTCCAACCTCATGCCCCAGGCAGGAGATCTCATACCATCCTGAAAAATCGGTTATCTCGTCTCTTAAAAAGCTCTAGTGTAGAGCATCCATAGCTCCAGGAGGCAAGCTGTTCCATTGAATAATTGTTATCACTGTCAGGACGTTTCTCCATCGTTCTAGGTTAGATCTCCCTTTAGTGAGCTTCCATCCATTGCTTCTTGTCCGGCAGTCAGGTACTATGACAAATTTCTCCATGACAATGTTCAAGTCTGTCAAGATCCTTCTGAATCCTGAGTCCACCTTCCAAAGTGTTAGCAACTCTTCCCAGCTTAGTGTCATCTGTAAATTTGATGAGGTTTCCCTCTATCCCCTCATCTAGATAATTTATGAAGAAGTCGGAGAGTATGGGCCCAAGAGAGAGTCTTTGAATCTTAACATTTTTATTAGTTTATATAGTACAAAAGAAAATAGCAGGAAAATAGGGGAGGAAAAAGGGAAGGGAAAAGTGTGGGACAAAGGCGTTGACCTCTGACTCCCATTGGTGCAGTAGAATGAGATAGTAATATCAAACCTCAACTTTTTATTTTTACATCATAACTGGCCATTTCTATAACAACAAACCTATTAATCGGTTAAACCTAAAATCAGAGTTCTGCTCAAGACAGAACCTTGAGGTCCCCACTGCTTACTTCCCTCCATATTCTACTACAATTCCTGATGTCTTTAGCTATTTGCCTCATCATAAGTGTTGGATTCTGTGATTTGTTGTTGGATTCTGTGATTTGTTGTTGTCTACCTGGTGGGTTTACTGAAGGCAGCTGTCCATCTGATCATAAAATTGGTATAATTGTTTATATCCAGGCGGCTGTGTACTAGGATAAGTGATGCCCATAAAGTGTCAGGACCTCAGATAATAATCATCAGGCAAATCACTGAGGAAAAGGGGTAGAACATTTCTAGAAGGATATGCTGCTCTGAAAATATAGATACATGAAACGTTTTGTCTGGCAATTTCCTGGATTTGGGCTAATTTCTGTGGTGTTTGATTCATCGTTTGGTTCAAATGATCGATCTGGGCCACCTTATAGTAATGATGTTGGGCCACAGAAGCAAAGTCTTCACAACCTTTTCTGAGAGTGGTGATGCTGCAAAGAATCATCCTTGTCTCGGTGTAGAAACTGGAACTATTTTTTTTTCCTCCTGTGAAAAAGGAAGCAATGAGTTAAGGAAATTACTGTCAAACCGCTCAAGAGATATTAGAACTGGAAGCAGCACAGGAAACAATTCAAGGACATAAAATTCTAGTAAATAGGTTTATTTCAAGAAGCTGTCACAAAATGACTGTAAAATAATTCCAGTGACTGCTTATGTAACAATTCAAGCCCTAATTATAGCAAAATCAAGGATAACGTTTTTGTGGCTTTTTCTTTATACTGTCAGAGGCATACAGTAGAGACCACCCAACCAAACAGATGAAATAGATGAACTTTTTGCTAATTAGTTAGCTAAGATATGCAGGAAGCCTGCTATAGAATAGAATAGAATAGAATAGAATAGAATAGAATAGAATAGAATAGAATAGAATAGAATAGAATAGAATAGAATTCTTTATTGGCCAAGTGTGGTTGGACACACAAGGAATTTGTCTTTGGTGCAAACACTCTCAGTGTACATAAAAGATACATTTGTCTCAAGAGTCGAG
The DNA here is from genome assembly GCF_049901735.1 of Notechis scutatus. Classification (NCBI taxonomy): domain Eukaryota; kingdom Metazoa; phylum Chordata; class Lepidosauria; order Squamata; family Elapidae; genus Notechis; species Notechis scutatus. Next base: position 3,950,785 of record NC_142018.1, on the reverse strand, counting down.
AATCATCAGGTGCAACACTTAATAATAGTCATAGGGTATAATAAGCAATCAAATCATACGAGGAAACAGTCAATAAAAATCATTAGGATACAAGTGACAAAGTTACAGTCCTACAAGCACAAGTGGGAGGGGATGGGTGATAAGGAGTGATGACAAGATTAACAGTAATAGTAATGCAGACTTTGTAATAGTTGAACAGGGTTGAGGGAATTATTTGTTTAGTGGAGTGATGGCATTTGGGGAAAAAACTCTCCTTGTGTCTAGTTGTTCTGGTGTGCAGGGCTCTATAGCGTCGTTTTGAGGGAAGGAGTTGAAACAGTTTTTGTCCAGGATGTGAGGGCTCTGTAAATATTTTCACAGCCCTCTTTTTGACTCCTGCAGTATACAGGTCCACAACTGAAGGCAGGTGGGTAGTATTTGTTTTTTCTGCAGTCCGAATTATCCTCTGAAGTCTGTGTCTGCCCTGTTGGTTTGCAGAGCCAAACCAGACAGTTATAGAGGTGCAGATGACAGACTCAGTCATTCCTCTGTAGAACTGGATCAGCAGCTCCTTGGGCAGTTTGAGCTTCCTGAGTTGGCGCAGAAAGAACCTTCTTTGTTGTGCTTTTTTGATGACGTTTTTGATGCTAGGTGTCCATTTTAGGTCATGTGATATAATGGAACCTAGAAATTTGAAAGTCTGTACTGTTGATACTGTGTTGTCTAGTATTGTAAGAGGTGGTAGTATGGGAGGGTTTCTTCTAAAGTCTACCACCATTACTATAGTAGTAATGGAGGAGTTTAATTACCCTGCATCAAGTGGGAGATCAGGTTCCTGATGAACCTACCGGACCACTTTGTCATCCGAAAAGTAGAAGAGGGAACCAGAGAGAGGGTCAGCTATACTGGACTTAATCCTTACCAAGAGAGATGAAAGAAGGGGTTGAGGTTGTGGGAACTTTAGGAGAGAGTGACTGTGTCATATTGGAACTCAACCTAATGTAGGCACATAATTAAATAAAGTCAAAAGAGCATCTTAGACTCTAATAGAGCTGATTTCCACATCTTAGAGAGAGAACTTAGGAAGGATTTCATGGATAGAAATCTTAAAGGGGAAAGAAATCAAAATGCTTGGGAAAATTGAAAAAGTAAGATTATAAAAGGCCACAGGGAAAGAAACCCCTGATGAAACCAGCACGGTTGCATAAAGAACTCTCTGACAAACTGAGAGACAAAAATAAGTATTTTTGAAAAATGGAAAGCGAGACACATAACTAAATCAGAATATTGGCCAAAACCCTGAATCTGCAAGGATGAAGTCGTGAAAGCTAAGGCTCAGAATGAACTGAGACAGAATAATAGAATCACAGTTGGAAGGAACCTTGGAGATCTTCTAGTCCAGCAGGAGACCTTTTACATTTTAGACAAGTGCTTGTCCAACCTCTCCTTCAAATCCTCCAGTGATGGAGCCCCCACAACTTCTGAAGGCAACTTCTATTCCGTTGGTTAATTGTCCTCACTGTTTGGAAGTTTCTCCTCAGTCCTAGGAACTTTTAGTTCTCCTCTTTGTCCCTCCTGCGGCTAAATGTTGAAGTAGATCTTAAATGCAAGTGAGGTTGCCATCTAGATCTATGTATTAAATTTATATTATTTAATATAAACGTATTAAAGAATAATAGATGGATAAAGGTTGAAAAGAAAAAATTAAATCTTAGCTAAAAAGAAAGAAAAATAGGTCCGAACTGGTAGAATCCCACCCCTGGTTAAGAATAGATCCCTCACTAGATCACGTTGTCATTGCTCTGACAAGAAAATCATACCTGGCATGGGCCCATGGATGATCTGGGAGAGGTCCCCCGGCGGCCATAAACTCCCGAGTCTCTTCTGAGGCCAACCCCAGTCTCCTAGCGCCTGGGGAACTTCAACATCCACACCGATGGCCTCCAGAAACTCGGGCCGGGAGCCTGGTGTAGTAGCAACCCTCCCAACTAATCCCAGGAAGCCAGCTGAAAAACCTCTTAATCACTCTTTAATGCTCTCAAAAATGTCTTTAACTGTCTACCAATAAATTATACCAGATCTCTTTTGCTTCTCTTTCTACTTTCATCCTTACAGCTTCACTTTCATATTCTTCAAAATTATATTTTTATTTTTCTAACCTTTATTTGTTTTTACATATTTTTTTGCCCTTTGAAGCCTTCTCTTAGTCTTTAGTTTTAGTATTAATATTAAGGGCTTTTATGAAGATATTTTAGGGTTGTCATTTTATAGCATCATGTTAGTAATTCTAACTTCTAGTTATCTTTTTTATTACTTATGGGTTACAGTGAAAGTATTGAAATCAGGGTAATTTTTTTGTTATTTTATTCTGGACTGTAACCAAAAGATACTATTTTTTAAAATTTTTTAATGATCATTGGGCAGTTTCCCTAATGCAAAAGTTATCCTAGACAAAGAAATATAGGTTTATATATCATTTCCATATACGTATTCATTAGGTAGTCAATATACATTAGCATACATGATTTAGTCATTTATATTTAACATAAAGTACATTTAATATACACACACGTTTGAATGTTTCTTACCAGGGCATACTACTTGTCTACTCGTCTACTCAATTGGCTCCAATTACATTTCCTTTACAATTCATTCAGCAGAGTACAGGTGGTCCTCAACTTACAACAGTTTGTCTAGTGATCGTTCTAAGTTACAACGGTATTGAACAAAGTGACTTATGACCATTTTTCACACTTACAACCTTCGTAGCATCCCCATAACGACGTGATAAAAATTCAGATGCTGGGCAACTGACTCATACTTACGACTGTGGCTGTGTCCCCTTTTGCAACCTTCTGACAAGCAAACCCCCCGAGACAAAATTTACCAAAGCAATGGAACTGATCCCATAGGAAGAATTTTTATTAGTCTGCAAAACGTATTAGATCATAAATATAAAATTTCTAGTGGGGAAAAGGCCCAAAGGGGATATAGAGCTATTACACTGATGGCTCAGGAACCTGATTTGTGGGCACATTTTCGTCTTCAATCATAGTTTCTGTGAATCTCAGAAAACTGAGAAAGGTTTTTGTTTGGGAGGAAACAATCTGGCTGACTGTGGATGTTTGTGCTTTACAAAAACAAAAGCTGCCTTTTTCTCTTCTCTTTTTTGATCTTTCCTCCTACCCTATGCAGGTAGTGCTCGATCTTTTATGTTGCTAAGTAAGACATTTGTTAAGTGAATTTTGCCCCATTTTATGACCAATCCAGCATTTGGTAAATTTTGTCTCAGGGGTCCTTGGTGCTCTCTGAGCTTGCATGTTTTCTTCCAGATGTTTCATTTTTGTGTCTTGGAGCAGGATACACAATCTGGAAAAGCAGTTAGTATTTTAGCGGTATTTTCAAATCTTCAGCCAGGGATTGGTGTCTGTGCGTCAGGAGGTGTGGGTGGAGTAATGTGAATGCGGCCAATTTGTAGCTGTCTGTGATGACCCAAAGGGGCGTGGCACAAAGGCAACACAGTCACATAAGTAAGAAAAGTCCCTTTAGTACTTCCAATTTTGCCCCCAATGTCCAGTTACCTTCAGATGGAGAAAAAAAACTCTCCCAAGAACAGTCTTTAAGTGGAGGAAATTCAGTCTGAAAACAAAATACATACAAACTGCAACTAAAAATCCAAACAAACCACGCTGCAGCAATTAACTTGACAGGGCAGGAAAAGGAATTGCAGACTTGAAAGGCCAGCAAAACACACACAGTTGGGAAGACACCAGGGACCCAGATAAGCCTGGACAATACTAGATAACTCACGATTTGCTTCCAACAAGTTGCTGTGCGCAATCTCCCTTTTTAAACACTGTGTTCCCAGCTGCAGCTAATCAGGGCCCTTTCCTCCCCCATAAGCCACGCAACTCAAGTTGCTCCCTTCTCCGTTCCTCCCTGCGTGCCCTAGGATGAAGAGGGGGGTGGGCCTGGGTCTTCCTCTGAATTCCCTCTCCCTTGTTCTACCTCTTTCCTGCTCTGCCCAGCCGGACTGTGCCCTTCCCCAGTTTCTTCCACAGCCAATGGAGCCACACTCCCACTCCCTGTCAGCTGCTCGGCCTCCCCCTTGGAATCAGATTCCAACAGGGGCATGACATTGTCTGCCCTTTCCTGGATGTTGCAAATCACCCAGCCATGTTTTTTTTGATCGACTTCTGGCTAAAAAGCTAGGAGTGGTTTAAACTAGAGGTCCCTAACTTTTCCAGCGGCAGTGGGGGCGGGGGGGAGTGTAATGTGTTTTCCTTGAGTCCCTGCACTAGTCCATTAGTATGTTAATATAATTTGCTTTCTCTTGGAAGCTGGTCTCTACCTGGGTCAGGAGACCAGTAGGTGGCATGTACTAGACAACTGCAATGTGGGACAATATAAGGAAGTAAACCAGAGGTCTCCAAACTTGGCAACTTTAAGACTTGTGGACTCTTGATCACGTGACCACAGGGATGCTTGCAATGGTTGTAGGTGTGAAAAACGGTCTTAAGCCACTTTTTTCAGTGCCGTTGCCATTTTGAACGGCCTCTAATTTCACCATTGTAAGTCAAGGACTATCCATACATCCCAGCAGACACCATTCAGATTCTTGGGGGTTTGTGGGGGGTGGGGTGTCGCTTTTGCTACTGTATTATTGCCTCTGGACTCTTGTTCCTTTCACGTAGGCCGTCTACAAGGCTTGGCTGTGCTCTGAGTATTTTGATGTGACCCAACTACAGTGCCAGCACCGGATTCCATGCAAGCAATACTGCCTGGAGGTGGAGACGAGGTGCCCCTTTGTGTTGCCTGACAACGATGAATTGGTCTACGGAGGGCTGCCCGGCTTCCTCTGCACAGGTAAGGCTTGGAGGGGGAGGGGCTTGGAAGCATCCCGGGGATTAGCACGGAAGTACCTCCCTTTGCCTCGCTCATAGTTTGGAAGGGTCGCTAAATGCAATGTTGTAAGTCGAGGACTACCTGTTCATTATGAAGGGGGTCGAACAAAAAAGGGCAATTCTTCATCCCTTTGGATTGAAAGCAGCAGAAAAACGGTCCGATGAGACCCAAGAAGAGATCAAACCCAAATGGCACTGAAGAAAAACGACGGTGCAAATTTGAGTTTAGAAATGGGATTGTTCGTCTTTAAAAGATGAAAATCAAGTCAGGTCATTGCAGATGCGAAGTAGGGGTTGGACCTACACTCTCCCGTGAAGACGTGGGCCTGTGGGCCTCCTACAATGTTAGGTGTCTTAAAATAAAACAAAACAAAAAGTAACAGTATTGTATAGTAACGTATTTTTAATCATAATATAATTAAAGAGCCTTACAAGAGGTATTGTCATTACTGAAGATTAGGGAGCATGAATTTTCCAGGCTGTGGCATATTCATTCATTCCTTCCTTCCTTCATTCATTCACTCACTCACTCACTACTTATTTATTATTTAATTATTGTTTAGTATTTTAGTAATTATTTCTTGAAATTGTTTTTATCAGCACAGACCCCAAATTAAGGTCACGACAGGTGAACCCCCGGTCACTCCCCTTATGAAGATATCCAGAGCTCCCCAGGGAGGGAAGGAGGAGGGGCACGTGGCCCAGACAAGGAGAACGTACCCATCCGGTTCTCTTTCATTGCGAGTCTTAGCTTTCCGCTAGCGCTGCTTATGCTGGGGGAACTCAGGCTAATGCTGGGGGGGGGGGAGGGTTAAGGTTAGGAAGGAAGGAAGGAAGGAAGGAAGGGCTGTGGTGTCACAGCGGTTGGAATGCAATATTGCAGGCAAATTTTGACCACTGCCAGGAGTTCGATTCTGATTGTCTCCAGGTTGACTCAGCCTTACGTCCTTCTGAAGTGGGTAAAAGGAGGACCCAGATTGTTGGGGGAAAGAGGCTGACTCTGTAAACTGCTTTAAAAAGCACTGTGAAGTGGGATAGAGGTCTAAGTGCTATTGCTAGGTGGAGAGAGAGGAAGGAAGGAAGGAAGGAAGGAAGGAAGGAAGGAAGGAAGGAAGGAAGGAAGGAAGGAAGGAAGGAAGGAAGGAAGGAAGGAAGGAAGGAAGGAAGGGCCGTGGTGTCACAGCGGTTGGAATGCAGCATTACAGGCTAATTCTGCCCACTGTCAGGAGTTCGATTCTGATTGTCTCCAGGTTGACTCAGCCTTCCGTCCTTCTGAGGTGGGAGGACCCAGATTGTTGGGGCTCTATAGGCCGGCTCTGCCAACCGCTCAGAGACCCGGCCTTTAAAAAGCACTGGGAAGCAGGATAGAGGTCCAAGGGCGATGGCTCTTCCGCAGGCAATTCTTGTGCTGTTGTGTTACCAGGGTTGTTGGAGAGCCAGCTGCCCGACCCGGAAGCGAAGTGCTGTGACGTGCAGTGGGACTCCTGCGATCCCTACCCAGACCGCAGCAACAACACCTCCACCACATCCCCCGAGTCGGAGTCATCCCACAACCCCCGCCATGACGGCCCCCATCACCAGCAAGAGCAGCGGCGGCGGCAGCAGCAGCGGCAGAAGGAGGAGGAGCAGCAGGAGCAGAAGCAGCAGCACTACCACCTGTACTACCACCACCACCAGTACCCTCCCCCGTCTCTGCTGCCGGTCTCTGCAGGGTCTCGCCTCAGCCACAGCAAAATCCGGCTCTGCGTCCTGGTCCTCATGCTCCTGCACACCATGGTCTCCTTCTCCGGTGTGCACAGCAGCGAAGGCCTGAGCCTGGACGTCCTTCCCGCCGTGGAGGAGAGCACCGCCAGGGACGAGTGACCGAGCTCGAGGGCAGCTCCTCAGGCAAAAGGAAAGGGCGGGGAAGGCGCCTGCGGGGGAGGGGAGGGGCACTCCTTATACCTCTTTGGGGGGCACCGGTTGGGTGACATGCCATGCACAGGCCCACCCCCCACGTGGAAACCTCCCCCACCAAGAGCAACTCCTCGCAGGGCCACCCTGGGATGCCCAGAGGGACTGTGTGGAAACACAGCCTCCCAGAGGGCTCCACGAGCTCCTGGCCTGAAGCTGCGGAAGCCAGGCACGGAAGGGGCAGGAGGGAAGGTGGAGCAGGTGGTCTCCTGCAAAGGCCAGCGCGAGGGTCCCCCCTCCCCCGGGAGAGACCCCTGCTTCTTCTGCCACCACCTATCCTGGGTAAGGTTCCTGGCCGGGATGTTTCCACTCCAGAGTGAGCAACTGGCCTGTGGCAACGGCAGAAGCAGTAGCTTGACCCCAAGGTCCAAGTCCTACGCGAGGCCCGTCCCAGGCAACCCAGGGGTGATGACAGGGTCCCTCCCTTCCCTCTTTCTTAGACCTCTCTGGCTCCTCCCCCCCTTCTCTGACCAAGAGCTGCAAGAAGTGCTGAACGGACCTTCCCGGGCTTCCGGTTGAGCCCGGGCCCAGGAGAAGTCAGCGGCAGTAGCTTGTGCAGTCTGGGGTCCCACGTTCCCAGAAGGGCTGAATTCCTTCACTGTCTGCCTATATCATCTCTGTACGATGTCCTCAAACACATGAAATACCTGCATTTCCCCGAAAGGAAGACGAGGCTTTTCTCCAAGGGGATTACTTTCAAAATTGGAGGGTTAGTCTTAGATTTGTTGAGAATATGCCAATAGAAGCCCGTTTCTTTTCTGTTCTTTTTCGTTGAGTTAGTTAATTAGTTTTGCAGGAGAAGGGGGATTATCAGCCATGCTGGCTCAGGAATTCAGGGAGTTGAAGTCCACAAGTCTTAAAGTTGCTAAGGTTGGAGACCCCTGCTCTAAAAGGTAGACATGCTGACTTTTGCACAATGGTAGGAAGTTAGAAATGCCTCTCTCCTTGTTTCTAGCACTCACACAAGAAGATTATAGTTGACTTCCAAGTGGAGCCAGAATGTCCAAGCAAAAAAACTCTGAATAGGCCCACAACATATTTCCTGTGAGAAATAACCAGCTCAGATGTTTATTATTATTATTATTATTATTATTATTATTATTATTATTATTATTATTATTATTATTATTATTATTATTATTATTATTATTATTATTCCCAATTGATAGGCTTGGCTTGGCTCGGCTTCATATAATCTCATTAACTGACTCAAGTTCAATCCCTGGTTCTTTACAGAAACTGAAGGCATGTCCTTATTCTTGGCTCAATTAACCCTCTACCAAAATGCTACCAGGTTTGGGTCCACATTCATTCCTCAATTTAAATTTGCCCATGCTCTCTCTCCCTGCATATGCCCATGGGAAAAATGGTTTTATGCAGACACAATGCAGGCAGGCTGTTTCTGATACCTAAAAATTCTCTCCCTGAACGTTAAATTTTCATTCAAGGAAAAAGGGAGGCTCTTTAAGAGACTCTTGACATGGAAGTATCCCTCTGTCTCTCTCTGGTTTTTTAATCTTATATTAAAGAACCATTTTTGTCTCAAACCTCTCACTAAGGCTCTCACTCTCAGAAATGTGGATAGCATCCAAAAGACTATTCTCCATCAGCAGTTGGCGTGTTACATATCATCACTGAGAAAGAAGAATTTGTGAAAACAATGAGGGGTATAATAAACAAGAGTGAGAAAATTGAGCAGCTCTAAATATGTGATTTATACCAATAGAAGATAATATTTGCAGCTTAGGTTTGGACTGTGGAGACCCTTGGTGCTCTCTGAGCTTGGTGGTTTTCTTGCAGACGTTTCATGACCAAACTAGGTAACATCATCAGTGCACTGATATCAGTGCATGAAATGTCTGCCAGAAAGCCACCAGACTCAGAGAGCACCAAGGAATCCCCTGTAGGTGGTTTGTGTTGGTCTAAAATAGACTCCTTTAGAGGACAATTAGGTAGTGAAAAAATTAACCCTCGTTCTTGGCTTCTCTGTAATGTCTGACAAATCTTGAAGTGGGATTATTTTAATAATTCCAGAAATCACATCCCCTATGGATTTTTGTGCTCTTTGGTTATAGGTTGGGCCACATTCCTTTCTCCTTAAAGAAAAGCTACCTTCTGTGTGGTTGGAAGTGAATAATCATAGCAAATCACAGGGAGGCTGTATTGTTACCTATTCATTTGATTCATTATCAGACAGGGAACCAACGTGTTGGGTTATTCGGAGGTCTGAGCTTTAGAACCTTCCAGGAGATACTCACCCATCTCAAAGTTATGACTGAAGTCCTGAATGCCCAAAGTGAGTAGTCTTCTTAATCCCACTAGATACTATGCAACATGAAAACAGAAGGGATTTTTGATCCAATCCACATGGTATATCTGCCTCAAGTATAAGCTCCCACCTTGCCTCTTTTGAGGAGGATGAGGAAGAGGGTGATGATGAGACAGGGGTGAGATGGATCACTCCAAACCAGTGTATGTTTTCCAGAGGATCTCCAGGTAAGGTCTACTCCCAACCCTGTAACCAGGTGCCAGGGATTGAAGTGCCTGCACCTTGTCCTTGCAAAGTTGTCCCCAAAGGTGTCCCCTCTCCACCTGCTTTGGTCCTTCTTGGTGACATAATTTCTATAAGAAATGGCTATCATTTACAATATGCAGTTCAGTTCATGATAAGACATGGTGGCGGAGCACAGCGAGATCAAAAGAAGGCATAGTTTTCAATCCCATTTAAAACGGGGGAAAAAATTCCGATATGAAGCAACACCGGGCCTCATCCTTTGCAATGACTTCCTTTGCTACCTGGAATTGCTATTCATGGTGCACATGGCCAACAGATTGCCTGAGTGAAAAGACTTGGGATCCAGCAGTATATTCACTATTGAATTACAATCAAAGATTGAGCTTTTGTCTTACCTTTAATCACCTGGGATTCATAAGAAACTACCCCCCTCCCTGCCTTAGGAAGTGGTGGATGGACCCTTGATCTCTTTATAGGCGAGGGCAAATAATGAATGCCATAGAAAACCCACTTAATACCGTGGTTACCGTAAGCAGCCTCTGGTTGATTGAACCAACAGAATTGGACCCATTGAGGAGTATTACAGGAACAAAATGGAACAGATATTGCTGCATTTGGGTTACTCCAATGACAGTTTCTATTGCTGGTTATTTTGAATTGGACCCCAAAAGGTTTCATTACTTTTCACATTGCTGGAAGGCTATTCTCTTGGCTAACAACTAAATTGGGTAAAGGAGGGTCATTTTTTCTTTTTTAAAAAAAATAGATTTAAAGAGGGTAATGCAAAATTCTGCAAAGTTGCCTAAGCTGATTTGAGCAATCATAAGAACAGGAACATGAGCTGATCTGAGCAAAACCCATCTTAATTAACATACGACTTCTAGCAGCTAATGATGTGCTTGATTGGAGGGAAGATGGTCATCCTTCCCTCCTGCCTCTTGTTTCCCTCCAACTGGTTTAAGGGCCATACTGGCCCTAGTCTGGAGGTAACACTGAGTTTACATGGCCAAAGGACACTTGATAGAGCTGTCCTCCATGCATTTAACCAATACTCCTTTAAATTATCCAAATCACCAACCATCACAATGTCCCAAAATAGATCCTTGAGGAATTCCGCTTCTCCACTGAGAAAAATTGCCCACTTTTCTTACTCTTTGCTTTGTGTTTATTTTATCAACAGTCTATACAGGAACACATCCTCTCATCTCATAGTCTTTGATGAAAAAAATGCCTCTTAACAGAGTTGGAAGGGACCAAGTTGGAGGTCTTCCAGTCCAAGCCTCTGGTCAAGCAGGAGGCCCAAGGCCATTTCAGAGAAATGGTTGTTTAGTCTTTTCTTTAAAATTCCAATGTTGGAACACCCGCAATTTCTGGAGGCAAGTTGTTATAACTGTCAGGAAATTTTTCCTTAATTTCAGGTTGCTTCTCTCCTTGATTAGTTTCCATCCGTTGCTTCTTGTCTTGCCCTCTGGTGCTTTGGAAAATAGGATGAACCTTCTTCTTTGGGGCGGCCCCTCAAATATGGGAACACTGTTATCACCCCTAGTCCTTCTTTTCATTAAACTAGACCTACCCAATCCCAGCCGTTGTTCTTTATATGTTTTAGCTTCTAGTCCCCTAATAACCTTTGTTGCTCTTCTCTACACTCTTTCCATAGTCTCAACATCTTTTTTGCACCATGGCAACCAAAATGCAGTATTCCAAGTATGGTCTTACCAAGGCCTTATAAAGTGGTATTAACACTTCCACTTGGCGTAGATTCTGTAAGATTGAAGAGGGAGGATTTATCTTTATGGAAGACATGGTGATTTCCTTCAGCAGAGCTTCTGTGTTTAGAGTAGTTTTTTTTTTTTTTTTAAATGTGATCAGAATTTCACCAATTTATCTGGAACAGACATTTGATCCGTCTATATTTTCTTGGGTCTATATTTCTCTTGGGTCTAAAATGTGCATCTAGTTTGAAGGGCTTTTTTAAAACTTTTGCTAAGTCATCAGACTTTATCTTTGAATTCTTTCAGGATTGTCAGTTGGACGCCATCAGCTTGGCAATTTGTTGCTGGGTAGTTTCTAAAGACATCTGGAAGGTCTCATTACCACAGTTTGCTTGCATACTTCTGATTGTCTCCTCGAAAACAGCATTAGCAATAGCACTTAGACTTATATACCACTTCACGGTGCTTTACAGCCCTCTCTAAGCAGTTTACAGAGTCGGCATAATCCCTTCAACAATCTGGGTCCTCAGTTTAATGACCTCAGAAAGATGGAAGGCTGAGTCAGTCTTGAGCCAGTGAGAACCGAGCTGCTGAACTGCTGGCAATCGGCAGTCAGCAGAATTAGCCTGCAGTACTTTACTGCATTCTAACCACTGTGCCACCATGGCAATAGAGTTAATATTAATATGACATTAATATAAAAGCAGATTAATCTAGTTTCTTTGCAAACCGCATCATTCCGTGGTGTCTCTTTTGCTACTTGACCCAGTGACCCAAATGCTTCTTGGGCCAGTTTTTGACTTTGAAAATAACTTCTTACTATTTTCCTTTAGTATTTTTTTTCCACATGCTCTTCAATTGTTACTATTTTATTTGCATCTCTTTTATCACCTACTTTTTCTGCCGAAGTCTGTGCCCCTTTTTCTCCTTTAAATGGATTTTCCATTTCCCGAAGGAAATTTCTGAACTTTTACAGCTATGCGGATGCAAATAAACCACCCTAGTAGCCGATTCCTGGGCTTGGTTGATCCCTTCTAAACAGGATACATTCTACTTCAGTTACTGTCATTTGAAAAAGACTCTGGGCATAAGGAAGTAATTCAACTGTCTCAAAAGCATTGAAGCAGTCTGCACATGCTCAGGAAACATGAAATACAATGGCCTGGACCTCCCCATCCCTCCAGCTGCAGGGAGAGATCAGCCCCCAAAAAGTGTGCTTGAGCAAGACCATTAATCAGGAAATACCGGTACAAAAATATGTTGTCAGCTTGGATTTGAAATAAAGGAACCACCAATTTTCTTTTATTGGATGCGTTGCAACTACTTCTGTGGCAGCACCAAATATACAAACAGGGGCTGGAGGTTTCGGGGGAGGGGGGGTAAGGACCAGGCTCCCACAGAGAAAGTCAGAGAGTGAGTACATGAAGTGTTTGGAGGTGGACAGGGTAGACTTTCTGCAGCAGGAGGAAATAGCAGCCTGTTGAAAGTTTTGAGCTCAGATTCTTGTGATAGCAGGCTGTACTTTGGTGGGAGATTATCTACTCCAGGGATCTCCAACCTTGGCAACTTTAACACTTGTGGACTTCAACTCCCAGAATTCTGGGAGTTGAAGTCCACAAGTCTTAAAGTTGCCAAGGTTGGGGGCCCCTGATCTACCCTAGACAGTTTGTTCTGAAGGAGAAAAGAAAGGTTTACACAATTTGCACACCATTTCCTATATAGACTGCTCCCCCCCCCCCATAGATTTTTAGATGGAGAAAGTTTGGAAATGACGCTTGTCAGGGATCATCAAGAGTTTTTGGCCTGGTGGGCGCAACTGGAAAGTTTGAAAACCTATTTTAGGCGAAATGACTGATTGTGGGGAGACCTGGCTCAGTCTCCAAATAGTTGCATCTGGGATGGGACCAAATATAGAGCATCAATGTATCAGCAGGTTACTGTCGCCCCCTCCTGGTGGGTGCCAGGGAAAGTGTGTCCTGACATGGATTTGCAAGCAGCATTTTTGGAGACTCCAGGCAGAACTTTTAAGAACAAGTACAGGAACAAGTGTTCTGACCCAAGCCTCGTTCAAAGCAAACAAACACCAAACGGAGATAAAAGCAAAACCTTTTTAATGCTTCTCTGTGAATTCCGTTCCTTCACGGTTAAAAGGCTGTTTCAAACTAATTGTCCCAGATAAAAACAAGCCTTGCCAAGGTTGTGCAAGGCTGCCAAGTTCACTAGATTAAATTGCAAGGAAATAATCAAAGCCAGAAGTCTCCAAACACAAGCCAGAATAGTCTGAAATTCCACAAGACTTGACGTGCAAGAAGTTCTTTGCTTCCTGCAAAGAATCCCACCTCTGAGAGCTGGCTTTTATCCCTTAAGGGAGGGACCATCACCTTGCAGCCTTACTCCTGAGTCGCCCGTGCTGCTGCAGCTGCTCTTTCCTTCAAGCAGCCCTGGGCACAGGCTCCTTGGGGTCCTCTTCATCGCTGCTGCCAGCCTCCACAATCTCCGAAGGCAGCACCCCACTCCCTGATGGTCCTGGCCCCATCCCTGCATCACACGCAGGCCCCTCATCCGAGTCCTCATTCTCCGAGACCTCAGCCATCTGCACCTGCTGCTGGCAAACCACCACAACAAGAGAGGTTGAAAGGGAATGAAACTATTTGATATTTGCTTGTGGCCCCTGTTTGTGGGGTGCCAGACTCACAAATGGTGCCAGAGGATCACATGGAGCATATGCCCTGGGAAGAGAATGCTTTGCATCTCGAGGATCATCCTCTTAAATTCTGGGAATTGAATTCCACACATCTTAAAGTCAAGATTTGAGGAACACAATTGTGGGTAATTTCTAAGGTGTCCTGTGAAAATAACTCCTGGTTGTAGGTGCTCCCTCAGAAATAATGATCCTGCAGGATTTTGTTTGAGGGCATCTGAGATTCAGACTCGCAGATTTGATAACAAATGTATAGAACAGATCCAAATGTATTTATTTAAAAGACTTCTATGCTACATATTAAAACTCTTTAAGTGGAATAGAAGCATTGGACACCCATCATTCTTTAAAACATTCAGAGTATGCATTAAACATGAAAAGAATTATGAATTGTTACAAGATACAACATTTCAACTCTAAATTCCAAAGTTCCTAAGAAAAGGTTGGGTTTTAGATTCTTTCAAAAAACTTTCCAAATACAAGCATTTTGTAGTTTCAAAAGCTCCTAAGGTTAGCCAGACCAAATTGAGAAATCAGAAGATGTTTTAATGAAATAAATTGCCATTCTGCATTTTAGAAACCCAAATTATTCATAGAAGATAGAATCGTAGGATTGGAAAGGATCCTGGATGACATTTAGTCCGACCCGCTGCTTGAGCAGAAAATTCTATACCATTCCTGACAAATGGTTGCCCAACCTCTTCTTGAAAAGCTTCCAGTGATGGAGCACCCACAACTTCTGAAGGCAAAGCATTCTACTGATTCATTGTTCTCACTGTCAAGAAATTTCTCCTTAGTTCTAGGCTGGATGTCCCTTAATGATCTTCCACCTGTTGCTTCTTGTCCTGCCTTGGGTACTTTGGAGAATAGGGTGACCTCCTCTTCTCTGTGACAGCTTCTCAATTATTCAGATAAGCATAGCCACTTATTTCCTTCCTGGTTCTTGTGAGGTGCAGCCTATTCCCTGCCAGAAGCTCTTCATATAGGTAATTTAGACCGGGGTCCAGCAATCCAAAGTTCTTTCAGCAGCACTATCGTATAAGTCAGTGATTTACTTCTAAAATCCTCCACTTGCACTTTGGATGTTGGCCTTTTATTAGAAGTACAAATGAAAACATGACCTGTGCTCCCATTTTGTTGGATTTTCATGCCTAGATACACATAGTCTCTCGTTATTGTTCTCAGGCTCTTTGTTGCCTCGCTCATCCTCATGTGTACACAATACATTTCTTCAGGCTCAGGTTCTCATAGCAAGTTAAATAACATGGCATAAAATATTAAAGATGCTGTATTCATTAAATGTGAGAAGGTAAAAGATTTAAAGTCATCAAGGTCCTATCCAAACAAAATGCAATTCAGTAGTGAGAAAAGTAAGGTTTTATGCTTGGGCAAGAAAAATGCACAGGTGTAGCATAGGTAATACCTGGCTCAACAGAAGTAACTCTGAGAAGGACTTGGGGTCCTAGTGGACAACCCCTTAGGTATGAGCCAACAGTATGTGGCAGCTGAGCAAAAAGCCAACACAGTCCTAGGCTGCATCGATAGACGGATAGTAACAAGTTCATGTGAAGCAATAGTACTACTTTATACTGCATTGCTGAGACTACACTTGGAGTACTGCAGCCTGATCTGGCCACTATGATATAAAAAAAGATGTTGAGAGTCTAGAAATGGAACAGAGAAAAGCAACCAAGATGGTAAGGGATGCGGAAGCTAAACCATATGAACAATTGAAAGTATTAGGTATGCCTACTACTGTAGCAAAGAGAAGGACTACAGGTGATATGGTAGCTACCTTCCAGTACTTGAGGGCCTGCTACAGAGAAAAGAAGTTTGACCTACTCTCCAAAGTACCTGAAGGCAGAAGAAGCAGTAATGGATGAAAGATCATTAAAAAGAGACCCAACCTAAAAATAAGCAGAAATTTCTTAACAGAGAACGGTTCATCATGGAACACCACTTACCTCCAAAAGTTGTGGGTGCTCCATGTCTGGAGGGTTTCAAGAACAGACAGGATGGCCACTTGTCTGGAGTGGTATAGGTTCTCCTACTCGAGCAAGGGGTTGGACTAGAAGACCTTCAAAGTCCCTTCCAATCAGTGGTGGGATTCAATTTTTTTTTACTACCGGTTCTGTGGGCGTGGCTTGGTGGGCATGGCAGGGGAAGGATATTGTGGAATCTCCAGTCGGAGATGTTATTTGCTGGTTCTCCGAACTACTCAAAATTTCCGCTACCGGTTTTCCAGAACTGGTCAGAACTTGCTGAATGCCACCACTGCTTCCAACCCTATTCTATGTGCTAAGTGTGCAAAGAGCAATATGGAAAATATAAACAAAATAAAAGAAACAAAAGCATTTCTTTCAGCCTTCATGCCGCAATATAACTGCCATGTGATCTGAACAATGTTTTTCTCAAAAGAAAGAGTTGATGGAAAGATTTACTGAGAAGTTTGCACCTGGTCCCTCCCACCTGCCCTTTTTTTCTCTAGCATAATGTAAGGATAACTTCAGGAGACCCTGTTTTAAGGGTTTGAGCAAAAGGATCTATTCGCCATTCTTTCTACTTCCTTCACAAATGTTTTCTCCCTCTTAAAGATCCCTTAAGAAACGATTCTCTTCACAGCTTCCAGTTTTGTTTACCTTTCCAAATATTTTCTTAACCTTGGGGGAGGCAAGGAACAATGATGAAAATGGAGAGTCTGGTGATATCTGAGTGTATATCAGACAAGACCTTTCTTGAACAGAGAGGGACATGCATCTGAGATAGAGTTTACAGACAGCGTCTGGAAATCTTATTTATTCCATGGCCATTACCTGAGTCATTGCACAAGACCGAACAGACCAGACTCCATAAAGCTGGCTTTTGATTGCGCTGTGCCAGTTTTTAAACAGCCACCTGTTCTCATTGCATTCTTAGGGGATGGGATTTCATAAACCTATCAAGAGACCAAGATGTCCAAGGACCTGAGATATCTGATATGGACAGCCCAGTCCTTAAGCTCTAATGCCGCAATCCCTGATTTTAGCAGCTTCTGGGGTTTTCCCCTTAACTCTGCACATCTGGTTTTGTCCTGTTTCTGTATTACTTCCTAGAGCACAAAAATCCAGCATAATTCCAAAGTTTCTGAACACATCAGGGTCCATGCCACTGACCAGACAAAACATCCAGGTTCTACACATAAGTGTTGAGGTTAAGCCTGCCAAGGAGCCACATATTTGCATTCCCGCCAAAGATAACTGTTGCTTCAATAGTTAATAGCTCTAACAAGCAAAGGACAGGCAGCTTCTGGGAACTGCTTCCTAGATCAGGGGTCTCCAACCTTGGCCACTTTAAGCCTGGCGGGCTGGGGAATTCTGGGAGTTGAAGTCCACTTGGCTTAAAGTGGCCATGATTGGAGACCCCTGTCCTAAAAGATAAACTGTGCCCAATATGCAAATACTTAAAAGTGGAATAATATCAAAATGTCAGCTTTTCTCCCCAACTGTACTAAATGAGGGTGCACACAGGATGTGATTTCCCAGAATCATGAAAAAAACCACTGTTTTTTGCTTTTCTAAAAAAATAGTTTTGAAATTCAAATATGTATTTAAAATTCAAGGTAGACCTGAAAATATGCTTCTGTTCTATTTGTGGCCAGAAGGCTACTTTCCAAAAGGGATTTGGTCAAGCCTCCGAGATCCAGCCAGGTTGCTTTTCAAATGCTACACAGGACAAAATAATAACCTACCCGAGATATGCTTTACTAACTGCAAATGTCAGAGTCTTTGGGCCGTAGGTGTCTGTGGAGATTCTCAGCCATCCAAGTCATGGTTGCCCCAAAGGTCCTTTTTCAAAAGGCAGCTGGACTTTCTTGGTTTTGTCCTTGAAGATTATTTTCCTTCTCATCCAAGAAGCTTCCTTAAAAGTGAAGAAGCTTCATGGGCGAGAAATGAGACATCTTCAAGCAAAAACAAAGAAAGCCCAGTTGCCTTTTGAAAAAGGACCTTTGGGACTTTGGGCTGTTAGAGTAGCAGGTAGGAAGAGTAATGGTCCAGGACAGGGTTCTCCAAACTTGGCCACTTTAAGACTTGTGGACTTCAACTCCCAGAGTTCCTCAGCCAGCTTTGCTGGCTGTGGAACTCTGGGAATTGAAGTCTATAAGTCTCAAAGTGGCCAAGGTTGGAGAACCCTGCTCCATGTGATTGCAGACAACCATGATGGCAGTGAAAGTCCCACCAAGTGGCGAAGGCTCTTCATGGGAAGGGTGTCACTGGCCCCAAGTAAAATGTGGGTTGGGGAAGAAAGGCACTTAGCATTGGAGATGAAAGATTGGATCCGTTTTGCCTGGACATCTGTGCCCCTGATAAAAATGACTCAGCGTACACAGAGTTTGGATATAATTTCTAACCTATTATAACATCTCATTTGACATGTAGGGTTATTCCTGTTTTTCCTTTGGCCACTGCTGTCTCCTGGGTTGAAGGAGTCCTTTCCGTTGTGAGGTTTTTCTATTCTGGCAGGAAGGCAGGTCTATGGAATTGGGGCGCAAGAGTTGGGGGGGGGAGCAGGTGAAAAAGTGAAGACCAGCAAGGGAAAGCTCCTCTTTCCTTTCCATGCGATTGTTTAATTATTAAGATCCTCTTGAGGGTCCTTCCTTGGAATAAAAGAGGCGATGCCACCCAAAGGGGAGTCGGCCAGAGAGAGAAGGGATCAAGGCAGGCCACACGAATTCTCGGTCTGCTTCGGCCACAGAGAGGAACTCCTGGGCTGAGATGTCAAGGAGCATTTTTCTGAGGGCGATTGAGATGTTGGGAAAACTACAAGGTGTGTTGCTGAACTCAACCTTAAAACTCTTTCATTCCCTCATGGCCTTGTTTCTCTCTCCAGCCTCCTTCTCCTCCCAGCGCCCCCCCTGCCCCCTCACTGGCCCTCTGTCCTCCCTTTTTTTCCTCTCCCGTCATAAGAAAATGGCTGTGCTCTTTGAGGGAGCACTTTTCTTAGGTCATTTTATACACTGTGCTTCATGTTTAGAACTTTTTTGCACTAGTTCCTATTACATTTGTTTTCCAAGATGGTTTGACAAAAAAAACAAACAAAACAAAAAACAAAACAAAAAAGGAGGGGGGAAATGATAAAAATCATGCTATAATTCAGTTGTATTAAACTATTATTATTATCCTATTACTCTCTGTGTTTCAATAGTCTCTGTACCTGTAATGCTTTCAGTTCTGTTGTATTTTGGATCAGGGAACTACTCTGCTCCTGTTTAACCCAGTAAAGAAATAAAATGTTATGAATTGATAACTTTTTATCTGGTGTGTGATTTTCTTGGCAGCCAGAAATATTCACTTCAGGATGTGTCTGTAGATTGCAGATATATAGAAAAATACATCCACGTGTTGAACGGTGAGACTTGAAGAAAATCTGAAAGCCAAATTTCTTTTTAAAAGTGTGTGAGGGGGGAGAGGAAATATTTGGGGGGGGGGGGATATTTGCCTTTATTGCCTCCTGGGTTGCTTTTTAAATTTCCTACAGCTCTTTGATGTCTAGTGGTCTCCCCTGGCAAGTGGAGAAAAGGTCAGCAGAAGATCTGGGAGGAAAATGTTACCTGCTCTAGGAACTGAGAAAGATATTGGAAAAGTTTGGAATTAGAGCGAACATGTGAAAACAAGATGTTCCAGGGGAACAATTTGCATAATTGGGAGAAGTATGTTCCTCCTGGCCTGGGCATGATGAAAGCAGGCTGAGTGTCCTCTACAGCAGGGGTCGCCAACCTTTTGGACCTCAAGGACCACCAAACTTATAATTTTAAATCCCAGGAACCACTAACCAGTTCTGTGGACATGGCCTAATATGTGGGTGTGGTTTGGTGGTCATGTGACTGGCTGGGCATGGCTTGTATATAAATAATATAAATATTTATATAAATATTGAATTTTGTATAAAAAAGAGCAAGCAACTTTTATCCAAAAGCAGGCAGGCAGATTGAGTTGCTCACAGAATCACAGATTCATTCAGAGATCTATCTATCTGCCATTGGCTCGCTCAGTCTGTCACATAAAATTTGCTTGCAAGCAAACTCACAAAATTAACTCACAACACACCATTTATGTAAATACTGAACTTTTTATTAAAAAAGAGCAACTTTTACTCCAAATCAAGCAAAGCAGGCAGGCAGATTGTGTTGCTCACAGAATCATTCAGTGATCAATCTATCTGCCATCGGCTATCTGAGTCTCATAAAATTTGCTTGCTGTGAGTCTGCACTGAATAACTGAACCTTCAGTCCTAAGGGAGGTTCGGCTGTGCTTAAGAGCAGAGCCGAAGATCTAAAGACTAGCTAGAAAGCAAGAAATCCAACCATTTCCTGCTTCCTAACTAATCTAAATCTCCAGGCACAGCAGAACAGCTGATGGTCGGGGAAAAAAAGGAAAAATAGCAATTTAGCAGGCAAGTTGGCAGGGTAAGGAGTGAGTGGGCAGGGAGGGTTCTCGCGGGCCATGTGGGTGGCTCAGCCTTGTGTTTCTGCACAGCCTGCATTAATTCCTTTGGGGGGTGCTCTGGGGGTGACATTTCTCTGTGGCTCACCAAAATTTTCTTCCAGACCACCAGTGGGCCGTGGACCACCGGTTGGCGACCGCTCCTCTACAGTACAGGAGGGAGGGAATAGAGAAGGAAAGAGACATGTTCAATGAACAGGCGGAGCAAGAGTTATCCTGGATCAAAAGAATAGCATAGAATAATAGAGTTGGAAGGGACCTCAGAGGTCTTCTAGTCCAAACCCCTGCTCTAGTAGAAGACCCTACACCATTCCAAACAAATGGTTGTTTTTGAAAGCTTCCAATGATGGAGCACCCACAACTTCTGAAGGCAAGCCATTCCACTGGTTAATTGTTCTCATTGTGAAGAAATTTCTCCTTACTTCTAGGTTGCTTCTCTCCTAGAACCTTAGTTCTAAGTTAGCTTCCATTCATGTCCTGCCTTTTGGTGCTTTGGAAAATAGTTTGACACCCCCCCCCCATCTTTGTAGGAGCCCTTCAAATATTGGAACAGAGCTATCGTGTCTCCCCTGGTCCTTTTCATTAGACTAGACATTCCCAATTCCTGCAACCATTCTTCACATATTTTATACTCCAATTCCCTAATCATCTTTGTTGCTCTTCTCTGCACTCTTTCCAGAATCTCAAGATCTTTTTTCTATTGCGATGACCAGAGCTGAATGCAGTATTCTAAGTATGGTATTACTAAGACTTTGTAAAGAATCCTTTAAAATTCTGGAATTAGTTCTTCTATCCCTCCTGTCTGAACAAACCCAAGTTTTACTTTAGATTGGCCACTGGATTTAGGAAATAGCTTTTCAAAACATTTGAGTCAGAAAGAAGAATAAATAAAAATCACTTTTCTTCTTTGTTAGTATGAGGGAAAGAATAAGATACCTTTAATGAATGTAGCCAATTCTTTGGCAAGATTCTTTTAGAAATGCCTTCAATTTTCAATTATATTTTTGACTGTTCAAAAGCATGTTCTTTTGTGATCATCCTGAAAAAATGATAATAATATTCAGGTTCCCTCAAGAAGAAGCATCAACAGGTTGGGATGAGTTAATCTTTGCACTGACAAATTAGGCCTCCCCAGATCCTTTACCCCTCTGGGTTTGCTCTTTGAAGCCATGGTGCAGAAGCTTCCCTTGGGCAAAAGTCCAATCTTGCAAGCTAGTTTCCTAATCAACAGATGATATGGGGCCCTACAAGATTGAATGGGGACCTGTTATTACTGTTTCATTAATGCCTTGGATGAAGAGGTGGAGGGAGTGCTAATTAAATTTACAGATGACTCAGAATTCAATGAGATATAGCTGTATCCAGAATAGAATAAATAGAATAGAATAGAATAGAATAGAATAGAATAGAATAGAATAGAATAGAATAGAATAGAATAGAATAGAATAGAATAGAATAGAATAGAATAGAATAGCTTTATTGGCCAAGTGTGATTGGACACACAAGGAATTTGTCTTGGTGTAAATACTCTCAGTATACATAAAGAAAAGGTACATTCATTAAGAATCACGAATTATAGTATACAACACTTAATGATAGTCATAGGGTACAATCAACAATCAAATCATAGTAGGAAACAGTCAAGTGGGAGGGGATGGGTGAGAAGGAGTGGTGAGAAGATTAACAGTAATAGTAGTGTACACTTTGTAAATAGTTGAACAGTGTTGAGGGAATTATTTGTTTAGCCGAGTGATGGCTTTCAGGAAAAAACTGTTCTTGT
Organism: Notechis scutatus; assembly: GCF_049901735.1. Lineage (NCBI taxonomy): Eukaryota > Metazoa > Chordata > Lepidosauria > Squamata > Elapidae > Notechis > Notechis scutatus. The sequence continues at coordinate 3,928,762 of NC_142018.1, read as the reverse complement.
GTCTAGTTGTTCTGGTGTGCAGGGCTCTAGAGCATTGTTTTGAGGGAAGGAGTTGAAACAGTTTATGTCCGAGATGTGGGGTCTGTAAATATTTTCACAGCCCTCTTTTTGACTCGTGCAGTATACAGGTCCTCAATTGAAGGCAGGTGGGTAGTAATCGATTTTTCTGCAGTCCTAATTATCCTCTGAAGTCTGTGTCTGTCCTGTTGGGTTGCAGAACCAAACCAGACAGTTATAGAGGTGCAGATGATAGACTCAATAATTCTTCTGTAGAACTGGATCAGCAGCTCCTTGGGTAGTTTGAGCTTCCTGAGTTGCTGCAGAAAGAACATTCTTTGTTGTGCTTTTTTGATGACATTTTGATGTTAGGTGTCCATTTTAGGTCATGTGATATTGTAAAACCTAGAAATTTGAAGGTCTTTACTGTTGATACTATGTTGTCTAGTATTGTAAGAGGTGGTAGTATGGGAAGGTTTCTTCGAAAGTCTACCACCATTTCTATGGTTTTGAGTGTGTTCAGTTCCAGATTGTTTCGGTTACACTACGAGGCAAGTTGTATAACCTCCCGTCTGTATGCAGATTCATCATTCTCTCGAATGAGTCCAATCACTGTCGTGTCATCAGCAAACTTCAGTATTTTAACAGATGGATCATTTGAGATGCAGTCATTGGTATATAGGGAGAAGAGAAGTGGAGATAGCACACAGCCTTGGGGGGCCCTGTGCTGATTGTACAGGTATCGGATGTGATTCCACTGAGCTTCACCTGCTGCTTCCTGTCTGTTAGGAAGCTTATGATCCACTTACAAGTGTGTTCAGGTACCGCTAGTGGGTTTAATTTACTTAGAAGAGTGTCTGGAATGATGGTATGGAATGCTGAACTGAAGTCTACAAAGAGGACCCTTGCGTAGGTATTTGGAGATTCAAGGTGTTGTAGGATGTAATGCAGAGCCATGTTAACAGCATCATCTGTCGATCTATTTGCTCGATATGCAAACTGCATGGGATCTAACAGCGGATCCGTGATGGTTTTCAGGTGGGACAGCACAAGCCTTTCAAAGATTTTCATAACTACAGATGTTAGAACAACTGGTCTGTAGTCATTCAGTTCCTTGATGGAGGGCTTCTTTGGCACTGGGATGATGGTAGAATGTTTGAAGCAGGAAGGAACATAGCGCATCTCTAGTGATCTGTTGAAGATTCGGGTGAAGATGGGGGCCAATTGGTCAGCACAGACTTTTAAGCAAGAAGGAGTTATCTTGTCTGGCCCTGGTGCTTTTCCTGGCTTCTGTCTGTGTAATGGATCTTGCACTTTTTTTTCTGTGATCACCAGAGGTTGGGAGCCCAATGGATTGGGGCCAGTTGTAGGAGGTTTGGCTGTTGTTGGTGTGTTTGAGATGTGGGTTGTGGAGATAAGTGGCTGTAGTTTCTTTTCAAACCTGCAGTAAAACACATTCAGGTCATCTGCTAGTTATTGATTTCCTTCTGCCTGGGAAGGAGGTTTGCTGAAGCCAGTGATGTTTTTAAGAGTTTTCCACATGTTTGCTGGTTCATTTGTTGAGAATGGATTCTTTAACTTTTCCGAGTAGCTTCTTTTTGCTGCTCTGATCTCTCTTGTTAATATGTTTCTGGCCTGGTTGTATAGCATTCTGTCACCTTTTCTGTAGGCTTCCTCTTTGGAACGACGTAATTGCTTAAGCTTAGCTGTGAACCAAGGTTTATTGTTACTATATATTTGCAGGTTCCTTGTTGGTACACATAAGTCTTCGCAGAAGCTAACATATGATGTTACAGTATCTGTGAGCTCATCTAGGTCTGCAGAGGCATCTTCAAAAACATTCCAATCAGTGCAATCGAGGCAGGCCTGGAGCTTCAGCTCTGCCTCATCCCACCAAGTCCTCTCTGATTTAATTGTTGGTTTAATGGTTTTAAGTCTTTGTCTGTAAGCAGGTACAAGGTGAATCACGCAGTGGTCAGAGTGTCCCACAGTTGCTCGTGGTAAAGACCTATAAGCATCTTTTACTGTTGTGTAGCAGTGGTCTAAAGTATTTTTTGCCTCTGGTGGGACAATTTACATGCTGGAAATATTTTGGGAGCTCTTTCCTTAAATTTGCTTGATTGAAATCTTCTAAAATGATGGGAAGGGAACCTGAGTGTTTGGCTTCAGCCTCCATAAGTTGATTAGCAAGAGTTTGTAATGCCTTGTTTACACAGGCTTGTGGAGGAACATACACAGCTATTAGGAGAAATGAAGAGAACTCATGTGGAGAGTAAAATGGCTTGCAGTTGATGTGTAAAGACTCTAAGTTTTCATCACAAAACTTATATATTATAGTTATATCCTGAGACCAGCTGTTGTTGATATATAAACATAATCCATGGGATAAAAGCAGCAAGTGACATTGACCAAGCCACAGGAGAATATTGTGCGTGCAGAACATGGCTTATAAGGAAGCAAATCTCAGCTAGGTGTCAGGAAGACGTTCGGAGGGCTGGATTTTCTTCAGATGGAGGTGTTTAAAGAGAGATTAGATGGTCATCCGTTGGGGATGCTATAATGGATTCCTGCACTAAGCGTAGGATTGGATTTGGTGTTCTCTAAAGCCATTCCAACCCTTATATTCTATGATTTTATGATCTAGGTTTGGGACTGGATTGGCAATGTAAGGACATCAGATCATTAAGAACTGTTTGTTTTCCTTCTGGCAAACTTTTATCCACCGGTTCATCTTCATGTATGGAAATGCTTCTTCCCTCAACGTGGCAGCGGGTTTCAGTCTAGCCACTCCTTCAGTTAGGAAGGCACCTGATCTTATCTCTGTGCTTTGTTGTAGGGCATGCCTGGACGGACACACACACACAGAGAGAGAGAGACTTGCAGGTAAATCAGTTTGTTTTAATGCCAGCTGATGCAATTCTTCCTTGTGCACAAGTAAACTAAACCTTATACTATTCTGGGCAAATGGCTGTCCAATCTCTTATTGAAAACCTCCAGTGATTGAAGCACCCACCAATTCTGGGAGGCAAGCTGTTCCACTGGTTAACTGTTCTCCCTTTAGGGAATTTCTCCTCAGTTCTAGGTTGCTTCTCTTCTTGATTGGTATCCAGCCATTGCTTCTTGTCCTGCCTTCAGGTGCTTCGGTTTGCATTGATCATGGGGTTTACGCAGTTTCCTCTTTCTTTGTGGAAGAATGCCAGATGGGTTGCAGAAGAACTGTAGAGATGTTGCATAGTGCTCACCCCTGACAAAAAAAAAACTCAGGTCAGCCAGGGATCTGCAGCATTCATCAACACTGGCCTTCCCCCCAAAGATCTGAAGGTGCGCCAAAAGGCGGAAGGAATTTCCCACGCAAGGACTGCTGCAGTCCTGGACTCTAAATATTGCCTTAGTGGTTATCTATGACTGCATGGGACCGTCTCATTCAGGCCAATTGGGTCAGTGGTGTCCTCTTGACAGATTCTGGCCTCCCAGCAGAGAAGCATGCACAGACCCCAGCATTCAGTTCAGGCCCTTCTTGGTGGAACATTTTCTTAGACATTTATGTCTTTTGAATGTGCCCGGAGGAGCAGATTAGCAGCTTATAAAATCCTAATTAGTCAATTCATTAGGAAGGATGATAGAGGAGCTCCACCCAGTCTGACTGGAGCCTTAACTGCTGAGCTTTTCATGATGCTTGTAACTCCAGTCAAGAAGGCGAAGCGGATCAAGACTAGGCATGGCCTTCTGGAATTCTGTTCGGGACAGGAGAAGCGGAGGAGAGGCAGGGGATGGAAGGAATGGCACCAAGAGTGTGCTTCAGCTTCGTTCCCTAGTAAACTGGGTTACGTGGAACAATTCCATCCAGTTTCACAAAACCATGTTTTATATTGGAAATGAGATTTTGAAAGCGTTCATTTCTGGATGTCTCTAGATATCTGGAGGTGCATATCCAAGAGATGGAATTTGTTCCTGCCCAGTCCATTATTCCAGCATCCTTCAAGCCAGGCTCCTTTTAAAGTAATTGCTGGAGATATTTAAACATTTGCTTTTCTGCTCCATTGCTAAAACAAAAACAAACAAAAACCCCTTACTTTTAGGAAATACTTTCTGATGTCCATCTGAAATATATTTCCCTGTAATTTAAGATTATTGTTGATTCTACTTACTCTTCTTCTTCTTCTTCTTTTTCTTCAGCGTTTGTCTCGCGCTCTGGCGAGGTCCGCTAATGTCCTTGAGTATTGCTTCCACGCCTCTCTGTCTGCCACGTATGTCGGGTCTGCCTTCGCGATCTACTTACTGCTTCACTTAATTTGGGCTCCCTTTTTGTCAATTGTTCTGCTTGAGTCCAGTTGAAGATGGTTCCCCTTTTGGTAGAAGAGAGATGTGGCGTTCCCATTGCCCACAGGTGGATCCAGCCTTTCCTTCCCCTGCCTTCCTTCCTGCAGGTAAATGGCTATTGGCTGGTAAATTTCCTATAGGACCAATTACCTACGTATGTTTTAATAGATAGCTGAGTTGAAAGCTGCCTCTACATCCATAGACATTTCTAAATTACCGTTTCCCCACTCTGTGATTGCACTTTCAGCAGTTCCGTTTTGGGAAATTCCCTAAAATAAGCAGTCTTGTAGTTATAATTCTTTCTGACCACTGGATGGTGCTAATTCTCTCCAAAGAATGAGAAGTACATATAGCACATATATAGAAGACAACATATGGAAGATATTCAAAGGATCTTGATAGATTTGAGTGTCCTAGCCAACAAAAGGCAGTTCAGTGGCAAGAAAAGTAAGACCCTGCACTTTGGCAGGAAAAACTAGATGCACAGGAGCAGAATAAATGTTTGCCTAATTGCTTGTCTCACCACTAAATTACATTTTATTGGATAGGTTTGCCAAGGTCCTTCTGCTGGCTATTCCGCCAAGCTTGATGAGTTCCCTTTCTGTCCCCTTACTTAAATCATTGATGAAGATATTGAAGAGTCCTTGTCCTAAGATAGAACTAGAGGTTCCCCTCTGCATGCTTCCCTCCAGTTCCATTGGGGACTTCAACTTAAGAATAGAGTAGAATTCTTTATTGGCCAAGTGTGATTGGACACGCAAGGAATTTGTCTTGGTGCAAGTGCTCTCAGTGTACATGAAAGAAAAGAGACCTTTGTGAAGAATCATAAGGTACAACACTTAATAATATAGAGCCCTGCACACCAGAACAACTAGACACAAGGAGAGTTTTTTCCCCGAACACCATCACTCTGCTAAACAAATAATTCCCTCAACACTGTCCAACCATTTACTAAGTCTGCATTACTATTACTATTAATCTTCTCATCACTCTTTATCACCCATCCCCTTCCACTTGTGACTGTATGACTGTAACTTTGTTGCTTCTATCCTTATGATTTATATTGACTGTTTCCTAGTATTATTTGATTGCTTATTTGTACCCTACGACTATTATGAAGTGTTGTACCTTATGATTCTTGACTCTTGATGAATGTATCTTTTCTTTTATGTACACTGAGAGCATTTGTACCAAATTCCTTGTGTGTCCAAACACACTTGGCCAATAAAGAATGTTATTCTATTCTATTCTATTCTATTCTATTCTATTCTATTCTATTCTATTCTATTCTATTCTATTCTATTCTACCCTATCCTATCCTATCCATTATTAGTATCCTAGTCTGATTTTAGTTGATTGCTTATTTAGTATCCTATGACTATCAATAAGTGTTGTATCTTATGATTTATGATGAATGTATTTTTATGATTATTATATCATGATTTATCACGTTGGTATGTATGTACACTGAAAACTTATGCACTGGAGACAAATTCCTTGTGTGTCCAATCACACTTGGCCAATAAAGAATTCTATCTCTATCCATCTATATCTATCTATCTATCATCTATCTATCTATCTATCATCTATCTATCTCTATCATCTATCTATCTATATCTATCTATCTATCTATCTATCTATCATCTATCTATCTTTATTATCTATCTATCATCTATCTATCTATCTATCTATCTATCTATCTATCTATCTATCTATCTATCTATCTATCTATCTATCTATCTCTAAAAAAGTAGTCGTTTGTAATAATACTGAGGAGGTTCTTTCCTTTAAAAATATTGTAGTCTTTATAGTTTGTAATTCAAAGGAGAAAGTAGAGTGTTAATTGCAGATAAATAGAACCTGGGGTGTCTTACTGTAGTTTAGGGCAGTTTTACAATCCTCGTAAATCTGTTTATAATCCTCATAAATTTGTAGTTTTGCTTTGCGGTTAGTATATACAAGTTTTGCCTTGTAACAGCTTGACAGTGTAAACAGAGCTTTGTAATATAAACAAAGTTTTGAATAAATGATCATTCAGTTTTTTCAGGATCCTTCAATACATAACGTTCATATTCACTTCATTCTGGATCATTTAGTTCCTATAAATTCTGTTCAGAGACTGTAATCCTTATTGTTATGCAGCACTTATGTTGAAGAGAGAGAGAGAGAGAACCCATACTTTGCACACAAATGGCATCCAATTCTTTGCATCCAATTCATTTTATAAATAATACTTGAATATATGCATGGATAATGGAAAAAAACCTACGCAGTCAATATTGAAGAATTAAAAAGAGTAGAGTTATATCAGACAAAAGAAAAGATGATATATAGTACCAGGGGTGTCCAACCTTGGCAACTTTAAGACTTGTGGACTTCAACTCCCAGAATTCCTCAGCCAGCTGGCTGAGGAATTCTGGGAGTTGAAGTCCACAAGTCTTAAAGTTGCCAAGGTTGGACACCCCTGATATACCACGTATAGCTATCTTCTCTTTCCCTCCCTCCCTCCCTCCCTCCCTCCCTCTCTCTCTTTTTCAACAGAGTGCTGACAGCTGAACTCACCAGAGTTAAATTCTGCATCCAAGCAAAACTTTCTCACAAAGTCTTCTCTTTTCTCCAAGTCCAGTCTTTTCCCAATTCACTCATTTTCCTGTGGGTGCAATTCTGTGATTGATTTTTTGAGCCTTTTGAAAAGACTACCATGTTTATACTGTTATCTGTTATCTAATGCATGCTCAACAAATAAAATAAATACATTAAATAAATAAAACTATTTCTGGTTATCAGTGAGGAGGGAAATTGTTACACCTCGTTCCCCATGCTTACCTACCCTGTTGAGGGGCTGTCCTTGAAAACACTCAGGTTTTAACAGATTAACAGACCCACATGTAGCTGGTTACAATCAGATATGTTAAGAAAGAGATTGAAGATTTTATTTTAGCAGCTCATGAACATGCTTTGCCAATGAATTGCATGGCACAAAAATCCCACATATAATAACAGCAAATGTTGCCATTGATATTTTGTCACTCTCCTTTTGAGAAAAGGATGAAATGGTTGCAGTAAAACTTCACAGACTTGACTACAAGCAGTGCCATGACTGTTTTGCTAAAGTTACTCATTGGAAAGTTGGAAATTTGAATTTAAATAGAGCAAAAACTACTGGGAACATTAGGTTGAGAAGGTTTTAGAAAATAGCAGTGGCCCCCAACCTTTTGGGCACCAGGGACCGGTTCCGTGGAGCGAGGTTTTTCCACAGACCGGAGGGGGCATGGCTTTGTGTGCTGCCTGCATCCCACTTGTTTGCACAGCCTGGTTTCTGGCATGCCGTGGCCCAGGGGTTGGGGAGCCCTGTCTTCTGGGACTCAAACATTCAAACAGTTGGGTACCATTTTTCCAAACATGCCTGATACAACAGTTATTGAAAAGAAGGGAGTCTAGTTTATTGATACAGCCACATGATTGTAGGATTGAGGGGGGTGAGAAATCTAATGTTTTTGCACCTGCTTCCGAGTACCACTCTCAGCTCAGGAATCCACAGGGAAGTTTCAAAATGGATGCTATCCAGCTTCAATTGGAGCAAATTCAATCGAAAGAGCCAACACTTCTCTCAGCCACTGGGTGTACTGTAAAACTACCTTTATTTAGAATAGAATTAGAATTATTTATTGGCCAAGTGTGATTGGACACACAAGGAATTTGTCTTGGTGCAAATGCTCTCAGGGTACATAAAAGAAAAGATACATTCGTCAAGAGTCGAGAATCATAAGGTACAATACTTAATGACAATCATAGGATATAATAAACAATCAAATCATACCAGGAAACAGTCAATAAAAATAGTAAGGATACAAGTGACAAAGTTACAGTCATACAGTCACAAATGGGAGGAGACGGGCAATAAGGAGTGATGAGAAGATTAACTGTAATGGTAGTGCAGACTTAGTAAATAGTTGGACAGTGTTGAGGGAATTATTTGTTTAGCAGAGTGATGGCATTTGGGAAAAAATTCTCCTTGTGTCTAGTTCTGGTGTGCTGGGCTCTATAGCATCATTTTGAGGGCAGGAGTTGAAACAGTTTATGTCCAGGATGTGAGGGGTCTGTAGATATTTTCACAGCCCTCTTTTTTTAAGGAAGAGATTTCTGGATGTGGAATCTAAATCTCACTTCCTAGAACTTGAATCCATTATTCCACATCCGGCATGACAGAGAACAGGCTCAGACGTCCTATGTACGATTATCATTTCCTTCTTTCTTCACAGGAATAGATTTCTGGTTCCCAAGGGCAGGAATGCAGGATCTTGCCCTCTGCACAGCCACAGGCCAATCAGGCAACCTCCTTGGCATCCAAAGTAGTGTCTTCTTTGGTGCCCACCCAAGCTGTATGGACTGCTTCATCACAGTGAAGAGCAGCTGGGCATGTTGAACTCCCCCATCCAAGTGGGGGGGGGCAGTGGGTAGCAAGGAGAGCCATGCACACCTAGAAGGACTAGGGCGACATGATAGCAGGGTTCCAATATTTGAGGGGCTCCTACGAAGACAGGGGCAGGGCGGGGGGTCAAACTATTTTCAAAGGACCAAAAGGCAAGAGGAGAAGCAACGGATGGAAACTAATCAAGGGGAGAAGCAACCTGGAACTCAGCAGGAACTTCCTAACAGTGAGAACAATTAACCAGTGGAACGGCTTTGCCTTCAGATGTCATTAGTGCTTCATCACAAGATTTTTAAGACGAGATTGGTCAGCCATCTATCTCAAAAAGTATAGGGTGTCCTGCTCCTGCAGGTGGTTAGACTAGTTCTCCAGGGTCCCTTCCAATTCTATTGTTCTATATTATATTTCTATGTTCCTTCTAGGAAGAACATCATGTGCAGGAATCAAGCAGCTTAACATTTCACTAACACATCCTGTTACTGTCAGGACATTTCTCCAGTTTATCAAGATAATTTTGAATAATATTTTGGTGTATTAGGCTATTCCACCCAATACAAAAACATCAACGAGGTCACCAATGAAAATGTTGAAGTATTGAGGATCAAGAGGACCCCAATCTCTTCCTCTCTCCAACTCAATGAGGCGTTATCGAGCTAGCTTTCCCCCCCACCAATTGTCACACAATCCGGCCCACATACAATCTTGTTTGCTCATCAATGCTTTGCTGAATTGAGGTGTGACAGGATGGGACAGCGAAGCAAAGTCTGCCATCTTGATGATGTGATCTGCCAGACAGACAAGGTGTGCCTCAAGGTGATAAGCCTGGTGTGGAGAAATACCACTGAGTGAAACACATAAAGCTTTCTCATGCTGGGGGTAGGGAGAAGAAAAGAAGTTGAAAATGGCCCGGTGAGCTGGCAGGACAAGGGTTGGAAATAGAAATAGAATACAGTTGGAAGGGACCTTGGAAGTCTTCTAGTCCAACCCCCCTGCTTAGGCAGGAAACCCTACACCACTTCAGACAAATGGTTATCCAACATCTTTTTAAACACTTCCAGTGTTGGAGCATTCACAACTGCTGGAGGCAATTTGTTCCACTGATTAATTCCCAGTATGTTTCCTAGTATGATTTGATTGCTTATTGTACCCTACGACTATTATTAAGTGTTGTACCTGATGATTCTTGACTCTTGATGAATATATCTTTTCTTTTATGTACACTGAGAGCATTTGCACCAAGACAAATTCCTTGTATATCCAATCACACTTGGCCAAAAAAGAATTCTATTCTATTCTATTCTATTCTATTCTATTCTATTCTATTCTATTCTATTCTATTCTATTCTATTCTACTCTACTCTACTCTACTCTACTCTACTCTACTCTACTCTACTCTACTCTACTCTACTCTACTCTACTCTACTCTACTCTACTCTATTCTATTCTATTCTATTCTATTCTATTCTATTCTATTCTATTCTTCTCACTGTCAGGAAATGTCTCCTTAGCTCTAAGTTGCTTCTCTCCTTGATTAGTTTCCACCCATTGCTTCTTGTCCTGTCTTCAGGTGCTTTGGAATTAAAGTTGAGAGAGGAAGAGGAGGCTAGCAAATCATATGGACTTAAGCAGACGAGGTGTTATCCAGCTAGCTTTGTTTCCCATCAATTGTCACACAGTCCAGGCCACGGTTATCCCCAAAGTGCTGGACTTTGTTTTTTCCTTGAAGACATTTCACTTCTCATCAAAGAAGCTTCTGCAGTTGTGACTGAATGGTGGGGGATGGAAGGATTCAGTCAGAACTGAAGAAGTTTCTTGGATGCGAAGTGAAATGTCTTCAAGGAAAAACCAAGAAAGTCCAGTTTTTCCTCCTGAAAAAGCACCTTTGGGACAACCATGACCTGGGTGACTGAGAATCTCCATGGACCCTTATCTATGCACTTTGAATGGTGCAGGAGTATGAATGGATTTCCAGGAAAAATGCAGACTGCAGAAACCATCTGCGCTTCAATTTGAGATGCAGACAACAGAGTCTCATCCCCAACAACCCGAGACTGTGATCAACAGTGAAGGGACACAGGGAGAAAACGTCCCGCAGAAAGCAAAGCTCCAACAAGCCCAGCTGCCTTTTGAAAAAGCACTTTGGGGACATTTGGACAGGATTTGCCTGTTCCATAACAGCCTGAAAACAGCAAGGTGAAAGGGAGGGTCATTAAAGAAGGTGTGGGACACAGTAGAAGGTCATGTTTCATCTGCCAGAGGACCAGAAAGGAAGAAGAGAAGAGGAACGTTTTCCTAGCCACAAGGGGTTACTGGCTAAGAGCAGGTAAAGCGATTTATTAACTCAACTTACTAAAGGAAGTGGAAGGATAATTGCATACGTGTATAATACTAATTAGATATTTTCACACAATAGCAGAAACATTGCTTTTGCAGGAAACAAAGTAGTTAATGACTGATTAGGAGGGCCAATTACATTTAAATTAGTTCAACTAATTTACAGCTGATACCCATTGAGTAACTGCCATAACCATGCTTAATATCTTACTTCAGCTTTCCTCTGCGAAGGTTGTATATGTGAGGACTAAATTAAATTAATGACCATATGCAATTATGGTGATTAAAAAAGTAAGTTTATGACCAATCCTCACATATACAATCTTCGCAAAGCAAAGGAAAGCTGAGGTAAGATATTAAATATGGCTCCACTCAGTGACTGCTTTATTTAATGGCTGAGTTGCCAGTCCCAATTGTGATCACTAAATGAGAACTACCTTCTGACTGTACCTCAAATTCTTTCGTACCAGGAGTAACGTGAAGGAGCTGGACAGGAGCTTTGGATCAGTATCTGTTCAAGCTAAATGCTGCTTACATGGTGAGCTGTGCATGGCTGAAAGAGACACCAAAACTATTTTTTTTTTTTAAAAAGCAAGGCATTTATGTACTGGGCTTTGCCTGGCTGGATCCTGGCAACCCAAGCCTGCCACCCAAGATGTATTCTGTCCCTATCATCCAAATCCATTAAGGAAGTCAACTGGTGCATTCTGTTAAGGAAATAGGTCCTTGACAGACAATACACCCCACACCCCCATCTGTAAATGGAGGGCTGTAAATCTCTGTATTTCTGTTGATAGTGAATCTCTAAGCTTACTTGATTTGCTGTATGGCAGAGGTGGGCAATTATGGCCCCTTTACAACCTGTGGACTTCAGTTCCCAGAATTCCTAGGCCTGCTATGTCACTATGCTATGTCACTATGCAGGCTCAGGAATTCTGGGAGTTGAAGTCTACAGGTCATAAAGAGGCCACAGTTGCCCCTCACTGCTGTATGGCAGCGTTACCAGATCTGAACTGTAAAACCTTTGACTATCAAAAGGTGGCAGCAACAATGCAACTCCAGCTCTTGGTTGCCATCTAATGGTGAGCCCGTTTTTTGTAGCCCACCTCTCCTACCTAGTCTTACTCTTCAATCACTCCAGTCCGATTGTTGCTCCTATCTTAATGAGATGTTTCTTAATACCAGAGGTCTCCACACTTGGCAACTTTACAACTTGTGGACTTCAACTCCCAGAATTCTGGGAGTTGAAATCCACAAGTCTTAAAGTTGCCAAGGTTGGGGACCCCTGGTGTCTCCTGCTTGGGCAGGAGGATTGGACTAGAAAACCCTCCCAATTCTGTTATTCTGTGCTCTGCATTTCTTTCTTTTTGTGGCTGGTCTTGGAAAATTGGCAGGTCCTACTGTCAAAACATTCCAGAATTTGAATAAGAAACTGACCAACTTTTGCAGAGGGCTAAAAGATCAAAGAACGGAGGCGAATGGAATCCTTAGCTTCAAGGCAGCCCACGGCTGTCGCTGCTTCAATGCAGGCTCTTTAAGTAACAGGGATTATGGCACAGAATCAGCTCCTCCTAGGCAGATGACTCCAGGTGCCTCAGCCTCAAACATATGTCCGTGCAAGTCACACGAAGACGTGTCAAAACTAGCGCAGGTGTCTGAGTATGACAGGGTGTGAACAACGGAGGCAGGTGAAGTGGGGTCTGATGAGTTGGTGATTCTTTATCAAATGGCATGTTTTCATTTCAAGCAAGTCATAACATTAGAACGTGGAAGATTATGAACCAACCCAGAATCTGCATGCCAGGGTGTTTGGGCAGCAAATAGGCAGAAGGACTAAGCAGATGGGGCTACCGGTTACTGGCTAAATGTGGGCAGGAGGCTGAAGGCTTCCAAGTGATCTAGAACAGGGGTCTCTAACCTTGGCAGTTTTAGGACTTGTGGACTTCAACTCCCAGAGTTCCTCAGCCAGCTTTGTTTTGCTGAACTTTGCTGGCTGAGGAATTCTGGGAGTTGAAGTCCACCAGTCTTAAAGCTGCCAAGGTTGGAGACCCCTGACCTGGAAGCTGAAAGGATTGCTAGAGCAAAGCAAAAGAAAGGAGCAATGGTGTACTTTCTCAGATGAGACAGTTTTTTCAAAGATAGCATTCAGTAAAAGAGGTAGAATCTCATGCCCCTTTTTCTGCTGGATAGCTTTGTGTCCATATCAGAAGCAGCATCAGCAGATGTTCATGTACAGCATCAGAGAATTTGCAGATGATGTTAGTTACTAACTCTAAATAAGGGAACATTATCATGTTATTATCAAGAAGAGATTTCAACCCAGAACCTAGGAGAGATTTCCTGACAGTGAGAAAACAATCAACCAATGAAACAGAAGTTGCCTTTGGAAGTTGTGGGTGCTCCATCACTGGAGGCTTTCAAGAAGAGACTGGACTGCCGTTTGTCTGAAATGGTCTAGGGTTCTTCTGCTTGAGCATGGGGTTGGACTAGAAGACCTTCAAGGTCCTCTCCAATTCTGTTATTGTTATTTCCTTAGTCTATGATTCATGGACTCCATGATAATCATGGAGCCCAATGCATAGAGTTGATTATATGTTAGGTTTCATTTTGCCTCAGAGAATATATTGCTTCATTTGAATGTGGAAAGGATTTCCGTTATCTCTTTGCCATGCTGATCTGTATGACACCGACTGCCACATGTTATCATGTAAGTTCTGGGGAAAAAAGTCCAAGTGAGTCCATGACAGGGGGGACCTTGAAATGTGACGGTTAATCGGAAAAGCTGTTGACTTTTGGGGCAGCCTAAGTTCCATTGAAACCATGAAACAACTATATTCCTTGCCCAAATAATTCAGGTTTCTTCACCTTACTTTGTATTACATATTTGCTGGTGAGGCACCAAATTTGATCAAAAGTGTATGGTTTCAATTGCGAAATAAAATATTGGGTGTTCTGCTATCACTGATTAATCGGGATAGCCCCTAGGCAACCACAACAAAAATACCCAGGAATTATTATTTCTGGGACAATAACACCTTTCACACCCAGCCCTCTTTGAAAGTTTTCCCCAGGCAGGTCCCTCAAAATATAGATAATATTCTACTGCAATCAAGCATATTTATTGTTCCTATTTCTTGCCACCTAGTAATCAAATGTTTGCAAGGAGAACTACCCATTTTCCCCTGGTCTGGTGGCTCTTCCTGACTCTAACTGTCCAGTTTGGTGCAGGATTTGAAGAAGCCCCTAGAGAGGCTCACCTGAGGGAAATCTCCCTACGCCAGGCTAGGCACCCGCAGTCGCCAGAGGGACCGGTCTTTTGGGTATTGTTAGTCTAGAAAAAAGAAGGACTGGGAGTGACATGATAGCCGCATTCCAGTATTTGAGGGGCTGCCATCAAGAAGAGGGGGGTCAATCAATTCTCCAAAGTACCAGTGGGCAAGGCAAGAAACAAACTAATCAAGGAGAGAAGCAACTTGGAATTAAGAAAAAAACTTCCTAAAAGTGAGAGCAATCAATCAGTGGAGCGGCTTGCCTCCAGATGTTGTGGGTGTTTTATCACTGGAGGCTTTTAAGAAAAGTTTAGTTTAGTTTAATTTATTGTCATTGCACCTCATGTAATGAAATCAAACACCATTTTCAGTGCACATCATGACCATGAAAATAAACACAAACCACATAGCCTCCACACTCCACACATTGAACCAAAAAACCCCGACACTACAATGCACACACTCCCTGAACCTCTGTGCTATTACACTTGACATCTGCAATAATCATACAAAGGAGAAAGACGGAGGAACGCACCTGACACCAGGTAGGAGACCTGGATGGTGGTTTTGCCAACTCAAGGACCCAGGAGGCATTCTGTCCTAGGGGTGGGGGTGGGGTCGAGGTCAGTGGCCCCCTAAGCTCTTTTTTCAAGCTTTCCTTTCCCCTGTATTTTGTCTCGACCCATCTTGCTGCTAATGAAATTATTTTAGCTTACACATTATTGCTCGAACCAACGCTGATAAATCCCCCATGAATTACTGCAGAGGCTTCTCTGTCGGACTGCTTGCCAACGTATGACTCAGCATACAAATCACAATAGGTCGTAGAGCCAGGTTTCAACAAAAAGAGGAACTTGGCTCACCTCCTCTAACCACAGATTTTGACGGCACTAGCAGAAGTGTGGCAGAGAGCAGCCAACGTGTGCAAAGTAAGTTACTGACTGTAAAACAATCAAGTAGGAGTACAGTTGCGTTTCGATTAGGCTACTGTGATGCACTCTACATGGAGCTGCTCTTGGAGACTAACTGGAAGCTTCGGCTGGCCCAAAATGCAGCGGCAGAGACAGCGAGACGTGCCTCTAGAATGGCACACGTAAGGTTTCTGTTCTGCGAGCAGCAGCAGCAGTTGCCAGTTCCCTTCTGGGCCCAATTCAAGGAGCTGATTTTGACCTTGGAAGACCTTCGTGGGATGGGATGGGGGCCATTTGAAGGATTGCCTCCCCCTTCTTGGCCTTTGCCAGGTCTTGTTACCTGCTTTGTCTGGTACTTTTAAAAAAAATAAATGTAAATTTGCCTTGCCATGCCTGTGTTCTATTCTTCATTTGTCTTTCTTGCAGGCCAGTTTTCCTTCTTGGATATTCAGTACACAGATAGTCCTCAACTTACAACAGTTAGTGAGCTTCAAAGTTACAACAGCACTGAAAAATGTGACTTATGACCATCTTTCACAGTTATGACCTTTGTAACATCCCTGTTGTGGTTCGCTGGATGGCAGCAGAATTTGACAGTGGGGAAGAAAGGGGGCCAGTCCAGGAGTCTGGAGAGGACTTGGACGAGGGTCCTGCATCCAATGCAGAGATGGGGCCAGGACCATCTGGGAGTGGGGTGCTGACTCTGGAGCCTGGCAGCAGCGAGGCAGAGGACCCAGGGGAGCCTGTTCTCAATGTGCGTGTGCGCAGAGCTGCCAGAAGGCAAGAGCAGCTGAGACAAAAGGGGCGACTCGAGAGTAAAGCTGGGAGGTGATTGCCCCTCCCATCAGGGATAAAAGTCAGACCTCAATGACAAAACCTTTGCAGGAAGCAAAGCAGCTCGGCAATCTCCGAGTCCTTCATGAAGCTCCATACTCTGGTTCTTTTTTTCTGGGTTTTTGGATCGGTTTATGTTAGCCTTAATTGGACGTCTTTTTCTCGGTAGCATTCAACAGCACTGAAAAGCCTGCTCTTATCTGGAGGAACTGTGTCCAATGAGCATTGGCTGGGAATGCAAGTAATTCCCAGCATCGGGTTAAAATAGGTTTTACTTTTAAAGTCAGCTTGTGTTTTATTAAGTTTGATGAAGCCTGGGTCAGAACAATCCCCATGATTACCTTGCTTGGCAAGCACCTCGTATTTATGACAGTTCCTGTGACCCAAGGTCACATGACAAGCAAAGTCAATGGAGGAAGCCAGATTCACTTAACAACCGGATGACTGACTTATCAAGTACAGTGATTCACTTAACAACTGTGGCAAGAAAGGGGCAAAACTCATGTAACAAATGTCTCACTTAAGAACAGAAATTTTGGGCTCAATTGTGTTTATAAGTTGGGGACTACCTGTCTCTTCACTATACAGTAGACAGTTTCAGTATTTCACTGTCCTTCGGATATTTTACTGATGCCCTTTTTTCTTTTTCAATTCTCTGGTAGATTTTGTCCAATTCTTTCTTTCTTTCTTTCTTTCTTTCTTTCTTTCTTTCTTTCTTTCTTTCTTTCTTTCTTTCTTTCTTTCTTTCTTTCTTTCTTTCTTTCTTTCTTCTTTCTTTCTTTCTTTCTTTCTTTCTTCTTCTTCTTTCTTTCTCTTCTCTCTCTCTCTTCTTTCTTTCTCTCTCTCTTTTCTTTCTTTCTCTCTCTTTCTCACTCTCTCTCTCTCTTTCTTTCTTCCTCTCTCTCTCTCTTTCTTTCTTTCTTTCTTTCTTTCTTCTTTTTCTTTCTTTCTTCTCTTCTCCTTCTCCTCCTCCTCCTCCTCCTCCTCCTCCTCCTCCTCCTCCTCCTCCTCCTCCCTCCTCCTCCTCCTCCTCCTCCTCCTCCTCCTCCTCCTTCCTCCTTCCTCCTCCTCCTCCTTCCACAATCCCCTTCCCTTCTAGCACTGACAATGTCCCCTAGTTGGGCCATGAAACATCAGCAAGAAAACAACCAAACTCAGAGAATATCAAGAACTCTACATTCCTCCCCCCCCCCTCCCTCCTCCTCACCTAATTTTGCTGTAGCCTCTGGTGTGTCACACAGAACAAAAACTGACATAAAACAACTAAAAGTATGAAATCAACAGGCAGTCCAGGCTAAAATGCTCTGCGAACAAAACCACAAAGCAAAACAGAAGCCATTCCCCCATAACAAACATCAAAGCAGGTTTTCAAGGCTTTCTGGAACCCCAGGAGGGAGGGGCCTCCTCCTTATCTCTGGGGGAATGCAGTTCCAGATGGCAGAGGCCCAACACAGAAAGCAGGCTTCCTCAGTGTCGCAAGCTGGTAATGTTTAATGGAGGGGACTTGTAGCGCACACAGTGCTAGAAATTCTTGGACAAGCAGAAATGATTGGAGACATGCAGTCACGCAGAGAGGTTTACTGGTAACAACACCTTGAATTGCACCTGGAAACCACCTGATACACAACACAACTCACAGAAGAGTGGCGACACATGGGCACACCAAGAAACGCCCATCTCTGCCTCTCCTGTGGCATTTTGAACCAGTTGTCACTTCTAGGCGGCTTCCAGGGCCATGAGAAGCTCATTGCAATAATCCAATGGTGAGGTGGCCATTGTCAGCCCTGCTCCAGCTTGGACTCCTAACCAGAAGCGATCCCTGGTTCCATTTGCTGCAAAAGGAAAAGTGTTATTAGAGGTCAAGTGAATGGCAGTAAAGCAAAGCCAGAACTGAAGTTTCCCGGTTAACTTTCCCCATCCAGTTCTTCTCCTCCCTTGGCCCTTTACTGTCCAATTATACTTGAGTAAATGGTTTTTGCAATGGTCCTGCAACAAACTTGAAGACTCTGAGAGGCATGTCTCTCCATTAGTTTCACTTTCCCCTCCCTTCCCACCTCCTTCCCCCACCCATAGCTCATGGCAGGCTGGCAGCTCTGACAGCCAGTGCAATTGGCTAAAACAGAGGTCTCCAACCTTGGCAACTTTAAGCAGAAGTCGCCAACCTTGGCAATTTTAAAACAGAGGTCTCCAACCTTGGCAACTTTAAGCCTGGGGGACTTTAACTCCCAGAATTCCCCAGCCAGCAAAGCTTCAACTTTATGCCTGGGGGACTTCAACTCCCAGAATTCTCCAACCTGCAAATTCTGGGAGTTGAAGTCCCCACAGGCTTAAAGTTGTCAAGATTGGAGAGCCCTGGTCTAAAGGACAACCAGCATACAAGATGAACTATGCAAAGACCCATTCTGCAGATCTAAAGGATGTTGAAGTCTTTATTGGGGAACTGCAGCCCCATCCAAGACCCAGGATGCTGACATTTCTGACCCAAGGCTTCCAAACAGCCACTCAGCCTTTTCCAGAATTGTGCTGAATTCTGTTCTGCCCCATCTAGACATTGGCCAATCCATTTCACCTATGCCAGTTGGGGTGTAGAGTGTATTGAGGCCAAGATTGAGGCCTTGTGCGCTAGAGATGCCAAAAGATACCTTAAACCAGACCTCATCCATTGTCCAGGGGCCCAAGTGAGGGTTTTGGAAAGAATACTGGACAAGGCTCTGCCAACCCCATCATTAAATGTTTCCGATCCAAGGGAGGACATTCTGTTCCAGGCCCACCTGAGCTCTTTCAGGCAAGGCTGCTAAGCCAACTCCTTCCTGGGACTCTGATTGCCTTCATGTTTCACCTCTTTAGAAAGGGTACGATCCAAATTCATCAGAGCAACCCTGGAGATACCACGATGTGTCTCAAATGCACATGTAGGACCATGGATGAGCATGAACAAAGTTGAGAAGGGCATCTTTGGCTCCTATAAATCTTTGGATAAATCTCAAAGCTTAGCACCTTCCGTTCTTTAGGGCAATCTTCAATTTTATTTGTTGGTTTATCAAATGTCTTTTTTCTGCCTATCTCGTAGCTCAGATTTTCAGATAATCAGAGTTGGAAGGGATCTTGTAGGTCATCTAGTCCAACCCCCCGCCCAAGCGGGACATCTAGTCCAACCCCCCGCCCAAGCGGGAGACCCTACATCATTTCTGACAGGTGGCAGTCCAGTCTCTTCTTGAAAGCCTCCAGTGTTGAAGCTCCCACAACCTCTGAAGGCAACTTCCATTCCATCGGTTGATGGTTCTCACTGTCAGAAAGTTTCTCCTTATTTCCAGGTTGAATCTCTCCTTGTTCAGTTTCCATACATTATTCCTTGTCTGGCCTTCGGGTGTTTTAAAAAATAGTTTGACTCCTTCCTCCTCTCTCTGGCAGCCCTTCAAATATTGGGAAGACCGCTCTCATGTCTCCCCTGGTCCTTCTCTTCACTAGATTGGCCAGGCCCAATTCGTTCTTGAGCTCAGGTGATTCAATCCACATGGATCGAGATTGTTGAATCTAATCTTTAAAATTTGGGTCACTCTCCCTCCACAGTTGCGAATAGGATCAGGCCAAACAAACCCCGAAGCAAAGGAAAAGGGACACAGAGAGGCAACAAGCAGATCTAGGGAAGGCCCCGGCCTTTCTGTCCCCAGGACATGATGGATAGATTGGTCACTACTGCCAGGCACCTGAGACAGCACAGCAGGGGCAAGGGAGCTGAAAGAGCAGGTCCACTGGAGTGGCAGTCAGAAAGCAGAAAAGCCCATTGAAACACCTACAACCTTGCATGTCTCTTCTTTAGTCATCAGAGTTGTGTTCAGAGCTGCAAGAGGAGGCATGAAAATCTGGAAGAAAAACCATCCACCAAATGGATCGCTGGCATCGCAGGCTTATGATTCAACATGTGTTGATGTTGAATTTATTGGCTAAGAATAGGGCAGAGCTGAAATCTTCAAAATGTGGGTTTTGGCAATCATTGCTGCACTTCGTGCCAAATTGTGCTTTAATTAGGTGCTGAAAGTAAGGTGAGTAATTGCCATTTTTATGAAACTTAGTTGCCTCAGATTTAATATTTGTCTGAATAGCTTTACAAAACTACCATACTTTTTTTAAAAAAACAAATTGAAACAGCACCTTCTCTGTTATGTAAGTTTGGATGAATAACTTGACTTTGGGCAATTGGCGCGTAACAGCCGCAATTGTCCCACTGAACCTTAGAAGTTAGAAAAGAAAAAAGAACGAAGATAGGTGGAAAAGAGGAAGGCCAAGATGTATTTTAATGCCTGTGGCTCTTGGTCCAGCAGAGAAAAAGTATGTGGTCAAGTCAGCAACAAACTCGGGTCAAAAGATTTTGGAACATGCAATGTTAAACATTCCTTTGAGATGCCAAACATGCACAGTTTTGTTTGCATGGCTTGTTTGCCTGCCTCCATACATCTGTATAGTCCAATCCAGATTAGCCACCACCAGGCTATAAATGTAGAGGAGCAGGGTCACCAATGACAAAAGCCCTCAGCAGCTAAATGGAAATATTAAATCCCAGGAGCAGCATCATCTTAATTCTAACTCAGTCATAAACTTCTTTCTCTTCAGGTTCCATTGATATGACTGGAAGCATATATATATAGTGTATCTATATATATATTCATAGACATGCACCGACTCAGAAAGCTCAAACTGCCCAGGGAGTTGCTGATCCAGTTCTAGAGGAATTATTAAGTCTGTCATCTGCACTTCTATAACTATCTGGT
Organism: Notechis scutatus; assembly: GCF_049901735.1. Taxonomy (NCBI): domain Eukaryota; kingdom Metazoa; phylum Chordata; class Lepidosauria; order Squamata; family Elapidae; genus Notechis; species Notechis scutatus. Next base: position 3,907,896 of record NC_142018.1, on the reverse strand, counting down.
TTGATTCTGCAGCCCAACAAGACAGACACAGACTTCAGAGGATAATTAGAAAAAATAATTACTACCAACCTGCCTTCATTCAAGGACCTGCATACTTCACTAGTCAAAAAGAAGGCTGTGAAAATATTTACAGACCCCTCACATCCTGGACATAAACTGTTTCAACTCCTACCCTCAAAACGACACTATAGAACATTGCACACCAGAACAACTAGACACAAGGAGTTTTTCCCTGAATGCCATCACTCGACTAAACAAATAATTCCCTCAACCCTGTTCAACTATTACAAAGTCTGCACTACTATTACTGTTAATCTTCTCATCACTCCTTATCACCCATCCCCTCCCACTTGTGACTGTATGACTGTAACTTTGTCGCTTGTATCCTTACGATTTATATTGACTGTTTCCTAGTATGATTTGATTGCCTATGACTATCCTTAAGTGTCGTACCTGATGATTCTCAACTCTTGATGAATGTCTCTTTTCTTTTATGTACACTGAGAGCATTTGTACCAAGACAAATTCCTTGTGTGTCCAATCACACTTGGCCAATAAAAAGAATTCTAATTCTTCTAAGATAGACATATGTGTGTGTGCATTTGTGTGTATTACACACACACACACACACACACACCTCCATGATGGCTCAGAAGTGAAGATGCTTGAGCTTGTCAGTTGGAAAGGTAACAGTCTGTTACTCGCCTACTTCCTACCAACCAAATAGTTCGAAAACATGGAAGTGCCAGTAGATAAAGAGGTACCATTTCAGTGGGAGGTTTACTGTGTTCCCACTTTTCATGCTGGCCACAGGATGATGGAAACGTGCCTTCGACCACATAGGCTCCCTTGGCTGAGCATTGGAGAGGCGCATCGGCCCCTTGAGTCGGTTGTGACCGGAAACCTTTAAACTGTTTATTATGGTTATATTATTATGAGAGGAGGCTCCAATGAGACTTTGGATTTGGACGCTATGGAAAAAATTCCCATTCATAAAAAAATTATGAACAAGAATTATAATTCAATTAAAATGGATACATGCAACTAGAATTCCCTAGCATTTGTTATACATTAAAGCACAGAGTTATATTGGGCGTTAAAAAAATTATTTTGATTACTTTTTGGTCTCCTCAACATCATTCCCACATATTCAGATGTTGTCATTGATGTCTTACGCATCTGATCATAGCACAGTTTATATTTTCAGTTTTATTCATTCCACCATTTGGAAGTTGATAGTTCAATGTCTTTTGTGAGCTTCTTATAAGCAAAGTCAATGGAGATTCACTTAACAACGGTGTTACTAACTGAACAACTGCAGTAATTCACTTAACAAGGTCGTAACAGGGGGAATATTCACTTAATAATCGTTTCACTTAGCAACAGAAATGTTGGCCTCAATGGTGGTCGTAAGTCGAGGACCAGCGGTCTTAGCACTGTTTGGGTCACCCAGTTTGGGTCACGAAAGGTCTGCCAGGGGACGACCAAGCTCAGAGAGCACCCGGGACCCCCCTGCCCCTTGTTACCATGCCCAGGAAAAGTGACCGGAGGAGAACAACCGTCCCCCAGCAGAGCAGAGGTCTGGTGGAGTTGGAAGCTGGACTGACCCCTCGCCAGGCTCCGACCCGCCCTTGGAAGGTGATACAGGATCAGAACCAGAATGGAGATGGAAAGGGGACCTTGGAGGTCTTCTAGTCCTGCCCCCTGCTCAAGCAGGATAGTCCTCGACTTACAACAGTGTGTTTAGTGACCCTTCAAAGTTACAAGGGCCCTGAGGTGCTTGGTCCAAATCCAAAATGCGCGGGGCACCTGACTCGCATTTACGACGGTCGAAGCCCCTCACGGAAGCCAGCACGGAGGAACAAGGGGGCGTCTCTTACTGCAGCCCTCGCGCCCCTCGGGACCCCGCCCGGCCGGCCTTCCCGGCGACCCCCAGCCCCACCCAAGCCGGGCAGGAGGGGCGAGGGGAGCGGGCGGGCGCGGCGGCGGCGGCAGAGGCGGTCTCCCGCCGGCCCCGCCTCCGGCCTCCGTCCCTCCCCGGGCGGGGAAACTTCCAGCGGCGGCGGCGACGGGCGGGCGGGCAGCGCGGGAGTCGGCGCGGCGCGATGGGGCGGCCGCAGTAGGGCCGGGCCGGCGCGATGGGTTCGCTTCCCCGGGCCGGGCGGGCGCTGGAGGCGGAGCGGCCGGGCGGGGGCTGCGCTTGCGGCCGGCGGGGCTCGGGCGCGTGGCGGGCGGCGGCCGGCTTCTTCGCGCTCTCCCTGGCGCTGCACCTCCTGACGCTCGGCTGCTACCTGGAGCTGCGCTCCGAACTGCGCCGCGAGCGGACGGCGCCCCACGACGGCTGGCAGAGCCCGGCCGGAGCCCGCCGGAGCCCCCGCGACCCTCCGGCCCGCCCGGGACCTCGCGCCCGCCGGCCGGCCGCGCCCGCAGCAGCAGCAGCAGCCCGCGTCCCCGGCCAGCCCGGCAGCGGCAGCCCCCGGCAGGTGAGTGGCGGCGGACGCGGCGGGCCGCTTCTGGCCGCGGTCGGGAAGCGCCTCCGGCCGCCCCGCTGCGCTGCTCCCGGCCGAGGATGCTCGGCTTGACAGCCGGGCAAAGGGAGCGCGAGGACGAGGCCCCGGGAGGCGCGGGCGGAGCGGGGCGGCGGCCTTCCAGCGGGCCGGGCCCGGAGCCCCGCCGCCCGCCTCGCCCTCGGCGGCAGGTCCGGTCCGGGCGACTCGTGCGCGGGCTGGGAGGCCGGAATCGGAGGGGGAGCGAGCAGCCCGGCCGGGCCGAGCGTTGCCGGACGCGGAGCCTGGGCGAGCTGCCCGGGGCTCGGCAGCTGGTGGTGAAGGGACGGAACCCGCCGTTGGATTGTTCGCCTTGCAGGTCAAGAGCGAAGCTCCCTAAGAAGAAGAAAGAAGCCCCGCGCCTTTGGACTGCAAAGTAGCCACATGGGCAGAGACACCCCCCCCCAAAAAAAAACCCGAAACCAGCATCCACCAAGCTTAGCATCTTGTGCAAAGTCTGTGTGCTGGGAGGATTATTTTGTGTGTGTGTGTGTGTGTGTCCGTGCAAAGCAAGGCATGCTGATAGCAAATTGCTTGTAGTTTTAGAACTTTATATTGTCTCCATTAAAGGGTCTCCAACCTTGGCAACTTTAAGCCTGGAGGACTTCAACTCCCAGAATTACATAGTTCTAATAACAACTCACAAATTTATATTAAATTACGATTTTCCATTGTTTATCCCGGAGTCTCCAAACTTGGCAACTTTAAGACTTGTGGACTTCAACTCCCAGAATTCTGGGAGTTAAAGTTGCCAAGTTTGGAGACCTCTGGTTTATGCCCTTTTACATTTCTAAATATACCATTATTATATATATATTTTTCCTTTCTAGTCACATTTTGATAAAAATACAATGGGGAATTCTGGGGGTTGAAGTCCGCCAGGCTTAACATTGCTAATGTTGGAGACCCCTGCTTTAGATAGTTTGCAATAAATGAGTAAGCAAATGATGCAATCGTGCATCGTTCTGGCAGCAGTCACCCAAAACAAAGGTCTTTGTGGGGCCCAGATTGCACTCTCCTGGTCTGGACAGGGAGCAAGGGTCCTCCGGCACCAGGCAGAGGTGCCATGGAGCCCATAGAGCTGGGCAAGGGGGTGTCTGCCGTCCTCAGTGATGAATATCCTGGTGCAAGTTGTTAGAAGAGTCCTCAATGATCAGGACCCAAGCACAGCAGGTCCCTCCTGCAGGAGTAGCACACTAGGTGCGAGGGCAGCTTCTCCAGGGAAGCTGCTCCTAGCGCATATTAGCAAGAGCAAAAGCAGCATACCACTCCATAGCTCTCTATGAGTGGTTTACAAATGTCACTATATTGCCCTCAACCATCTGGCTTCTCAGTTTACCGTACCAACCTCAGAAGGGTGGGAGGCTGAGTCAACCTCGAGCCCACCTGAATCAAACCCCTGGCTATGGGCAGAGTCAGCCTGCAGTGCTGCAGTCAAACCACTGCGCCACCAGGGCTGATGCCGTCAGCAAGTTTTCCATTTACCCACAGTCCTCGGTCCAATATTGCTCAAATGTAGAGGTTTCCAAACTTGGCAGCTTTAAGACTTGTGGACTTCAACTCCCAGCATTGCCAAGTTTGGGGGGCCCCCTGCTTTAATGGCTGAGGAATTCTGGGAGTTGAAGTCCACAAGTCTTAAAGTTGCCAAGTTTGGAGGCCCTTGCTTTAATGGCTGAGCTCCCAGCAGCCCTGGCTAACATGCCCAATGGTGAGGGATGCTGGGAGTTGTAGTTCTACCATTCTTTATTATGGCCATTGCTGTTGTATACAGACGCCTCTCTGATTTGGTTGTGCATCCACGGATTGTGCCACTGTGAGCTGGTCTGTGGTGGATATTATGATTTGACACGTATGGCATCTTCTCGGTGGTTTACCTTGCAGTGTTCCATTGTATTGAGGCTAACCTTGTGTAGGCTTTAATAGAGCAGAGTCCAGGCCATCAAATGTCTGAAATGCTAATTTTCATCTGCAGACACAAGCAGGTTGGCTTAGAGGGGAGGAAAAAATTGGGACCGCATGTACAAATGTACAAATGAATTTAACTTGGGTGAGCAGTGAGTTTCTTATTTATGCCCGGATATCTGTTGAAGTTGTCACTATATTTTGAAAGGTAGGATTAGCTTCGTCCCTGGCATGTCATATAATCTGTCCTTGAATTTGCCATACAATGATTTTTTCTGCTCAGTGCAGGAATCTCCCCTAAATACAGCAATCTGTATCCAGCAAAGAAGAATGAACTCCATTTCTGGGTAGCTGTTTCCCTGTCAGACTGCCTTGTTTTAATAGATTTTTCCCCCCCTAATGTTCAGTTGGAATCTGCAGTTCGATAGTTAATCCAAAATAATTACATCTGTGCTGTCTGGTGGACAATTAAATCAGCATGCACTTCCAGCTCTGGTGCTACTAAGTCAGAGGTCTCCAATCTTGGCAACTTTAAGACTTGTGGACTTCAACTCCCAGCAAAGCTGGCTGGAGGATTCTGGGAGTTGAAGTCCGCAAGTCTTAAATTTGCCAAGTTTGGGGACCCCTGTACTAAGTGAATAGGGCTGCCTTCAAAATTGTGTTTTACTTTGGCCAAGTCACCATCTCTTTTTCCAGTCTCTCCTGGGTGTTCCAGAAGGCGCTTTTGGGTGGGTGAATGCCCAGATGTTTTACTTGAGCAGAGAATTTGTTAGTGGATGTTAGCGAAGAGCTTCTTTTGAAGGCTGCTTGGAGTGGGAGTTAGTTTTCCTCTCCCTCCCCTGGACCATCATTGTGTTGTGATGATAGGACACCTTTGTATCCTGAGGCAGCGTGGGATTTCCTGCACTGCATGGGTCAGGCTGTTTCAGGTACACGGATAGCCCTTGACTTATATATGTTCTCCAATTTGATTTAATTACTGACTTTCCTGACAGTCTTTGCGTAGAACCTTTGTGTGTCAATTATGGATCCTTCCTGGATCAGGAGCTCCTCCTTACAATCTGTCGCTCATGTCCTACCCACTTTCTCTTTGAATTTTGAATAGAATAGAATGATTTATTGTCCAAGTGTGATTGGACACTCAAGGAATTTGTCTTGGTGCAAATTCAAATTACAGGAAGGAAGTTCACTTGGGGCTAATTCAGAATGGAACAGCTGTAGCTGTATCTTGCTTCATCCTTAGTGACATATTTCTAGTTTCTAGTTTCCACAAGTTGCCAGTTGGTTTCTGGGCGGCATTCATGGGATAAATTTTATTTATTTTTATTTATTTATTCTGTCAAGCAATTATAAGATAGCAGGTATAAGTATAAACATGGTTATGAATACATAAAATGGATACATATAAGAGAAATAAAAAGAAACAATAGGACAGGGACAGTAGGCACGTTGGTGCGCTTATGCACGCCCCCTACAGACCTCTTAGGAAAGGGGTGAGGTCAATAGTAGACAGTCTAAGGTTAAAGTTTTTGGGGTTTGGGGAAGAAATCACAGAGTCAGGTTTTGTTTTTCTGGTCATCTGTAAAGTCTACAGGGCTTAGGAAACACTTTTCTCTGTTGTTTCTGCCTGTCTGGGAAGATCTTGGCCTACCTGCCTGGCTCTTAGTCCCATCAGCACAGCAGTGTCAAGTGTGTGTGGGGTAGATCCCCTCTAGAAGAGGCCTCCCTTCTAAGTCTGCCCTGATCCTGAAGTGTGTGTGGGGTGGATCCCCTCTAGAAGAGGCCTCCTTCTAAGTCTGCCCTGATCCTGAAGTGTGTGTGGGTGGATCCCCTCTAGAAGAGGCCTCCCCTTCTAAGTCTGCCCTGATCCTGAAGTGTGTGTGGGTGGATCCCTCTAGAAGAGGCCTCCCTTCTAAGTCTGCCCTGATCCTGAAGTGTGCTTTTATAAAGCCTTAGAAATCTGCCTGTTGCAGCTGGCCTGGCAGCTTGGCCAGCAGAGTTCCTGTCCTGAAAGCTGTTGGTGAGTTTTGCAATGGAGTTTACAGTTTCCCTGATTTGTTTTCCCCTTGTGTGAACTGTTTTATTGTTCCTGGTTCCGCCCCCCCCTTCTTTTAATTGTATTAAGCTGCACAGAGATGCAAATTGCAATGGAGGTGAAACTGAAATACTTATACATACATTTGTCATGTTAAGCAAGGAAGCATCTGTGTAGCTCTGTTACTGGGAGAATCACTAAATAGCTAAATAGAAGATTCTTTTTCATTATACATATAAGTTAAATATGTTACATTTAAGTTAAAATACATATAAGTTAAAACCCACCCCTCTCCTAGGAAAATGAAATATTTTAGGATATACTAAAAAGGCAGACTATTTCCCCTAAAAAAGAAGCAGAAACTCACCTCAGAAGCAGAAGTCCCCCTCCCCACCTTTGTTAATGGGTGGGCCATTAAGGTCTGGGCCAGAATATTTTACATAACAAAGATCTCAGAGGTAGAGCTATAGGAAGTGCCCAAATCCCTTTCATTACATCACCATCCAGCGAGGCTCAACCAAGCCTGGGACTCAGGACAGCCTACAGAGTTGCCCCTGCATGACCTCATGGGAGTCTGACAACCAATCGGAATACAAGCTCAAATTCAAATCCCAACAGAGGGCATAAAACCCAGGCACACTCAGCATATCAGCCCTTTTCCTTCTTTTCCTTTACCCAACATCTTGTAGTGTGTGACTCTTTGGAGCTCCAAGCCATGTGGTCTTGTCTGCCATTAAACCATATTTCCAAACAGCCTCCATATTTCCAGTGTCTTTTTCCCCACTTGAAACTGAACCCAGAAGGATATTTCTTCCAACGTGACTTTAGCAGCCGGTTTGATCATGAGTGGATCTCACTCACCTTTTGCAACTGCCAGTCTCCTCTGCTACCAAACACTTAGGAAAAAAAAATTCTTTGACACAAGGCCAGGGTTGATCAGAGTTGTAGGGGGGAGGGGGGGATGAATTAATAATCCCTGAGCAAAAAGCTCAACGTTTTATTTTTAAGGATTTATGGTCTCTGTGGTTCTCTAGTGAGAGAAGAAAATGTTGATGCTTTTGGGCATAGCACCTTGTTAATTTCTATGAATAAAGGTTGTCCCAGAGGTGCTTTTTTAAAGAGGCAACTGTACTTTCTGGTTTTTCTTTGAAGACATTTTGCTTTTCAACCAAGAAGCTTCTTCAGCTCTGACTGGATGGTGGGGAAAGGAAGGAAGGAGGCGGTTCAACTGGTTAATTGTTCTCACTGTCAGAAGATTTCTCGTTAGTTCTAGATTGCTTCTCTCCTTGATTAGTTTCCATCCATTGCTTCTTGTCTTGCTTGCTTGAAACCTTGGAAAAGATACCCAAATGCCATGTTGTGTCTGTGCCCAGAAAGATCAGAATTGTACAAGCCATGATATCAGAGGTGGAATACGAAAGGGTTAACTATGGGTTCGGGATTTACGAGCTTCCCTGCCTGCTGCGAGTGGAAATAGTCATAAATTGTCATTAGCAGGCTGCCTGCAGAGAAGCAGCCTTTGAAACAGCCCTCTTTTCCTGCTTTTTTAACTGCAGCTGTGCCTCGTTCAGCAGCTGAAGTTGAAAAATCAGGAAATAAAGATCAGGTAAGAGCCCGGGTGGGCTGGTGGGCAAAAACATCAGCAGACATAGAACCGGTTCTACGTCTGCTGCTCTTCAGAGCTACCAGTTCTACAGAGGTGGACAGAACTGGTAGAAACCCACCCCACATGATATTCCCTGTATCCATTCTATGGAAAGTGAACATTTTATTTTTAAGAAGCAGGATAGGAAGAGTGTTGAAGCCTTTGGACTTTGGTGTTGGAGAAGACTCTTGAGAGTACAATGGACAGACAAGGAAGCAAACTGATGGGCCATTGGGGGGAAAAATCAACCCAGAGTTCTCACTCAAGACACAAATGGCCAGGCTCAAATTTATTCTATTTTGGACACATGATGTGAAGACCCAGCTCTCTGGGAGAAGGCTGTGATGCTAAGAAAGGTGGGAGGAAGAAGAAGACAATCAGAACAAGGTGGGTGGATTCAATTAGTGTGGTGATGGGGACACTATAGGATTAACAGTTAATCAGAGTTGGAAGGGACCTTATAGGTAATCTAGTCCAACGCCCCACCCAAGCAAGAGACCCTACACCATTTCTGACAAATGGCAGTCCAATCTCTTCTTGAAAGTCTCAAGTAATGATGCTCCCACAACTTCCAAGGGCAATTTCTCCTTATTTCCAGGTTGAATCTCTCCTTGTTCAGTTTCCATCCATTATTCCTTGTCTGGCCTTCGAGTGCTTTAGAAAGTAGCTTGGCCCCCTCCTCCTCTCTGTGGCAGCCCCTCAACTATTGGAAGACTGCTATCATGTCCCCCCTGGTCCTTCTCTTCCCTAGACTAGCCAGGCCCGGTTCCTGCAACCGTTCATCGTATGTTTTAGTCTCCAGTCCCCTCATCATCCTGGATGCTCTTCTCTGCACTCTTTCTAGGATCTCAACATCTTTTTTATAATGTGGTGAACAAAACTGAATGCAGTACTCTAGGTGTGGTCTTACTAAGGCTTTATAGAGTAGTAGAAGTACCTCCCTTCATCTTAACTGTATCCCTCTGTTAATGCAATTTAGGATTGCATTAGCTTTTTTGGCTGCTGCTGCACACTGCTGGCTCCTATTTAGCTGGTTGTCCACTAAGACTCCAAGATCCTTTTCACAGTTACTGCTAGGAAGATCTGAAAGACCAAGTTAGAAATAGATTGGCATGGAGAAAAGCTATGTGGTCACTAAGGGTTGACAGCGACATGATGCCAGATAATTAATCACATTACTAAGTCTCTATTGTTTGTTTAGGGACTTGGCAATAATCCATAAATTAGAGCAACTAAGATGATTAAAGGCCTGGAGGCTAAAACATATGAAGAATGGTTTGAGGATTTGGGTTTGGCTAGTCTAGAGAAAAGAAGGACACGACAGCAGTGATTGGTCTGTAGTTTCCTGGATCCACCTCCCCCCCCCTTTTTTTTTTGAAGATTGGAGGTTCTTCTCTAATCCTCTGGGACAGGGGTCTCCAACCTTGGCAACTTTAAGACTTGTGGACTTCAACTCCCAGAATTCTTCTTTGTAGCAGCCCCTCAAATATTGGAAGACTGCTATCATGTCACCCCTAGTTCATCTTTCCACTAGACTAGACATACCCAATTCCAGCATCTCTTCTTTATATGTTTTAGCCTCCAGTCCCCTAATTGTTTGTTTTGGCACTGTAATTCTGGTTGTTTTCAATTGGGGTGGTGGTGGTAAACCCTTTTAGGATTTTTATACTAAACAGTCGCATAAAGGTACTTTAGTAAAAGCAATGAGCTGATTATATAGTTTTGTCACTTTAGTTTCCCATGAAAGAAAAAAATGCATCTGGACAAATTCATGGAGGACAGAAGGGGGGTGTCCGTGGGCGTTTGTTCAGTTTGACAGCATATCTCACCCGTCAGAGGATGGGATGCTCCCCACCCTTCTGGCCGTGCATTTGGGATACATCTTACAGTGGGACCCAGAATGGTTCTTATTGTCCTTGTGCTCTTAATTTCTTCATCTCATTTTTTTTTTGGGGGGGGGAGCTTCTGGAGTATATTAAGAATAAAATTTTAACCACATCGTAAGAGAGGTATGATCTTAATTTTGATGTGAAGTGTAATGCTGTTCTTTCAACGGAGTGCTCTAGGGGTGGAATATCATAACACTAAATATACAAAAGTTCACCTGGTTCTTGGCACTCCTTTTCTGCCTTTGGGCTTTGTGGAAGCAGTCCAAGAAATGTTGGAATCCACACACTCTTAAACACTGCAAGCTCTACTGAAATTTGGCAGCCATCGCAACTGCTAAAGAGTCTAATAATCTATTTTCTGCAGTCTTCTATTTGAACCTGTCTAAGACATGCGGCATGGCTGTGTTTTTCTAAGTGACTCAAGATTATTTCTCCTTCTCAAAAGCCTGTTAGAATACTTGTTGTGACTGACTGGCTCAAAACTGCTGTTCTGCTCTTGGACCAAAGAAGTAGAAAGAAAGCCTGATCATTGAGAATACGTAGAATTCTCATTCCCATAGAACAGGGGTCTCCAACCTTGGCAACTTTAAGACTTGTGGACTTCAACTCCCAGAATTCCTCAGTCAGCTTTCTGGGAATTGAAGTCCACAAGTCTTAAAGTTGCCAAGGTTGGAGATCACTGCCATAGAATCAGTTCGAAGGGGTCTTGGAGATTCTCTAATCAATTCACCTGCCCAAGGTGTTTCAATTGTTTAAATTCTTTGGGATAAGCTGTTTCACAGATTAGTTCCAGGTTTTTGGAGAACACAGTTTATTTGGATTAAATCCAGTCTTATTGTTGGGAAGGTTACAAGATGGAGATAACCTTAGCTATTCCAACAGATGGACTACCGCAAGATTTCAGGGTGTCATTGTGGTGTTGAACAAGAGACCTTCGAGTTCTCTTTAGCCGCTTTGTCAAATAAGACAGTAAGGTTTTGTCTGACAAATCTATGGTGACTTCTAGCAATTGTCTCATTCTATGATGTTCATTGATGAACTGCGTACTGTTAGCAAGCTAGTTAAAATGTGGGTAGAACGACACCAGAATTAAGTAGATACAGATGCTTAAGAATAGTAATCAAAGAATGCTCATGACGTTTAAAAGGAGTGTTGAGTGGAGGCCCATAAAAATCACAAGTGGATCCTTGACGCTTCAGGTTTTTTTAAAAAAATTAAATGTTAGAAAAATGGGCTGAAACTAACAGAATTTTATTTAATAGAGAAATGCAAAATTCTTCACTTATTTCTTCACTTATTTTGTCACTTATTTCATCACTTATTTCACTGAGGAATAAAAAATAAATAAAATCCACCGGGATAGGATGGGGGACATGAAGTTATTAACAAAATATATGAAAGATATATTCTTCTTTCATATATATGAAAGATATATTGATGCTCTCTGAGCGTGGTTGTTTCATCACTTTGTTTAAGGATGCAGTAAGGTTTGCTTAGTGTGACTTTTAACGAACACATGCTGGCTTCTAGTAATCACCTGGTTCATTTGTGGGTGCTCACATATCTGCTGCTTGGTTATCTTTTCCAAGTTTTCCCAGGTATTGATGTCAAGCTGATTGGCCTGTAATTTCCTGGATCCACTTTTTCTCCCCTTTTTGAAGACAAATGACATCGGTTGTTTTCCCCTGTGATCCAGAAGCTCTGAAAGATTTAGTTCAGTGGTTCTGAGATCATGTCTGCCAGCTCCTTCAGTACCCTGGGATGGAAACCATCTGGCCTTGGAGATTTGAACTTGTCCAAAGGAGCTAGATCTTCTCTTACCAAATTCTTGCTTATCTTGTCTTGGATTTCTGTTCTGTCCTCCATCGTGTTGGACTATTTTTTCCCTTTTGTGAAAACAGGTGCAAGGAAGGAATTAAGCAGTTTGCACCTTCATCTCTTATTCTACCATTAGTTCTATGCCGCCCTTTCGCTTCTTTATATTTGTTGTTTTTGTCCCTCAATTTGTCAGACAGTTCTGTGGGCAAGCATGCTGGTCTTGTGTGGTGTGTTTTGTTTTTGTTTGTCTGTGGTATTGTTTTTGCTTTGGCCTTTAGTCTTTATTAACTCCTTTTTCAGAGACTCCCAAGTATCCTTAACTGTTTTTCCTTCTAGGATTTCTATCCTTGGAATCGTTCTTAATATTTTCGTTTGTTGAAGTCGGATCTCTTAAAGTCTGAAACACAAGTCTCACTTTGTTCAGTTACCTGTGGCTGCATTATGGCAAATTCTAGCATGACGTGGTCACTCTCCCCCAAAGTTCCTACAATGTCCACTCCCATTTCATCCCTATTAGTAACAATGAAATCCAGTATAGCTGTCCCTCTAATTCCCCGCTCTACTGTTTGGATGATGAAGTTGCCAGCTGGGCACATCAGGGACTTGTTTGCTCCCCCATTCCTTGCAGAATTTGCTTCCCAGTTGATGTCACGGTAGTCCTCCATTACTACAGTGGTGTGTTTCATGCACACCTCAGCTAACTGATCCGTAAAAAATTCATCTATTTCTTCTGCTTGGTTGGATGGCCTGTAGTGCACACCTACAGCAATACCATTTCTTTTTCCTCAAATATTCACCCAAATACTTTCAAAATGGCTTTCATCCTCCGTATTGTGTATTTCTTAGAGATATACTGTAGTAGTTCAATGCAAGTCCTCCCCCTCTTTCGTTGGGTCTGATTTTTTTTTCCAACAAATTGGTCATATATTCCAATCATGGGTTCCATCCCACCAAGTTTCAGTAATAGCTACAATATTGTACCTACCCTCCTGTCCTAGGATCTGTTTATTCCCTATGTTTTGAGCATTAGTGTACAGGTGTCGGCTGCCATGTTATGCTTGCTTGTGCTTCACTGCTGTGACAGACTGCCATGAATTGTGGGGATGAAGGGGGAAATGCTTGGCAAAATGCAAGTATACACTGCACCTCCTCCAGATGCTGCCTCAAGGTCACCCAGCTGGAAGAAGGAGGAAGCCTCATACCAACCTGTGATTGGATTGACCAATCTTGCTTGAACCTGATTGGTTACAATGGGGAGGGGAGAGCAATGAGAGACAATTAAGGGAGGGAAGAGTAAAACTTAGGAATTTTGGTGTGGGATTCTCAGTTCTGGCTTTGTAATACTGCAACACACTTGACGTCTGATGAAGTATACCTTTTCTCAACAAATGGAGCCAAGGATTGTTTCTATTTAGAGGTTTAAGTTGTGGCGAGTCTGACATTAGGCTTCTGGGTCCTTTATGACTGACCCTGCATCTCCTGTTACGTGCCTGAGTGCCCTTCTCACCACTTACTTCCTCGTTGTCTGATTTATTGTCTTAAGAATCATCCTAAAAATTTGATTTTTCCATTTGTTCTTGTTCATTTCAGGCCACTTTTCAAATCTGTCTAGATCTTTTTGGACTTTTTCTTTTTCTTCAAAAGTAAATGAGCCAGTTCTCCTCATTTTGTATCATTTGTAGCTTGGATAATTGACCCCCTCAGCACCATTATTCAAGTAAGTGATAACACTGTCAAACAGCCCAGGACCCTTGAGAGGAGCTCCGTGACCCTACACTCACTACGACTGGCCAAACTGACACGGAGTTATTCATGACAACCTTTATTCACCAGTTAGGAATCCATCCAGTATCTAGTTAGGTACTGTGAGAATTTTTCTGAGATGTTTTCCTGAGGTCAAGGTGCAGCTTTGTCCATGGCATTTTTTCAGTCTATTAAGCTACTAAGTCCACCCAAGAGGAGGAGTTAGTTTGCAAAGATTTGTGTGCAATAAGCCTATGCTGGCTCCTGCTAATTGTAGCCTGGCAATCCATATGCTCAAAAGCTGCTTCTTGGTCACCTGTTTGAAGACCGTGCCCAATTTAGACACCAAGATGAAAGGTCTGTAATTTCTTCTTTCCCTTCTTCTTTCTAAGATAGGGACAATAGCAACATCGCTTAGACTTATATACCGCTTCGCAGTGTGTTACAGGCCCCTCTAAGCGGTTAGAGAGTCAGCTTCTTGCCCGCAACAGTCTGGGTTCTCGTTTTCCCGACCTCGGAAGGATGGAAGGCTGAGTCAACCTTGATCTTGTCACGATCAACCTGCTGAATCGGAAGAATTAGCCTGCAATACTGCATTCTAACTACTGCACCATTACAGCTCTTTTTTTTTTTTGGGGGGGTCTTCTTGGCAGGTCTCCATGGATTCTTTGATATTACAGGCCATGGTTCTGCCTTTGTTCCTCTTCAGTACCACTGATTCCTTGACTCCTCCAATTCCTTCTGGCTCTGATTTAAATTAATTGGAAATAAGTGGTGGTTTTTTTTAAGCATCTCCTGAGCTGGAGCTCCCTCCTTCCACAAGTGGCCGAATAATGGTCAACTAGGGACAGGCACAAAATGGGAAACCCTGCAATTTTAGATACTAAGTTACACCTGCAAACAATGCCTTTGAGACATCAAATGGCACACCTGAGACCTGTGTAGTAGGTAAGCCTTTTTAAAACGCTGGAAAGATAAAGGGACCTATGTAAAAATGGAAGGGGTAGCATATCAAAGAAAGAGACAGAACAGCCACCAGAAACTCTACGGTTATGTCAGGAAGGCTGAAGCTCAAAACGGGTTGAGACTTGTTGAAATGTTTAAAACAAAGCAGCACCAAAAAATGGATTTTCAGGTACAAAGAGAGTGTGGGTCTGTTACTAGGAGAAAAGTGTGAATTGGCAACAGGAAAGAGCAAGAAGGCAAAGCTTCTTAACCCTTTCTGTATTTTCTTTTTGGATGTTTTTTTCCTTCGGGATTTCACACCGCTGGGTCTCTTCCACCATTCCAAAATCTACTCTTCCGAAGTTCGCTACATATCGCTGACCCTTCTATATTCTTCTTCTGCCTGGTATCATGAACTCAGGAATAACATGGTTCCTTCTTCCCAAATTAAATGCACTTCTTCAATCCCTTCTCCTTCCCTTTTGGAAAGGCCGGACTCAGGAAAGCTTGTGTCTTCGTCCACTTTTTGACAAATGAGGTCAGAAAAAAAATGTGTGGATTCTTTGTCTCTTGGCTGAGTTAGTTTTCTAGCAGTTAGTTTCAAGATGGTTGAAATTTCTCATTATCACCCATCTATGCCTTTTTGACAGTTTGGTCTTTTATCATAGAAAAGCCTCATTCATATCATTTGCTTGCCTAGCCAGCCCAAACAAATCTCCCTGACCTTTGGATTCCTTCTCCTTTTGTGGAAATACTCAACGGCATTTCTGTGGATTGTTTGCGCCAATTCCGATTCAGGCGTATGCTTTCTTTGTGTTGGGTAGGATGTTGGCAATCCAAAAATTCACGGTAGCTTCTAGGCCAATCCCATGAACACACATTGCAGGAGATCCAGCTTGAAAATTCCTGGGGGCCAGAGCAGAGGTGGTTATTCATCAGGTTCTGACCAGTTCTGGAGAACCGGTAGCGGAAATTTTGAGTAGTTCGGAGAACCGGTCAATCCCACCTCTGACTGGCCCTGCCAACCCCATTTCTTCTCTGCCTCCCACTGAGTCCCAGCTGATTGGCTGGGTCTCCTTTGGTTGCCCTGCACAGGAGCTGGAAAGCAGGTTAGTGGGGTGGGGAGGGAAGGGGAATTTTGCAGTCTCCTTCCCCTGCCGCACCCACCAAGCCATGCCCACAAAGCCATGCCCACCAAGCCATCCCCACAGAACCGGTAGTAAAATTTTTTGAATCCCACCTCTGTGCCAGAGACAGCTGCAGCTGTACCAGAACCAGCCTCTTATTCCATAGGTTAAGGATGGACTTAGGACCAAACAGTGTACCTGCCCTTTCCAAGGCAGGGAGGGAAGGAGGGCAACCTTGCTCATAATATGCTGGATTCCTTACTGTGGTTTCCTTTATCCCAGTTCCTTTGTGGAATTGAGCAGGTAATCCTTGACTTATGACCACAATTGAGCCCAACATTTCTGTTGCTAAGTGAGGCATTTGTTAATAGCAATAGCATTTAGACTTATATAAAGCTTCACAGTGCTTTACAGCCCTTTCTAAGTGGTTTATAGAGTTAGCATGTTTTCCCCAACAACCTGGGTCCTCATTTCACTGACCTCAGAAGGAGGGAAGGCTGAGTCAACCTTTTGCCTGGTGAGATTTGAACTGCCAAATTGCAGGCAGCCGGCAGTCAGCAGAAGTAGCCTGCAGTGCTGCACTCTGACCACTGTGCCACCATGGCTCATAAGTGAGCTTTTGCCTCATTTTACAACTTTTCTTGCTACAATTGTTAAGTGAATCACTGCAGTTGTTAAACTTAGTAACACGGTACTTAAGTGAATCTGGCTTCCCCATTGACTTTGCTTGTCAGAAGTTTGCAAATGTTAATCACATGACCCAGGGACACTGCAACCGTCATAAATGTGGGTCAGTTGACAGGCGTCTGAATTTTGATCACGTGGCCATGGGGATGCTGGAATGGTTGTAGGTGTGAAAAATTGCGATGGCTCTTATACCCTGAGGCTGATTTGGAGCTTGGACCCTCCGACCTGACCCACTTGATTGAGGAGATGCTTTCCCCAGATCTCCTGCTTACTTTCTCCTCTGACCCTGAAATCATAACTTAAATCTCTGCCGTTGAGGAAGGGGCTCCTCCACAGGGTATTTCTGGATTAGGTAGTGATAGTTAGAGCAGACTTCCATTCTGCTTAGGTATATATATATATACAGTATATTTTGCTGCTGCTGCTGATCTATTTTCCCCATTGCTTGCTTATAATCACAAAAAAATATTGGCTTGATCTTGTGCACACCTGTGAATTTGCATCCTCTGCCAACAATTTGTTCAATCCAAACGTTGCCTTTTGAAAATGTAGACAGTTTGTGCCATAGGCATTAACGTCTTGAGTAAGGAGTTTGCATCTCTCTTTGGTGGAATGGAAATGAGGCTTTGTTTTATCCTGCCAGGTGAACTGTTCACTCTCAAGTGTTTACATCAACAGCCAAATAGACTTGCTGAAGTCAACTTATTGGAAGGGGCTCTTCACCTCAGGGCACGTTTTTGTCCAAACTGGTCATAGTAAGAACTGGTGTCTCGACTTCCTTTTTTCTTGATTTTTTAAAAGAGTATATAAACCTTAGTACAGCTAGTCCTCAACTTACAACCATAATAGAGCCCAAAATGTATGTTGGTAAGTGAATTTTGCCCCATTTTATGACTTTTGTTGCCAGATTTGTTAAGCAAATCACTGCAGTCATTAAGTTAGCAACATGGTTGTTAAGGAAATCTGGCTCCCCTGTTGACTCTGCTTGTCAGAAGGTTACAATGACCACAGGACACTGCAACGGTCATAAATGTGAGACTGAATGTAAATCACGGGACCATGGGGATGCTGCCACAGTCATAAGTGTGAAAAAGGTCACTTTTTTCAGTGAAGTTGTAGCTTTGAACAATCACTAAATGAACCATTGAGTATCAAGGACTACCCGTATGCATATCATTGGGTTAAGCTAAGATTGACTGAGTTCATACAACACCTTAAACCAGGGTTGTCAAACGCATAGCCCGTGGCCGGATGCTTCATGCACTGGCCCCACCCCTGCCCGGTTTAGCGAAGGGGGGAAAATTCCCAATACATCACCTGCAGGGGTGGGATTCAGCCGGTTCAGGCTGGTTTGCGTGAACCGGATGTTAAATTTACATCTGGTTTGCTGAACTGGTAGTTGAACCAACCGGCTGGTCCCACCCACCCCTCCACGCCCCTCCCAGGAGTCTCCATGCAGCCTGTTTGGGATGCAGGTAAGTGCAGGATCGCGTGGAGGCTCTGGGAGGGGGGAAAACGGTCCTCCCGGAAATTCTGGAAGTCCAGAAACGGGCCTGTTTCTGGCTTCTGGAGGGCTTTTGGAGGCCGGGGAAGGCCGTTTTCACCCTCCCTGAGGGAAATCTCTGGACTCTGGGGAAGGCAAAAAATGCCCCCCCCTCCAAGTTCCAGTAGGTCACACCCACCATGGCCATGCCCACCCAGCAACTGGGCAGAGAACCAGTTGTTGGGATTTTTGAACCCCACCCCTGGTCACGTGACACTACCATGACGACGTGAGTTTGACACCCCTCCCTTAAACCATACATTAAAAAAAAACCATTTAAAAACAGTTAAAAAACATTTTGTTTGGATTCTTCAAGGCGGAACCCATATAACAGTGGTCCCCAACCTTTTTATGCGCGCCCGGTACCGGCATCGGCTGGCGCCGCCATCTTGTTTTGATGAAAAAGTGCTTCCGGTGAGCTTTTACCGGAAAAGCTCACGGAAGCGCTTTTTCATCAAAACAAGATGGCGTAGCAAACCAGCGGGTAGGTTTGTTCCACGGACCGGTACCGGTCCGCGGACTGGTGGTTGGGGACCCCTGCCATATAAGACAACCCTATTATCATATTTCAGCATAAAAATGAATCCAACGCAATGTACCAGTAATATCATTAACATGCTATTAAACAAAAAGCAAAGATCTAGGAGGTGTGGGGCAAGTCCAATTAAACTGAGCTGGGAGGGTGGGGTATTTCTCTTGCCCACCCCCCTCTTCAAGTCTACACAGGATAGTTGGTGAAAATGACCACGAAATAAGTCAGAAAAAAAGGCGTTTGCTTCATGCAGACTCCAAATCCAGCCCTGACTTGCTCTTGGTACAGTCCGCACAAACGTTGGCCCATCACTGCTATAAAACATGAGCCAGCTCTGCCACAAGCTTTCTGAAGAACGAGGGGAGCTTCTTGCACTGCTCAACCCTGATAAACCTGTGTCTACGTCATCTTAAAATAAAACCTCGTTGTAATTCGATGCAACCCTTCCTTGGCACTGCTTATGAATGGCAAGAATGATGCAAAGTTTATTTTTAGTGCTCTTTGAGGTTTAGTTGAAAAACCTTGCTGGAAACCACAAGAAAGCTACCGGGTGCATAACTGAACAGCTGGAACAAATTTGTTAGAACTGTTATTAGGAAAACAGCTTTTTAAGAAATAAACAGCTCATCCTTCATTATTCTTCAGTCTCCCACGGACTATGACGGGTTCTAAAATTATCAGCAACTGCAAATAAACTTCTGAATTTGCATGGTTCTGTTACCAGTGGCTAAGATACAAAGCAATTTGAGCTATTGAGCTGTAACGCCAATGTATTTATAGCAGCCAAAACCTATAGAGTCCTAGGGCTGGAAGGAACATAGAATAACAGAATTGGAAGGGGGACCTTAGAGGTCTTCTAGTTCAGGGGTCTCCAGCCTTGGCCACTTGAAGCCTGGTGGACTTCAACTCCCAGAATTCCCCAAAGCTGGCTGAATTCTGGGAGTTGAAGTCCACCAGGCTTCAAGTGGCCAAGATTGGAGACCCCTGTTCTAGTCCAACCCCGTGGTCAAGAAGGAGATCTTTAGGCAAGTGGTTGTCCAGTATCTTTTTGAAAGCCTCCAGTGATGGAGCATCCATAACTTCTGAAGACAAGCTGTTCCATTGGTTGATTGCTCTCACAGTTAGGAATTTTCTCCTAAGTTCTCGGTTGCTTACTTCTAGGGACCTTGGATGTCTTTAAAGTTGCCAAGGTTGGAGACGCCTGTTCTAGTGAATGCCCTGCCCAAGGCAGGAGTCCTTTTGCCATCCCTGACAAATGGCGGTCCAATCTATGCTTGGAAACCCCCAGTGATGGATCACCCTCAGCTCCATGAAGCAAGCTGCTCCCTTGACCACGTTCTAACTTCCAGGGAATTCCTCCTTATTTCGATGTGTGCTCCTTCTCCTGAGAGCTGTTCCGAGCATCCAGGCATGGGAAGTGCTTCCGTCTGTCGTTTGACAGGCTGAGCTGATTTCTGAGGACACCCCTCCTTGCTGCTCCTCCCAAGCGTCCCCAGTTTTAGCCCAGCCTACGTTCGAGCTAGGAGCATTTTCCTTGGCTAGGATCTTGCAACTATCCACTTCAGAGGAAAAGACTTCTTCACAACTTTACTTTAAATCATCGGACTGACTCACGAGCTCCTATCTTAAATACAGTGTTCTTTCAGCCTAAGGTTTTAGCATAAGTGTTAAATTGGCAGGATTGGCTCAAATACCTGATTTATTCCAAAAGATCAAGTGTGTTTTAAATCAAGTGTGTTTTAAAAATGCTTGATGGACAATCATTTCTCAAATTTAGGCAGTGCCCACCTCGCTATCTAATTGACTCTGGTTGGTTTACAGTTTTGCCTACTACAGTTTTAAGTAGGTCATGATTAATTTACTAAATACAAGTTGGCATAACACCTAGATTTAAGGGGCTGTGTTCCTTCTTCTTTGTTTGGCTCTATTTGTTTCCTGGACTCTTCTATGTGTGAGAACTGTTCACAATATTTAGCCGTCCAAAAAGGACCCCCTGCTTCTGCTATTAGAACAAGTTGGGAGATGGAGCACCCGCTGAGATCAGAGGCAGGATCTCTTATCCCCTCTCGTATCCCATAGAACTCAGCCTCTTCCTCAACCATTTGATCCATCAGTGAGCTGCACTTCATGTTAGGATTTGTTTTAATGTATGCAGGTAGTCCTCGACTTAACTACTATTCATGTAGTTCAAAGTTACAACGGCACTGAAAAAAGTGACTTATAACCATTTTTCATATCCTTTGCAGCATGCCCAGGGTCATGTGACCAAAATACAAATAAGAGAAGTAGAACAAGGC
This sequence comes from Notechis scutatus, assembly GCF_049901735.1. Lineage (NCBI taxonomy): Eukaryota > Metazoa > Chordata > Lepidosauria > Squamata > Elapidae > Notechis > Notechis scutatus. The sequence continues at coordinate 3,887,187 of NC_142018.1, read as the reverse complement.
CGGGAGACTGCGGTTGCCATGAGTCTTGCGACGTACTTTAACCTAATTAAGGTGCCGGAAGGGAATCCCGAAAACCCGTCAAAGCCTTCTCTACTTCAACTTTATGCATGACCTGGTCAAGGTGGAATTGTTGTGAGTGTCAATTAACAAGCCTCTTGTTATGCAGCCTGTTGTGGTTCGCTGGCAGCCTGTGCAGATGGCAGCGGAATCGGACAGCGGGGAAGAACGGGGACCAGTCTGGGAATCTGGGGAAGACTCGGACGAGGGTCCTGCGTCCGATGCAGAGATGGGGCCAGGACCATCGGGGAGTGGGGTGCTGACTCTGGAGCCTCCAGAATCTGGCAGCAGCAAGGCAGAGGAACAAGGGGAGCCTGTTCCCAGTGCGCATGTGCGCAGAGCTACTAGAAGGCAAGAGCAGCTGAGACAAAAGGGACGACTCAGGAGTAAGGCTGGGAGGTGATTGCCCCTCCCATAAGGTCTAAAGGACAGGCAAAGGTAAAGAAACCTTTGCAGGAACAGACATGATATTGTTCTGATTAAAATCGGAATTCCGATTTTTGGAAATCGCCCCCCCCCCCCCTTCTTCTCCTCCTTCCCCTCCCCTCGGAGGCCCCTGAGTCAGGAGTTGCTACCGCGTGCGGCTCCAGTCCCGTCGCCTCGGAAGGGAAAGGCAAAAAGGAAGAGCCACGGCGGCGCTTTGCAACAGCAGCAGCGGCACCGGAGGCTCAAGCGCAGCAGCTCCCGGTTTTGCCTTTCCTTCCCAAGGCAACGCGGGACTGGAGTCATGCGGAACCCAGCGCCGGCGGTAGCAACTCCTGACAGCCCCAGCCGGACACCTGAGCGGAGCCTGGGCGGTGCGGCGGAGGCCGCTGAGCGGCAGGAAAGGGAGCTGGGCAGCCATGGACCATCCGTCTCTCCGTGCAACACGCCACCGCCCGGCCTGGCGAGGGAAAGCAGCGGGTGCTCCCGGGCGGCGGCCTCGGCCCGCCCCCAGGGAAGTGGCTGCCCAGCTCTGGAGCTGATCCACACGTGACCGGCTGGAAAGGAAGGGTGTGTAGCATTGGTGTTGTGTGTGCGATTTCTTGGCTCGCGGCGCGGGGTCTCTTTGGCCGGCCCGATTTTTTTCAGAGGGGAATATCATGCCTGGCAGGAAGCAAGGTCATTTGCTCTGTTCAGATTAATCCTTGAAGCTCTGTGTGGACTTTAGTTGGTTTTTTATAGTTCATTTGGCACTTTAGTTGTTGGCAGCAATTCAAAGGAGAGAAATGTGGGTGCTTATCTCGAGGGACTGTTTGGGACTCATTACAGGCTGGGAATGAACATAATTCCCAGCGTTGAAATAAAACAAGAGTTGTTTTAATTAAGTGTGTGCTTAATAGGTCTCAGGAAGCCTTGGTCGGAACATCGCCAAGCAACTGGAGAAACTGATGTGGCAAGAGGCGGCTGAGGCTGAAGGGACGGTGTGGGGATTTTGGATGCCACCGTGAGGCCATTTGCAGTGGGTGAACATCCTCTCCTGCTTCCAAGAGCTGCTTTGTGTCAGGGGTAGCTCTTCCAGTGAATGAAACACTCAAGCCTCGCCCTCCTGTGGAATCCAAAATATCCGCCTCCCCAATGCTCCTCTCCCTTTTCCGCGAGACCAGTGGGGAGGGGAAGTTGCTGAGGACAGGGGACAGAGAAGGTCCCCTCTGCAGAAGGGGAGGGCAGGCAAAATTCCAGGTGTTCTCTCATTGAGTAAGGCAACTGGAAGGCAGCTGGCTCCATCTGAGGGCAGGGGCCGAGCCGCCACACTTTGGAGCCTGATATTGTGGATGGCTGGGAGGAAGGGAAACAGGCATCGGGAAGGCATACCAAACCCCCCGCGGCAACTTTGGTGATTTCTTGCCCATGCATGCCGGCTGTACCTCTGTGCACAGTCCTGACCAAATCGGTTGCTTTAGAGGAGCTTCAGAGGGCAGATTAGTGGGGATTAGAGTCAGAAACGGCTTGAAAAGGGGGCCTGTTGTATGCACATTTTGCAATGGGGAATAAATCAGGTCTCTTGTCCTGTTGGTGGGAATCCAGCTACGCAGAAATGGCTCCATCTCAGCCTTCGTCTTCTCTCCATGTCAGGGGTCTCCAATCTTGGCTCTGGGAGTTGAAGTCCACAAGTCTTAAAGCTGCCAACTTTGGAGACCCCTGCCCCATGTGATTGCAGACAACCAGACAATGGCCAACGAGTACAAATACAGGTAGTCCTTGACTTACAACAGTTCATTTAGTGACTGTTTGAAGTTCCAATGGCATTGAAAAAGTGACTTAGGGCTTGGAGACAAAAACATAGGAAGAACGGTTGCAGGAATTGGGTATGGCCGGTCTAGAGAAAAGAAGGATTAGGGGTGACATGACAGCCATGTTCCGATATTTTGGGGGCTGCTCCAAAGAAGAGAGGGTCAAGCTATCCTCCAAAGCCCCAGAAGAAAAGACAAGAAACAGAGGATGGAAAATAATCAGGGGGGAGAAGCAACCTGGAATGAAGGAGAAAGTTCCGAAGAGTGAGAACTATTAACCAGCGGAATGACTTTCCTCCAGGAGTTGTGGATGTTCCATCACTGGAGGTCTTTAAGAAGAGACTGGAGTGTCTGAAAAGGTCTAGACCAGGGGTGTCCAACCTTGGCAATTTTAAGACTTGTGGACTTCAACTCCCAGAGTTCCTCAGCCAGCAAAGCTGGCTGAGGAACTCTGGGAGTTGAAGTCCACAAGTCTTAAAATTGCCAAGGTTGGACACCCCTGATCTAGGGTCTCTTGCTGAAGCAGGGGGCTGGACTAGAAGACCTCCAAGGTCCCTTCTCGCTCTATTCTGATTGATTGATTGACTTCCTTGTCGGAAGATCGCCAACAGCGATTTCATGATCCCGGAACACTGCAGCCATTATAAATATGAATGTTGCCAAACACCTGAATTTTGATCGCATAAACATGGGGATGTTGCAAAGGTGGTCACCGTGAAAAATGGTCATAAGTCACTTTATTCAGTGCTGTTTTAACTTTGGTCACTAAATGAACTGTTATAAGTTGAGAATTCCCTGTGCTCCTATCTATTGCAATGACGCAGTGTTTAAAGACGTGCCCTAAAATGGGCTAACTTAATACTTGAACAAAATGATTTAAGGCCTACCGTGTTGCTTATAATACAAAATGCTTCGCCGCTAGTTTCCTCCCCCTCTACGCCTTCGGAACAGGTGAGTCCTCATCGCTTCTGCTCTTCGCTCTGCATCTCTCCTGCTCCTTAGCCAGCCCCTGAGTTGGGGGTGGGGGTGTCTGCACCCTCTTCTTTCTCCTGGTTTTCTTTGGTTTCAGCTGCTTCTGGGATGGGGCCTCTTCTACTCTGCCCGCCCAGCTGCCCGGTCATCTCTCTCTGCAAGCAGCATTTGGGGCTCCCCAGGCCCTTTGTCCACCTGCTCTGCCTTCTTTTGGATTCTCCTTTTGCTCTATTGTTCTGTGTTCTAATACCTGCGTGCTGGCTTGCAGGTGCTTCTCGGGAGCCCCTCCCCATCCTTCGCCAAAGTCTCCCTGCCAAAGAGGGGCAGCTGGCAAGGGGGAGCTTGATGGCTGCTGGTTTCCAGGCAGCTGCTCGTTCCATGGGACCATCTCAACTTTCTTAATAGAGGTGATTAAACCATGGTTTGGTTTGCTTAATAGCTCTGCACTTTCTTAACGACCTATTATCAGGTTCCAGTCTCTATTCAGCGGTAGGTATATTGAATATGTTCTTATTTTGTTTTGAAAATATTCTGAACCTGCCATTCTCAATTCCACTTACCTGTCTCCTACGTGTCTTCTTTTTGATTTTCAGATCTTTGCCAAGTTTTTTTTTTTGTATAGATTTAGTTGTTTATTCTGCCATCCTTTTATTTATTTTTTCCTCCTTGGGATTGTTTGCAGTTGAGCTTTTAGTATTTCCTTTTAGTATTTTAGGAAATCCCACCAACCTCCTTTCTCTGTTATCTTCTCTTATCATGGAATCTGGCATCTTCTGCTTTTCTGAAATCCACCATAAACTCAGCTTTGGTTCCCTTAAAATAGAGAATTCCAGCACGCCACGGTCACCATAAACCTGCCACATCCACTTCCTTTAAAAGTCTTCTTTGCAGATTCTTAACAGGTCAGTAATATCTGGTGCTTTCCTCCACCCTCTGGAGCAGGGGTCTCCAACTTTGGCAACTTTAAGACTTGTGGACTTCAACTCCCAAAGTTCCTCAGCCAGCTTGTCTTAAAGTCTTAAAGTTGGAGACCCCTGCTCTGGGGAACATAGTCAGCAGAACAAACTAGGCAATTTCCAGGATGAACCACGCTTGGCAGCAATGATCTCCCAGCAAATGCCAGGATAATTGGTCTTCCATGATCTCTACCAAGTGTATCTCGGATGGATCAGCAATCCGTAATAAAAACCAAACACAGTTGTTCTTTCTCTTAGCACCTGTCCTCCTTGTCTGCACATCTGCCAATTTGCACTGCACTTACCTAGTTCATGTGGCAAAGCCATCCATCTATGATGCAAAAAAAGGGTTTGTTCTTCAGCTGGCTTGATTCAGCCTGATGCTCTTTGGGTCTGAGAGTGGTGAGTTCAAGTGCAGCCAGCTGGCTTCCTGGACTGGAACATGGCTCTCCCCACTCCTGCACATTACACCCAGCCTAGGCATACCACTATAGCAGGGGGTGGGATTCAAAATTTTTAACAGCTGGTTCTGTGGTTCAGCAGGCTTAGGTGGTGGGCGTGGCTTGGTGGTCATGTGACTGGCTGGGTGTGGCCAACTCAACATCACTCACATCGAGGCACGCATCTCCTCACCTGGCCTCTCATGACTGTGGGGATGCTGCAACAATCGTAAGTGTGAAAAATGGTCATAAGTCACTTTTCTCAGTGCCATTGTAACTTTGAATGGTCACTCCACACAAGCAAAGTACCAGCAAAGGAGGGGGAAAAAACTCCAGAGAAGTTCCAGAGACAGGAAGCCTAGACCTGCCAAGAAGGTAATAAGGGTTAATGGAGAGGCAGTTTCTGTAAGCAACACCAGAATGTTTCCTTCCTGTCTTCCTTACAGGATTAGGCCAGTAATTTCTTCTAACAACCAGTTCTCCGAACTGCTTAGAATGTTAACAGCCGGTTCTAGCGAATAGGTGTGAACTGGTAGAATCCCACCCCTGCACTATAGTTTTGCTTATGTTCCTTCTCTGTTATAACACAGGTGCTCTCAATATCACCATCAAGTTCAGTCTCTTGAATATCTGGATTTTAAAATTTTTAATACTTGATGCAATCCTTGGCTTTGTATTTCTTCAGAAGTGGTATCCTTGAATCTAATTATGGAGATAATTCTATCACATTTCAGTTACACCCATTTAGTTATAATCTGTTTTCTGTAGCATAATACTAGCTAATTATGTTTATTTCCTATATTTTAACATGCTTGTGAAGAAGGCACAGAAGAGGCTGTACTTCCTCAGAATGCTCAGGAAGATAAATCTATCTCAGCCTCTACTTCTGCCCTACTACCACAGCACCATTTAGAGTATCCTGACATACGGCATTCTTGCATGGTACAGGAACAGCTCTGTAGCAGACGAAAAAGGCTCTACAGAGAATCATTAAAACTGCCCAGAATATCATCGGGCTCCAGCTACCAGCCCTGGATGACATCTTTGCATCTCACTGTTTGAGGAAGTTGCACAACATTCTCAGAGACTCTTCCCATCCTGCTCACAAGCTTTGTGAACTGTTGCCTTCTGACAGAAGGTACAGAACAATTAAAACTCAGACCACACGTTTTCTATAGTTTTTATCCCAGAGCTATAATTGCACTTCACAATGAACTTAAGGACCACCATCAGTGAGCTGTTGGACAGTATTACTTGGTCTGTTGGGTGGATACTTGTGTGTTTTTAGGGGGCGGGGAATTTTGGCGGGTAGGGAGGGGTGTTTGGGGATTGTCATGAGTGTGTCCATGTTGAGTCTGGTCTCTGGGTGTTATGTGAATTTCGTTGTGTGTGTATACTATGTATATACATACAATGACAATAAAGAATTTAATTCAATTCAATTCAGTTCAATTAAATTGAATGCAATTTATAGAATACAGATAGTCCTCGACTTACAACAGCTCACAGTGACAGTTCAAAGTTACAGTGGCACTGAAAAAGTAACTTACAACCATTTTTCACACTTATGATTGTTGCAGCATCCCTGTGGTCATTGAGCAAAATTCAGACATTTGGCAAGTGACTCATATTTATGACAGTTGCCGTGTCCCAGGATATTGTGATCACCTTTTGTGAACTTCTTACAAGCAAAGTCAATTGAGAAACCAGATTCACTTAACAACCATGTTACTAACTTAATAACTGCAGTGATTCATAATAACTCTGGATAGCAACAGCAATAGCCCTTAGACTTATATACCACTTTATAGTGCTTTGCAGTCCTCTCTAAGCGGTTTTACAGAGTCAGCCTCTTGCCCCCAACAGCCTGGTTCCTCATTTTACCCACCTTGGAAGGACAGAAGGCTGAGTCAATCTCTAGCCTGGCGAGATTCAAACTGCCAAATTGCAGTCAGTCAGCAGAAGTAGCCTACAGCACTGCACTCTTACCACTGCGCCACTGTGGCTTTATCTATCTATCTATCTATCTATCTATCTATCTATCTATCTATCTATCTATCTATCTATCTTCACAATGCTTTACAACAGCAACAGAAATTTTGGGCTCAATTGTGGTCTTAAATTGATGACTATCTGTATATTGATCCTGAGTAAATTTTTCCAGCAATTTTTCCTTGAATGCTTAGTAGCCCCAAAAGGGCTTAACCATTTCCCTTCCAGTCCATTCTAGGTTTGATTTCAGCTATCAGATAAAGGCTTGTGGTATAGCTTTCCATGCTTCACCCAATAATACTTTTTATCAAAAGTTGTGAGAATTAATTATTTTATGCATTTGATTGATTTAAAGCCAACTGACCAAAAGATCACAAGATCTTCTGAGTTACCAGTTGCACTACCGTTTGCTTAGTCAAAAGCTAATTTCCAAGAGCAATTAAATCTTCCTCCAGCTGCTATGCGGACTGTTGTAGTGTCATAAATTGTGTTAAATCTCCTCTAGGCAAAGTTTTCTCAGTTCGGTTTCTGGGGTGAGTGGGTTAGGTCAGCAAGTATTGGGATCCAAACAAGTTGGAGAATGGCAAGATTTCCAGGGAGGCAGCTTCTGTACAAAGGAGATTTCAGATTACTTCAGATCTTCTAAAGTTTCGGCTTATTTGTTATTTGGTAGCGTACTGAAATAACTTCTTAGAGTGATTTCTTTGGAAAGAGCTTCCAGCAGATGCGCATGTAAAAAAAGAAAGAAACAAAAAGGCCAATGCAACCCTAGGCTGCATGATGAAGCAACAACTAGCCTCTCAACAAATTATGAGTCATGTTATATATTATTTGTGGAGTCACTGGTCCTCTCTGATCCTGGTTGTTTGCTTGCAGAACATTTCGTAACCTGACTATATAACATCATCATTTCTGAGCTACAAATTATCCTCTTCTATGTACTACTAAATCTGTGTTTCAAAACCCAACTATGATCCTTGGAGACCCATTTAAGAGTCATCAAATTGTAGTTAACATCAGTATGCAAAGGTATATTCATCTATTGGTCTATAATTGGCAAGCATGTATGAAGCAATTCTTCAAAAAACATTTGAAAGTGGTGTTGTATTTACTGCTTGATATGAGTAAAGCAGACTGGAATGTGTCAACCAACACTCAGGTGCTTAAAAACAAGTCACTTAAGTTGTGTAGGTGAAACAGTACATTGAGACTGATGAGGCAGTTGTTGTGACACGCTGCTGGGCATCATGCCTGCACAACCAGAGCTGCTTGTCTGCAGTTCTCCACCAACTGCTAAAATTACAAAATATCTTCCATGTTCAGAAAGCACAGCACGAGCTACCTGGAGATAATATTATAATCTGCCAGAAAAAGTTTGAAAAAGGAGAGACATTTTTCACATAAAGGTCTATTTTGTGGAGACCTTCTACCCAGATGAGAGTCCTTGCTTGAAAGTATGGCCTGAATAACCAGACCTGAAGCTGCTTCCACATGTGCTGAAGCCGATTGGAGATTTAATCCAGGAGAGGCATGTAAAAATTTGTAGCTCAGAATTGATGATGTTATCTAGTCAGGTAATGAAATGTTCTGCAAGCAAACAACCAGGATCAGAGAGGACCAGTGACTCCACAAATAATACATAACATGAATCATAATTTATTGAGAGGCTAGTTGTTGCTTCATCATTTGTCATAGGATTCTAGGGCAGTTATTAATCTGGCATTATGGTATATCATCTAGCATCCACTGATTTCGGTTTCAAGAGGATAATTTTGCAGTAGATCCAAGAATGCCTGTTCACTTTGGATATTCAAGTGCTGTTCTTCAAAAATGTTTAGACCTTGGTTTCTTGTCCTGACAGTGGTCTAGTCCAGGGGTCTCCAACTTGGCAACTTTACCAAGAGCAGCTGTGGGACACATCTTATCTTATCTTATCTTATCTTATCTTATCCTATCCTATCCTATCCTATCCTATCCTATCCTATCCTATCCTATCCTATCCTATCCTATCCTATGATATAGTTATCTATCTTATGATATAGAAGGATTATTGAGTCTCTCATCTGCACCTCTATAACTGGTTTGGCTCTGCAACCCAACAGGACAGACTCAGACTCCAGAGGATAATTAGGACTGCAGAAAAAACAATTACTACCAACCTCCCTTCCATCGAGGACCTGTATAATGCAGGAGTCAAAAAGAGGGCTGTGAAAATATTTACAGACCCCTCACATCCCGGACATTGACTGTTTCCAATCCTTCCCTCAAAACGACGCTATACAGAGCACTGCACAGCAGAACAACTAGACACAAGGGGAGTTTTTCCCCAAATGCCATCACCCTGCTAAGCAAATAATTCCCTCAACACTGTCCAACTATTTACAAAGTCTGCACTACTATTACTATTAATCTTCTCATCACTCCTTATGGCCCATCCCCTCCCACTTGTGACTGTATGACTGTAACTTTGTTGCTTGTATCCTTACGATCTATATTGATTGTTTCCTAGTATGATTTGATCGCTTACTTGTATCTTTTCTTTTGATGTACACTGAGAGCATATGCAGCAAGACAAATTCCTTGTGTGTCTTGGCCAATAAAAGAGTTATTCTATTCTATTCTATTCTATTCTATTCTATTCTATTCTATTCTATTCTATTCCATTCCATCCCATCCCATCCTATCCTATCCTATCCTATCCTATTCCATTCCATTCCATTCCAGCCTGGAGGATTTCAGGGGAATTCTGGGAGTTGAAGTCCTCTGGGCTTAAAGTTGCCAAGGTTGGAGACCCCTGGTCTAGAGGGGACTGTGTTCCTCCGACCTTGTGAGAGCAAGTATACTGAAGACATTGTGCATTGATCTCAGATGTATAGTGGATAACCCATCATATGTAATTTGTGAATGAAAATAACCAATGATTGGTTTTTTTGGGGGGGAGGGGAAGTGTGTGGGGAATCCTTGAAATAATTCCAGCTTCTGAACAGAATTTGTTGGGGAAGGGGGAGAGAACTTTGTACCCTTCACCGTGTATTTGAAACAAGAAGGCAGTTTCTCTTCAGTGGTTTATTGACAAAATTGCTCTTTAGCGGAGACAGCTATAGATCAACTGGGGAGCACCTGAACAAAAGAGTAAAAACATCTGGTTCCTTTACTGCATTCAGCACTAAAATATCAAATTACTACAGAGACAAGACAATTATTGTGAGGCATCTTGTCCAGCGCCATGCTTTCTTGCTTAAAGGATGCATGTTGAACACGCCTCGAAAGTCAAGTTCTTTTATTTCTGCCGGTTCCTGCTGTCAGTTGGCCTCCTTCGCCCTGGTGCAATTTTGCAGGCTCCTGAAGCTTAAAAGGCAAGGCATCCTCTGATTCAGACTGCATGGATTCCAATCCCAGTGGGTGCTGCCCTGGCGGACTTCCCTTTGGTTCAGGGCAGAGGTCCCCAAACTTGGCGACTTTAAGACTTGTGGACTTCAACTCCCAGAATTCCTCAGCCAGCAGACCAGGGGTCTCCAAACTTGGCGACTTTAAGACTTGTGGACTTCAACTCCCAGAATTCCTCAGCCAGCATAGCCTTTTCATGATGTGAATGATTTTAATGGAAAGTGTACGTGCTGTATGGATTTTCTGCTACCCCCGTTTCCTAATTTTGTGTGTAGATACGTGGAGTTGGGAACTCAGCTGCACCCTTCAGAAGACTGCAGTTTTCAGCCTCTAGATCTCCCAGTGAAAGGCTTGGGGGAGAGAGAGCATTTCTTCTATTAACGTTCGGTGGCCTCTGGAAACACGCAGCCTTCGCTGGGTACCCAGGGAAAGGGACACATCTAACATTAGGGATTTCCTCTGAACTTCTGGAGCCTTTCTGCCTGGGAGTGGCTGGGTGGGATCGGCTGTCTTCTAAGTTACTCCGTACCTGCCTTCCTCTTCCTGTATCTTCTCTGCCCCAACAGTCGTATTCTCAACATTTCTGCAACCTCGGATTGTAGAGGATTTTGTGAAAAACCTTCCTCTCTTTTAACAAGGCTTTGACAGCCTGCATCTTCCTTCTTTATTTTTGCAGATTAACAGTTTCCTCCTAGGTGAGGACTCCTGTTGAATGTGCTTTGTTTTGCTGTTTGGAGTGCCCTCGCTGCATCTCATCATTCATGAGACATGTCAGTCTAAACCAGAGGCCCCCAAACTTGGCAACTTTAAGACTGGTGGAAGTCTTAATTTCCTGACAGTGAGAACAATTAACCAGTGGAACAGCTTGCCTCTGGAAATTGTGGATGCTCCATCATTGGAAGATTTTAAGAAGACACTGGACAACCATGTGTCTGGAATGGTATTGGGCCTCCTGCTGGAGCAGGGGCTTGGATTAGAAGACCCCCAAAGTCCCTTCCAACTCTGTAATTTTGTTATTTATTCTCTGATATCACTGTGATAACACATGTGCTTTAAGTGGAGCAGATCAAGGTTTGAGCTTGTACAGATGAGGTTGAATAACTCTTGTCTGACACTTGGAAAGCTGACAGCGTGATGAGTAGACACTGAATTCCATCTATCCAGGTGTCTTGGCATGTGATCAGTGTGCCAGATGCATTGCGATGCACTTTTGCACCATTCCAAAAAAATGGGCGGGGGGAGATCATCACAACTTTTAAACTACAAATATTTGATTTTTCCCAAAGCAGTGTTTACGGGCAATAGAAATCCAGGGCTTGGGATGGTCCTTCAAAATTGTACAGAAAGAATATAGTATTTTGCTTATTGTTTGTTTTACTTTGGTACCTAGAATACTCCTGCGCACGGCACTTTGGAAAGGGTGTTGATGGAATTATAGCACATGCAGAGAACAGCAGTGAAGCTGTTAAAACAGATTGGAAGGACAACTTGTGAACAATGTCTGGGGGGGAGTAGAATGTTTAGCCTGGAGAAGAGAAGAACGTAAGGAGATTTGATAGCTGTCTTCCAGTACTGTGAAAAGACATGATGGAATTGTTATGAATTGCTCTGCATGAGAGGACAAGAAATAGTGTGTTTAAGTTACAGGGAAGTAGAAGTTGATTGGACATCAGGAAGAAGTTCTGATTATAAGGGGTCAGCAAAATGTCTGTGGAAATTCTCAGTCATCCAGGTTATGGTTGTCCCATAAAGTGCTGTTTCAAGAGGCAAATGGATTTCCTTCCTTCCTTCCTTCCTTCCTTCCTTCCTTCCTTCCTTCCTTCCTTCCTTCCTTCCTTCCTTCCTTCCTTCCTTCCTTCCTTCCTTCCTTCCTTCCTTCCTTCCTCCCTCCCTCCCTCCCTCCCTCCCTCCCTCCCTCCTTCCTTCCTTCCTTCGTTCCTTCCTTTCTGAGCTGAAGAAGCTTCTTGGATGAGAAGTGAAATGTATTCAAAGAAAATGAAGAGGTCCAGTTGCCTTGGCAAAAACCATCTTTGGGACAAGGGGTCAGCAGTGGAATGGATTATCTAAGAAGTATGTAGGTTTCATTTCATTCCCTGGGGGCATTAACAGCTCCCAGGTAATTTTCGGCCATTTTGAGGTCCCTAAATGCTGCAAAGGCTTCCCTCAAGCCTCTGGGAGAGCGAAAACAGCCTCAAACGGGCCGAAAATCAGGTGGGAGGTGTGCGCATGCGCAGTGCAGGTAGGTTTGCCTGCAGCTCGCATGCCAGCACAAATGGCTCTGCATGCCACCTGTGGCCCGTGCCATAGGTTTGCCATAATGGCCCTAGACCAGGGGTTTCCAACCTTGACAACTTTAAGACTTGTGGACTTCAACTCCCAGAGTTCCTCAGCCAGCAAAGCTGGCTGAGGAACTCTGGGAGTTGAAGTCCACAAGTCTTAAAGTTGTCAAGGTTGGAAACCCCTGCCCTAGACCATTGTCACATTGTCATCACATGACGTATTGCCATTTTTTTCTCCCTTCGCTAAACCGGGCATGGGTATGGCCAGCGCATGACACATCCGGCCCACGGGCTGTGAGGTTGACAACCCTGCCCTAGACCATTCCAGACAAGTGGTTGTCCAGTCTCTTCTTGAAAGCCTCCAGTGATGGGGCACCCACAACTTCTGAAGGCAACCTCTTCCATTGGTTGATCGCTCTAACCATTAGGAAATTTCTCCTGAATTCCAGATTGCTTCTTTCTCTCCTTGATTAGTTTCCATCCATTTTTCTTGTCTTGCCTTATGCTGCTTTGAAAATAGGCTGACCAACCTGTGTTAGCTTCTGGTTATAACTTGTTTGCAGATGTTTGCAGATACGCTGCTTGATTATCTTTTTCAGGATCTTCCAGGGATGTTGAGGCTGATTGGTCTGTAGTTTCCTGTATTTGTTCCCCCCCAACTTTTGAAGATGGAGACCATATCAGCTCTTTTCCATTCCTCTTGTAGTTCCCTGTGCGCCAGGATCTTTGAAAGATATGGTTCAATGGTTCTCAGATCACATCTGCCAGCTCCTTTGGAACCCTGGGATGTAATCCATCAGGTCCCGGTGATTTGAACTCATCTAGAGTGAATAGGTGTTCTATTACCATTTTCTTGCTTATTTTAATTTGTATTTCTAGTCTGTCTTTTATGGTTACGTTTTTGATAGATTGGGATGTATTATCTTTTTGCCTGAAGATATGCAAAGAATGAATGAAGAGAAGCTCTGCTTTCTTGCTACTGCCCTTCACTTCCTTGCCATCTTCTCTCATTAGTGGACCAACTGTTTCCTTGACTTTTTTCCCCTGCTTTTTTATATGTTGAAAGAAAACTTTTTAAAATGATTATTGGCATTTGTTGCAAGTGTTACTTCATTCTGAGCCTGTTGTGGTTAGCCGGCAGCAGGTGCGGATGGCTGAGGAGAGCGAGGACTCAGATGAGGGGCCAGGACCATTAGGGAGTGGACTGCTGCCTTCAGAGATTGTGGGGGCTGGCAACAGCAATGAGGAGGTTCCCGAGGAGCCTGTGCTCAGTGTGCGTGCGTGCAGGGCTGCTTGCAGGAAAGAGCAGCTGCAGCAGCACGGGGGACTCGGGAGTAAGGCTGCAAGGTAATGGCCCCTCCTACAAGAAGATAAAAGCCAGCTGTGAAGAGAACGTTCTTTGCAGGAAGCAAAGACATTCTGAAACTCAGCCTCGTGGACATTATAGTATCTTAAGTTGGTATTTGAAGACTCTTGCATTGTGAAATATTTCTTATCTGTTACTCTTGGCAGCCTCGCACAGTTTTGGCGAAGCTTGTGCTTATCACAGTTAATTAGTTTGCAGCAACCTTTTAACTGGGGATTCGTAAGAATCATTAAAAGGTTTCTGTTCCCTTTGGTTTGTGTTTGTTTTATTGGAAAAGGGTTTGGATCAGAACAGAGCCTTAGCTTTCCTGACTTCATCTTTGCAAGTTTAGGCTATTTGTTGGTATTCTATTTTAATTATGTGTCCCTCGTTCCATATTTGGGGGTACTTATCCTTTTTGTCTTTTCATTTATTAAGAGTTCTTTATGTATCCATTGTGATTTCTTCTTGGATTTCTTTTTTTTCTTTTTCAGTAGTATTGAGCAGGACTGGACTTTTATAATAATATTTTTTAGCCTTTCCCTAAGTTTCTTGAGGTGTTTTCTCTTGTAAGATTTTCAACCATGGAATCTTTCCCAAGCTCTCTTTAAGTTTGTTAAAAACCAGCTTTTTAAAAGTCTGTGATGCTATTATCTTCTATTGTTTGTGTTTGCATTATATTGAATTCCAATATGACATGGTCATTCTCACCCAAAATTCCTGAGACTTCAACCCCTTCTATCACTTCTTCTCTATTAGTAAGAATTAGGTCTAGTATAGCTGTCCCTCCAGTTCCCTCTTCTATCTTTTGGATGACAAAGTTGTCAGCTAGGTTGGTTAGGAATATGTTCAATATCCAACTTGCTGCAGAGTTTGTGTTCCAGTTGATAACAGGGTAGTTAAAAGTCCCCCATTACTACTGTGGTGTGCTTCCTACATACATGTTGTTATCTGGTTAGCAAAAAGTGTATCTATTTCTTCTGTTCAGTTGGGTGCCTGTTGCATACACCTATAGCAATGTCATTATTTTTGCTATATGCCAGGGGTCCCCAACCCTCGATCCATGGACTGGTACCGATCTGTGGCATCCCAGGAACTTATCTATGCAAACAAGAAGCTCCACCCGTGGGATACAGGCAGCCCACAAAACCACACCCCCTCCCGGTTTGTGGAAAAACCTCTCTCCGTGGAACTGTTCCCTGGTGCCCAAAAATTTGAGGGCTACTGTTATAGGCAAAGTCATTCTATATGCTACAATACTGGATTCTTACGATGGGCAGAGATTGGACTAACTTCTTTCCAAATGTTTCGTTTTATGAAAGGTGCTCAGTAACAATTTGTTTACTTTGAATATGAATGCCAAGAATCATACGAATTCTAGAATACTGAAGAAACTAGCTGAACCCAGGCCTTCCAAAAAGCCTGGAGGACTTCCGTTCTGAAACAGAAAAAATGAAAATCCAGCAATATGCAATATGCAAAATCCAGCAGTCTGACACAAATATCCGGTAAATTCTAGTATGTGTAATAATGGGCATGATTTTTAAGGACCTGGAAAGCAATATTTTAACTACCAGGAATCAGTGTGGATTAATCAAGAACCTTATCTCTTGCCTGTGGTAGAATATCCAGCTAAAGTGCAGAAATTACTTTTCTATATATATGCAAGAAGTCCAGAAAGAGTAAAATAAAGTGAGAAAAATAAGGTCCTCCACTTAGGCAGGAAAAAAAACACAGGTGCACAGGCTAGGATAGGAAGGCTCTGTTTCAACAGTAGAGCCTGTGGCGCAGTGATTAGAATGCTGAATTCTGCCCACTGCCAGGAGTTCGATTCTGGCCGGCTCAAGGTTGACTTCCATCCTTCTAAGGTCGGTAAAATTTGGACCCAGATTGTTGGAGGCAATAAGGTGACTCTATGAACCACTTCGAGAGGGCTGTAAAGTGGCGTACAAATCTGTGCTGTTGCTGTGAAGGGCCTCTAGGTATCTGGTGGACAACCGCTTAAGTAGGAGCCAGCAGTGTGTTGCAGCTGTCAAACAAGCAACGTAGCTCTGGGCTGTATCAAAATCATGGGACGTGTTAGTACCAGTCTATACTGCACCACTGAGGCCACATTTGGAATTGTGTGTCCAGTTCTGGCTGCTGTAATGGAAGAAAGGTGTTGAGGCCCCAGAAAAGGTTCAGAGAAGAACAACAAAGAGGGTAAGGTCTTGTTCTGACCCAAACCTTGTTCCAAAGAAACGAACACGAAACAGAGGTAACAGAAAAACGTTTTAATGATTCTTTACGAATTCTGTTCCTTCCCGGTTAAAAGGCTGTTCCAAACTAATCGTCTCTGATAAGAACGAGCCTTGCCAAGGTTGTGCAAGGCTGCCAAGAACACTAGATAAAGTTGCCAAGAAATATTTCAAACACAAAGAGTCTCCAAACACCAACCAAGATACTCCGAACATCCACAAGGCTTGAGTGCAAAAACTTCTTTGCTTCCTGCAAAGAACTCCGGTTTCTCTGCTGGCTTTTATCTCTTAAGGGAGGGACCATCACCTTCCAGCCTTACTTCAGAGTCATCCATGCTGCTGCAGCTGCTCTTTCCTTCGAGCAGTCCTGGGCACAGGCTCCTCAGGAACCTCTTCATCACTGCTGCCAGCCTCCACACTCTTTGCTCCACTCCCTGATGGACCTGGCCCCATCCCTGCCTCACACGCAGGCCCCGCATCTGAGTTCTCACTTTCCGAGCCCTCAGCCGTCTGCACCTGCTGCCAGCAAACCACAACAGGTCTCTGGAGATTAAACCGTATGATGAACAGTTACGGGAACTAGGTACGTGTAGCCTAAAAAGAGACGGATTAGGGGAGACCTGATAGCAGTCTTCCAATACTTGAGGGGCATCGATTTATTGTCCATAGCACTTGAGGGCAGGAGAAGAAGCAAGGGAGATCCAACCTGGAAATAAGGGGGAATTTCTTGACATTGATTAATCAATGAAATAGCTTGACTCCTGGAGTTGTGCTGGAGGTTTCAAGAAAGATTTGACATCCATTTGTCTGAAATAGTATGAAGGACTCCTGCCTTGGGCAGAGGGTTGGACTAGAAGACCTTCAAAGGTCCCTTTGGATTCTATGATTCTACGAGAATACTGGTTTTTGTTAAATAAGCCATAACCCAGGGTCTGTTGAGGGTTTCCCCCATCTTTTAGGCAAAATGGGATCTCTGGTCCTTTGTTCCAGACTGAATTCAAAATATACACACATTGGTTTATTAATAACTGATATTTGTAAAGACTTACTCTGCTCTTACTTGTCTTGTAGGATTTAGTGATCACTTCTCATAAATTAAGAGCCTCTTGAAGCTGGAAATGTTGTCGTTGTAATTACTGCCAGTAGGTGGCATCAGACAAATAGTATAACTTTAAACAGAGAAAATGAGATAAAAATTTACAATTATCATCCAGTAGTTGATCTAAAGAAGAAAAAAAATCCCATCATCTATCCAGGTCTTTCATATAACAGATTGTTTATCTATTTTGTAGCCTGGCTTATCCAATAATGTTAATGTGGCACGAAAAAAACTTATCAAATTTCAGTTTTCCAAAAAAGGTTTTACCCCCGTTTTCAAATCAGTGTGTCTAAAAGAGCAGCTTTAAAATATAAAGCAGCCTTGGATCAGAAAGGCAGTGAGAGAGGAGGCTTCGGATTATATAGGTAGCCTTCGATTTATGACCCCAATCGAGCCCAAAATGTATGTTGCTAAATGAGACCGTTGTTAATGAATTTAGCCCCATTTTATGACCTTCCTTGCCACCATTAAGTGAATCATTGCAATTGTTAAGTTAATAACCCAGTCATTAAGTGAATCTGATTTTCCCATTGATTTTGCTTGTCAGAAGGCTGCAAAATGGGATCAGGTGACCCCGGGACTCTGCAACTGTCATAAATATAAGTCAGTTGCCAAGCGTCTGAATTTTGGTCAGATACTGCAATAGTCGGAAGTGTGAAAACTGATTATGTCACTTTTTTCAATGGCGTCATAATTTCTTTTTTTTAATTAAAAAAAACTTTATTAAACATTAAAAAGATAAATACAAAATACAAAACATTTCATTAAAGATGAAAAAAACATATACATTACAAATTAATTAGACGGTGCATACATATCAAACATTATTCTAATACTTATTTCATATATCTGGTTG
The DNA here is from genome assembly GCF_049901735.1 of Notechis scutatus. Taxonomy (NCBI): domain Eukaryota; kingdom Metazoa; phylum Chordata; class Lepidosauria; order Squamata; family Elapidae; genus Notechis; species Notechis scutatus. The sequence continues at coordinate 3,869,354 of NC_142018.1, read as the reverse complement.
TTACTCGTACTTTAACTTCTTTATATTCTTCCTTCCTTATTTATTTACTCTCTGGCTTCTATTATTTATCCAATTATACCAGTTTTCCCAGACTGTATAATATTTTAAGTCTTCCTTTTCTTAATTTTTGAGTTAGTGTGTTCATTTCAGCGCCATCGTAGACTTTTTGGATAATTAAATTTTCTGTTGGCATACGATCTTCCTTCCAACCCTGTGCGAGCGCTATCCTCGCTGCAGTAGTTATATGTAAAATTAAATATTTTATTTCTTTCACACATTCACCTTTTATTATTCCCAGTAAAAAGATTTCTGCTTTAAATTCTAATCGAATGGTCGTAATTTCTTTTATCCATGTTCGTATTTTTGTCCAGTATTTCTTACTTTTTGGGTAAAGCCACCAAACGTGGAAGAAGGTGCCCCTTGTTTGTTTGCATTTCCAGCAAAGTGGTCTTAAATTAGGATACATATTGGCCATTATAATTTCAGATGGTCACTAAATTAACTGTTGTGGAGTTGTGTGGTGGCCTAGAGGTGGAGCTCTCGCCTCACAATCAGGAGGCTGTGAGTTCGATCCTAGGTAGAGGCAGATATTTTTCTCTCTGGACACGCTCTGAGAATATATCTGCTGAATATAACTCCGCCCTGGTGACAGGAAGGGCATCCAGCCATTAAAACACTCTGCTAGCTCCGTTCAGTTGCCCAGACTCCTCCCCGCAAGCGATTATGGGCAATGGTGCGATTCAACCGGTATATCAACAGGTTCGGTGATTGCGTGCTTCGTTCGCCTGGACCAGTCCGAACCGGTAGAATCCCACTCTTGATTATGGAGTCATTAAAAGAAGATAATAACTAAATGAACTGTTGTAAGTTGAGAACTACCTGTATGTTGGACTCAAAGCAGTCATATTAACTGAGGGTGCTACAGGGGAGGAGTCCAAAGGTGCCCAAGGAGAATTTGTAGTAGGATGAAGGTCCCCCAAAATGTGGTACTATAGATAGTCTCCATCTTACGACAGCAATTGGGATGGGAATTTCCACTGCTAATGTGGAAATTCAAAACTTCACGTGACTGCATTGCTTAGCGACCACAATCAGAGCAGTCCCCATTGCTGTTGTTAAGTGAGGATTTCATGTGGAAAGAGTCTGGAATCCAGAAGTGCTGGCTTAGGTGCCGAAAAGGTTAGCTATCACTGCTCTAGTAAGATCTTGGACACCTGGCCATGTCACTGGGCATCAGAGTCTCAACACTACAAACCTGACAGGTTGCTCAACCATCAGAAAATGCCCTTAAGATTCTGTTAATTTAGACCAGGATCCTTTAAGCTCAACTGTAAATAGAAGCTTGCAAAGGAAGGCAGAGGATTAACCCTTCCGTGAAAGCAGCTTAATCAAAGAATAATTGCAGAGGATACAGATTGCAAGGCAGGGAGATATGATGAAATGCTGAAATGCACCCCTCATGCTCAGTGGTTGTGCAGATTATTTTTGCTAAATTACAGGTGTGGCACTTGATCATAATTTAGGAGACGCTATTCTGGGTAGTAATAATTCTAGTGGATAGCAATATGCTATACTGGGTTCACTGTCTAATCTGTTATCTTAAGTGTCTCATACAGAAATTAGCTAGATTTCTAACAGGGCACATATAGAATAATAGGGATTATATAAACATGCTGAGATAAAGTCCACTGTAAAGTTGGGCTTGATGGGGAGAACAGGACAACATCTTTGAGGAAGTCTGAAGAATCAGCTAAGTGCCCGAGGCCTGGAGAAGACCAAATGTGACTCCCTTTCTTCAAGAAAGGAGAAAAGGGGACCCCACTAATCATTCCCTGGAGGCTGAACATCAACCCCTGGTAGAGACAGTAGAGTGGATGGTAAAGCAGGACACTTCTATGAATTATGAGGAGGGTACCGTGATTTCCAAGATCCACCAGGACTTTGTCAAAAATAAATCGTGTGAGACAAATCATGTCTCTTTCTTTGGCAGAGCAACTGATCTAGTGAACAAGGGTAACCTCTTGATTGGAACAAAGCTGTTGGCAAGGAAGGCTCTGCATAAGATAGCCAGTTGTGGACCTGCCTTAATACAGTGCTGTCCAAACTGTTAGGTCATCGCTTGGGGGGTCCTTGGTGCTCCCTGGGCTCGGTTGTTGCAGAGGTTTCGTTGCCAGACTCTTCGGTGCCAGAAAGGAGTGAGGTTTGCTCCCTGCTTATGCACAGTCGCTTGGCCTGCCGCTGTTGGGGAGGGGGAGAGCACACGCCCTCTACTACAGGTGGTCCTCTATTTATAACAGTTCATTTACTGACCGTTCAAAGTTACAATGGCATCGAGAAATGGGGCTTAGGACCGTTTTTCAGTTACAACCTTTACAGCATCCTCGTGGTCATGGGATCAAAATTCAGATGCTTGGCAACCGATTCATACTTACGACCATTGCTGTGTCCCAAGGTCCTGTGATCCCCTTTATCAGCCTTCTGACAAGCAGAGTCAACGGGGAAGCCAGATTCACTTAACAACCAGGTTACTAACTTATTGGCTGCAGTGATTCACTTAGCAAATGTGGCAAGAAAGGTCGTACAATGGGGTAAATCTCACTTAACAACAGAAATGTTGGGCTCAATTGTGATCGTAAGTGGAGGACTACCTGTATTACAGAATGAAATTCATCTAAATCAGTCTAACCTGGACAGGTTGGAATACTGAATTGAGCTGGGAGGAACAAAGAGTTATTTTACCAGGAGAAAACAATCCTGATGACAAAACATGCACAAATGTGGAACTGTATACTTATAGAAGTTGTAGGTATTTTACCTCTGAAAATTCTTAAGACCTTCCAGTTATCTTTCATGGATGGTTTAATTGATTTTGGTACAGAATGCAAAGCAATAGGAATAGCACTTAGACTTCTATACCATTTCATGGAGCTTTAAAGCAGGGGTCCCCAACCGCCGGTCCGCGGACCGGTACCGGGCAGCGGAACAAGCCTTACCGGGCCGCTGGTTGCTGGGCGCCGCCATCTTTTTGGTAAAAAAGCAATTTTTCGTCAAAAAGATGGCGGCGCCAGCCATTGAGCTTTTCCGGGTAGAAAGCCATTTCTACCGAAAAAGCTCACCAGAAGCGCTAAGCGCCGCTCATTTTTGGCGAAAAATCACTTCGATGACGTCACCGGAAGTGATTTTCGTCAAAAAAGATGGCGGCGCCCAGCTGACGCGGAACCGGGCCGCGGCGTCGAAAGGTTGGGGATCCTGCTTTAAAGCATTCTCTGGGCAGTTTACAATGTATTTCCTCCAACAATCTGGGTCCTCATTTTACCGACCCCAGAAGGATGGAAGGCTGAGTCAATTTTGAGCTGGTCAGGATCAAACTCCTGGCAGTTGGCAGAATTGGCCTGCAATTCTGCATTCTAACCATTGTGCCACCATGGCTCTTGGACTGAAATAGATGACCCTTCGTGTAGCTTCCCTCTACATTTCTATGATTACTGTATGTGATTTTATGAGCTCTTCATTCATCTATATAAGATTTAAACTCTTCTTCCTGTAGCCTTTGAATGGGTGAAATGGGCAATAAGGTTTCAACCAACATTTTTCCGCTGGGCTAATTTAGAGAATGTGTCCAACATCTGGAACCCACGACTCTCATGAAAGTGAAATTTGGCAAATTTTATAAAACATTTGATGTCATAATGCAAAATGCCATAAAACATTTTTCCTGTACTGATCTTTGACTGCACTATCAAGTTCAGCGCGAGCCGTTTCCAAGGCAGGTACAGCTCTGACTGTATCCCAATTTTTACAGTGAAGGCAGCCCATTATCAGTTCTGCCACTGATGGAGGCCTTGAGGAATCTGGTAAAGAGCTATCTCTGAAAGTTGACCCAGGTCATGGGTTGCCTAGTCTGTAGATAAAATTAAACTTTGCAGGACCCAAAAAGCATTCCTGAAATACCTTTCCATCCAGGTCTTCCACCATTAGTTTGAATTCCACAATTTAGTCTGGTACTGAGCCTTGCCTTGATGCAGACTTCTCATCTTTTAGGTCAGGGGTCCTCAAACTTGGCAACTTTAAGACTTGTGGACTTCAACTCTCAGAATTCTGGGAGTTGAAGTCCACCAGGCTTTAAGTTGAAAGGTTGGAGACCCCTGTTCTAGTCCAACCCCGTGGTCTAGAAGATCTTTAGGCAAGTGATTGTCCAGTATCTTTTTGAAAGCCTCCAGTGATGGAGCATCCGTAACTTCTGAAGACAAGCTTGGTTGATTGCTCTCACAGTTAGGAATTTTCTCCTAAGTTCTAGGTTGCTTAGTTCTAGGGACCTTGGATGTCTTAAAATTGCCAAGGTTGAAGATCCCTGAGCCTTGCCTTGATGCAGACTTCTCATCTTTTAAGGTCAGGGGTCCTCAAACTTGTCAACTTTAAGACTTGTGGACTTCAACTCCCAGAATTCCAAAGCAAAGCTGGCTGAGGAATTCTGGAAATCGAAGTCCACAAGTCTTAAAGTTGCCACGTTTGGAGACCTCTGTTTTAGGTGGCCATCCAAAGGTAGGGAGATAATACATGCAAGATTGAGATCGAGATTGAGAACTTAAAAGATTATCTCTGCCTCCATATTGTTGCAGACGTCAGTTTGCTAAAAACCAGGGGAAGAAGTTTAATCTGTCACGGAGTTCTCCAGAAAGTAGAAATGGCAGATGCTGCATTGGGTATCTAGACAAGCTTTCCTTGTTTTGTTCGGCTCTCAGAAAGAGCTATCCAAGGTCCTGTTTGCTTGCTGCTTTCTTCTCCAAAGGAGGTTCTTTCTTCTGCCGGAGTTCTTTGCTGTCTGACCAGGTTTGGTCGATTTGCTGCGAATGGTTGTTGCTTTCCTGGATTTCTGAGACTCCTGGAATACAAAGGTGTCAAAGGATGAGATACCTGCCTTTTGTCTGAGAGACTTTCAACATATTGGTTCCTTGATGAAATCCTCCATGCCAGAAGGCGCGAAGCAAGCTTCTCAGAGTTCTGACCAATTGGAGCATTGAGCATTGACAGAGCCCGGTTTCTGTTGAAGTTGCGTTTGCATTTACAGGATGACTATTTCAGCAGTACGTTATGTTACTCAACAAAGGGCTTCCTCATCTTTCCATACTAAGAGAATTTGCACCTTGACCTAACAGATAGCAACTGCAGGAACAGGCTTCAGGGAGAGTAAGGATTAATATAGAAATAGTGTCCACTCTTCCTCGGGCACCTGGGCCAGGCTGGTTCTGGACACAGGGAACAGATTTTACTCCCTTGCATGCTGAGCACTGGGATTTGGGACACAAGCACATTTTTGGATTTTGGCAGTTTTTGAGTTGCACAATTAAAATTTGTGACCTTCTTCTATGACTCAAATGTTGGTTTTCTGTTATACAAAAACAGATTTTTCTCTTGCTTTCCCTTGGGCATTGCAATGTGAAGGATAAGATGTGAAATCGGGTGGAATGACCTCCTTAAGGCAATTGCACATTCCTTGGGGTTGAGGTATCATACTGTTTTTGAAATTTTATACTAACTTCAGCACCTGTTTAATGATCATATCACCTATACTGAGCTAAATCTATGTCATTATTTGGTGTGTGCCAAAGAATCGCAGGGCTGTTAGATCATTTAGTGATAGAGTCTAACTCTACTATTCCCAGCCGCTTTGCTTCTCAAAGAACTGTCTCCAAAAGATTGATTTGTGCTATTACTAAGCTTAAAGTTATGAAGCTGAACTGTTTCGTTCATTGGTTGGAAGTCAGCAAATTTAAAGGCTGGGCTGCTAGTCAGTTAGGGATATTCCTTGTTGCTGTTCCTGGTGAGAATAATGGGGGCCAGAATGGCCTTGAGGGGTTGTGGGGCAGAAATGGGGCAGATCCTGTATAGTGGCACGTTTTGCCCGGTTGCCCTCTGCAAGTAGTTCCACCATCACTGGAAAGACCTGGAGATAGTTTGAAGGTTTTTTAAAATTTATTTATTAAATTTATTTGCCACTCATCTCGCCCTAAGGCTGTCCTGGGTGGCTTACAACAGTGATCCCCAACCTTTTTTACGCCGCGGCCCGGTACCGGCATCAGCTGGGCGCCGCCATCTTTTTGATGAAAAAGTGCTTCTGGTGACCTCACCGGAAGCACTTTTCATCAAAATAAGCGGCGCTAGCGTTCCAGTGAGCTTTTCGGGTAAAAATGGCTTTCTACCGGAAAAGCTCACCGAACGCTGGAGCCGCCATCTTTTTGATGAAAACGTGCTTCCGGTGAGCTTTCTACCTGGAAAAGCTCACCGGGCACTTTTCATCAAAAAGATGGCGCGCCAGCAAGCCAGCGGCCCGGTAGGACTTGTTCCGCGGACGGTCCGGTCCGCGGACCGTGGTTGAGGACCCCTGGCTTACAACAATAGGAAAAAATAATAAAAATGTAAACATAACGATAGTAAAACAATGAAACAATAAAAACAAACAAGGGATGTACAATAATATGAATTGAAAGCTCTGCTGGCTGGAGAATTCTGGAAGTTGAAATCCACAAGTCTTAAAGTTGCCAAGTTTGGGGACCCCTGATATAGTGGGTAGGACCTCCAAGGTCACTTCCAACTCTGTTATTCTGTTAATTCTGATAAAGCCAGGATGATCTCAGTTAAGCGCCCCCCCTTGAACTGAGCAAGGACCCTCTGGCTAAGGTTGCAACTTCCAAGATGCCCAGCCAAGTGAGAATTATGGGAGTTGTAGTTCTTGCACATCTGGAAGAAGAAAGGAGACTCCGAAACCCATGTGCAGAGCTGGCTGGAGAATTCTGGGAGTTGAAGTCCACAAGTCTTAAAGTTGCCAAGTTTGGGGACTTCTACAGTAGCCTTTCAGGGGAGGCTCCTTTCTTGTCCCTATGCACTTTATTCGCTCATGGGAATCGAACTGCCGAGCTGCCGACCTCAGTGGTGCACAAGCCCATTGCGGCCCTAACATGGTTGAGAGGAAAGTAGGAACTGGGTATGCCCAGTCCAGAGAAAAGAAGGAGTAGGGGTGACATATAGAAATATTCCAGTATTTGAGGGGAGGGGGTCAATTTATTTTCCAAAGCATTTGAAGGCAAGACAAGAAACAATGGATGGAAACTAATTAAGGAGAGGACCAACCGAGAACTAAGGAGAAATTCCCTAACAGTGAGAACAATTAATCAGTGTAAGGGCTTGCCTTCAGAAGTTGTAGGGACTTCATCATTGGAGGCTTTTAAGGAGAGACTGGGCAGACACCTATCTGAAATGGCATAGGGTCTCCTGCTTGAATAGTGGGCTGGACTAGAAGACCTCCAAGGTCCCTTCCAGCTCTATTCTGATTGACTGAGAAGAGTTTCATTACTTTTGTCGCCTGATTGACATGTTATTGGTGGTTATGTGTCATTATGTTGGTGCTTGTCTGTTGCGGGCTTCCCCTTTGCAGAACAGGTTGGCAGAGCTGGTCGTAACTCCAGGCGTAGCTGTGCTCCCCTCCAACGTGGGCCTTGTGCTGGCATCCCTTCTGCAGGACTCTTCATGCTTTGTGCATCCTTACCTTGAACCCTCCATGGGACTCATCTCAGAAGGAAACATTAGATATGGACTGCAGTTAGATTTGAACTTAATATGGTCAGAGATCAAAAAGGCGGAGCTGAGCAACCGGTGGCAGAATCTCATGTTTTTGTTATGAAATTATTTCTCTAAATTGTCCTTTGAAGTCCAAGTCTAGGAATTTCAAACAAAGTAGAAAATTTAAAACCATAAAAATTAATAGAATACTTTAAAAATAGAAATGTGGACATTCATTTCTAATTATTCAGAACAGAACACTTTTAATGTCCTGCTAAAACAGTTTGATTCCCTTCGTGCGACTCAGTGAAGCTGGTGGCAGTAAAATTGTCAGTTTTTCATTTTGCCCTTTCCCCCCCGAGGTCTCGTGTTCGCTCAGCATCACAGCTGGTTCTCTGGATGTGGTTTGACTGCTGCTCTTACCCCGAATGGTCAATATCGCTAATTTTAGCATTTTGCATTTATTTGCTTTTCCAAGCTGCCTTATGCGAAACATTTGTGCTGTGCTGGCCCATGCTGACCTCTCCTGCTCTCCTCCTCTTAGATGGCCTGGCTGAACATCTTCTCCCCCGAGAAGAGTCCTCTCTTCAAAGAAGAAAGCCACCGTGTGCGCAGAAACAAAAGAAGCAAGAACAGCGAAGGATCAGAAAGTGAGTTGGCATCCCGTCTCCCAACAAATGGGTTCCTACGCCAAGTTTTAACACCCCACCTTTCCACAAGTGGTTGAGGGGATGGTGTGGTTTGCCGGCAGCAGGTGTGGACAGCTGAGGGCTCGGAGAGCGAGGACTCAGATGAGGGGCCTGTGTGTGATGCAGGGATGGGGCCAGGACCACCAGGGAGTGGAATGTTGCCTTCGGAGATTGTGGGGGCTGGCAGCAGTGAGGAAGAGGCCCCCGAGGAGCCCGTGCCCAGGGCTGTTTGAAGGAAAGAGCAGTTGCAGCAGCACAGGTGACTCGGGAGTAAGGCTGCAAAGTAATAGCCCCTCCCTTTAGAGATAAAAGCCAGCTGAGAAACTGCAGTTCTTTGCAGAAGGCAAAGAAGTTTGATTCTCAAGCTTGGTGGACGTTAGGAATATCTGAGTTCTAATCTTTGGTTCTGCTGGATCTCTCTGTAGCCTTTGAATCATCCCCACGGATGGGGTTGGAGGTCACGTTCTGGGATGCTTCTGTTCCTGGTAGAACGTGAAGGATGTGTGTTTGTATTTATTGTCATGGTCATGATGTGCACTGAGGATGGTGTTTGATTTCGTTATACGAGGTGCAATGACAGTAAAGTAAAGTAAAGTAAAGTAAAGTAAAGTAAAGTAAAGTAAGTAAAGTAAAGTAAAGTAAAGTAAAGTAAAGTAAAGTAAAGTAAAACTAAACTAAACTAAACTAAACTAAACTAAACAACTAAACTAAACTAAACCTAAACCTAAACCTAAACCTAAACATTGTTGTCCATATTCAAGGGCAGCCCATCTAGAGCACATTACGGTAATGCTGCTTCCGGCTCCCAGGGGACAGCAGCTGACTGGCCCTATGCAAGAAACGTTATGGCTGATGAAGGCCTTCCTAACAAGGGAGATTACTCGAGCCCCAGTGATGACAGAGAGCTGCCTGCAAACTGCATTCCTTCCAAAGCAGCCCAACCCTCTTTCCGAACAGACAGACACGATGATGCCTCTGTTTGGGAAGCATCCACCCACAAGCTTCCATCTTGTCAGATTTAGCCTCCGTTTATTGGCTCTCACCCAGCCCATTCCTGACTTTTGGCATTGGTTCACGACACGCACAGCCTCACCTGGTTGAGACGTTATGAAGAAGCATCACTATTCTCAGCAGAAGGATGGCACCCCCTCCCCAAACTCTTCATAGCTGTCCCCCAACAGCTCTGTACAGAACTTAAGGAGCCCCGAGGACATGGCGCTTCCTTGCGGCCATTTTTGTGGCCGCAAGGGCCATCCGTCGCTCAGGCTTCCCCATGAAACTATTCCTTTTATACAATTGAATTGAAAACCCCTGATATTGCACTATACAATAGAATTCCATAGAGTTACTGCCCTGGAAGCTGTTTTTCAGCCTATTTGTCCTTGTTTTTATTATTATCCTGTACCGTCTGCCAGATGGTAATAGTTCAAAACAAAAAAGGGATGAGATGGATCTTTGAGAATGTTCTGAACTTTCTTGAGGCAGCAGGAGCTATAAAGCTCTTCCAAAGAGGGGAGAGGGCAACCCATGATCCTCTGGGCAATGACGTTCACCCTCTGGAGCGCTGTCCTATCGGCCACTGTGCAATTGGCAAAGCACACACAGGTGTGCAGTAAGTTAAGATACTCTCTATGGTGCAGCGGTAGAAGGTCACCAGCAGTTCTCCATTCAGTTGTTGCTTCCTGAGAAGCCTCAGGTAGTCTAATCTCTGCTGGGCCCTTTTGACCAGGGCTGCAATGTGAGCACCCCAGGTCAGGTCCTCTTTTAGGGTAGTACCCAGAAACTTAAAACTGGCCACTTGCTCCACTCGGTCTCCATTGATAAGCATTGATGTGCAGAACAGAAGGGCAGCCGTGCTGTTGAGGAGGACCCAGGTCACCACTGGTGACAAAACAATTCCACCAGACAGGAATTCGCTCCGGGGGGGCAAATGATGCAATAACCTAGGTGATATTCAGGGGTGAACGTAATTTAACTCTTTTGAGTAACTCGTTAAAAATAGGATTTTTAAAAAGCTTTTCCTGGGATGTACAGCTCTAAATAACTTAACCTCCTGATACGGAGAGGAGCTTTCCCTTCCTGAAGCTGCTCCATTATTATAATTCCCTGAGGAAGCTCTACTGCAGCCGCACAACATGAACGAGACCTTGAAGATCACTGGACCAACACTCTCGCCACAGCTTCAGAACCTCTGACTGATGGCCCTTCAGTCCGTTTACACACACACACACACACACACACACAACACAAAAAGTGGTGGTATTCTACTGGTTTGGCCTGGTTCCGCTGAGACCGAACCGGTTCTCTCCACCGCTCTGCCGTTGGGCCCACCCGCCCGCCTGGCTCCCATACTCAACTTTATCGTCTGAATTTGAAGCGCAGCTGCTTTGCGCGGCACAGAAGAGTGCCATGCAGCAGCTGCTGAAGCGACCGGGATCGTGCAGACTTGCAGGAGGTGAGTTAGAACAGGGGTCCTCAAGCACCGGGCCCCGGATCGGTACCGGCCCGTGGAACATTTTCTACCGGGCCGCCGGTTTGCTGGGCGCCGCCATCTTGTTTTGATGAGAAAGTGCTTCGGTGAGCTTTTCCGGTTGGAAAGCTGCGTTTGGGTACTGAAGGAATCCTCGCGCCTTAGTTTCATCGAAGGGGCAGCTTGAACAAAACTAAGGCGCAAGGATTCTTTCAGCACCCAAGGCAAGGCGAGCAAGCGACCGTCCCAAGCCGTCCCGAAGCCCATCAACAAAGGTACAAGGAGGAGTTGAAGGTGGCGGGGAGAAGCGGGGACGGCTGGCTGGCAGTCGCTCGGCTCGCTATGCGTGCTGATGCGGTACCGGGCCGCGGATCATTTTTGTGATGCGGTGCCGGGCCGTGGTACAAAAAAGGTTGGGGGCCACTGAGTTAGAATACCTCTGCACCTGTGCAAAGTACGCGTTTAATGCATGCGCACAAAGTGTGTGCATGCGTGCAAAGTGTGTCCACCAAGCCACGCCCCCTGAACCGGTGGTAAAAATATTTGAATCCCACCACCGACACCCCACCCTCGTGTTCCACTGTTCAGTAGCTCTTCGTGGTAAGAAATGTTTCTTGGGGTTCACCATAAGCCAATGTCCTTGAAATGTAAGCCCACCATTTCTTGTTTAGTCCTTTGGAATAACTCTAAACCATTCTGCAAAATGGCAGTCCTTCGGATACTTCGAGCTGAAGCACATCAAATGCGTTTTCTTTCCAGATCCCTTTTCCTCATGGCTGTTGTCCTTAGGACACACCTCGGAGAAGACTTGTCAGACAATCCTTTTAAATCAGGGGTGTCCAACCTTGGCAACTTTAAGACTTGTGGACTTCAACTCCCAGAATTCCTCAGCCAGCAAAGCTGGCTGAGAGATCTGGGAGTTGAAGTCCACAAGTCTTAAAGTTGCCAAGGTTGGACACCCCTGTTCTAAATCATGGAGCCCACCTTCAGGAATGGTTTTACATTCTTGTAAACCGCCTCGAGTCGCCATGGGCGAATAGGCGGCAATATATATTCAATAAATAATAATAATAATAATGCCTCCTCCTCCGCCTCCTCTCATCTTACATTGTCCAGGTGCCAATGGGGGATCCAGCTGCCCCCTGATTCTCTGTTCCAATCCAGTAGGTCACATTTTCATTCAGAGATGGGCTTGTCCGAATCAGCTACCCTCACCTGACCCCACAATTATTCAGAGGCTTTGAAGTAATCGTGTTCTTATCCCATGGCCAGTTCTTAAGTCCCCACTGACCGGCCAAAGCCTGGAGAAAGCAACCCCACCAATGGAAGGCTTTGCAATCTCAGAGGCACTAAAGTGAGGTGAATCTCTCCCACTTCTGCTTTCTGCTGTGAACTTAATCTGGACGCCTTGCTTCCTAGTCAATAAATCATCTGGGGTTGCACAATCGCACTCTTTTGCCAGGATATTCTATTTTTCTTCAGGCATGCTCAGACAAATTGGTTTAAATGTTGAGGTAATTTTATAATTGTCTGTATCCTTCTTTTCTCTGATACTTCTTCGTAGTTTTTGCAGGCTTGGCATTTTTTACAACAGGCCTTATCTGTTAATTTTGATTCCTAGAAGTGGATCTAGGGCAGTGATGGCTAACCTATGACACGTGTGTCACTTGTGACACGCCGAGGCACTTTGACTGACACGCCTGTTGGTGTGGGGAAAACCTGCACATTTAGAGGCTGCCTGTGCTCTGCTCCAATCCCTGCTCCCTGCTTGTTGCGTGGAGGCATGGTGTCACCGCTGCCGCAAGATCTTTGCAGCAGAGAACCAGTTTTAACTGCCATAAACTGAGGTTTGTCAGTTTCATTACCTCAGGAACGCTACAGGAGGAAAGGAGATCCATGAGGTTCACAGCCCTGTAAGGTGGCCTTCCGATCCCCACATCCTGCACCTGCAGCCCTGAGACCAGGGAGACGAGTTTCACAGCCCTGTGTGATCACCCCAGCCCAGTCCGTCATAAACCAAATTATTGATATTTCTTGAAGTGACACACGACCCGAGGAAGGCTACACTTTTTCCCGATTTTCGACACACCAAGCTGAAAAGGTTAGCCATGACTGATCTAGGGAGTATATCTGCCACCTCAAATTATTTATAAAAATAATGAAGGTGGGATATAAACAACAAACAAATATTTCACTCGTCCCTAAAAAAAAAAAGCTGCTCTCAATTGGGACAGGGAAGCCCCCCCCCCCCCTAAAAAGCAGGGCCTCAATAACTCTTACATAGCAATTTTCAAAACTGTCCAGTTTGATTTTTGTGGAGAATTTCCCCCACCTGTTCCCATATTAATTCAGTTGAGAACATCTTGGGTTGCAAACCATTTGTGCATTCTTGGGAATGTGGGAGCTGCTGATGCCCAAAGAAACATTTCATAGGTCTCTGAGGGTGGTCACGCATGGCTCCTAATTGCACATTGGATGCCACTGTTTACATTAAAAGGTTTTGCTCCATGTCCTTCCAAGGCAACCACAAAGAAAGTTTTGCAATGTGACCTACCATGATGTGGATGGTTGTACAGGCAGTTCTGGAACAGACCACAGTTGATGCTGTTCCTCAGGGATGATCCCTCCCCAGCATCTTATCCAACTTCTGGCTTGGATTGGGTCACTTTGGCCACAACACAGGATCAAAGGCTGGCCTGCTGAGGGAGGTCCATGGTGGATACAAGCCCTGTTCGTTTCCAGACACATGGCTAAAAAGCAGAGGCTCTCTTGGGCTTGAATGGTGTAAAGACCCTCTGTCATGCCCCTGTTGGAATCTGAGGGGGAGGCCGAGCCACTGACAGGGAGTGGGAGTGTGGCTCCATTGGTTGTGGAAGAAACTGGGGAAGGGCAAAGTCTGGCTGGGCAGAGCAGGAAAGAGGTAGAGCAAGGCAGAGGGAATTCGGAGGAAGACCCAGGCCCACCCCCTCTTCATCCAAGGGCATGCAGGGAGGAACGGAGAAGAGAGCAACGTGGGTTGCGTGGCTTACGGGGGAGCAAAGGGCCCTGATTCCCTTCATTAGCTGCAGCTGGGAACACAGTGTTTAAAAAGGGGAGTTGCGCACAGCCAGTTGTTGGGAGCAAATCATGAGTTATCTGGTATTGTCTAGGCTTATCTAGGTTCCTGGCATCTACCCAACTGTGTGTGTTTTGCTGGCCTTTTAAGTCTGCAATTTCTTATCTTTCCCTATCCAGTTAATTACAGCAGTGTGGTTTGTATGGATTTTTATTTACAGTTTGTATGTACTTAGTTTTCGGACTGAATTTCCTCTACTTAAAGACTGTTCTTGGGAGAGTTTTCTCTCCAGCTGAAGGTAACTGGAGATTGGGGGCAAAATTGGAAATACTAAAGGGACCCTTCTTACTTATGTGACTGTGTTGCCTTTGTGCCACGCCCCTTTGGGTCATCACACCCTCTCCTGGGTGGTTCTTTCCGGGGGGGTGGGGGTGGAGCCCACTCAGGACAGACGTTCACTCCAATGGAGACCACAGTAGTCTCTCCTGGATGCAGCACTAGGAGGCAGTGATTCTGCACACATGCACACTCATTTGTACACGCAAAGAGAACGTTCTGCTCTCAGGGCTGCACAAATTCAAAAGCAGGTTGGGGTGGAAGAGATCTACAACCAAATTCAGGTGGTCCTTGGCTTTCGATCACAATTTCCATTGCTAAGCAGAGTGGTTACAAAGTGAGTTAGGTCTGATTTTATAACCTTTTGGCCACGATTGTTAAAGCAGATCACTGCAATTTTTAAACAAATCAGGCAGTCATTAACTGGATCTAGCTTCTTCCATTCACTTTGCTTGCTGGAATCCGTGATCACCTGACTCCAGGATCCTGCAACCATCTTACATATAACTTTAGTTGCCAGGTGCCTGAATTGATCACATGACTGTGGGGATGCTACAAGGAGCAGCCATAAGCCACATTTTTCAGTACTGTAATAAGCTTGAATGGTTGCTACACGAATCGTAAATCAAGGAGACGTTTTCTAGGATTGGATGGCAGGTGCTGAGGCTATTTACTTTATTCCCCCAAAAGAGGGGCAGCTCTTGGCAGCCAGACCAGGCTCTGTGTGTGTCCCCGGGCAGCAAACTCCAGCCTTTCCAGTTCAGCTGACTGGCGGGGGTGGCAGGGAGGGGAGAGGGGACGGTTTCACACATGCATTTGCACCGTTTTCACAAATGCAGCATTGTGCATGCGCATGCTCCCCCACCACTCCCTTGGCCCAGTTCGGAACGGGCTCTGGCAAGGCATTGGGCCACAGATCGGGGGTTGGGGTGGGGTGGGGTCCCCTGTCCCAGAGCAAGGGGCCATGAGCAGAGAGGCCAGAAAGATCTGGACAGGGGGAGAGGAAGGCTCTGTGCCATCATATCTCCTCTTGTGTACTCTTCCAATTTTCTCCTCTTCCTAAAGTCTTGCTTTTTTTCATTCTAGTGCTTTTGCACAGAATGTCAACTCATAAAATATTTCTAGGGTCTTTTTGGAGTTGCCAACAGAAAGAAAGGGGGGAGCAGTGTGTCAGCTTGGAAATCGAAAGTGCATTCCATAAGTGTTTTCAAAGATAGTAACTAGGTGACTGAAGTTTCTGCCGTGCAAAATTCTAACTGGAGAGCCTGATTGATGACTCTGGGCTATGGATGTGTCCCATTGGAGAATATGAATAATGATACACCCGGGGTGGGGGGAAAACCAGGGTCAAAGGTGACAATGAATTATGTGTCTCAGAGTCGGCTACACCCAGGCAGTGCCGGACATGTTAACTCCCAATAAATCCTTTTGAAGTTTTGAAGTTTGGCTCAAGACTCATGATTTAATTGGGCGTTAAGTGCCGGAATCCTGATACAGAGTTTAAAGATGGAAATAACCTTTTAGCTAGTTCCTTTTAGAAGCGAAACAGAACTTCTGCCTGCTCCTAATTCCAAGCCATCAGCTGCGTTAACTTTGCTTTAAGGTAGCTGAATTGTCTTGTAGAAAACGGAGCTATTTTCCCCACTTCTTTCTGCCCTGCTCTTCAGTCCATCACCAATCAAGGTCCAGCTCTGACTGTCCTTCTGACTCTGAAGCGCCGGAAGAGTAGAACGAGAGGGAGGACCTTCCGGTAGAGGGAAAGATGCTGATGGGATGGTTGGCAAGGGGAGGCTTTCACTGGGTCATCCACGAAGCTCCAAAATACAATTATAAAAGTATTGACACTTAGTTTATTTAGTTCTTCCTGTTTATATACTGAATGCATTGTGCAGGGATGGGATGTTGGATTTTTATTTAATCATTAGATGTTAATAGATACAGGATATGGTTTCGAACAACAGAAATATATATGGACATTTTTTTTTCTTTTGTAGGCACAAGTCCTAAAAAGAAGAAAGGTAAGCTTTTTTTTCCTATTTTTACACACACACAAACACACACGATGTGGCCTGTTGGTGTTTTCCTCTTTATCGTCTATCCAAAGTCCCATTGTTTGTGTTTATTTATCTGATTTAGGTGGCTGCCTCATTTATGTTGCAAGCCAGACATTTGGCTTGGAACAAAGCAACGCTAACCAGTAGAACCGACATCCCTTTCTGGCCCAAAGCCCTGGGGAGGTTTGCAAAAGGCCGATAGGGATTTCCAGAGAAGGTGGAAGAGGAGAGGAGCTGGCACAGGGTCCATGCCCCGTGGACGTGATGGAGAATACCGGCCATCCTTCCAGGCTGTTCTAGCCACCCTGCGTACGGGAGAGCAGCAGTGGGTGGCAGAAGCCATCCTGCATCATGACCACAGTGTCCAGGCAACTGTCCCACCCACTGCAGCTGCTCCAGGCTGAAGAAATGGCCTGGAAGGACAGGAGGAAGAGCTGCTACCAAAGCAGCGGTTAGATAAAAGGCCCTGGGCAAAAACATCATGCCAGGAAGCATCTCAGGCCAAGACCCTCCCTAGTCGAAGAGAGAAAAGGGCCAGGCACATCCAGACTTAGGAAGTTCTGCTACTGCAGCTTTACAACCTGGCCTGCCTGGCGATGGTTTGCTAATCCTGAAGGGATTGTCACCCCTCTTGCTAGGCTGCATCCGGAGGTCTGGATAGGGGTGGGCCACAAGCTCTGTCCCTTCTTCCCAGGGAAAGCTGGAGGCGAGGGCAGGGTCTCCAGGGGCTTGCAGAAACGCCCGGTGAGGGTAGCCGTTTCGTGCTGGATTGCACAGCAGCAGCAGCAGAGAGGTCTTGGCTATTTTTTGAAGCAGGCACCTCACTTGGATGGAAGCCCTGGTGTCAGAACTTGCCTGCACGTGCCACTCTGGATTCCGTGTAATTGGGTTAGACCTGAAGTAGCAGCTAATTTAGCAGCAGAAGGCCCCTGGGAAGGATTAGCGAAAGCAGCTGGAGCATGTCTTTCCCCTGGGTTTTTTTTTTTTTTTTTTGGTGGGCGGGGGGGAGGAGAGATCTGGCTTAGGTATACACCTCATCCTGTGAAGTCTAGGATGATATGAACCAGAGGAATTTTATGATACGTGTACACAAGATTTCGTGAAGTTCGAGAGTCGCTTCAGACCAAAGGCAGGACAGCCGGTAGGCAGCTTGGGCGAAGGCTTGGCCAGCAGCCAGCCCAGGCCTGAAGAGGCACAAGAGGGTGGCTTCCCTGTGTTTTGCATGGAGAATCTTCTGCCGCTCATGGTTTTTTGTTTTTTTTTTAAAAAAAAGGCAAATGTGCTTTTTATTGGTATTTAACACCAGATAAGCTGTCAAGAATGCATCAAGGTATTTCAAACGAATGTTGGAAAGGCAGATGTAAAGAAGGGACCTTTTTATCATTTATGGTGGGCATGTGATAAAGCAAAGAAAGTATTGGATTAGGATTCACATCTTAATATAGAATATTCTAGAAGTGAATATAAAGATAAAACTAGAAACTTTTCTTTTGGGTTTAATGGAAAAATATTCAGAAATTTTTTGGGAGGATGTTATATATGTTGAGGGCAGCCAGATTACTTTATTCACAAAAAGGACACTTTGATTCCCACAATGGAAGAATGGCTGCAAAAAGTGATGGAATTAGCAGAGGTGCTTAAA
Organism: Notechis scutatus; assembly: GCF_049901735.1. Taxonomy (NCBI): domain Eukaryota; kingdom Metazoa; phylum Chordata; class Lepidosauria; order Squamata; family Elapidae; genus Notechis; species Notechis scutatus. The sequence continues at coordinate 3,851,551 of NC_142018.1, read as the reverse complement.
CTGGCTGCTTTGATTAAAGAAAAAAAAACCACAATTACTTTTGTTTCTATTTGGAAACTGCTTCTGGACTTCGTGCTCAAGATGGGGGAAAAAATGAAACTTTGATTTTTTTGTTTTACCAATTGAATAGGTTTATTGTTACAGAAATAGCTAGTTTATACTATTATGTAAAACTAAAAAGTTGAGATTTGATGCTGTTATCTTATTCTATTGCACCAAAGGGAGTCAGAAGTCAGTGCCTTTTCTTTCTTTTCCACCTTTTCCCTACACTTTTTCCTCCCCTATATTTTCTACTATTTTCTTTTGCATTTTTGCATTTTATATTAATAAATTAATTAAAAAAATAAAAAAGCAAATTTGCGGCTGCCGCACCATGCACTTTTTATAGTAAGGCGGCATTGCATCGCCTGGGACTGGGCTTGGCATGGGTGGAATTAAAAATAACATCATGATGTCATCAGACAAGCCCAAGGAAGCAGGGCTTCCAGATCCACACATTGTTCCTTGGGCAAAGGAGTTGAGCGCAGAAATAAAAATAGCTCTCATGATGATATGTGGTCCCTCTGGGCCACCTGCCAGAGTGATGGAGGTGAGGGCAGACTGGGGAGGGGCTCTGCAGCCTGTCTCTAGGTGTGAGAGAGACATTCATGCCCCACCTTGCCTGAACCTGCCAAGCAGAGACAGGCAGTCTTGCCTGACCTACAATAGGACCCTTTTCTGCCCCCTCTTGTGCAGGCTGGTCCAGAGAATGGGAATACCCCAAATGCTAGTCAGGTCTCATGCAGTCCAATTGCTGCTCAGCAAGTGTCATTGGGAGGTTTATAGAGGTTTTGATTTGGGCCCAGAAGCTGATTGGCTACCAGCAAAATTCAAGCAAAATCCAAGGCCATCTTGGTAGGTTACAGCAGTGATCCCCAACCTTTTTTACGCCGCGGCCCAGTATCCCCAACCTTTTTTATGGCGCGGCCCGGTACCGACATCAGCTGGCGCCGCAACCTTGTTTTGATGAAAAAGTGCTTCCGGTGAGCTTTCTACCGGAAAAGCTCACCGGAAGCACTTTTTCATCAAAACAAGATGGCGGCGCCCAGCAAGCCAACGGCCCGGTAGGACTTGTTCCACGGACCGGTACCGGTCCGTGGACCGGTGGTTGGGGACCCCTGGGTTACAGGAATAGGCCTGGATGGGGGATGCTGGTTTGGCTGCTGCTTGTAAGAAGGAATTCTGGTTGATCACAAGCTGAATATAAATACCAGTTGTGAAGCGCAGTTTCAAAAAACGTAAACACAATTTTAGATCACATGAGTAGAAATAAAATTCCCAAATTACAGGATGAGCTAATTCTACCCTTGGAGAGCCAATTTGATGTAGTAGTTAAGACACCAGGTGAGAAACCTGAAGCCAGCCTTGGGCAGGAGGAAGAACCTGGCCAGGTATACTATCTCAGCCCTAGGAAGCAGACAGTGGCGAGCAGCTTGTGAAATCTTGCTAAGAAAACTTCAGGGATTTGTTCAAACACCTGCCAGGATTCAAGACTGGCTCGAAGGGACTAATAATAATTCCACCCTATGATTTCAAGCTACTTGTTCAGATAACTGGAGCAAGTAATGCTTAAGAGAAATCAGAATGGTTCACTTTAGGAAGAGAAGACGGAGGGGGAAGAAGCATAGAGCTGGGAGCATTCTCAAGCTCCTAACCCCTAGCGCCAAACCCTTACAGCCCAATTCCAACCAGGAGGACTCACATGCAGTGGTCTGTAGCACAAATCCCCTTGAAACCCTCAAAGACTCGGGGATGACAACTGCAACAACATTGCAAAAAAGGCTTTAAGAGTTGTAAATCTGATCTTACGAAGCTTCTCTTCTGGTAATACTGATTTGAAAACTAGGGCATACACAACCTTTGCTAGACCAATACTTGAATTCAGCTCTGCTGTCTGGAATCCGCACTGTATATCAGACATAAATACAATTGAGCGAGTCCAGAGGTATTTTACAAGAAGAGTACTATACTCCTCTGTTCGCAACAGAATACCCTACAGCACCAGACTTGAGATTCTAAGCTTCGACAACCTTGAACTTCGCCGGCTAAGATTGGACTTAAGAATAGTACATAAAATCATATGTTACAACAGTTTAGCAGTTAATGAATATTTCAGCTTAAACCACAACAACACAAGAGCACACAACAGATATAAACTTAATGTAAACCACTCCAAACTTGATTGCAGGAAGTATGATTTCAGCAACAGAGTGGTCAATGTCTGGAACTCACGACCTGATTCTGTTGTCACCTGCTCAAACCCCCACTCCTTTACCCTCAAACTAGCCTCTATTGACCTCACCCCATTCCTAAGAGGTCTGTAAGGGGACGTGCATAAGCGCACCATCATGCCTACCGTCCCTGTCCTATTGGCCCCAATTATTCATTCCTATTTCATGTATTTATACTTATGCTTATTCTTATTTCTATTATATTGTAAGCGTTTGACTAAATAAATAAATAAAAATAAAAATAAAAAAATGACAATAACGGCAACCAAAGCCTTAGGTGGCACTTTCCAAGAGGGAAACAATCCGCCAATTCACATTATCAAATGCCTTCTGTGCATCTAGAAATATCAGAGCCATTTGTTTTTCAGGATGTGCCTCGTAGTATTCCAAGGTGTCCAAGATTACTCTCATATTATCTTCAATTTGTCTCTTTGGCAGAAATCCAAAGACAAATTTCTTGTGTGACCAGTCACACTTGGCCAATAAAGAATTCTATTTCTATTATTTCTATTTCTATTTCTATTTCTATTATTTCTATTTTTCTATTTCTATTTCTATTTCTATTTCTATTTCTATTTGAATTGCTGGAGGAAGTAATGGTGTCAGTCCTGTTAACCAATACCTTCATACCCAGGAAGCAATAGAACCTGCCCATGTAGCTTAGCATCCATGTTTATACAAATGAAAACATAACCCTGTATTTTCACAGGCAAAAAAGCTGGCCCTCCAGGACCTGCTGGGCCCCAAGGCCCACCTGGACCACCTGGACCCCAAGGCCCCCCTGGCATTCCAGGTATCCCTGGCATTCCAGGTACCACCGTGATGGGACCTCCGGGACCCCCAGGACCTCCAGGCCCCCAGGGACCCCCTGGGTTGCAAGGCCCTACCGGTAAGTGCTTAGGAGAGTGAACATGCACGCAAGAAAGAAAGCCAGGCTGTGAGTTCGATCCTAGATAGAGGCTAATATTTAGAATAGACTCTCCTGCTCGAGCAGGGGGTTGAACTAGAAGACCTCCAAGGTCCCTTCCAACTCTGTTATTCTAAAACTGTCCCCTACTATATAATGCTTGTCAACCTGTGGGGGTTTTTGTAGGTACATACAGGAATCTGAGAAACAGTTACCTCAAATGTGCCTGCAATCTGGCTCATCCCAAAGGGCACAAAATAGAGGGTTGTCCAAACTACACATTTGATCTCCACATAACCCATGAAGAATGTCACAGAAGAGCAAAGGAATCTTCTCAGGACTTACCTGAACCATCTCTTGCTCCTTGTTGACTTTTCTGTGCAGAGACTTCCAGCCAATCCCCTTTCTTAATGCAACAGGGATCATTTTCTGGAGCAAAACTGAGTTATAGAAATAGCAAGAGCCCTTAGACTTATATACTGCTTCACAGTGCTTTTACAGCCCTCTCCAAGCTGTTTACAGAGTCAGCCTATTGCCCCCAACAATCTGAGTCCTCATTTTACCCACCTCGGAAGGACAGGTGACTGAGTCAACCTTGAGCCGGTCAGGATTGAACTCCTGGCAGTGGGCAGAGTTAGCATTCAAAACTGGATTCTAACCACTGAGCCACCACGGCTCTTGTTATGTCACTGTAGACATTAGAAAGAAGCACATCTGTGACTGGATGAATGGCCACAAAATATTTCTCAGTTTATACCGAAGCTGCCTGTGGTTTTAAGTATAAAGCAAAATATGAATATTGTTGTAGCTATGTGAAGAGTATTGCAACTGCATAAGCTATGGAGAAGGAGGAAGGGCATAATGTCCCCTGAGATATTTCTGTAATCAATCAACCCACCAAAATTATGCCAAATGTAGTCTTAATTGTAGAATTAAGGCTGATGGAACTCTCTCCATTTTCCCTTCCCCCCAAAAAGGGGGATAAATTTCAAAATGAGACACCATTCCTAACCTGTTTAAAAGGTCCACAAATACATATTAAGAGGATATTAAGTATAAATTGTGAACCAAGATATTTTTCTTTTGATAGCTTGATAATATAATCAAAAGAAGGACCAGCTATTATTCAGGGATTTTCTGAATTATGGCTTTTTGGATACAGGGTGATACATGTTTTAATAAACGGGAATGAATAAAGGGGGGAGGAGAAAAGAGCAATAGTGATGTAAATGTTTTGTACTAGGGTTGAGGGGGCTGCAATTATATAAGAGCGATAAGGTGCTAACGGATTTTTTTTGGCTGCAGAAGAGTAAAATACAATGTCATGGTATGGAAGGCGTCTTTCCAGGATTAGCAGATACCCAGACCAATGAACTCCTAAAAGCATGGGATTTTGATGAAGTTTTTTAAAAAAGCTTGCTCATATAAAGCCATATATGACTCAATATAAAAACTGTTTTGCAGGCACAACAGAAAGAGCGGGACCTAGGGATTCACAGGTCAGTAACTTCATTGGGGGGAAAACATCAGGTACACTGATCACAAATGTACCTTGCTTCCTTTTTAAATGCAAAAAAATGCGACTTTTCCAGCCAGAGCAGATTTGTTTATCCATCTTTGCATAAAATCTAGGTGATCCGATTAGATCTATCATCTTTTTCTTATGTTATGTTGCTAAAGGACGTATTTGCTGTAATTTCACACATTTGTGTCAATTTTTCACAGCTTGCATTTAGGAAATTTCTGATGACCAAATAAGTTATTTATAGCAATGAATGGACTTTAGTTCCACGAGATCAGAAATTCATAGTCTCTTCCAGGTTGTCCTAAACTTACGAACAGACATTTAACAAACATTCAAAGTTATCACGACCTTGGAAAGGTGCATTATGGCCCATAAAGAACTTCTGGCCACTATAAAAAGTTGTGCCCCTCCCCCCCCCACACTTTTGTGGTCCACCTTTCAGCTGCTAGGCAAGTGGTGACTCGCATTTACAACCAGTTGCCAAGCACCTCACAATCCTGTGATTGCCATTTGCAATTTTCTCTGCCGGCTTTCCCGAAAATTAATGGGGAGACGGGCAGGGAAGGTTGAAAGTGGAGGACCCATTCCTGCAGCCCCAAGACGGGATCTCAGGAATCCTGCAACAGGCCCTCTTTCACTCCATCCATTCAATGACCCAGAGGGGGCTTCACGAGCGTAACTGCCAGAAACAGTGACGACATGGGTGTCTTTGCTTAAAGGTCACTCAGTGCCCGGGGTTTCCAGTCCTAATTGTAGTCCTAATTTGAGGACTCCATGTATTGTAAATGTTCAAGACAAGCATTTGGGCATTTCTGTAAACTGGGGGAATCTACCTTTGTTTTAATCTGAATCTGCTCTCTCCTGTTTTGCAGCCAGCAGTGGTTCACCTCCAGGGCCAGGGTTCTGCTATCCAAGTCAAGAATGGTAAGCCTGCCAAGCGCTCAGCCACACCCAAGACCCACAATTCACAATGTCGGCTTCCTAGCTTCTGTTAAAGAAAGGAATAGAACGTTTCCCAGGTTTCTGGTTTTAATATTTCAACAGCGTGTGTCACGCATTTGATGATCTTTTTTTCTTTCTCCCTCATTTTTTAATGTCTAACTAAAATTAGTTACCATGTCAATCCAGATATTTTGTTCTCACCGTCACCACCATATCTTCACAATCTTGTCACAATCTTATCTCAGTCTTGGTTTGCCTCTAATTGTTGTGTGTCAAATCAAATTTCACCCTCAGGTGTTTTTCATGTTAATTTCTCCTTAATCTTCCAGGCCTCTGAGTAGCAACACCTGTAATTTTGCAGAACAATTCGCTGCCTCTTTGGTCCCTGTTTTGGTGTCTTCCATGTCGCCTTCTATTCCATTTGCCTCAAAGGGGACCCATATTTGCTTTACATGTGTGTACGATTAAACTTCGATGTGCAGTCAAACCTACACTTGTGGACGCTCCAATAATTCCACAGCTCTTAGGACAGACCTTCTTCTCTCCTGTCTTTTCTCAAATATCTGATTCTCCAGCTGACTCTGCAGCATCTGGAGAGCGCTTCCTTCTTGTCTTCCTGAAAGCCCGTTGCATTCTGTAGGGCTTCATTGTGGAGGCAGGAGGTTCTGAAGCTTTCTGAATTATTCTGCAATAGGAAACTAAATTATTGAATATGCAACTCTTCTAACAAATACAACTTTTCTCACATAGAAAGTTTCCTTTCTTTTACATGATGACTGTTTGTTTTGTGTTTTTTGTCAGTGTTGTCTCAACACCAAAAAAACAACAACAGTAAAAACACACAAAGGGTCACTATCCATTCTAAAATATTTGTATTCAGAATGCCATCCAATTCTTCCATCACTCAGATTTTCTCAGATTTTCTTAGCTTACTCAACAGCAACGGACAGACTTTTGACCTGAAAGGTATTTTCTTAGTACAGTTCAAGTTGTCTTGTTTATTATTTTCCTTCTTTGATTTATCTCCAAGATGAATCTCCACTCTCAAATCAGTATACCTATCGGTCCCTCCACCATGCCTTCCACAACATGAGAGATATCACCCAGTGAATTCCATAGCCCCACGTTGTTATTGTCGTGCTTCGGGTTTCAATCACACACACTCAAGCATGGTTGCTATGGAGATTAGCAATTGTATTTTAAGGCTGAAGAGATGACAGCAAAACAGAACAACAACGAAACAGAAAGTTGCCTCAAGAATTTGCTTTTAACAGGAGCGTGCAGAAGACTAGTCTAAATCTAGAGGAGGAGGAGGAGCAGCAGTAGAAGCTGGGGGCAGAGTTAAAAGAGGGTTCAGCCTAAAATCCCTATGTAGCCACAAGGAGATAACCCCTCCCCCCTTGAATTGCATTGACCCTAATCTAACTTCAACCAAGTGCCAGCTGTTGAGAAGATTCCTGTGCCTGGGTTATTAGCAGCAAATCAATTTAATTGGACTTTCATGAGTGGACCTGGTCTTTCTGGTGCCTGACAAAATCCAGTCCAAAGTTCCAGGAGCCCCATTAGGGGTGTCAGTCAAACAAAAACACAAATTCTAAGAGGCTTCCCACAGAGGTCAGGGGTTCAAGGTTTCTTGCACAGCAGGGTTCACAGGAATGTCATGCAAGAGCCAGAGATCAGATGTTGTTTCCAACAAAGGGGAGCTGGGTCAGGGCTGCCTCTTAAATCAGGTTGCAGCCAGCTGTCACCAATCAAGAGATTTACTCGTTTGCTTGGCGGGAGCCTGTTTCTGCTCTTCTCTGCTCTCTCCTCACCAGGTGCAGAGGCTGGGAGGCCTTCAGTCCTCCTCCTGCTTCAGCCATCCAGGTGGTGCCTGTGCTTGATCAGCCTGACGTGATTCTTGGCTGGGTGTCTCCTCAGGTTGACATTCCACAGGATCAGCTGGAGCAGCTTCCTTAGATTCAAGAGTCAGAATCAAAGTCTGGGCCATGACAGGTATCACGAGAGGCCCAGGGCTTCCCAAGCAGATCTTGAGTCCAGGAGGTCGCCTGGCCTGCTTTTAACCGAAAGGTCCCTCATCCGGATTAATTTCTGCCTCTGGACCTCTTGCTCAAACAACTTGGAACCTTCCCCATTAGCAATTTTCTTTTTCTGCTCTTTGGAATGAGAATGCCAAGCAAGCGAAAGGCTCAGGGCTTCCTCTGAAGGAAGGCTGGGCCAAAAGATGCAATCCAATTCATTCCCGTGACAGACGTCCCTACGAGACAGAGGCTGGCTATTAGTGGACGGGGTCAGTGCTTCCCATGGGCCTTTATCTCATGCGCAGGCTGGTCACCCTTTTCATCCCCTATTGTGTCTTTTGAGTGAATCCTCACCAACCTCTGCAGCAGCCTCAAAGCTCTCAGCAAAGTCTTCTCTTTAGTTACACAGTCCATATTCCCACAATGCCTGAAACTGAGTCTGGACCAAGGCTGCAAGTATGTTGTGGGAACAGCAAAAGATAATTATTACTTTCCTGCTCAGCCTCTTTGATCCGTTTTCACCTTGCCTCAGCAGAGGTTCAGTGGCCTTCCTCAAAAATGAGAGAGAGAGAGGGAGAGAGAGAGAGAGAGAAAGAGAGAAGGGGTCCTCATCAATGGTGATATTCTACCGATTCGGCCTGGTTCAATTTTTTGCTACCGTTCGGCCTAACCAGTATTTCTTTTTTCTTTTCTTCCTCCCAACGATCACCTGTTTCGACAATCAGCTGTGCTGGGATCCCCCTCGCTGTCTTACTGCTTCGCCCAGGAGGTTTCCCTGAGGCCTAGGAAGCCAAAAGGGGGCGTGGGGTGTGTGTGTGTATGCTGCATGTACTCCCCCTCCCCGCACTCCGTCTCCTGGGCCTCAGGGATGTGCTTACACAACAGTTTCAATAAAGGGAGACCCCCTTTTACTGCAATATCCATAACCGATGCTTGCAGAGGGATGACTTGTCCATCACATGAAATGTCAGGTCTCCGCTGAGCAATTGGGGCCATAAATGTATTTTCCCAATTTTTTAAGGCCTAGCCCAGAGGGCGCCAAACTTGGCGACTTTTAAGACTTGTGGACTTCAACTCCCAGAATTCCTCAGCCAGCATAGCCTTTTCATGATGTGATTTTTAATGGAAAGTGTACGTGCTATATGGATTTTCTGCTACACCCTTTTCCTAATTTTGTGTGCAGATACGTGGAGTTGGGAACTCAGCTGCACCCTTCAGAAGACTGCAGATTTCAGCCTCTAGATCTCCCAGTGAAAGGCTTGGGGGAGAGAGAGCATTTCTTCTATTAACGTTCGGTGGCCTCTGGAAACACGCAGCCTTCGCTGGGTACCCAGGGAAGGGACACATCTAACATTAGGGATTTCCTCTGAACTTCTGGAGCCTTTCTGCCTGGGAGTGGCTGGGTGGGATCGGCTGTCTTCTAAGTTACTCCGTACCTGCCTTCCTCTTCCTGCATCTTCTCTGCCCCAACAGTCGTATTCTCAACATTTCTGCAACCTCTGATTGTAGAGGATTTTGTGAAAAGCCTTCCTCTCTTTTAACAAGGCTTTGACAGCCACTAGCCTGCATCTTCCTTCTTTATTTTTGCAGATTAACAGTTTCCTCCTAGGTGAGGACTCCTGTTGAATGTGCTTTGTTTTGCTGTTTGGAGTGCCCTCGCTGCATCTCATCATTCACGAGACATGTCAGTCTAAACCAGAGGCCCCCAAACTTGGCAACTTTAAGACTGGTGGACTTCAGCTCCCAGAATTCTCCAGCCAGCTATACTGGAGAATTTTGGGAGTTATGCTGGCTGGAGAATTCTGGGAGTTGAAGTCCACCAGTCCACCAGGGAGTTGAAGTTTGGGGACCTCTGGTCTAAACCAATCTTCACCTTTTGTGTTACGTGTTCTACCTTGATCCCATCACATTGGTACTTGTTTTTATGTTTCTCTTCATGAAGGCTTTTGAGTGACTGCCATTTTCTCTTGCTGAGATCTTTCAGGTGGAGTTCTTAATGACTGGTCTCGCATAACGATGAACCCGAAAGTGTTTAAGCTGCACACCCGGAGTGGCGAGCTGGAGGTACTGGCAGACGGCACGTACTTCGTCTATAGTCAGGTAGAAGTGAGTACGGTCTTAGGCCTAACTCCTTTTCCTCTATCCAAAATGCAACATCGGTGGCATCGGAAGAGTGTTGCTGCAGAACCAGGAAGGCGATGAAAAGTGTGTGCATTAAGAAGTCTCTTGTCTTGTAGACAATAGGGAATTAATTCAGGACGCTGTGGTATTGCTGAAATACCAGCTCCTTTTTTAGACCAGGGGTCTCCAACCTTGCAACTTAAAGACTTATGGACTTCAACTCCCAGAATTCCTCAGCCAGCAAAGCTGGCTGAGGAATTCTGGGAGTTGAAGTCCATAAGTTGTCAAGGTTGGAGACCCCTGGTCTAGAATATATGTGTCTAACAGGATTCTAATGGAAGCCCCACCCTCAATCCCACCCTTCCTCCCTTCTCCAAGCTTGCATCTCCCTGCAGTCGCTACCACTTGGCTTATATGGCATTTTCCAACTGTCGTCTTTGATGGCCAGGGTCCCTTCTCCTTGGCCCCCTGCCCCCAAATCCCTTTCTTGGTTGCCCCCATGTACTTATTCACTTAACCACCTCAAAGAATGTGTCCCTTTCTATGTCTTCTAAATTAAAAAGAAAAGAAAATGACTTTTTCAGTGTCATAGGTGCTAAAGGGGAATAAAACCCAACCCACAAGCACTGCAGATCATTTTGGGGTGGGTGGGTTTAGGAATAGAGAAATAGTGTTACAATAAAATTATACCCCCCCCCTCCATAAATAAATGAAAAGTAATACAATTTAAAAATGGAATGAAATTGTAAGTATTCTTGCCGATTTTGAGAGCACATCCCGCCATTTGCAAATCCCAGCCTCTAAGCCAATGGGAGTTGCACACGCCTTACCTTGGAGCGTGTCTACAAAAACTCTTTCCTAAGCTGCCTGTTCTCACCTGCCCTTCCCTTCTTGCAGTTGACCTGTTGTCCTACTGTATATTGTGAATTACACCTTCCTACAGAATTTGGGGTCAGGTGGGGTGAATGGAGCACCAGGGGAGGAATCTGGAACTCGCTGACCGAAGACGGGCCAAGTCCGCAGGCAGAGAGAGGTGTGAAAGGCTCCCATGCGAGACAAGGCAAAAGGGCTCCAAGCTTAATGGGTCATTCTGGCAGCTTGTCTGTGAATGCCGCAGCCTGAAATCTTTTACACAGGTGGCGCCGGGTTGTTTTCACCGGGGACCTCATAAAAAACTGCGATTGGAGCATTCCATGAAGAATATGAGGGTTGTTCTTTTTAAACTGAGCCGTGGTGACGCAGTGGTTAGAGAGCAGTACTGCAGGCTACTTCTGCCGACTGTCTGCAATTTGGCAGTTCAAATCCCACCAGGCTCAAAGTTGACTCAGCCTTCCATCCTTCCAAGATGGGTAAAATGAGGACCCAAATTGTTGAGGGCAATATGCTGACTCTGTAAACCGCTTACAGAGGTCTGGGAAGCACTGTAAAGCGATAGATAAGTCTAAGTGCTATTGCTATTAAAACAGCTTTCCACAAATAATTTCTTTAGAGCCTCTGTGGATGTCTATCTCCACAGGCCAAATCTTTCCCAATGAAGTTACATATTTTTCTTGTGTGGATTGGCTTGTTCCTCGAGAGATGGCATTTCAGCATTGCTGCTTTGATAGGCCAATAACCATAGAAGTGGAAAATCAACTGAAGCCTTACGTTTTCTTTGAAAGTAATCTGTAAACAAAATTAGATTTGTTTCAAGGGTAATCGATTATCAGTTAAACCACCATTGTGTATTCCATTAAATGAATTCATTTCTTTTTCTTGTGTGCATGAGACGGAGACAGTTTTTGGCTCAGTGACTGGTGCCTGTGTTCTCTACCATCATTAAAGAGTAATTTATCCTGTATTCTAAATAACAAGCATTGCTATAGGCGCACTTTTACATGAATCTCCTGTAGGGTTTCTTCCTCCTGGTTATACTTTTTCCCCCCAAATATGTTTGCTTCCAATTAGGTATATTACATAAACTTCACAGATTTTGCCAGCTTCGAGGTGGTGGTGGATGAACAGCCCTTTCTGCAATGCACTCGGAGTATTGAGACAGGGAAGACCAACTTCAACACCTGCTACACCGCTGGGGTTTGTCTCCTCAAAGCTCGGCAGAAGATTGCTGTGAAAATGGTCCACGCTGACATCTCCATCAACATGAGCAGGCACACCACCTTCTTTGGGGCCATTCGGCTAGGGGATGGGCCCTCCTCTTAAGGACCTGAGAGGGGGTAGGGGGGCGGCTTCCCCAACCCACCTGCCTGTTCAAAAGATTGGGAAGAGTCAAAGAACTGATGAGATATTTATTTTTTTATGTAACTACAGAAAGCAAGCCAGGTTCCCCTTGGTTCCGTTGGAGCAGTGCTTAACAATGGAGCAGTGCTAGGGACGAGACTTTCCACCTGAGCTGCATATATCACATCAGAGGCAGGTCACTTCCTTCCCACAACGGGCACTGATAAGAGTTACTATGGCAACAGATGATGGAAGGGATGCAACTGAATGCTCTCCAGGAAGATGTATGTTAACAGGAAACTTCTTTGTCTCCCTCCCCCCCCCCTCTAATTTTTCATACCAAAAATACATAGAATGTGACCAGGACATATCCAAATTCTGATATTAATAAGTTTTATGTTTAGAAGCTGGAGCTATTGGTGAGGGACTATTTATAAAGCTGGAAGTCCCCTTTGGCAAAAACACACTACCCAGTTAAAATAGTCAATCCGATTTCCCAAAGCTAATGTGTTGTTACAGGCTTTTTAGAAAGGTTTCTTTCTGGATTTGGGTTTCTAGTCTCTGTCTCTACCCTGATAAGTTTGGTATGTGGCATTTCCCAAAGCAGTCTTGATGCTTTTCTTGAAGACCAAGATTAGCAGTGCGTGTGGAGGTCTTTCTTCAAACTTCCCTATGGGCGTTTTCTTTTCTTAGTGATCCGAGTCAGAGCAGTAAAACACAATCTTGCCTTACACAGTGTGGACAGACAGCCTGTTTCCTATTAAGAGAAGCTCAGGGAAGACAGTTAGGCAGTTCTAGGATTGAGTTCAGATTTGGGTGGAATCTGGGAAGCAACTTTTTCCATTGTGTACAGATCAGTATCAGCCAAGCTTTAAAGCGACTGCGCCCACCGGATACTTTTAACGCTGTGAATTATAATTGCAAAGACAATACAATACGATGGAGCAATTCTGGCAAACTTAAGTCAGCTGGCAAGGGGGATCATTTAGGGCAGGGGTGTCCAACCTTGGCAACTTTAAGCCTGGAGGACTTCAACTCCCACAATTCCCCAGCCAGCTTTGCTGGCTGGGGAATTGTGGGAGTTGAAGTCCTCCAGGCTTAAAGTTGCCAAGGTTGGACACCCCTGATTTAGGGCTTAGAAAGGTGATGGGAGAAAGTTAAAGCAAGCATTGTGATGATATCATCTGGTTCTTCCCAGCTCTCTGCCAGGGAGACAGGAAAAAAAAATGCCACCAGTTTGTTTCAGCCAAACCTGTTCTAACACTAATGGCTATCCTGATGGAGTCGTTGGAGAAGCACGAATGTGCCAGTATGGTGCTTGGTTTTAACTGGCAACTGTAAAGTTGAAATTCTCCTCTTGTGCTGTGCACAGATGTCTTGATCTTCCTGCTCTCATTTATTTGCAGCAATGAAGCAATGCTTCTGAAAAAGGTTTGTGTGTGTTATCTGCAGGCTCTAGTTTAGCAATGGTTTTTAAAGGAAGACTGCAGCAATGCTAATCCCATCACTTCTGGGGAGGCAAGCTTGTTTTACTTGGGAAATAGGGGCCCAAGACTGGAAGCCCCAAGACATGATTAAGACGCCTCTGTTTTCTGCCCTTCAGCCAGCAGCATCAGGGTCAAGGCTCCAGGCCAGAGGTTCTTCTTGTCCAATGGGACACTTACAGGTAGTCCCCGGCCTACGACAATTGAGCCCAAAATTTGCGTTGATCAGTGAAACATTTGTTAAGTGAGTTTGGCCCCATTTTACACCCTTTCTCGCCACAGTGGTTTAAGTGATTCACTGCAGCAGTTAAATTAGTAACCCGGTTGTTTATCGAATCTGGCTACCCCACTGATTTTGCTTGTCCGAAGGTCGCAGAAGGGGATCACGTGACTCCCCTAGGACAGGAGTCGGCAACTTTTTGGACTTCAGGGACCACCGAACTCATAATTTTAAATCCCGCGGATCAGAGACCCTGGGAAAATCCCCAAGAAAGCCTGCAGGAAAATTCCCCCCGCGTTTTCCTACCGATCGATCGTTCTTTATTTGGGATCGCAGGATACCGTGTCCAGCTCCGTTCTCAGGGGGAGAGAGAGAGACTTTTGGCTTCATGCAAGGAAAGCAGCAGAAGTCTTTCTTTCTCTCCCCCAAACTCCGCTAGAAATGAGTCTTTGTGAGATTTGTTGCACCGGTGCAGCCTCTTGGAGCAGGAGGCCTTGCAGGGTGGCAAAGACTCATTTCTGGCAGAGTTTGGGGGAGAGAAAGACTTTTGCTGCTTTCCTTGCGTGCAGCCAAAAGCGGAAGAAGAAAAAAGCAGAAAGCAGCAGCTCAGTGACCAGACTAGGCACGTTGGGCAGGTCCCCCCCTCTACCCTTTCTCCACTCTCCTCGCTACCTCGTGTTGTGCGCAATGCAAGCGACGCAAGCCTTGTGTTCCCACGCAGCCTGGATTAATTGCTTTGGGGGGGGGGGACATTCTTCTGCGGACCACCCATTTTTTTTTCATGGACAACCAGTGGTCTCTGGCCTACTGGCTGGCAACCACTGCCCTAGGACATTGTGACCATCACAAATAGGAGCCAGTTACCAACCGTCTGGATTCTGATTACGTGATCATGGGGATGTTGCCACGGTCATAAATGTGAAAAACCCTTTTCAGTGCCGTTGTAATTTTGAACAGTCACTAAATGAACTGTTGTAAGTCAAGGATTACCTGTAGTTACGGACTGCTCCACTTCAGGCTTCCTGTTTTTAGTGGCCTTAAAGAGTTGGCTTTATTAGAGTATAAAGTGCGACCCGCCATTAGGTGTTTTAAAAGAGTGGTGTTGATCAAACTCTGTCCAGACTCTGAATGACAGGAAAGCTCCAGGCACAAGTCGCCCTCTCTTGCAGTGGGGTACAGATGGCAAATGGGGGGCTACTGCTCTGTGGGCCAGCAGTGGTAGTCACGATATGATCTCTGTGTATATAGATATATAGATATATATATGGAGGGAGGGAGGGAGGGAGGGAGAGAGAGAGAAAGAGATATATATAGATATAGATATATATAGATATATATATAGATATATAAATGTATATAAATTGGGATGTAAGTTTAGTTAATTTACATTTGCAAATAAAGCTCTCTTGATGTGGTTTTAATTGCTTGAACCTGTTCTGAACCAAACCTTGTTCCAAGTAAACAAACACCAAACAAGAGGTAAAAGCAAAACCTTTTAATGCTTCTCTGCGAATTCCGTTAATTCTGCTAAGAACGAGCCTTGCCAAGGTTGTGCAAGGCTGACAAAAGCACTAGATTAAGTTGCCAAGAAATATTCCAAACAAAAAGTATTCAAACACAAACCAAGATAGTCCGAACTTCCACAAGGCTTGAAGTGCAAGAACTTCTTTGCTTCCTGCAAGAAATACCGGTCTCTCAGGCTGGCTTTTATCCCTTAAGGGAGGGGCCATCACCTTGCAGCCTTACTCCTGAGTCGCCCGTGCTGCTGCGGCTGCTTTTTCCTTCCAGCAGCCCTGCGTGCACTGGGCCCTGGGCATCACTGCTGCCATACTCCACAAGCTCTAAAGGCAGCACCCCGCTCTCCGATAGTCCTGGCCCCATCCCTGCACCACATGCAGGCCCCTCCTCACCTGAGTCCTCGCTCTCCGAGACTTCAGCTGTATCTCATTGTAACTGAAAGGACTCCTGGAAGAATCAGGACAGCATGGTTGGGGCAAGATTCCATTATAGCAGGTTAAGTAATAATGTTTATGCGTCCTCTTTGTCTTTAGGAAGCATAAAGAAAGCGGTTTCTTGACAGGACTGGAGAAAATGAAACGGTTTGAGAATGACTAGAGTCCCAGGGGTGTCCAACCTTGGCAACTTTAAGACTTGTGGACTTCAACTCCCAGAATTCCTCAGCCAGCAAAGCTGGCTGAGGAATTCTGGGAGTTGAAGTCCACAAGTCTTTAAAGTTGCCAAGGTTGGACACCCCTGGACTAGACGGAGATCCAAAGAGATATTTATCGCGGTGCGCTTCTCTGAGCTGGAACACAACAGCAGCTCAGCCCTGTGAGGGGGTGCAGGCGGTTTAATTTCTCGCTACACTTCATGGAAATGTAGCCCCTGCTCACTTTCCAGCCTGCCAGTTCCCTAAACAGAAATAGGAAATGTTTTGAATGGCACCAAGTAGCTCACAAGTTCGTTCCGGAAATTTCAATAAATCTGCCCCTGGTGCTGCTTTAGGCTATCATTTTGCAGGATTTCAAGGTACACTGAGGAAGTGCCCACTTGGTCTTCAGAACACGGAAGAAAAAGCTAGGCAGATGCATGCCTGCTGAATCAGGTTCAACTTTTTACATACTTAACAGGACCATGAACGACAGGAGATTTGCTCAGCGCCTTGGCCTCTGAGTGAATTTTAAATCCTCTACCAAGCCCGTTTAGAGCAACAGAACAGGGATACTCTGCCCACTGCCAGGAGTTTAATCCTGACCGGCTCAAGGTTGAGTCGTCCTTCCACCCTTCCGAGGTTGGTAAAATGAGGACCCAGATTGTTGGGGGCAAAAGGTTGACATTTATAAACCATGTAGTGAGTGCTGTAAAGTGGTATATAAGTCTAAGTGCTATTGCTAAGTATGAACTAATCACAGAAATATATAGACGTTTCCTTGAAAAGGTTCTGCTGTGAGCTGTTCTAATGGTATGTGAGAATGACCTTGGGAGATGGGGAACTTATTCATAAAAGTATTGCAGGCAAACTCTGCCCACTGCCAGGAGTCCGATCCTGACGGGTGCAAGGTTGACCCCTCCTTCCATCCTTCCAAGGTTGGTAAAATGAGGGCCGAGATTGTTGGGGGCAAGAGGCTGACGCTGTAAACTGCTCGTAAAGCACAATGAAGCTTATAAATGTCTAAATGCTATTGCTATAGCCAGGAAGAATTGCAATCCTACCCTAGGGCAGGCAATTCAGGAACAAGGAATTGCACTATCCCCTTCTATCCTCGGGCCTGGGTTTGCCCATCAGACAAGGGCAGGGCCTACAGAAGGCAGGCAGGGCCTGAACTAAGGTTCACGTTCATAGTCAACCTCTCGAAGCGGCTCTAGCCCCTCCAGGGGCAGCTCTGTGAACACCTTTCTCCCCCAAAAGGTCAGCTAAAGGCCATCCTTGACTCAGCTCCAAAATCCCATTCAAAACTCAACGGGAAACTCGGGGGTGGGGGGGAGGCTACGCGCATCGCAGAGGGAAACTGGACAGCGAGAGAAAAGGGGAAGCACTTGTTGGCTGCAACCTGGGTTTAGCTTGGCACAGATGCCAGTCAAAACCAGACATGAGACCTGGCTCAAGGTACCTTTATTTAAGTACTCCAGCAAAAGCGTGTCAGCAACTAAAGGAACCAAGACCCAGAACAATGGACAAATACACTTTTATAGTTATGATTAAGGAAGACTTTGGAAAATGTGCAGAGAAGAGCAACTAAGAGGATTAAAGGCCTAGAGACAAAAACATATGAAGAATGGTTGTAGGAACTGGGTATGGCTAGTTTAGAGAAAACAAGGATAACTTAGGATGCGTTAGAAGTGCCAATATCACCTTGTAAAATGCTAACAATGAAGTCGAAAGTTTGAGCAGCGCCATCATACAGTAGTTTCCATCTCCTCTTTTATGGCCCTCCCCAATATTTCTGCTTTCCCAAATTATGCCTGTGTAATGCAACTTTTTGCCACTGAATGAGTTTTCTGGAGAAAAAGGGATTCCCTTAAAAAGTGAGATTGGCCAATTCCTACCTGCCATGATAGATAGATAGATAGATAGATAGATAGATAGATAGATAGATAGATAGATAGATAGATAGATAGATAGATAGATAGATAGATGATAGATAGATAGATAGATTTCAAAGGATGGAAGAAACACGCTAACTAGGTGAGCATCTGGTGAAGAGGGGTCAGTAAAGCTTGAATCATTTCAAAGTGCTTGTTCCTGTCTCCATGGTAACCTGGGACGCCCTGAGATGCAAAGACAATTTTCAGAGTAGAACCTGATGGTGAAAAGTGATGTCACTGCAGAAGGCAAGGAGCGCATCAGCGATGGCTCTCAAGAGGTGAGCATGGGAGGACAGAAAACATCCCATCCTAGTCACATTAAGGAGAAACTTCTAGCAGTGAGGACAAATTAGCCAGTGGAGCAGCTTGCCACCAGAAGTTGTGGGTGCTTCATCACTGGAGGTTTTTAAAGAAGAGATTGGAAAACCATTTGTCTGAAATAATATAGGGTCTCCTGCCTGAGCCCGGGGTTGGACTACAAGACCTCCAAGGTCCCTTCCTTCTCTATCCTGATTGATGAAGTTAAGACCCTAAAAATAAACCCCTGGTTCCTTTACACACGTTTCTTTTGATCGGATTCTTCTACTTGACGCTGCTTCCTTCGTTGCAGGTTTGTGCTAAGAAGCTTTCTTATCAAAAAGGGCGCGTGATTTACCGTTACAATAAGCCAGACTTCGCAGGGGTCTCCAACCTTGGCCGCTTGAAGACTTGTGGACTTCGACTCCCAGAATTCCTCAGCCAGCCTTTATGGAGCTTTGCTGGCTGAGGAATTCTGGGAGTTGAAGTCCACAAGTCTTCAAGTGGGCACGGTTGGAGACCCCTGAGCCAGAGGCTAACATGGCTTATGTATGCACGTGCTCAGCTGGCGTCCTTCCAGCCTGCCACTCTCCCGCCCCTCCCGACGGCTCTCGTTGACCCACAGCGCTGACCCGCCTCGCTAAAGCAATTCCTTAAAGTTTATTTCCGACGTCAGACCCCCGCCACCCTGAAGTGACACAGCGCCCCGCCCCTTCCTCGCCCCGCCCACCCAGCCTCTCCGGGCCCGCCACCCCGGCCCAAACACCTCAGGGGGGGCGTGGCGTGGCGGATGGGAGGCGACGCCCTCCGCCGCAGCGCTGCAGCCCCGCCTCGCCGCGTGACGTCAGTTCCGCGCCAGCGCCTCCTTGCGACGTCACTGCCGGCCGGAGTGCGGCGATGGCGGCGGCGGCTGAGGAGGAAGAGCCGCCGCGGCTCTCGGAGCTGCTGGAGTCCGGCTGGCGGCTGCTGGAGGAGGTGGAGAGCGACGCCGAGGCGTCGTCGGGGGCGCCGGCCGTCCAGCGCCGGGTGCAGCGCGGCCTGGAGCTGCTGGAGCGCGCCGCCCGCGCCGTGTCCCAGCTGGAGCTCTTCAGGTGCGGCGGGTGGCCGAGGCGGGATGAGCGGGGGTCGCGCGGGTCCTCCCCTGGGAGGCCCCGCTCAGCCGCCTCGGCCTGTCTTTGCAGCCGCAACGAGGAGCTGGAGGAGATCGCCTCGGCCGACCTGCGCTTCATGCTGGTGCCGGCCCTGCTGGCCGCGCTGACCCTGCGGCAGGTGGCCCCCGCGCGCCGGCTGGAGCACCTGCGGAGGGCGCGCAGCCTCTTCCTGGAGTTCCTCCGCCTCTGCCGGGACTACGCCGTGGCCCGCTTCGACCTGCCGCGAGAGGCCGTAGACGAGGAGGAGGAGGAGGAGCAGCGCGGCGGGGAGGCCGGCCCCGCCCAGCCCGACGGCCAGCCCTCCCTGCTGGCCATGGCGGCCGCCCGCAGTGCCAAGATCGAGAGGTAGGTTGGGGGCGGGGGCGGGAGGGGGCTCTAAGGGCCTTTCCTCTCGGACAGGGGTCTCCAACCTTGGCCGCTTTAAGACTGGTGGACTTCAACTCCCAGAATTCCTCCACCAGCAACGTTCAGCAAAGCAAAGCTGGTGGAGGAATTCTGGGCCCATAACCAGTGTTAGGGATATGCACCCTAGCAGAACGTGCAACGGTAGTCAGTCAGGCAGGCAGATATGTGAGATAAACGTTGTTGTAGTTTACACTCAGTAAAACAGATACACAGTGCTAGTTAAATAGTTTATTCCAGTAAGATTGTTAGCATAGTCAAACAGTCCATATATCATACACTTAGTTCAGTCCGTCCGGGGATTATCATTAGCAAAGTCCAGTGTCGAAAAAGAGGTCAGTAAACTTACAAATAATCAGTCCAGTAATATATCTCCTTTTGCAGTAGAGATATGAAGAAAATCAAACCTCTTTTCTTCATTCAGCAATAGCAGGGAAAACACGCAGTTATCACCATCAATCCATCATTGTCAGCAATCCAGTAAAAGCCAGCAAACAGTGAGCTCTCTTGCTCCCTCTTATGGTGATTTTACAACCGCACCCAAAATACATGGTCTGCATTTAAAGTGATACACACAATCATAGTCTATATATATTATTTTACCCAAACTAAGTTAGGTAACCATGTTATCCCTAACAGAAGTCCACCAATCTTAAAGCGGCCAAGGTTGGAGACCCCTGTTCTAGGACCCCCGCCCTGCACGCCCTCTGCAGCCACTCCTTTACCCACCTGGCTACGCGCAAGTGATTTTGGGCAGCTCCTTCCACTTGAGGGGAGGAAACCCCTCTCCCCCCTTTGAGCCTTTCTGGATTTAGGCAGGTCTGGTGGAGATGCTCTGGGAAGCACCACCTGCCCAGGCTGGCAGGGAACAAGTTTTGATTCTGGATTCGCCCTCTTGATTTTGGGAGCAGATCTATTACAGTATTTTGCAGGCGCAAATTAACCTCAGTGTTGGTTTTCTGCAAACCAGCTCTGTGAGACTGTTGGGTTTTGACAGTACAGTATACCAGTGGTTCCAGTGGTGGGATTCAAATTTTTTTACTGCTGGTTCTGTGGGCGTGGCTTGGTGGGCGTAGCAGGGGAAAGATACTGCAAAATCCCCCTTCCCTCCCCATTCCACTAACCTGCTTTCCAGCTCCGTTCTCCTGTGCAGGGCAACCAAAGGAGACCCAGCTGATCAGCTGGGACTCAATGGGAGGCAGAGAAGAGATGGGGTTGGCAGGGCCAGTCAGGAGTGGGATTGGTCGGTCCTCTGAACTACTCAAAATTTCCACTACTGGTTCTCCAGAACTGGTCACAACCTGCTGAATAACCACCTCTGAGTGGTGCTCAACCTAGAAGCCTGGGGGAGGGGCACAATGTCATCACAGGGGGTTCGCAAAGGCTTGAAGAAATGTTAAAGCTCGAATGACCGTGGTCCGTAGCCACAAAAGGTATTTTAAGGGGGGATCCGTGGTGAAGAAAAGGTTGAGAACCACTGCAACATACAACACTTGCTAGGTTTTAACATTGGAAATTGCCTACAAGTGATCTCAGCTCATATGGGTTGTGTATTTTCAAACATTGAAAATAACAGCAGAAAACATTAAAAAAAGGCCTTGTGCTGGAGGCAGCCTCAGTTCAAGGGATTAAAAAGGAACATCATGGCTGGGCAAGAATCAGGTGAAGGATGGCAAAGTTAGGACTGGCTCAATTTTTGGACGGGGGGCTGGGGAGAATCACTAAAAACGGTGCATTCCTTTCTTGGATGTTGTCAGCTGGTGCTCCATTCAAAATCCAAGAAAGAAATACTTAGACTCCTTTAATCAGAGAAAAGATATCTTTTACTGGAAATCAAGTGGTAGCAACAAAAGAATTCTGAATCTGAGAAAATGGGCGCGTAAATCACATATACAAAGTAATGGCAACGTTCCCACCCCCAATAGTTCAATTGGCTCATCCCATTAAAAGTTGTGTAGATCATCATGTGGGCATCTCCAGGTGGTGATGAGGCTTCCGTCTGTTGACCTTGACATAGTTTGATAAAGGGTTGCAGCTGCGCATAGCATAGGATAGAAACCCAAGCAAGAATGTACCCCCCCAAGTTTATACAGTTCTGGTTTGTAACACCTCCAGCTCACTTCCCACAACCATCCCCCCCCCCGTTTACTTATGACAGCTGAAAGATGCAAAGCAAAGGGAGAAAATCTTGAAGGCTGGCAGGTGTGTTCAAGCAGAGCTGTACGACTGTTGCAACTGTTTTCACTTGAATGCCCGCGGATAGACTTGTTTTTCACTTCCGTACATCTTTTGGAAAACAGATACAAGCAAAAGAAAGAACTGGAGAATCAGCTGGCTTCTTTGAAACCCTTCATTGATAGTGGTCAAGCTGAAGAAGAGCAAATACGAGAATTCTATTTGCTGCAGCTCAAGAAGTGGGTCACTGTAAGCTTGGAGGAAATTGAAAGCATTGATCAGGAAATTGCAATCCTTAATCGGCGGGGTGCTCTACAGGTGAGATAGTGATGCCAGTTGTATGGATCAAACAGCAGGCTTCTTTTGATAATCCCCCTCCACAGTGTGCCCTAATCATCATCTGCTGAAAATTAAGACCATGATTTCATAAACAAACAAAAAATAGGAAAGCTATAATGTATGTGTTGTAACAGACACGATATAATCTATATATTGGTGTATAAAGGCAAAAAAGTTCTATTCCTTTCTGATCAAAAGTAAAGGTCCCTAAATCTTGGGTTAAAATCTAAAAAACGTTAGATAACAGAAAGTTAGATAATACCTTATCTTCCAAAGACAGATGGCTTTCCTGGCCAGCAAAATTCCTTATTAAATTATTTATTAATTTGATTATGCATTATTTATTGAATAGCTTTTAATTTAACAAACATCATTTATAAATCTTCACATAACAGGCAACTGAATGCATCTGAATAATTTTGCTAGGGAAAAATATTCATATTTTGGGGATTTGGGCTAGAATCTCCCTTGTTTTCTTTGAAACTGAATTCTGGTTTTATATAAGTTAATTCAGATATGCAGTCAACCATCTGTAATCTGAAATTAAGAAGTGGTGCTCTCAGATTATAAATGCTGGAAATATGGTACAACTTAAGATGCTGTGTGGAAAAGCAGAGAAACACAAAGCAATTTAGCAAGAAAGGGAAAGTTCTGGAAGGAGAATGAGGGAGCATTTCTTATTTCCAAAGTGACTAGCCAACTGATGCACAATATGAACATTTAAAAATCTGGTGCAAAAATGAAATATTAAAAATCCAGCTCAAGCAGCCTGACTCTATTCATGATTCTTTGAAGAATTCATATGGATTATGGGCTTGGACAGTAGGCGATTGCCCGCTTTAGTGCAGGTGGAGCCTGGACGCCTTGATGGAAATATCTGAGGCACTGCGAGGTGGAAAGCCCAGGTTGATCCCCTGCCTGCTGGCCTATTTCTGAGCCTCAGTTTCCCATTTACGAGATGGAAGCCAGTCTTGCTCTGGGACGAAATGTGTTCTATGCCCAATTGACATGAGGAAGACCAAAATGGCGCCAGCATTTTGATGACTTTGGTAGATGGTGAATTGAAGGATAAATTGTCATTGCCTCTTTTTTCCTCCCCCTAAACCAGAACGTATTCTACGGGTGGGTAGAGGCCATCTTTTGAGGGAAAACATTGTTGAGGAAATGTGCAGTTGCCTGTCCTCCGCTTCCAGGAGTTTTTGTTTTTGTTTCTTTTAGTGTGAACAGATGCTGAAAATTGCTCCTCCTCCTGTTTTTCCATCCCTTCTCCCAGGGTCCAGCCGCACAACCTTCCCGGCCACCCCGACCTCCAATGAGGCCCTTCATCCTTACTCGGGATGCTGCCCAGGCAAAGTATATCATGGGGGGAAGGGAGGTTCCTCCTGCTGCTTCCGGCAGGGAGGAGGCTTGGACGGCAGAGGGGCAGTTCAGGAGGGGAGTGGGCGGACTCTTCCTGCTGCTGCTGCTGCTGCTCATCTTGAGGACTCCTGGCCGGTTTTCTTCCTTGCAGGGTGTTTGGCGCTGGCTATCCCAGCCTGGCAACGATGACGGTGGATGAATGGTATGACCAGCACCAGAAACAAGGAGTCCTGCCTGACCAGGGCATCTCCCAAAGAGCTCCAGGTATTTCTGAGCATGAAACGTGCAAGCAGGGAGGGAGTTGAGGAAAGGAGCCCCCCCTTCGGCTGATCTATCCAAAGCCCCAAACTGAGACCCCAAATAGGATCCCTTGGAAAGCTCACTGGATGGGGAACCCGGCCAGCAGAATTTGGGAAGTGCAACATCTCACCTCGGGGACCCGGAATGCCCCCCCACCCCCACCCCCCACGGCTGTCAGTGGTTGCGGTTCTAAAGTATGCTTGGTGAGATATAACAGGTGCTTGCCCAAAGGATAGCTTAAAATCTTTATAAAGAATAATAGCAGTAGCGCTTAGACTTATATACCGCTTTATAGTGCTTTCCAGCCCTCTCTAAGGCAGCCTCTTGCCCCCAACAATCCGGGTCCTCATTTTACCCACCTCGGAAGGACAGAAGGCTGAAACAACCTTGAGCCTGTTGGGATTTGATCTGCCAAATTGCAGGCAGCTGGCAGTCAGCAGAAGTAGCCTGCAATGTTGCACTCTAACCACTGCACCACCACTCATAAATAAAATCCCCTCAGCAAACAATGGAAATGATAGTCAAGCTTCCGTTCTTTGCAGCCCCGCGTGAATAGCCACAGAACCGGGGCCACAAAGGAATACCTGAGCATGGATTGTCCTTGTGTTGCTGAGGATAGGCTGCCTTGGGGAATGACCAAAACCCACGCCCGTAATTCTCAAAACCACGTAGAAGGAATTTTGGAACACATGGGCTTTTGTTCAGAATACAGAGCACTTCCGTGTTTTGCTCATCCTATGTTAGTGCCAGTGTGCCTCTCTTGTTTTATCTCCCCCATTCCGTAAGCATCACCACAATTGAAAAGGGGGTGAAATAGAGGTAGAATCAGAAATGGGTGGCCACGTCAATGCACTTGACTGGGATTGTGGAAACTGTACCCTAAAATGGTCTTGATGGACTGACTTAGAAGCATATGGAGGGGCGGGGGCTGCTCTTAGCACAGCTCTGACTTTTGGCTTGCAGCAGGTCCCGAAGACCAGCAGAAAGACCAGGAAAACGCCACAGAGGAGGAGCAGCAAGCTGCAGCATCGAAAGCACGGGAATGGGATGACTGGAAGGACCTGCACCCCAGGGGCTACGGCAACCGGAAGAACATGGGCTGAGGAGAGCCCCTCGTAGCCTTCGTGAGGAAGTGTGAGTGGTTCCTCTTTGGGAAAGAAGAAACGGAATTGCCAGGTGTTGTATGAAGGGCCCAGGTAGATGGGAGTTCCAGAAAGGCCGGCACAGGAAACGCAGGAAGCTTCTGGGGCCATTGCGTTCCTGGCTCCTCTCTTGTCTTCAAATAGTCCTTAGTAACCTGATCGGATGGCCACTTGGAAGTAGCTTGGGCTGTTGTCGCTTATTTCTTTATTTTAAAAGACAAATAAAATGCTCCCGTCAGTTCGTCCGAGCGTTCCTTCCTTGAGTCTTTCTCAGCCTCTTGCTGCTTCCTTCTGCCTAAGGGAGAGCAAGGACTTGCCTTGGCAATCAGACTCTTCTGGAAGGCGTCTGGAAGTGGTTGTGGAGAGTCCTCTTGTTTACTACCAGATTCCGTACCTCACCTTTTTATGCCTCTTGGAGAACAGGAGAAGCTGCCACGGGCCCATCCAGGCGCTCCCTGTATTCCTGAGATGGAAAAATGTGTCCTCGTACTTTTGGTTCCCAGCATGTGCGTAGTCCTGCATCCACAGCTTGTGAATGACTCGGGCTGCCTGGGTCCCCAAGGCAAGGTTTGAATCTCTGAACTTGTGCTGTGCCTCCAAAACGTGGTCAGGGCTCTGTTTATCCAGGTGTTCCCCCCTATGGAACTGGACGTCTTAAGTGCTGGAAGCAGCTCTGAAGGCGAACGCAAGGGAAGATATTGGGGAGAGAAGAGGCGGTGGGTATCTTTGCCTGAGGCAGTTCTCCATTAGGCAGTCAAGGGGGGTCTCTTAGAGGCAAGTGACCCCAAATCCTTTTCACTCCTGGTAAAACAAAGTGCTTCGTTAGGATTCTAGCCATAGAGGTTGTCTTCCTTAACGACGTTGCAACACTGCTGAATGAATGGTAGTTACGACCAATCCTTGAAACGTCATCCATTGCGGTGCCACCTGCAGTCGCATGATCCAAATTTGTGCAGTTGGCAGCCCACCAATATGGATGACCATGCCGTCATTAGGCAAGGACCTCATGCTTCTCTTGGCCTGCACAAACTGCCAGCTTCATCCCGCCACCTCCTCCCCAGCCTCTGACCAGTTGCTGGCTCTTTGCAGAGGCCCGGTGAGGGTTGTTAAGTGAATCTGGCTTCTCCATTGACTGTCAATGCAGCAGTCATAAATACGAGTCAGTTGCCAAGCACCTGAATTTTGATGACGTGACCACGAGGATGCTGCAGTGGTTGCAAGTGTGAAAAACACGTCACAAGTCACTTTTTTCAGTGCTGTTTTAACTCTGAACGGTCACTAAATGACCTGTTGTAACTCAGGGACTACCTGTACAAGTGCTGTTATCTACGGCAATAAACAATTCTGGTCTGGTGGCTAAGGTGCCGGTTTAGGAACTAGGCGACTGAATTCTGGTCCTGACTTTGGGCCCGTCCTCCTCTCCCAGCTCCACCCATCCCCCGTGGCTTTGATTGGGCACCTTCCCTTGGAGCCGTGATCCTGGAGGCCCAGCCTCTCTGTGGGACTTTCCCCGAGGGAAAGGCGGTGGGATCTTCCGATATTTACCCTACTCGGGGCCCTGTATTTGTCTGAAGGGGGATTCCATTGACTGCTCTCAAGGGAGTGTCGGGATGCCAACTTGACTGACAGGCTTAAGTGGCTTCTGCAGTTGGAGCAGGGTCTGTTCACCTTTGGTCGAGGAGGTGGCAGAAGGTCAGAAAGGAAGAGCCTTCTTAAGGAAATTGTCAACAGCATTTGGCTAATTACCGATGAGTAGCTGTCACCATCTGTCACCCGGAGGGATCATGGCAGGGCAAAGCAGAAGAAAGGGCACCTCGAGGGAGGGGAGCAGCCTCTGCTGAGGAAAGAGGAAAGAGGGAAGGAACCAGAAGCAGGAACAAACCCCAATATTCTTTCCGGGTTCTCCACGTTCACACAGTCCGGCCTTTCTTGGATTCCCCTTCCCAAAAGGATTCAGGCAGGCCCTGGGCTTGGTCAAGAAGGTGGCCAGGCCCAGAGCAAGCCAGGGAGGGGGTGAAATGGGGGTCCCCCACCAGGCCTCGCCTAAGAGACTCCCCCTCAGTCTCCCCAAGGGCTGCACCACACGACTACTTCACCCCCTGAGGGTTCGCATCAGCTGTGGCTTCTAATCCACCAGCAGGGACTTTGGGGTCCCAGCACGGCCTCTGACCCAGCCCTTCCCCCTCTCCCCCCCCAGATCTGCGGGGCTAATTTGGCAGGCGACACAGAGGCCCCCTGGCTTTATTTCTGCCCCCAGGCCTGGTCCTCTCCGTGGGTGTGTGTGTGCAAAGCAGCAAAAATGGCCATCCCAGAAAAGCTGCTTGACATACTTTTTTCAAGTGTATTATACAAGTAAGCTTAAGTAATGTGTAACCTTCCCCCCAGAATTGATTGCACATTACCCTCTGAATATCCTGGGTCTCCAGTTGCTGTGATAATTTGGCAGAAGATGCAGTGATGAAGAAAAGGTTGAGGACCCCTGGCCTAGATGGATGTCTACCATGAGATACCCAGCCCCTTCTTTTAGGGAAACACTTAAGAGCACTTTAAGTTGGCCTGTCCCTGTTTGAGGGATAGGCAAACCTGCAGTTGTCTTTCGGACTGCACCACTTTCTCCTCTCCTCTCCTTGTCCCTTTTGCCCAAGTTTTTCTTTTGGCCCCATTTGCAATTTCTGCAGCATTGCTTATGCATTCCCTGGCAGAGCCGGTCTGGGGGCTGCCGTGGGGCTTTCAGGGGCAGAAATGCTCCCTATTTGGTGCTCTGGGGAGCGGTGTGCGAGGAACATCAGTTCAGGGCAAAAGGGTGGGTGGGTCCCTCTTTGGTCTTGAATTCTTTGACCGACGGCTCTTTCTACGCCAGTCTTCCTTCCTTTCTCCCTGGCTGCCCCCATCCCCGTTAATCGGATTGCTGGGTTCCCTGTTCGATGGATCGTGCATAAAACATCCCCCCAAAGCAAGCGTGAGAGGTCACAGAAATAAAACTGTGAGCTGCCCAGTTTGGAGCAGGCTAAGCCACTGGCAGAGCTCATTAGACCTGGCATTGGCTGGTGGGCATCGCTCTTGGCCTCCTCGCCAGCCCATGTGCTGATCAAGAGAGGATTTCGGAAGATGAGCTGGGGATTTCGGAAGAGGCCACGGTAGATTATTGCCTGGTTTTGTAACCCTGGCCGACAAAAAGACCTGCTGCAGCTCTGACTCCCACTTGAATGTGGTCTTGGTTGACTTCAGCAGCCTTTGGTCTGATCTCTGGTGCCCTTCTAGGGAAAATTCAAAAACGTCCATCTGGCAAAAAAAAAATACGGAACTCAAAAATTCCACTACTGGTCACCACTATCAGTTGCTCTTACGGATACTTATTTTTGACTTCAAGAGCTGCCCAGCTCAATAAATGACTGGGTGGCTTACAATTCAAAACATAATTTTACTATTAAAAACGTTTTAAAAGAAAAACAGTGAACAACATTAAAAAGAGTAGGTATAGAAGTTAGATGGAACAACTGGATTTGCAATTAGATACAAGGGATGCCAGTAGCTGTCAAATTTATTGCAATGCAAGAGGACTTAGATAAGAAGGTATTCTGGCTCCTTGTTTAAGTTGATATAACTTTACAAAACTCAAAACATTTAGAGGCTTTTGATTTATGCCCTCCTTTACTAGCTGATAGGTGGCTATAAGCCATTAAAAGCTAGCATGCTGGTGTTTTGTAACAGTACCAAGACTCCTAAGCCAGGGGTCTCCAACCTTGGCCACTTTTTAAGACTTGTGGACTTCAACGCCCAGAATTCCTCTGCCAGCAAAGCTGGTGCAGGACTTCTGAGTTGAAGTGCACAAGGCTTAAAGGGGCCAAGGTTGGAGACCCCTGTCCTAAGCCACACATAAACCGTCAAAGTGACAAGCAAGTTGAAAGCTGCTTTCAGGAAAACCAGAAGCCTCAGCTTGGGGGAGCATCTGCCTCAGGGCTTCCTTCCTGACCCCAAGATGTGTGCTCAGGATGGCCCTGAAGTTTCAGGCTGCCTCCAAGTCAGGCTAGGCGGGGAAAGGAGAGAGAACTCATCCTGATGGAGGACTCCAGGTCAAAATTGGGGTCAGATCGAGGAATGTTCACGAGGCTAAGAATGCCAACAGGCCACAGAGGCAGGATATGCAATTTCAGAATAAACAAACTTTCATTCTCTGTCAGAATCGTTGCTTGGCAGACAGAGAAACAGTAATTGTTGAAAGCAAAATAATTACATGCATAATGTGATTTACTCTTCTTATTACATTCTAAACTTTTGGGATGGTTTGCCAGAAGAAAGGTGAAAATCATTCATTCGTTGTCAGGTAAATGCCACTCACATGATTAGTCTTTCAAGACTGAAAGGGAAACCAAGGGTTTCAATTTTGCAGGGTTCTGAATAAAGGAAAACAAACGGTTCGCAGGAAGCTGTCGCTGGGTTTTGGTTGTTGGATCCTGGGAAACTCCACTCCAATGCTGCAGTGCCAGCCCACGCAGGACAGGTGAAACCATGATCTCTGAACAGGTTCTATGGTGAAGTTTACTCTGATTTGAAACAAAGGCCATTCTTCTCATCATTAAACGTTTTCCTAAGCGTTTTGCAGGGGAAATCGGTTCAATTCATAATAATTCAAAGCACCAAAAAGCAAGACAAGAATCAGTGAATGGAAACTAACCAAGGAGGGAAGCAACCTAGAACTAAGGAAAAAATTATTAATGGTGAGAACAATCAACCAGTGGAACAGAAGTTGCCTTCAGAAGTTGTGGGTGCTCCATCACTGGAGGCTTTCAGAAAGAGAGTGGACAATCATTTCTCCAAAATGGAGTATCCAGTCCCTGCAATTCATCCTGTATTTTAGCCTCTCCGCTCTGCGTCAGCATCTTTTTCATATTGTGGTGACCAAAATGATGCAGACTCCAAGTGTGGTCTTAGAAAATGGTACTAACGCTTCATGTGACTAGGACGGGATGTTACCTCTTGAGAGCCATCGCGGATGCGCTCCTTGCCTTCTGCAGTGACATCGCTTTTCACCATCAGGTTCTACTCTGAAAATTCTCTTTGCATCTCACGGCGTCCCAGGTTACCATGGAGACAGGAACAAGCACTTTGAAATGATTCAGGCTTTACTGACCCCTCTTCACCAGATGCTCACCTAGTTAGCGTCAGTTTCTTCCATCCTTTGAAATCTATCTATCTATCTATCTATCTATCTATCTATCTATCTATCTATCTATCTATCTATCTATCTATCTATCTATCTATCTATCTATCATAGCAGGTAGGAATTGGCCAATCTCACTTTTTAAGGGAATCCCTTTTTCTCCAGAAAACTCAGTGGCAAAAAGTTGCGTTACACAGGCATAATTTGGGAAAGCAGAAGTATTGGGGAGGGCCATAAAAGAGGAGATGGAAACTACTGTATGATGGCGCTGCTCAAACTTTCGACTTCATTGTTAGCATTTTATAAGGTGATATTGGCACTTTTTACATGGCAGTTTGGAAAGTAAATCAAGAGAAAACCAATGAGGTGAGGCTTTTCTAAACCCAACTTTGGGAAATTCTTGGCTTTTATTCTTTGGATGTGCTCCTATCTTTGGCACTTTGTTCAGTGGAGTTTTATATCTGCTGCCAATCGATATTTCTCAAAGTATTTTTTGATCAAAATAGATTTTTAATTTTGTTTCTTCACCACATCTAAGGTTTAGCAGAGAGACCGATGGGACAGAGGGAGGAAAGAAATAGGCATCCAACACAGGAAAACAATCCTGCTGAGCTGCCTTGGTTTTATTTCTCTGTGGCCCCAAGAAGACACTTCAAAGTCCTTTTAAAATTTTAGGAGGAATTGGGAATGTTCCAGGACCCTTTTGAGTTGCCAGCTATTTTTATTGGAAAGAAGCCTCCAATCAATGGGATGAAGGGAATGTACATCTCTTAAACTTCTCATAATAGAATAACAGACCTTGGAGGTCATCTAGTCCAACCCCCTGCTGAGGTAGGAGACCCAATACCATTTCAGACAGTTCTTCTTAAGCCCCCCCCTCCCCCAGTGATGGAGTAGCCGCAACATCTGGAGGAAAGTTCTTCCCCTGATTAATTCTTCCAACTGTCTGGAAATTTCTGCTGGCTCCAGGTTGCTTCCCTCTCTGCTGTCCCGCGCCCACCGGCGTCCGTGGCAGAGGCCAGGCGCCCACTCGCGCCGCCCCCCTGCCGGCCGAGCCTCCTGACACCGCCGCGGCTAATAGGATTGTGGCCTGGAAGGGTCGCCTGGGCGGGGCGGGCCCGCGGGGTATAAGAGCAGCGCCCGCAGGAGCTGCCCGAGGAGCAGCGGAGCGGCGTCTCGCAGGTAAGGCGGCGGCGGCGGCGGCGGCGGCTTCTTCCCGGCTTCTGCCAGCTGTCCGCGGAGTTCGGCTCTCAGATGCGGAGGCTGTTCGGAGCACGGGCGGTTCCTTCGGGGAGGGCTCGCCCGACGGACGGGGCTCTTTTGGGGGAATGAGCTGGCTGGGGGAGGTCGGGGCCAGAGGCAGCCAACCCTGCAGCGCCTTCCCAGAAACCCTCGTCCGCAGCGCCTTGCAGGACCGTCCCTGCCGTCGGGCTGGCTCGCTCTGGAGTTGCGAGCGCCACTTTAGCGTCGGCTCCGCCAGCTCCCTGCCCCAGGCGCCCTGTAATAAACCTGGCAGCCAAAAATGGGAAAACACTCTGTGTGTGTGTGTGTGTGTGTGTATAAATTTTTATTTATTTTTATTTGTCAATCGCTTACAAGATAATAGGTATAAGTATATACATAGTTGTTATGAATACATGAAATGGGTACATATAAGAAAAATAAAAGAAACAATAGGACAGGGACGGTAGGCACGTTGGTGCTCTTATGCACGCCCCTTACAGACCTCTTAGGAAAGGGGTGAGGTCAATAGTAGACAGTCTAAGGTGAAAGTTTTTGGGGTTTGGGGAAGAAACCACAGAGTCAGGTAGAGTATTCCAGACATTGACCAGTCTGTTGCTGAAGTCGTATTTCCTGCAATCAAGTTTGGTGCGGTTAACCTTGAGTTTGTATCTATTGTGTGCTCTTGTGTTGTTATGGTTGAAGCTGAAGTATTCATTGACAGGTAGGACATTGCAATGTATGTTTTTATATACTATACTTAGATCAGACCGAAGGCAGCGTAGTTCTAGGTTTTCTAGGTCTAGAATTTCAAGTCTGGATATTCAAGATATTCTACAACGAGTAGAGGAGTGGAGAACTCTTCTTGTGAAATATTTCTGGACTTTCTCAACTGTGCTAATATCAGATACGTAATGTGGGTTCCAGACTGATGAGCTGTATTCAAGTATTGGTCTAGCAAATGATTTGTATGCTCTAGTTAGTAGTGTGATATTACCAGAGAAAAAGCTACGTAGGATTAGGTTAACAACTCTTAATGCCTTTTTGGCTATGTAGTTACAGTGGGCTCCAGCACTTAGGTCATTAGAGATGAGTACTTTACAGAGCTTATATGTGTGTGTGTGTGTGTGTGTGTGTGTATGTATATACTGTTACAAGTTACATGTAGAAGGAATATATAATGCATAGTATAGTAACCTATATAATTAGAAACTATGTCAATATGAGTGAATACCGTTACCGGTATTACCGGCTGTAGTGGGTGGTAATGTGGTATTATGGTGGAAATATGATTGATAAAAACTTACTTTGAACAATAAATAAATGAATTTGGCAGCCAATATGTTAGTTTTGTTTTTTAAAAATGCATCTGCAAGAAGTTTAAATGCTTTTCCTCCCCAAAGGAAGCTTCCATAGATTTAGGATTTTCTCTAGCATATAAATGTTTCAAATATTAAGCATCACTATTGCTAAAAACTTTAAGAAAAAAAATTGTTGATTAAAATTTAATAAAATTAAAGCAAGAAGTGAAAATCTGGACCAAAAGTATCCCAATAGATAGCTGGTGTCAAAATATAAATCCTTATGAGGCTGAATTTTTTTAACTTTAATACTTCATACTGGAAGTTCCAGCACAGGTTTTAAGATTGCCCCCCCCCCAAAGAGTGTTTTGCTTTCACCAAACCCCCCAAACCCCCTTTAGAATAATTAAAAAAATTATAGACAAACCCACCCACCCCAAAAAACAACAACAACAAAAAAAAACAACAAAAAGTAGGAGCTTTAAAATTAAATACTTCAGCTTAAAAAAAAAAAGACATTGATCATCCGGATCATATCCAGAGAAGGGCTACCAAGATGGAGAAAGGCCTGGAAACCAAGTCCGGTGAGGAATGGTGAAGGGACCCAGATATATTCAGCTTGTGGAAGTGAATTAGAATTAGAATTAGAATTAGAAGGCTAAGAGGGGGCACCATGGCTGTGTTGAAAATCTGTCGTATTGAAGAGGATTCAGTCTGATTCTCATTGTTCCACAGGGCTAGACTAAAACTAAGGGCTGAAGGATGTAGAGTTTGGATCTGAGGAAGAAGCTCTTGAGAGTCAGAACTTCCAGTCAGACTTTTGGTTAATCAAACAGACTTCACAGCAAACCAGTGAGGTTAGGATCAGAGGTCTCCAAACTTGGCAGCTTTAAGACTTGTGAACTTCAACTCCCAGAATTCTCCAGCAGGCATAGCTGGCTGAGGAACTCTGGGAGTTGAAGTCCACAAGTCTTAAAGTTGCCAAGGTTGGAGACTCCTGCTCTGGAGGGCTTCCACTCGAGTCCTCTCAGCAGGGCTACCAGACGTGGGCTGCGAAAATCAGGACAGCCATTAGATGACAGAAGAGGAGGGTTTCTGTATTGTTGCCCTTTAGACATCTGGAGTTTTGTTAGCCGGAAGCGGCAGCCTGTCCTTTGAAGTAAGAGCTTCAAAGGGCTTAATTGAATCATGAAGTGCTTCCTCCTTCCTTGCTTTCCTTCCGGTGGGGTCAGAGGGGGTCAGCCCGATTCCCTGGTTGGCCCATAAGGGAGTGGAGCCATCTGGGCTTGTTCATTAAATCTGCTGGCAGAAAGCGCCAGGAAAGCAACCAAGTAACCAAACAGGGCACTTTGGATCGTTTAGTATTCTATGGAAATGCTCCCACTAAATGTTTTTTTTAAATAAAAGTTGTAAGATTTGCTCCTTATTTCCTCCATGATTTCAAATTCCCACCTGTTTCTCCATTAGTAAATGGCATTCAAACTAGCAGGTCCCCTTGTTCTCCTCACTGGGTGTGTTGATTCCAGTGGTACGGAAAGATCCCTCTCCCCTGTGAGTAAATGACTACAAAAGGATAGCACAAAAGATTTGTAACCAACTGACACACTGTATGTATATAAAATGGAAGATGGTTTTATGTTTTTATGTTTTGTATGTGTATGTTTGTTTGTTTTTAATTAAAAATTCTTATTAAAAGAAAAGAAAAGAAAGAAAGATCCTTCCCAGCTAATCTCGCTTGGTTTGAGTTAAGAGATCTTCAACTTAAGTCACTGGGCAAATCCCTGCTAAACTTGCTGAAAACCAGCTAATTAAAACTGAGTGATGTGTATAGCTTAGCACTAAGAAATAAGATTAGGAAACTAAAAATATATTAGATAGGAGGTTATGGTGAGGAGCGAGCTGAGAACATTTTCTTGGAAGCCAGCCATGTTGGTTTAACGGTCCCTCCTGAAGGAATGGCAGCTGCGGCACAACATGGTGGCCTCACCCGCAGGACTTCAGGTCTTCTGGAGGAGCAAATGGATGCCAGTATAAACCACGATAGAAGAACTCCTGCAGTTCTTCTCAACATCCCCAACTTTAAATAGTTGATCTCTGTTCCTAAATTCCCAACTGGGTCTCACAACTGGAACAGTTTTGAATCCCATTTAGACATATTTAATGGGGGAGGGGGGATCCAGTTTGACAATGCTAGTGATACCAACGTATTGTTAACTGTGTGGACATGACCGGGCAAGAAGCCAAAGGGGTTGGCCAGCCTCTTCTAGTGCTGCAGACCCCCGGGCCATTGCCCTTGCCATCTCTGTGAAAAATCTGCCGTACAGATGCCCCGTTGCCTGCTCAAAGATTCTTCTAGAAACGAGGGGGAAGTGTATGGCCTTGTGAGTGTGTTTGGCTCAAAAACATCTCCAGCTCTTTCTAGCCAGAGCAGGAACCCCAGGGAGCCCCTGTGGGAGAAGCTTCCCCCAGAAACCTCCTTCGGATGTGTCGGGCCTTCGTGGGGAGGGCTGTTTGGAGGGGGGATGGGCGCCCACCTCTGCACTGCTGGCTTACCGCTTGGTTTTCTCATCTCTTGCAGGAGTTCTGCTTCCGATCCCCAAAGATGGCTGATGGACCAAAGTAGGTCTGGCGCATCTTCCCTGTGGTCTTGTGAGAAGGATGTGCCTCGCTTCACTGCCTCGCCCAGGCCCAGCGCAAGGCACCCCTAGGAACCTTCAGCTTGATTCTCCAACACGAGCCCCCTTTTCCTTGTGCTCCAGGCAGCTGGAGCCTCCAGAGCCCCAGCAAGACTGGCTGCTAAACGGATATTCTCCAGGTCTCCCTGCTCACGTTCCGTAGTACAGGAAGATGACACCCCTTTCTCTCCACCCGCTCAGCTTCATTTCATAATTTGTTTCCAGGTTTCCACTACAGCACAATTTTCAGTGATATTGTTCAACTCTTAACAATTTCAGCAACAATTAGAATGGTGGAGTCCTCGGTAGTGTCTGAACTTGATTGAGTGGGAGGTTTGCTCCTTGTTCTCTATTCAGTAGCTTGCCCAGCAAGGGTTAAGGGGGTGTGGTTTTCTCCTTGTTAGTTGCTTGATTAGGGTATTGTTTTCTGTGTGATCGTCTGGTATTAATCCCTGCTTATCTGGGTGCCAGTTGCTGGAGAGGATGTGTTCTGGTATTTTTATTTCCTTTTTAGCTTTTTAACTGTGAATGGTATGGTTTATCTGTACGTATCTATTCATGGCTGATTTGTCTGAATGCCAAAAATCCCTCAGCATTCTTTGCCAGGGTTAGGTGTTACGGTTAGGGTTAGGGTTAGACTTAGGGCTTGGTCTAAGATGCTCAAAGTTTCCCAGCTGAAACTGTGGTTGAGCCTATCCACGTGATGTGAGACTAAGGGGTGAGTTTTTATGGTGTCCGCTGACGTCTAGCTGGTGTTCGTGGATGCACTCTGCAAGTCTTCTGCCCTATACGGCATATGGCTGTTATATATGCGCTTTATGTTGGCATTCAGGCAAACCAGCCATCACTGAGCCGGGTCATGAAAAATATGCTAACAAAGCTCAAGAGAGAACCAAGGACTCCACAGTTCAGATATTCTCTTCTATTTGAACCATTGGAATGGATGCATTTGGAATGTTACAGGAAAAGTAGCTGATATGTTTTATAAATAATAAATATTTTAATTATAATCCTTTAAAAAAAAACAGTTTGTGAACATTGGGGAGCAGAAAATTAAGGCTGGAGGTGTAAGCTCCCAGGAAGATATGGGTTATTTCCATACTGATAAGCAATCCCAAAGCTGTGACTGCTTCGCAGCCCCTCCCCTCCCCAGAGAGATCCACCCTGAGAATCAAGAGGGTTCCTCCTGAGCCGCATCTCCCCGATGGAGCCCAGGGTCTGTGCAAGGAGTGATCACGGGTGACCTCACAGCCTTTCTTCTTCTAGAGACCCTTTTTTATTTAATGGGAGGAGGAGCATTTTAAAATGGAAGGTCCTGAATCTGGGGAAAGGATCTAAAGTGATATTGATACCAAAGTTCAGATTTAAAGCTGTGATCTTTGAGACTCTGGAAAAATCCAAGAGGAGCAAAGTGGCTTTTGGAATCTGCTGTTAGACGTTGGAGAGCTTCCTGCCTGGAGTCACTATTCGTATTATTGATCTTCTCGGTAGCTGTTCAGGGATGCCTCATGGGCACCCTTTTAACGAATGCATTTAAAAGTTCAAACTATTTTGTGCTTAAGATTAACCCCCTTGAGCATTAGGGTATGTAATATGTTGCCCAGCCTCTGAAATTTCTTCTTCCTCCCTCCTTGCCCTCCCCCATTTGTCTCCCCCCCCTCTCTCTCTTTTTTTGGCAGAGTATATAAGAAGACTTGTCCCAATGAGAAGGTAAGGTTGGGGTTTGCTACAAACACATCACAAAGAGGCTAAATTGGCCCCACCCATGCCTGAGGATTTCTGGCTACTTGGCGTTCAGTCAGGGTCTTAAAGTAAGATGAGGGAGAGTGGATAGGATCAGTCAAGCGAACTGCAGTGCCAACCTGGCATTGGCACTGCTGGGCAGAGATGGTCATTCAAGGGAAATGGAACCTGATCCCAAACCCAAGGCTGAGTTGTAAGTGCCCAGCAACGGATGTGACAGTTCAGTTGGGTTGATTCGTCTGACCAGTGGCGGGATTCAATTTTTTTTGCTACCGGTTCTGTGGGCGTGGCTTGGTGGGTGTGGCAGGGGAAGGAGACTGTAAAATCTCCAGTCAGAGGTGGTGTTGGCTGGTTCTCCGAACTACTCAAATTTTCTGCTACCGGTTCTCCAGAACTGGTCAGAGCCTGCTGAATTCACCACCTCTGCTTCTGACACATCCAGGCACTTGCAGGGATTGGCCCTGAGGTGATAATCTCTGTATACAGGTAGTCCTTGACTTACATTTCATTTAGTGACCATTCAAAGTTACAATGGCAGTGAAAAATGTGACTTATGACTGTTTTTCACAATTACGGCCTTTGCAGTATCCCTAAGATCACCTGATCAAAATTCAGATGCTTGGCCACTGGCTCGTGCTTATGACTGTCGCAGAGTCCCTGGGTCACGTGGTTCCCTTTTGTACTCTTCTGACAAGCAAAGTCAGTGGGGAATCCAGATTCACTTAACAACCAGGTTACTAACTTAACAAAGGCAATGATTCACTTAACAACTATGGCAAGAAAAGTCGTAAAATGGGTCAAACCCACTTAAGAAATGTTTCGCGCACCAACGTAAATTTTGGATTAGCTTGTGACTCGAGGACTGCCTGTTATACAAAAGAAGGTTGAGCCCCATTTTCTGGATTAGAGCAGCCAGCCAAGAAAAGCCCAGACCGATCTTTGTCCAATCCATTAATCTTCTCAGCTACAGATCTTTTTTCCAATGGGATTCAGGTTAGCGGGGGCTCCCAAGCAGCTTAAATTGCACCAGAAATACAGTGTCACAGGAGGCCTCTGCGTTGGACCCCGGCTGTTCTTCCCTGGGCCATTTTTCCCCCTTTGCTTGAGCTGTCCTGGCCCTGAAAGGCTGGCAGAATTTCATTTTTTAATGTGTGCCAGTGTGTTCACAGAAATATCCCTATTGTCTTATCACATAGTGTACTGTGTGTTTGATTTATTTCTTAGGAAAAAGTAAATCAATAAAAGGCAAAACATTTCATCTGTTTTCATCTTACACTCTATTTTGTACTTCTCAGCCCATTCTCTACTCTTCCAAACACCATTTTGAATTTGTTTTCTACATAATTTTGCATTATCTGCAAATTAGAATCACTTAATATCTTAGTCCAGACTAGGGGTCTCCAACCTTGGCGACTTGAAGCCTGGCTCTTCAGCTTTGCTGGCTGGGGAATTCTGGGAGTTGAAGTCCGCCAGGCTTCAAGTTGCCAAGGTTGGAGACCCCTGGTTCAGAGTGATGAGGTCCCATCAAGGAGGGCTTTTGGAGTCCCAAGTAGTATTATATGGAAGTGGCCAAAACGATTATTGGGGGAAAGATATCTGTAAGCCAAGGTGGAAAACCAGCTTTTCTCTCTCTCTCTCTTGTCTATCCAGTTATCCATCTACCTGGGAAAGCGAGACTTTGTGGATCATGTGGAATCTGTGGAACCTGTCGGTATGTGATTTGCTTTAAATCCTGTTAGTGCTGATTGCATTGTACAGATTCTGCACCCTTTGGAAGGTGGTGATGTAGAGACCAAGAGGGTTCTGTGACCAGATAATCTGTACAGTTACTTAATGCAGTTGTGTTAGTCCAGGGCAGCCAACAGTTGGAAGAATCTGCTAATCCCTCTTCTCGTTAACACTTTTTTTTTTTAAATTAAAGGACATGTACTTTCATGAGCTGACTTCATGAGATGCACGGTGTGGCTAGGCCTGATTTAGGATTTGAATTGGCATTAGATGGAGGTGGGGAAGAGAAAGGAAGCATGTTTAGCCATTCAGTTAAGACAGTGTTTCTCAACCTTGGAACTTTAAGTGGTATGGACTTCAATGCCCATGCTGGCTAGGGAATTCTGGGAGTTGAAGTCCACCCCTCTTAAAGTTGCCATGCTGGCTAGGGAATTCTGGGAGTTGAACTCCACCCCTCTTAAAGTTGCCATGCTGGCTAGGGAATTCTGGGAGTTGAAGTCCACATAGCTTAAAGTTGCCAAGGTTGAGAAACATTGAGTTACTGGATTGGTTTGAGATAGAACCTATACTAACAGATCAATGGGTTGGATTTAGGATAAGTTGTTGACCAATAGACTAAACCCTGATATTACTATTTTGGTTCCAAAACATGCACAGTCAAATGTAGATTTTAGGTCTGCCTTTGGTTCAGTTTCGAAGGTTAAATACAGTAAATGTTGAATATTTCTTCTATTGATAGAGACTTTGTTTTGTTGCTTCAAAAGTCAGACATGGCCATTGTTGTGCTGCATTTTATGTAGCTGTTTCACTAGCCAGAACAACAACTCTGGCCAGTTGGAAACTGGAGGGTTTAGCTCAGCCCTTTCGGTTTCCATCTGTCAACACTTTGCAAAAAATGTCATCTTGTTCTGACGATTGTGATTAATCTTTTACAAAACTCTGTAAGACAACACAAGGCTCATCTCAAATGAACCAGAGTCCCTGCCAGCCATTCTGTACTTTCACTTTGGAACACCATTAACGTAGAGTTGCTGTAAGTTTGATGTGCCAAACTAAGCTAAAACGAGGATTGGCTGAACTTTAAAGAGGCCAATATATAACCTTGTCTAATTGCTTTCTTATCAAAATCCCCCTAGAAGAATGGCCCCGCATGATGTCTAGTCTAGTGAAAAGAAGAACTAGGAGAGAAATGATGGCAGTGTTCTAATATTTGAGGGGCTGACAGAAAGAAGAGGGGGTCACCCTTTTCTCCAAAGCACCAGAAGGCAGAACGAGAAGCAATGGATTGAAATTAATCAAGGAGAGAAACAACCAGAACTAAGGAGAAATTTCCTGACAGCGAGAACAATTAAGCCGTGGAATGGTTTGCCTCTGGAAGTTGTGGCTGCTCCATCACCGGAGGCTTTTAAGAGGAGACTGGACATCTGTTTGTTTGAAATGGTATAGCAAGGGTCTTCAAACTTGGCAACTTTAAGACTTGTAGACTTCAACGCCCAGAATTCCTGAGTTAACATGACTGGAGGAGTTGAAGTCCACAAGTCTTAAAGTTGCCAAGGTTGGAGACCCCTGTGGACCTCCAAGATCCCTGTCATTCTATGTCTATGTCTATGTCTAATCCATCAACCCTGGCTCATTAATAAAAATATTAAATAATACTTTATGAGTTTCCAAGAACATTAGGTTTACTGGGATTTTCTCCATTTGGTGTA
The DNA here is from genome assembly GCF_049901735.1 of Notechis scutatus. NCBI lineage: Eukaryota > Metazoa > Chordata > Lepidosauria > Squamata > Elapidae > Notechis > Notechis scutatus. Next base: position 3,811,055 of record NC_142018.1, on the reverse strand, counting down.
ATAAATGAGCCAATCTCTTCCTTTGTCTTCCTCTTCTTGATATATTTGGGGAAACAATTCTTAGAATACAGAATCATAGGGCCAGAAGGAACCTAAGAGGTCTTCTAGTCCAAGCCCCTGTTCAAGGCATTAACTTTTATTACCATCCCACTCAAATGGTTGTCCAGTCTATTCTTGAAAACCTCCAGCCATGGAGCAATTCCAGGAGGCAAGCAATTGATTAATTGTTCCCACTGTCAGAAAATGTCTCCGTAGTTCTAGGTTGGAGTGCTCTTTGATAAGTTTCCACACATTACTTCTTGTCCTGCCCTCTGGTGCCTTGGAGAATAAGTTGACCCTCTCTTCTCTGTGACAGCCCCTCAAAACTAGAGGACAGCTATCATGTCACCCCCAGTCCTTCTCTTCATTAGGCTTGACATACCTAGTTCTCTCAACCATTCATCGTATGATTTAAGCTCCAGAAGCCTTATTATCTTTGTTGCATCTTCTCTGCACATTTTCTAGGGTCTCACCTTTTTTTTTTTTTTACCATGCTGTCCTTTCTTTTGTTTCTCTTCCTTTCTTCTTGTTGCCTCTCTGCCTCTTTTACTAGCCTTAGCTCATTTTCTACCTTTGCCCTATATTCTGAGCTAATGCTTGGTAGGCCTGCTTGGTGGTTTATATCTGTTTCATCCGTTTAAAATAAGCACCCTTCCTTAGTCTTAATCCCTTTGTGAGCTGGCTCTTCAAATACAGTTTCCCAATTTTCTTCCTCACTCATATGTTTCAAACAATCCTTAAATTGTTTTTCAAGTATTCTCAGTTTGCTATAATGTAACTGTTGGAATTCATTGTGGGAATGTATTTCTATGCAACAACTAGAGTAGTATTCAACCAGTAGATGGCAGTGTTACAACTTTGGCTCAATGGTATATACTCTATTGTCTATGCTCTTTTGTTCTGAATAGAGTTTCCTGTTTCCTGTTAGAATTATATAGCTGAGCAGTAAAGCACATGGTGACTGTACTCTTTGTTTGCTCTTTGTGGTGCTTTACATAAACAGAATTGTTCCCATGGTATCTTCTTACTATCCATCTTGTTAAAATTAAACTTTCTAAAATCCATGTTTGTGTCAGACCTTTAAAAGTAGGTCAAGTCAGAAAACAAATACAAAAAAATAGCTAGAACTCTAGTTTACTAATATAGGCTATAATAATGAATCTTGATTCTTGACAGGGTTTCCCACACTCACATTCAAGAATTTATTTGGCATTTGACATAAATATGGGCCAGACATCTTTTACTTGCAAAGAAAACAAATGGATTTTTAAGTGAATTAATACATCCTGACTAGATTTGACTTGCCCTGAAGCAATATTTGAGAGACAATATCAGATATATTTTGAAATTCACTGATAATATAAATCAGAACAACAAGAAGGGAACCATAATCTTTCTGGCCGTGGAGAAAGCTTTTGATAACCTGGAATTATCTTTGATGCTTAAGACTTCGGAAAAGATGAATTGTGTCTCTAACATTTTACATGGATACAAAATACTTATAAAGAAGGTCATAATATATGATCTTTTGAATCACAAAAATGGACAAAGAGGCCAAACCTTCCCTATCCTCTCCCTCCCCTTTCTTATTTTTATTGGCATCACAGCCATTGGCAAAAAAGGTAATAAAACAGTTCCAGGGATTAAATTTGCAACTGAAGAAGATAAGCTACCTTGTGCTGATGATTATATTGTACCTACAGCCCAGAGGGTTCCTTAGAGGTGGTAACAAGATACCCACAGCATGGAGGTCCAGAGTCAGGATAGTGCCTCAATAAGGATAAACTGTCATGTAAGGGGCTATGTGAGTAACCTTGAGAGAGGAAGAGCCACAGCCTAGAAAACAGTCGGATAAACAAAAGCGGAGTCCAAAGCAAGAAGGAATTCTGGGTGAGCCTCCCAGGACTGAGCCCCCGTTGCTTTCTGGAATGGCAGGGTGGGAAGAGGAATAGTCAGACGTGTAAGAGCCTGTTTCTGTAACCTTATCATAAAAGCAGTACAGGTAGGCCTCGACTTATGACCAGAATGGAGCCCCAAATTTATGTTGCTAAGTGAGACATTTGTTAAGTGAGTTTTGCCCCATTTTATGACTTTTGTTGCCACATTTGTTAAGTGAATCACTGCTGTTGTTAAATTAGTAACATGGTTGTTAAGTGAATCTGTCTTCCTCATTGATGTTGTGGTTCGGCGGCAGCCTGTGCAGATGGCAGTGGAATTGGACAGTGGGGAAGAACAGGGACCAGTCCGGGAGTCTGGGGAGGACTCAGATGAGGGTCCTGCATCTGATTCAGAGATGGGGCCAGGACCACCTGGGAGCCTCTGGAGTCTGGCAGCAGCAAGGCAGAGGAACAAGGGGAGTCTGTTCCCAGTGCATGTGTGCACAGAGCTGCTAGAAGGCGAGAGCAGCTGAAACAAAAGGGGCGACTCGGGAGTAAGGCTGGGAGGTGATTGCCCCTAAGGTATAAAGGAGGTGCAAAGGTAGAGAAGCCTTTGCAGGAAGCAAAGTCGTTCGCTCTGTTTGGATTAATCCTTGAAGCTCTGTGTGGACTTTGTACTTCGGTTGTTGTTGTTTTTTTTACAGTTAATTTGGCACTTTAGTTGTTGGCAGCAATTCAGAGGAGAGAAAGGTGGGTGCTTATCTCGAGGGACTGTTTGGGACTCATTACGGGCTGGGAATGCACATAATTCCCAGCACTGAAATAAAACAAGAGTTGTTTAGGCAGTGTGTGCTTAATTACGGTCTCAGGAAGCCTTGGTCAGAACAATTGACTTTGCTTATCAGAAGGTCTCTAAAGCAGGGATCTCCAACCTTGGCCACTTTAAGACTTGTGGAATTCTGGGAGTTGAAGTCCACAAGTCTTAAAGTTGCCAAGATTGGAGACCCCTGCTCTAAAGGTCCCAGGACACTGCAACCATCATAAATGTGAGTCAGTTGTCAAGCATCTGAATGTAAATCACATGAGCACAGGAGATGTTGCGATGATCATAAAAGTCCCCTTTTTCAGTGAAGTTGTAATTTCGAATGGTCACTAAATGAAGTGTTTTAAATTGAGGATTACCTATAGTTGTATAAAATAATGCAGTTTAATTCCGTTTCTTTGAGTAGTGAGTCTCCTGTCACCAAGAGACCCCTTTTTTGGAGGGGGAGGGGAAGATTTGGTCTACTTTTCTTCATGTTACACTTGATGTTGTCCCTTCTCAGATGACTGCACTTTATTCCAGGGGGAGGAAATGGAATTAATTTCTTTTTTGGGGAGTAATTGTTCCTTAATGTGTCAGTTCAATTACAGTTTCTTCCTTCTTCTTCCTGCAGGAATTTCTCGTTTTATTGTTTGAATGGTTAAACTTGCTTCTTGACGTGTCCCTTGATAGGTAGTAATGTGCCTCCATGAAATGTAATAAAAAATAAAGGAAGTTTGTTATTTATATACATTAATTATATTATATATTTTATATGTAGCACAAGAAAATCCCTCTTCACTCAGTGGAGTCCAGGTAAATCAAAAAGTTGGACATCCATGGCCTAAATCCTTCACATTTTTCTCTTCAATTTCTTTTTATCTCTGATAGATAACACTGTTATCACACCTTCTCTATTGTGTTGTCTCTCTCTTTTCCCATCAATTCCAATGTCCCCATCAGGTTCTGGCATCCCAACTTGTTCATTCTTGCTTTTGGCCCTTATGATGTTTGCTTATCTTGCTTGTGAATTCATTATAGAGTCATTTAAAATAATAGGTCAGGGCCCCTGTGTTTAGCCTCTCTTTTCCTTCGAGCCCATATTTCCATTCTGCCTTTGTTAAACTCGTACTTTGCCAAACCCAGGGCTTTGCTGCTGTATTCAATCCATTCTTTGCAATACCAACAATGTTAGGACTCCTCTCCTTCACACCAAATGAAGCCCTCCTAACCAGGTCACAATACTTTCAGATGATACTTTTCCCCTCCTTAGTGAGATTGACGTAGTCATCTTCCCCTTAAAGCTTGTAATCAACCATCTGTTACTTGCAATCAGAATTGCACTTGCTTTGTTCTCCTTTCTTCTTGTTGGACTTCTGCCTTCAACAGGAGGAATAGATCAGGGATCTCCAACCTTGGCAACTTTAAGCCTCCCAGAATTCTGGGTGTTGAAGTCTGCCAGGCTTAAAGTTGCCAAGGTTGGAGACCCCTGGAATAGATGGCAACAACATCTGGGCTCCAAGGATCCTCAACTTTCTCTGCAAAACCTGGAGATTGGTTTTGGAGTTTTATTGCTGTGCCTGGAGAGAAACTAGACAGCCCTTTGCATCAACTTCATGATGGTTTTTTTGGTCTGTTTTTTTAAAAAATCTGGTTCTGTTATATTTTTATTTCTAGATGGAGTTGTTTCGCTAGACCCTGAAACCGTGAGTGACAGGAAAGGTACTTTTCTTGTTTCTTTTTCTCTCAGCCCTCTTCAGAAATGTGATTTATTTATTTAGCAAATTGATGTGGCCACCCACCTCGCAATAAACATAATAAAACAATAAACTTAATAAAATGCTCAATTGGCAAGATTGCAAGAGAATAACAACCACGGAGCTGTCCATGCAGTTGTACCCAGCACCAGTTGAAACTTCCAGTGATTCTTCAAGGGCAACCCCATGTGGACCACATTAGAGTAATCCATCCCAAAGGTGATCAGGGCACGAACCACTGAGCCTCATGGCAGGGAAGAGCATAACTGGTGCACAGCGTGAAATTGTGCAAGGCCCTCTTAGCCACAACTGTCACTTGCTCCTCAAGCAGGAGTTGTGAGGACCCTCTCACAAAGACTCCCAGATTGGACCCCCCAAATCAGCCGCCAATAGACACAGAGACATTAACAGCCTCTATAGACTGGGCAAAAGAGACAATCAACCAGCCCAAAAGAGGAAAAAAAAAACTCCAGCACCTCTCCACCAGGAATCGGTAACCAGATCAGCCTAGATTAACTCCAAGGTCAACTTCACAGGACCATCAAGTAGGCAACACCCCAATCAAGAAACTGCCAAAGAGCCATCAGGAAACAGCCCAACCAAAGAATCTCTAAGATGGCTTCCCACCCACACAGACTGGCAAGTCACCAGAATTTAAATTGAGAGCAAACGGTAGTCCTTACCAGCACTGCTGATGTTACCTAGTTGGGTCATGAAACAAGCAGGCTCAGAGAGCACCTCATTTCAACCCTGAGCTACAAATATTCTTCTTTATTGGGACCCCCAGATTGTGTACCAGGTTTGTCTGTGTAATGGACTGTATGGATGACCTTGAGGGATGAGGAGAAGAGATGCTGCCTAGGAGACAACCGGTCAAGAGAACCAGGAGCCCTCAGTCACTTAATGGTCAGGGAAAGATCCTCCCTGATGGATCAGACGGTTAAAATTAGGTGTGGGAAGTTTGAATCTTCATAGTTGCAAGGCTGTGTTAGTGTAGCCCTATGATAAAGTAGAATTAATTCATCCAGTTGTCTGGTTTGCCAGTCTGAGGGACATCTAACATCCAATACCAAAGATACTGGGTATCAAATCAAATCAAGTTTATTACAGACAGAGGCCAGAACAAGTAAAAACACTCAAGGAATATCCAGTTAAAAATTTAGAATAAAATAATAAATAACAAATGAAATCTATATTAAAATCACAATTTGGCATCCAATCTGTCGGTTACACATGGCCTAAATATTTGGTATTTGCTACCAAAGACAACAAAGATCCAGAAGGCCCCAAAACAAAGAATCTCTCCGCTTTCAATTGAAACCTCTTTCCCATCCGGAACCTCCCCTGCCCCCCACATCCCCAGGCACTAGAACCCGACATAAATGGCATAGCCAGCATATCTCCAGTGACAGATATATATATATATAATTGAATATCATCAGCATCCTGATAGCAATGAATAAACCCAACCCAGTGGCTTCATGTAGGTCTTAAATCTGTGATCCATTCTGGGACCCCCAATCTTCCAAACATGACACATCATGGGGGAAAAAAACTCCCTGTTTTCTGATTTTTACTATGTGTAGTATTGCTGGTCTCCGAAATGAAATTAACTTAACTACATTGATTGGGGAACTTTTTATTCTGAACTAAGGGTAATTGTGTTCTTTCCTCCGCCTCTCCACCTAAACCTGCTTACAAGCACTCTCTTGTGTTTCTCTCTCTCTCTTTTTCCCTCATCCTCCATCCTCTGACGGTCCAGTCTATGTGACCCTCACATGTGCATTCCGGTATGGTCGAGATGACCTGGATGTCATTGGGTTGACCTTCAGGAAGGATCTCTATCTCCTCACAACTCAACTTTACCCACCAGTGCCAGACCAGTCTCCGAAGACCCTCACACCCTTACAGGAGAAGCTGATGAAGAAGTTAGGAGAACATGCTTACCCCTTCACCTTTGAGGTATCCAGTGATTCGTGAGGCTTTCCCTTCTCCCTTCCCCCTTCCAGTGGTGGTATTCTACTGGTTCAGCCCGGTTTTGCCGAGCCGGTAGCGCCGATGAGCAGCAGAGACTGAACCGGTTCTCCCCACCACTCTACTGTTGGGCCCACCTGCCCACCTGGGCTCCCATATTCACCTTTATTCCCTGTTTTTGAAGCGCAGCTTCTTTGTGTAGCACAGCAATTGCTGCGTGGCAGCTGCTGAAGTGACCGGGATCGTGCAGGCTTGCAGGAGGTGAGTTGGAACGCCTCTCCGCCTGCATAAAGTGTGCATTTGGCACGCCCACCAAGCAGTGTGCATGTGCTCAAAGCATGCCCACCAAGCCACGCCCACCAAGCCACGCCCACCAAATTGGTGGTAAAAATCTTTGAATCCCACCACTGCCCTCTTCCCCTTTCTTCCCCCTTTCTTTCCCACAGTGCAGTGGTTGCATGTATGGCCATACATGTGGCTCCAGAAGCTTCTAAGATGTGGCTGTGGAGCCTGTTCACAACCCCATCAACACAAATTCCTCCAATGTAAAGCAAAAGACTGAGGTTGTAACTGGGTTTTTGTTTTTTTTTTGTATTCTACTGCACAGGAAAAAGTCAGAAGTCACTAGCTTTTTCTTCCTTCAGTTCTTTCGACTCTTCTCTTCTTTCTGACTTTTTAGGCGTTAGTTTTTAGGAGTTCTAATGGCACAGTGATTAGAATGCAGAATTGCAGGCTGACTCTGCACACAGTCAGGTGTCCAATTCTGATTGGCTCTGTTGTTATAGAAATGGCTAGTTTCTATTATTATGAAAAAGTAAAAAGTTGAGGGTAGGTGTTAATGCCTTATTTTACTGCACCAAAGGAGTCAGAGGTCAATGCCTTTGTCCCCTCTTTTTTCCTTGCTTTCCCCCACTATCCACTTCAATGGTGGCATTCTACCGGTTCGGCCCGGTTCAAGTGAACCGGTAGTAAAAAAACAGCTGCAAGTTTGGCCAAACTGGTATTTCTTTTTTTTCCCCCTGCTGACAATCAGCTGTTCTGACAATCAGCTGTTCTGAGATCCCCCTCCCTGCTTCGCCCAGGAGGCTTCCCTGAGGCCCAGGAGGCAAAAAAATGGAGCGCGGGGTAGGCGGGTGCTGCAAAAACAAGAAGAAGCCTCGCCCACCCAATCACATGGCCACGCCCACCTAGACACTCCCACCTAGACACGCCCACAGAACCAGTGGTAAAAATATTTACATCCTACCCCTGATCCACTTCCCTTTTTCTTTCCCTATTTCCCTAATATTTGCTTTTGTATTCTCTTCGTATATCATATTATAACTTAATAACAGACCTAAAAAAAAAACCTCTGATCTGCTTAAGGTTCACTCAGCCTTCCATCCTTCCCTGGTCGGAAAATGAGGACCCAAATTGTTGGGGGCAGCAGGCTGACTCTGTAAACTGCTTAGAGACGCTGTAAAGCACTGTGAAGGGTTATATAAGTCTAAATGCTATTGCTATTTTTCAATTTTTATTTCTATTTTATCAAATAGTAACCTTTAAATTTAAAAAGTAAAGAAAAAACGCCACCCCTCCAATGACTCCCACAATCTTTTACTCCCCTTACCCCGACTATGATTGTGTTGCCTTGGCCAGGGGTCTCCAACCTGGGCAACTTTAAGCCTGGAGGACTTCAACTCCCAGAATTCCCCAGCTGGCCAGGTTGCCAAGGTTGGAGACCCCTGGCCTAGGGGACTCTCTCTCCTCCGCCATCGCTCGGGGACTTTGCTGAAGACATGGTACTTTTTGGACTTTCGGGAAGGGAGAAGCTGTGTGTGTCCTCATTTCTGGAACTCTCTTCAGGATGGTTATTACCTTTGGTTTTTTTCTTCCCATAGATGGCGACCAATCTGCCCTGTTCAATCACACTTCAGCCAGGAGCTGATGACTCTGGAAAGGTGGGTGGCAGCTCTGTGTGTGGATTTCACTCTTCTACTCCGTAGAGGAGGGTGCCAGCCAAGCCGAGGGCCAGCCGTAGTGACAAGAGTGAATTCAGGGACCCCTGGGGGCCTCCTCAATCTTGGAAGCCCCAAGTCTCTCTTTCTCAGGCTGGCTCACTCCCTAGCTGTAGCACTGGGCAAAGGCCAGGTGCTTTTTGAAAATACACCTTTGGGGCAGCCATGACCTGAATGACTCAGAATCTCCGTAGATGTAATGCAGGAATCTCACCTGGGGATCAGCCTATCGGCCACTGCTTTTCGTCTTCCTATGACTCGGTTTACATTACGCCAATGGCAACCTGGAATAAATGCTCTATGACATTTCAAGACACTTCAAGAGGCTAAAATTCCTCTTTTAAACTTTCTCAATGATCATTGTAAATAAAGGCACAATAAAGGCACTTCATCAACTTGTAACCTCTGCTCTTGTGTCTCCCGCAGTCCTGTGGTGTGGATTTTGAGGTGAAGGCATTTTGTGCTCAAGACCCGGAAGAGAAAATCCACAAGAAGTAAAGCCAGCAATTTTTAACGTTTATTTACTGTATGTCATTCATGAAACAGTGCCACGGTTAACCAGACCAAAAGATATTGCTGTGTATTCAAACTTGCTTTATCTTGTTCCTAGGCTGTTAAATGTTGGTGTCCTCTTCCATTCTGATTAGGTTGCAAATCCTTCTCCGCTCTAGTTGTGAAAAGAGGCATGCCTTTGGTTGGCCAGTCTAGTAGATTTGAGATAAGTGGGTGGGGATAATGGTCCCCGATGGTCACCCAATTGCTTGGATCTTTGTGGTCATGAATGACAGGCATGTAGGCTTCCTTTAGAGCGGGGTTGTTTGCCGTCCTTGTGTTTGGAGGGCGAAAAACTTGGGCTCAGATACTGATGAGTTGGAAGGGCAAATGAACCTGGTTTAGATATTGACATCCAGATACTCCTTGACTCGGGATGGCTAACTAGCGGCCAGACATGGGATGCCGTCTCTTTGCTGGGTTTTGGGCTCCTGGCTTCAAGTTAACGTTGCAGTCACAGGTTTTGGTATGGGGAAGGGGGGTATTGTAGCTGCCTCTTCCTCCCCCCAAATATCTGCAAAGTCTGCATATTTTCCAGGCCCTGCTGACCCATCACGCCTGAAAGTATCTCTTCCTTCCTACAGCTTTATTCTCTCCCAAATTAGGGAGGGTCCCTCTTGGGATGCTTTCACTACTCTTCCTCCCTTGGACTTAAATTTCATTCATCAGACTGTTGTCTAAGCTGTGTCTCTCCCTCCTGTCTCCAAAAATCATTTCCACTTGGCCTTCACACTCCAATTCCATCTTCCCTATGGCTATTTTCTCCTTAATCTCCAGGTTGAAACATTTCTGGGAAGTGGGGTGACAGGTAAAGGCTACATGAAGTATTTCCAGCTTCTCTTTAGAGCCCAGGGGATGGATGGAGGGCGGGAGACAGAGACGAAGAGAGAGAGAGAGACACACACACACAGAGACAGAGAGACAGAGACAGAGAGACAGACAGAGAGACAGAGAGACACACACAGAGAGAGACAGAGAGAGAGACAAAGAGAGAGACAGGCACAGAGACAGACACACAGAGGGAGAGAGACAGAGAGAGGGAGACACACACATACAGAGAGAGAGAGACACAGAGAGAGAGAGAGACAGACAGATAGAGACAGACAGAGAGACAGAGACAGAGAGACAGACAGACACCACACAAACAGACACAGAGAGAGACAGACAGTGAGAGACAGAGAGAGAGAGACAGAGGGAAAGAGAGGGAGAGAGAGAAAGACACACACACACACAGAGACAGAGGGAGAGAGACACAGAGACACACAGGGAGAGACAGAGAAAGACAGACAGTGAGAGACAGAGAGACAGAGAGAGAAACAGAGAGAGAGACAGAGAGAGAGAGACAGAGAGAGAGACAGAGGGAGAGAGAGAGAGAGACAGACACACACACACAGAGACAGAGGGAGAAAGACACAAAGACACAGAGAGAGAGACAGAGAAAGACAGACAGTGAGAGACAGAGAGAGAAATAGAGGGAGAGTGAGAGAGACAGAGACACAGAGACAGACACACACACAGAGACAGAGAGACAGAGAGAGACAGAGGGAGAGACACACACACACAGAGGCACACACACAGACAGAGAGAAAATACACAGAGAGAGACAGACTCAAACACAGAGACAAAGAGAGAGACAGAGAGACAATGGGAAACAGAGAGACAGAGAGAGAGAGAGACAGACAGACAGACAGACAGTGAGAGACAGGGAGGCAGGGAGAGAGACACACAGAGAGAGAGACAGAGAGAGAGAGACAGACACACATAGAGATAGAAAGAGAGACAGGGATAGAGACACAGAGAGACAGACAGAGAAAGACAGACAGTGAGAGACAGAAAGACAAACAGACACAGAGAGAGACAAAGAGAGAGACAGACACAGAGACAGACACACAGAGGGAGAGAGACAGAGAGAGGGAGACACACACACACACACACACACATAGAGAGACACAGAGACAGACAGATAGACAGAGACAGACAGAGAGACAGAGACAGAGAGACAGACAGACACCCCACACACAGACACAGAGAGAGACAGAGAGACAGTGAGAGACAGAGAGAGGGGGGGAGAGACAGGGAGAGAGAGAAAGACACACACACACACAGAGAGACAGAGAGGCCGAGGGAGAGAGACACAGAGACACACAGAGAGAGACAGAGAAAGACAGACAGTGAGAGACAGAGAGAGAAACAGGGTGAGAGAGAGACAGAGACAGAGACACAGAGACACAGAGACAGACACACACACACACACACACACACATACACACACAGAGAGAGACACAGAGGCAGGGAGAGGCAGAGAGAGAGACAGAGAGAAAGAGGGAGAGAGACAGAGGGAGAGACACACACACACACAGACAAAGAGAGAGACAGTGAGAGACAGAGACAGAGAGAGAGAGAGAGAGAGAGAGGAGAGGGAGAGAGAGAGAGACACACACACACACACACAGAGAGACAGAGAGACAGAGCGACAGAGACACAGAGAGAGACAGAGAAAGACAGACAGTGAGAGACAGAGAGACAAACAGAGACAGAGACAGAGAGACAGAGAGAGAGACACACACAGAGAGAGACAGAGAGACAGTGTGAGAGAGGGAGAGAGACAGAGAGAGAGACACACACACACACAGAGAGAGAGGGAGACAGAGACATGGAGACACAGACACACAGAGAGAAAGAGACAGAGATAGACAGTGAGAGACAGAAAGAGAGACAGAGTGGGACAGGGAGAGAGAAAGATACACACAGAGACAGAGGGAGAGACACACAGACACACACACACAGAGAGACAGAGAGAGAGACACACACAGAGAGACAGAGAGAGACACACACAGAGACAGAGGGAGAGACACACAGAGAGAGACACACACACAGACATACAGACACACACACAGACCCCCCCGGATTCCCTCTCCTGCCTCTCATTGGGGCTCTGGAGGGCTCAACCTCCGTTTCCTCTGCTTCCAGGAACTCAGTGCGGCTGGTGATCCGGAAGGTGCAGTTCGCCCCCACCCTCACGGGCTCCTCGCCCAAAACTCAAATAACCAGGCAGTTCATGATGTCGGACAAGCCCCTGCATCTCGAGGCGTCCATGGACAAAGAGGTCAGTGTCGCTGCCACCTCTTCTCTGTTGATTTTGGGCAGATGGTCTCTGTCCTCGAAAAGGGCCAACTCGCCAACTCAATTCAACAGTTCAGATTTATGATTTCAGATGATTTAAAAACTGTTTTAATTTTAGTTATTCACATTTCATTTTGTCCCTCCTTTGACATCCTTTCTTTAATGATTATATCCCACCATTTCTTCGATATTAGAGTAATTCTTGTTCCATGGCAAATTGTCCCACAGCAAATTGTCCGTGGCGAGTTGGCCGTGGCGAGTTGTCCTACCTAGATCCTCTGTCCTGTCCCTCTGTCCTGCTTTCAGACAGGTTCAGATTCTGTCCTTGAAGCTCTGTTTGGTAATCCCAACTCTTGGCTCCTGGTTCATTGAAACTGCAGGGCCTTCTAGAATACGTGCCCTTTTCACAGATGCTACTTCGTCATCAACTTTTTCTGATTTCACCACGTTTATTGCCTTCCCAAGATTGGATTTCTTCTAATCGTAGTTCGATAGGTTTGCAGTGTAGCATCAAAAGATTAGAAGGGAAAAAGGAAAGAGGGCAGAGCAGTTTGCCCAGCGGTGCCTCCTCTCCACCATAACAGGATGCTTAATTTCTATCTGATTTTAGTAACCTATTCTCATTTCAGATTTATTACCATGGGGACCCAATTGTAGTGAATGTGGACATAAACAATACCACCAACAAGATTGTAAAGAAAATTAAAATATCAGGTGAGGCACAAATTAAACAAGCCATGGAAGCAGCCCATTCATGGTGGAATCATCCTTTGCCCATTTGGGCCCTCAGTCCACCTTCTTCTTTTAACCTTTTGCGTCGCCCAGTAATTCTTCATCTGAGCTGGTCACCGGATGAAGGTTGGAAACTCTGCCTTATGATGTTCAATGGCTTTAACAGTCATGCCTTGGGGGCGGTGTGTGTGTGTGTGTGTATAGGTGTAGGAGAGCCAAAGAGTTTGTGGCCTTTGTGGTGACCCTAAGCTTATCCCAGTTAAATTCCGGCCAAAGATATTCAGGCAGTCATAGTTTAGACAATATGATCAGGTCCCTTCCTGGTCCATTTCTATTTAATTGCCGCCTTGGTTCTCTGCAAGGTTGGATACTTTAGGGTGGGGTTCACCAGATCTATACGGTTTCTGGATCACATCCTCCCAGTGATCTGGCAGGCAGGACTGCAGAAGCCTAGTCAGTCGTTGACGAAAGAGGTAGCTTATCCCTGTCCTTAGGTTTGGGTTTTGCCTCAGCTGTCTTAGGAAGTTTGTAGGGTCATAAATGAGCATCACAAAAGATCCCATATCATCCTTATACCAGAACTTAACGTTCTTTAACATTTTCCCATTTATTTTAATATCTTTATAAACAATCTAAGATACTGCAATTCATCTACTTGCTCTAGTTTATTAACTTTTATGTATAACTTGAAATCACAAACTCCATTTTTCCTCTGAAAAATCTTGGCCTTTGATTTTTCAGATCTACACTTTTGATTGCAGCATCATTCAATCTAGCATTTGTTGCCAGTTATCTGGGTTCCCCACCACCAACACAATTGTTTGCTTACAAAAGTACAAATAGGTTCATTTCATAGGGCTGGAAAAGGACCTCCAGGTCTTCTAGTCCTCAAGGCAGGAGACCTTATACCATCTTGGTCAAGGGGTTGTCCAGTCTATTCTTGAAAACCTGCAGTGACGGAGGTTCCTCCAATTTACACATCTCTACCACCATCATCAACTCTTATCAGTGCACTAGACCAGAGGTGCCCAACCTCTGGTCCATGGGCTGGCCTCAGTCCATGGCGTGCCAGAAACCGGGCTGCACAAACAAGCAAAGCCCCAACCATGGGATGCAGGCAGCATATGAAACACGCTCCCTTCAGTCCACAGAAAATCTTCTCTCCATGGAACTGGTCCCTGGTGCCCAAACGTTTGGGGGCCACTGCACTAGACAACCAAAAAGACATTGTACATCATTGCTTCTTTCCCTGCTCGGTTTATATCACAGATTGAACACTGCATGTATTCCAAAACACACAACTTCCATCATTCGTTGTGCATTACAGCCCTAACTCTAATCCCTAATCCCATCTTCACATTAGTGTGAACCAGTGGTGGGATTCAAATTTTTTTTTTTTTTACTACCGGTTCTGTTGGGCATGGCTTGGTGGGCATGGCAGGGGAAGGATACTGCAAAATCTCCGCTCAGAGGTAGGATTTGCTGGTTCTCCAAACTACTCAAAATTTCCGCAATTGGTTCTCCAGAACTGGTCAGAACCTGCTGAATACCACCTCTGGCGTGAACCATTTCATAACTAGAGCTCAGGCAGTTTATTATACAGCATGCAGAACACGTGAATGTGGTTCTGGAAAAAGCATCCGTGGATCCTTCACTAATCTTGTAATCTTCCACCAACAACCACCACCGTCCCGTTTTGAGATGTTTTCCTTTGCCAAGTACATACATTGTAAGCTCACGCTTAAATCGCATATTCAAAACGGATCTTTTTCTAAGAAGATATTCACCAAACAGTCACCATTCTCGTTCATTGTTGGTTATCTGAATGACTAAATCAGGTTTTTTGACCCATGATTCACTGCTTACATTCCACCAACTAGAAGGTTCATGTAGTGTACTGACAGAATAGCAGAGTTGGAAGGAACCCGGGAGATCTTCTAGTCCACCCTCCCACTCATATTGACACACTCAAAATATGTGGGTGCTCCATCACTGGAGGGTTTTAAGAAGAGATTGGACAGCCATTTGTCCAGAAAGGTATAGGACCATGATGATGAACCTATGGCATGCATGCCACAAGTGGCACGCAGAGCCAGTTGTGTGGGCATGCGAGCCCCAGCCAAACTTTCACGCACTGCGCATGTGCGTGCCTCCCAGATGATTTTGGCCTGTTTGAAGCCCCCTTTGGCCTCCCAGAGGCTCAAGGGGAGCCTCTGCAGCCTTTGGAGACTGAAAAACAGGCACGTTTTGTCACTTCCTATATTTCTGGAAATACCAGAAGTGACGAAACGGGCCCGTTTTTCAGCTTCCAAAGCCTCCCAGAGGCTTCCCTCGAGCCTCTGGGAGGCCCAAAAAGACCTCAAAGAGGCCAAAATCAGCTGGGAGGCATGCATATGTGCAGTGCTGGAAATGGGGCGGCGGGAGGGGGATCGTGCGTGCATGCTCAGGGAGCGTGCCCCCCCCAAGCGCATTGCCTTCTGGGTGTTGGCATGTGAGCGTGCTCGCGCAAATGCACAATTTTTGGCACAGGAGCCCAAAAAGGTTAGCCACCACTGGTATAGGATCTTCTGTCTGAGCAAGAGATTGGACTAGAAGACCTCCGAGGTCCCTCTCCATTCTATTATTTTGTTATTCTGAAATGTTAAACCATCAGGGACATGGTTCCACCTGCATGATTGATAAACTTGTGATATCTGCGTAAAATCCCCCGCTCCCTACAACCTTAGGGGTTTACTCCTGTGTCTCCCTTTTTCTCTCCAGTTGAACAGCTCACAGATGTGGTTCTCTATTCCCTCGATAATTATGTGAAGATGGTCTGCTCAGAGGAATTTGTGTAAGTGGCCTGTCTTTGGCAGGTGGGAGTCGAGGAGGGCAGTGGGCCAGCCTCGGGAGAACGTTCTCTTGGGGGCAGCGAAGGAACCTTGGAGCTCTTGCAACCCTGAAGAGAGTTCCAGAAATGAGGACACACACAGCTTCTCCCTTCCCGAAAGTCCAAAAAGTACGATGTCTTCAGCAAAGTCCCCGAGCGATGGGGGAGGAGAGAGAGTCCCCTAGGCCAGGGGTCTCCAACCTTGGCAACCTGGCCAGCTGGGGAATTCTGGGAGTTGAAGTCCTCCAGGCTTAAAGTTGCCCAGGTTGGAGAGCCCTGGCCTAGGCAACGCAATCATAGTTGGGGTAAGGGGAGTAAAGGAATGTGGGAGTCATTGGAGGGGTGGCGGTTTTTTTATTTTTAAAATTTAAAGGTTACTATATGATAAAATAGAAATAAAAATTGAAAAATAGCAATAGCATTTAGACTAATATAGCTCTTCACAGTGCTTTACAGCATCTCTAAGCAGTTTACAGAGTTTGCTGGCTGGGGAATTCTGGGAATTGAAGTCCTCCCGGATTAAAGTTGCCCAGGTTGGGGACCCCTGGACTAGTCTAACCTTCTGCTCAAATTGACACACTCAAAAGAAGCAGATCATCTGTTTGTCTTCTGCTTTGCCCTGAAACATGCTACACGTGTGTTTGATTCGTGTTTGAAAAGGAGAGCGTGGGTTCTTTTAGACAGTTTTGAAGATGGAATCTGTACAGTTGCGTGTCATGTGGAGATATGAAAGCCTGTGACCAGGGAAAAGGTCACTCCTGAATTGAGGAGTGAAAAAATGGAGGAAGCAGCTGTTTTTGGCGATCTGGATCGTTCAGAAGCTTAAAGTAGGGGATCCTGAAATGGTTTGATTTGGATGAGTCGGGGGATAATCCCAGTGAATTCAGGGAAGTCTCATGAAATTGTCTGTCTTGATGCACCGGAGGGAACCTGTCCCTTTCGCTTTTTCCAATGCATACGCACACAGTAATGCTCCTCCTTTGCATGCACAAGGTGCCCACAGAATGGGAGTGCAGACCTGTAAATCACATATCCCTTGATTAAGGTCTGAATATAACCTCCTGCCTAAGCAGGGGGTTGGACTAGAAGACCTCCAAGGTCCCTTCCTAACTCTGTTATTCTAAACATATTTATAACTTGCTTTGTCTATTTCTCTTCTGGGGAAAAATGATTTTCTCCACCGGTGCCAAGCTAGAGTTTTTGCAAGCCTTGGCTGAGCCTACCAGCTTCTTGTCCACTGATCTTGTCTTGCCTTCCCTGTAGGGAGAACGTGGCTGCAAACTCCACTTTCTCCAAAACGTTCACGGTGACTCCCTTGTTGAGCAACAATCGTGAGAAACGTGGTTTGGCTCTGGATGGCAAGCTCAAACACGAGGACACCAACCTGGCTTCCACCACCATGTAAGAGGAAGAATCTGCCCCTTCTCCCTCCCTCCCTCCCTTCCTCCCTCCCCCTGGATCTTTTGCTCCTCAGCCCTTCCAACGTCTCCCCTTCTTCCTTCCTAGTCTGAGGCCTGGGATGGACAAAGAAGTTCTGGGCATCCTGGTTTCCTACAAAGTGAAAGTCACCTTGGTGGTATCGAGAGGAGGGTAAGTCTTTTTCCCCAGAAGAAGAGCATGGAAAAGCCCCCTTTGGATTCTGCCCCAATGCCTCTTTTTCCCTCTGTTCCCCTCTCCCCACACTTTCCCTTGGGGAACTCAGCTCCAGGCTGTCAGGATTCCGGCAGTTAGCCCCATTTAAATCACGAGTCTTGAGCCAAACTTCCAAAACTTCAAAAGGATTTATTGGGAGTTAACATGCCGGCACTGCCTGAGTGTAGCCGGCTCTGAGACACATAATTCACTGTCACCCTTGACCCTGGTTTCCTCCCCCTCCCAATTCCCTGGACGTATCGTAATTCATATTCTCCAATGGGACACGTCCATAGCCCAGAGTCATCAATCAGGCTCTCCAGTTAGAATTTTGTGCGGCAGAAACTTCGGTCACCTGTTTACTATCTTTGAAAAACATTTATGGAATGCGGTTTCTGTTTGCAAGCTGCTGCACTGCTCCCCTCTCCCTTTCTGTTGGCAACTCTAAAAAGACCATAGAAATATTTTATGAGTTGACACAGGTGGCATTGGGGCATTGGTGGGTGCTGGGGGGGGGGTTGGGAGTTTCCATGGCTTTGAGTGGCAATCTGCCCAGAGCCTTAGGCCTTTTCTTCCTTTGCTCGGTTCCTGGCAGGTTCTTGCCTGGTATTTTGATTCTGCTTCATTCATACGACCTGCTAGGTCAAGTACAGGAAGTCCTCAACTTGCAACCGTTCATTTAGGGACCGTTTCGAAGTTACAACAGCACTGAAAAAAGTGACCAATTATGACCGTTGCAACATCCCCATGGTCAGATGATCAGAATTCAGATGCTTGTCAACGGACACATATTTATGATGGTTGCAATGTCCCAGGGGTGTCACCTGATCCCCTTTGGCGACCTTCTAAAGCAAAGTCAATGGGGAGAGGCCAGATTCACTTAACAACTGGGTTACTAACTTTAATAGCTGCAATGATTCACTTAACAACGGTGGCAAGAAAGATGGAAAATGGGGTCAAATTCATGTAACAATTGTCTCACTCAGCAACAGAAAGTTTGCGCTCAATTGTGGTCATAAGTCGAGGACTTCCTGTACACATAGGGGCAGCCTTTGGTTTTAAACATTATCACAACTGATCTATATTAACAACGTGATATTGACATTAAATTAAAGGAGAAAAACTTGGGGAAAATAATCTCAAGAAATTGCTCAAGAGCCCTTCTCTTCCCTGTCTATTTGCTCAAGACCAGCAAACCCTCATTCAAATATTCATCCGCAGTCTTGAAAGATCTTCCAGTATTGTCTGGTGGTTATTCTCTCACTTTAATAGCCCATCGTTCTTGGTCAGTTTGAAGCCCAGCTAGCTTCAGTTGATCTTTAAACAATGACCACCGGGTCAGCCTTTCTTAGGACTCAGGTGGGAGACCCACAGGACATTCCAGGGGGATAGACTAGATGGGAAAAATTCCCTGAAAAAGACAGAAGTAAATTGGTTTGTATGTTATTAACCCACCACCCAAAGCAGGTCAGAAAGTGATCAGGCAAACACACGAAGGATTTCATTCCTCCTTTGTGTCTAAATTGGACAGAAATTGGAGATTGGAGGCTGAACCCCAGCAATTTACTGGCAAAAAATTAGCACTGAAGAGTTGCTGTTTCTGAGAGGCAATTTGGTTTAGGGGTGAAGGTGCCAGGCTGGAAACCAGGAGACGGGGAGTTCTAATCCCGCCTTAGGCATGGAAGCCAGCTGGGTGACTTTGGGCCAATCACTCTCTCAGCCCAGCCCACCTCACAGGGTTGTTGTGGGGGAAATAGGAGAAGGAAGGAGTATTGGGGATGTTCATTGCCTTGAGTGGTTTGTAAGAATAATACAGGCAGAAAAGAAATAAATAACAACATAAATATATGAATAAAATATCTCCCCTTTCCTATATGTGAAGTGCTCTTTGTGTATTCCATGTTGAGCCTTTCTTCTTTTCACAGCATCCTGGGAGATCTCACATCAAGGTAAGTATGCAGTTATTGATCAGTAAATTAGTTTATTCCCGGTTGTTTTGAAAGATGCCTGCCTTAAGCTTTGTGGGCTGTGCTCTTGAGTGTGTGCTGCCACGCTGCGATACCTTTGAGGTTGGTGGCAGGGTGGCATTCAAATGTTTAACAACCGGTTCTGTGGGTGTGGCTTGGTGGGCGTGGCTTGGTGGTCATGTTATTGGCTGGGCGTGGCCAACTCAATATCACTCACATCGAGGCACGCATCTCCTCGCCTGGCCTCTCATGACTGTGAGGATGCTGCAACAGTGTGAAAAATGGTCATAAGTCACTTTTTTTCAGTGCCATTGTAACTTTGAATGGTCACTCCACACAAGCAAAGTACCAGCAAAGCAGGGGGGAAAAAAAACTCCAGAGAAGTTCCAGAGACAGGAAGTCTAGTCCTGCCAAGAATGTAATAAGGGTTAACAGAGAGGCAGTTTCTGTCAGCAACACCAGAATGTTTCCTTCCTGCCTTCCTTACAGGATTAGGCCAGTAGTTTCTTCTAACAACCGGTTCTCCGAACTGCTTAGAACGTTAACAGCCGGTTCTAGCAAATAGGTGCGAACTGGTAGAATCCCACACCTGCTTGGTGGGTTATTGGAATGCCAGTAAGCTGGCTTTCAGGGTAGTCCCTAGATTAGTGATTGTGCTTGCATAGAAGAGTGTGAACAATTTGGGCTGTAATTCCTGGTCAGAATGTACCAAAATGTGCCATTCCTGCCCTCACCATTAGCAGGGAATACCCCCCATGGCATAGAGCAGTGTTGGCTAACCTTTTTCAGCTTCCATGCCGATAATTACGCTCGTGCTTGTGTGCCAGCATCCAGAAGGCAATGCATGCTGCGCCCCCATGCCCCTTGCACATGCACACGTGATTCCCCCAGCCACATGCTGTGTGCATGCACTTTTTATTCCCATGTGCACTGCATTTCTCTCTGCATGCACGCGTGGCCCGCACACGCCATGCATCTGTGCATGTGTATGCGATCCCCCCGTGCGCCGCACATCTGTGCATGTGAACCCCGTTGTGCATCTCTGCATATGCACGTGCGTCTCCTGCATGCCAGATACCTGACAATCAGCTGTCGGACAGCACAGTGGGGCTCTTCTGGGCAAGCTCTCGCGTGCTGGCAGAAGTGGCTCTGTGTGCCATTTCTGGCACTCGTGCCATAGGTTTGCCAACAAGGGCATAGAGGCAGAGTGAGGAGGTTGGGGAGGAACCTGGGCCAGTCGTGGAGTCTGGGGAAGGCTCTGACAAGTGCCCTGCATTGGAAGCAGAGATGGGGCCAGGGCTGTCTGACAGTTATCATCTGCCTTCGGAGTCAGAGATCAGTTGGGCAGAAGAACAGCTGGAGCCTGTTCCCAATGTGCACATGCGCAGAGCTGCCAGAAGGGAACAATGAAGGAGCAAGGGAGTAAAGGCAGACTTGGACAGTGAGGAGGTTGGGGAGGAACCTGGGCCAGTCCTGGAGTCTGGGAAAGGCTCGGATGAGTGCTCTGCGTCAGAGGCAGAGATGGGGCCGTCTGACGGTTATCAGCTGCCTTTGGAGTCAGACATCCGTGAGGCAGAACAACATGTGTATTTTTGTTGTATATTCCATTGATTTTTACAAAAAAAATACCCCTTTATTTATTATTGGGTTTCTTTTCGTTCTGCTGCTTATGGCCCAGGGTCATAATTTCAGTCAGTTAACAAATGCCTACATAAAACAAATGCACGTGTCAAAACGTAAATGAATCCTGCATTAAAGAAAATTTTCTGCCTCCTTTGGACAAATTAATGTGTTTTGTTTTTCAGCGATGTCTCTGTTGAGATGCCGGTTATTCTGATGCACCCTAAACCCCCCGAAAGTAAGTGCTGTCTAGGAAGCGCCCCTGCCTTGCTGTCTCAAGACATTTTCAAGGCTTTGGGAAAAGGCCAGGCTCTGGGAAATGCTCCAGTCCCCCAGGCTGGAATCAGCCGCCTGCCCCCCTCCTCCTTCAGTGCTGGGCAAAATCCAGGGGCCACTGATGGAGGAAGGGGGGTGGGGGGTGAGAGGGGCCTGTCTTCAGGAGCTGGGCCCAAAGCAAGGCAGCCAATGCCTGCCTTTGGGGAGGATTTCATGCTGCTCTTAGAAATGGGCATTGGAAGGAGGAGGTTTATAGCAGGGGTCGCCAACCTTTTGGACCAAAGTCATAATTTTAAACCCCGCGGACTACTAATATGAATTTTGACTGACAGTGGCTTGCTGACAGTGGGAGAGAGAGAGAGAGATGGTGTTCTGTGATCCAAATTAAGAATGATCGGTCAGTACGAATACGGGGTGGGGATTTTCCTGCAGGCATTTTTGGGGGGATTTTCCCAGGGTCTCTTTCTGCAGTGGCCAAAGTTGAGAGATGCTGGGCTAAAGCAAGGATTCTCAACCTTAGCAAGTTTTTTTTTTCATTTATGAAAATGAAAAAAATAAAATAAACGAGGTTCTTTCCCCAGGCCTGGCCTTTCCACCACTGGACCCTCCCTCATCTACTGTGCAGCCCCCTCTCAGTCGACTCTTCCCCCCCACCCCCTACCAGTTTTTGTTCATTTTGGTGCCGTGGGAGAGAACCTGACCACATATTTAAATGGCACCACTGATGCTCCAGAATGGAGTGGTTCTGATACCAGCACCCTAAGGTAAACAATAACAGCCCCCCATCAACCAACCCTCCACCAAACGACACACACACACACACCCCACACCCCACCACGACCACCAACAACAAGAGAGTGCCTCTAACTGCCTGAGCCCAATGCTGGGGAAGTCCTAGCAAAATGCTAAATTCCTTGAATAATCTCCTTTTTTTGTCCCTGGCCCCACCGACAAGAGCTGTTTTGGGAGGGGCTAATCCCATCAGGCTGCACCAGGGTGAAGGTTGACTAGAGTTTTCAGTACCTGTAAGGCTGCAGGCCCCCATTGGCCCCCTGAATGATCCAACTGTCCAGCATTTCAAAAATGTCCAGAGAAGTTGGACCTGCCTGCTTGGTTACTCTGTGTGTGTGTGTGTGTGTGTGTGTGTGCGTGCGTGTGTTGCACATAGCCAGCTAATAGGTATAGGTGGGCAGGGATTTTTTCTTGGATAACGTTGTCATGATTAATGTGACTAAATAGCATCTGCGTTTCTCTTTCATCTTCTGCCTCTTCCTGATTGACAGTAATATCCAGGTAAGAAAAGAGGGCTGCACACTAGAATTGGCAGCGTGTCATTATGGATAATTCATTCTCCAAAATAAATTTAGCTCTGACAAAAACTCACCGTTGTTAAGAATTGGGGATTCTTCTGACTACCCCAAAATGTACTTTTATGCAATTTTGCAGAATTTCAACTTCCATGAAAAGTTAATTAATTGGGAAGCTTATGATAGTGCCGTGTTTCACTGTAGAAGGAACATGTGGCAATCTTCTTGTACATTTTTTTCCCCAGCTAGTTTTTAGATCAGAGTTTCTCAACCTTGGGAACTTGAAGGTGGGTGAACTTGAATCCCCAGAATTCCCCATTGTTGGCTGGGGATCAAGTTGCCAAGGCTGAGAAACATTTCTTTAGAAAAACCCACCCCCCTAAATCATATTTATATATGCCTATATTTTGAACGAGTATCTGAAACTGCTGGGTTTTGGTTTCCTCTTCCATCCCTTGTGGTGGTCCCATATCATCATCTGCCTGGTGGATTGGCCTGTTGTGTCCAGCCTGTCATTCCTCCCTCCCTGTTCTGACCCAAACCTTGTTCCAAGGAAACAGACACTTAACAGAGGTAACAGCAAAACCTTTTAATTCTTTGCGAATTCCGTTCCTTCACGGTTGAAAGGCTGTTCCAAACTCATTGTCTCTGATAAGAACGAGCCTTGCCAAGGTTGTGCAAGGCTGCCAAGAACGCTAGATAAAGTTGCCAAGAAATATTTCAAACACAAAGAGTCTCCAAACACAAACGAAGAGAGTCCGAACTTCCACAAGGCTTGAAGTGCAAGAACTTCTTTGCTTCCTGCAAAGAATGTCAGTTTCTCAGCTGGCTTTTATCTCCTCAGGGAGGGGCCATTACCTTGCAGCCTTACTCCCGAGTCGCCCGTGCTGCTGCAGCTGCTC
Source organism: Notechis scutatus (assembly GCF_049901735.1). Classification (NCBI taxonomy): domain Eukaryota; kingdom Metazoa; phylum Chordata; class Lepidosauria; order Squamata; family Elapidae; genus Notechis; species Notechis scutatus. The sequence goes on along the minus strand of NC_142018.1, from coordinate 3,787,629 downwards.
TTTCCTTCGAGCAGCCCTGGGCGCACTTCCATTGGGCACAGGCTCCTCAAGGGCCTCTTCCTCACTGCTGCCAGCCACCACCATCTCCGAAGGCAGCACTCCACTCCCTGATGGTCCTGGCCCCATCCTTGCATCACATGCAGGCCCCTCACCTGAGTCCTCGCTCTCCGAGACCTCAGCTGTCCACACCTGCTGCCGGCGAACCACAACACTCCCCCCCTGCCCATCTGGGAGAACAGACTTCCACTAGCAGAACCCAAAGACCTCTCACCCCCTCGGACCCCAAGAACCAGGGAGGAGGGGAGGGCACCCCAAAGATCTGAGAGCTGGACCTTTCAGCTCTGCTTCCTTCCAGTCTCCTCAGTATTTGCACCGGAGCTGGAGCTCTGGGCTCAGCAAATAGGTGGGCCTGGCTGCGCACGGAGCAGCGGGAATTCCTAGTCTGTCCTGTCCTGGGCAGAAGAATTCAGGAGGGAAGGAGGGCTTGAGTGCAAGACCCGAGACTGATTCTATCACAGCTTGGACTCTCATTTTGAAACCTGCCTTTCTTTTTTCCTGTGGTTTCCAGCGATGATATTTTGGTTGAGGACTTCGCCCGCCAGAAACTCGGAGAAGGGGAAAGTGATGAAGAGCAGGCGGAGGAAGGAGGGAAAAGCTAATGATCAACTGTCTTCAGTAGGGGCCACTCAAAGAGTTTCAAAGCGGAGATTATTTAGGGCATTTTCATGAGTTCCGTGCATTTTACCTTAATCTTTCAGTATCGTGTTTGTAATGTGATAATTCCTCGTGAGCCTGTTTTCCCCCGCTGTGTTTAATGCGCTTTGCAAAAGACTTGCTGTACTCCGAAGCTTTCCCCCCATGCATGAAAGCATGAAGGGGGCAGCCATCCAGGCACCAAGGTGGCTCCTCCACCCCTTCATTTTGCCTGCTTCCTTTTCCCCAAGCCCAGCCTTCCAACCGCTGGACCCTTCCTCATCCAATAAACAGCACCCCCCCTCAATCCACTCTTCCCACCCACCCCCAGTGGATTCTGATCATTTTAGTGCAGTTGGAGCAGACCTGACAACCCTTTCCTAAGAATTATTGGCATTATTGGAAAAAGAAAGCTGGTTATCCAGATATCCTGTGATTGTGTGAATAAATGTTATTCTATCAAAATGCTTGGCTGGACATGTGTTTATGTTTAAACTCAGTTACTGATGACTGAATCATAACCTCTGCTGGAAGTTGGCTGCAAGCTCTCTCTACCCTGGCATTTGAAATTCCCTCCTGTCAGCTTGTGGTTATGCCCCAGTGTTTCTTGATTTTTTGCTTAATACTGAAAATACTGCCTTCTTGAACCGTGTCTCCAACCGTGGCCACTTTAAGACTTTATTTATTTATTTTATTTGGTTTGTCAATTGCTTACAAGATAATAGGTATAAGTAAAAACTTAGCTATGAATACATGGATACATATAAGAAAAATAAAAGACACAATAGGACAGGGACCTACCTACTTATGCACGCCCCCCTACAGGCCTACAGGGATGAGGTCAATATTAGACAGTCTAAGGTTAAAGGTTTTTGGGGTTGGGGGAAGAAACCACAGAGTCAGGTAGAGTATTCCAGACATTGACCACTCTGTTGCTGAAGTCGTATTTCCTGCAATCAAGTTTGGTGCAATTGACCTTGAGTTGGTATCATTTGCTCTTGTGCTGTTATGGTTGAAGCTGAAGTATTCGTTGACCAGTAGGACATTGCAATGTATGATTTTATATACTATACTTAGATCGGACCGAAGGCGGCGTAGTTCTAGGTTGTCTAGGTCTAGAATTTCAAGTCTGGTGGGATAAGGTATTCTGCAACAAATAGAGGAGTGGAGAACTCTTCTCGTGAAATATTTCTGGACTTTCTCAACTGTGCTAATATCAGATACGTAATGTGGGTTCCAGACTGATGAGCTGTATTCGAGTACTGGTCTAGCAAATGTTTTGTATGCTCTAGTTCAGGGGTGGGCAAACTACGGCCCGGGGGCCACATCCGGCCCGTTGGTCTGTCCAATCGGCCCGCCCCTGAAAAAAAATCACTGCCATTGGTCTGTCCAATCCGGCCCGCCCCTGAAAAAAAATCGCTGGGTGTGGCGTATTGCCCTGTGCCGCATGGCCCCAAAGCTGCAAAAACAGTGCGGGAGCGATCTAGGGGTAGGAAAGAAAAGAAATTTGCAAAGGCCTCGGCTGGGAGTTGAAATCACCTTCGAGTGCGACCTCTCCGAAGGTGAGTCCCGCCCGATCCCCTTTTTTTCCGGGGCTTCCAGGCTTAAACTTTGCAAAGGCAAAGCTTGCAGGCTGGAGCGTCTTCCCGCCGAGGAGCGGGAAGGGTTCCACCCGGCGGGCGGGCGGGCTGCTTGGAGCCACCTAAAGCTAGGCTGCTGCTGGTGCAGCCTTGCCCTGCCTTGGTGCCCGTTCCCGGCTTGGCGGTCCTGCTCGGCGGCACTTTAAAAGCCTGCTCCCAGCACCCGAGCAACTTCCCAGCAACTTTCGGCTTCGTTTTAACTCACGGGCGCCAGGCATGATATTCCGCTCTGAAAAAAAATCGGGCCGGCCAAAGAGACCCCCGCTGCGCGCTCGGGGAATGCCCGCTGCTTTCCCTCGCCGGGGCCGGGCGGCGGCATGTTGCACGGAGGCTGGTCTGTGGCTGGCCCAGCTCCCTTTTCCTGCCACTCAGCGGCCTCCGCCGCACCGCCCGGGCTCCGCTCAGGTATCCGGCTGGGGCTGTCAGGAGTTGCACCGCCGGCGCAGCTCCACGCGCTCAGTCCGCATTGCCTCGGGAAGGAAAGGCAAAACCAGGAGCCGCTGCTGCCGTTGCAAAGCACCGCCGCGGCTCTTCCTTTTGCCTTTCCTTCCCGAGGCAACGGGACTGGGGCCGCGTGAGCTGCGCCGCGGTAGCAACTCCTGACTCAGGGGCCTCCGAGGGGAGGGAAGGAGGAAAAGGGGGGAAGGGTGGGGGCGATTCCCAAAAATCTTGTGCTGACCTGGCCCGTCTGTCAAATTTTAAAAGTCAATGCGGCCCCGAGCCAAAATGTTTGCCCACCCCTGCTCTAGTTAGTAGTGTAATATTACCAGAGAAAAAGCTACGTAAGATTAGGTTAACAACTCTTTAATGCCTTTTTGGCAATGTAGTTACAGTGGGCTCTAGCACTTAGGTCATTTGGGATGAGTTCTCCAAGGTCCTTGTGACAGAGTTTAGATCATCAACAAGGTCTTGACTATTCAGCCTGTATTTTATTTTCTGATTTTTTTTTTTGCCAATATGTAAGACAGAGCATTTATTTGTTGAGATTTGAAGTTGCCATTTGTTTGACCATTCTGATACATAGTCGAGGTGTTTTTGAATGGTAGCAGTATTGTCTGTGGTGTTGAATAGCTTTACATCATCAGCGAAGAGAATGCAGTTTCTCTTAATATGATCACAGAGGTCATTTATGTAGAGTATGAAGAGAGTTGGTCCTAAAACACTGTCTTGGGGGACACCACTGTTGACAGGTACAGAATTTGATAGGACGCTGCCAATTTTGACCATTTGTTGTCTGTTTGACAGTAATGCTTCTATCCAGTTATGCAGGTGTCCAGAAATACGATTGTAGTTTTAGGAGTAGTTTGTTGTGTACCACTGAATCAAAGGCTTTACAGAAGTCTATGTAGATTGCGTCTATTGCTTTGCCCTGATAGAGTTGTGTAGTCCATGTGTTTTTGCAGTGTAAGAGTTGCAGATTACAGGACAGTTTTTTCCTGAAATCAAATTGTTTATTAGAGAGTAGGTTGTTTGTCTCTAAGTGGAGGATGATGATTGGTTAATAATTGATTCCATGACTTTACAGGTGACGCAGCATAAAGAGATTGGTCTGTAATTTTCAACTAGGCTGGGGTCTCCCTTTCTGAAGATGGGGATGACTGTGGCTTGTGACCATAGTTTTGGCAAGGAGCTGGTCCTGAAAGATTTTTCAAAGATTATGCTTAGAGGTTCAGCTATGGCAGTGGAAAGCTTTTTAAAGAAGTAGGCACATATTCCGTCCGGTCCAATAGATAGAGATGGTTTTAGATTGCGCAGTGCTTTTTCAACAGTGTCTTCTGTAAAATCGATATGTATTAGATCATTGTAGTTGTCTGTGGTTCAACTAGGAAATATTGGGCATGATCCATTGCTGTTTACAAATACTGAGCCAAAGAATGTGTTAAAGTGGTTTGCTTTGATGGTGTTGTCGTTGCAGTCTTTACCATTAGGTCCTTTCAGGGGTGGGATGGACCTTGAGTCTTTTAGTTTGTTGTTTACAAAATTTTAGAAAGCACGAATGGAATTGGTGTGTAGAAGGTTTTCCTCTTGTTTAATGTGATAATTGGTGCATTCGGTTTTTATCTGGTGGCATAGATTTTTGTATCGGCTTTTGAAGTTGGCAACATGACCAGATTTGTTTTTCCACCAAAGTGATCTCTTTTTGGATTGAAGCTTCCTTATTGTTATGGGTAATCTTTTTTTTTTCTGGTTTTGGGAGTTGTTATTGGTATATATAGTTTGATGACTCTTTTGACTTCAAGTAAAAATATGTTGTAATGGTCTTCAACAGTATTGCATCCAGAGAATAGAAATTGCCAATCGAGGGATGAGAGATCGTTGTTTATAAGATCATAGTTGCCTTTTTTGAAGTTATAATTGGGGATTCTGTCGTTGTGATGATTTTTGTGTGGACGTATGTTGAGACAAAAGTCAATCATGCTGTGGTCACTGTTGGAAAAGGGTTCTTTAATTTAATTTAATTTAATTTAATTTAATGAGTTCCTAGCTAGCTTTGCTTTGCTGAACTTTGCTGGTTGAGGAATTCTGGGAGTTGAAGTCCACAAGTCTTACAGCGGCCAAGGTTCCAGACCCCAGTTCTAGAACATTATTCTCAGTGGTGGGATTCAAATATTGTTGCCATCGGTTCAGTGGGCGTGGCTTGGTGCACACTTTGCACAGGTGCAGAGGCGTTCTAACTCGCCTCCTGCAAACCTGCACGATTCTGGTTGCTCCAGCAGCTGCCACGTGGTGCTATTCTGTGGCGCGCAAAGCAGCTGCGCTTCAAATTTAGTGGATAAAGGTGAGTATGGAGCCTGGACGGCAGGTGGGCCCAACAGCAGAGCGGTGGAGAGAATCGGTTCCGTCTCTGCTGCTCATTGCTGCTACCAGCTCTACAGAACCGGTCAGAACCGGTCGAATATCACCACTGATTATTCTCATCCCCTTTTCCCTTCTATCCTTCCAGGCTGCACATAGCCAGTCCTTGTAATCTCTCTGATATGTTTTGTTCCTCAGACTTTGCACCATTTTTTCCCCATCTCTGGACTCAACTCAGTCTTATCAATACCTTAAAAAAATATTTAAAAAGATCCCTCTCCCAGTTACTGCTATTGAGTCAGGTGCCACCCATTCTATGCATCTAGTTTTTTCCCCCCTTGCGTAAGTGTAAAACCTTACTTTTCTCACTGGTGAATTTCATTTTGTTGGATAAGGCCCAGTCTTCAAGTCTATCTATCAAGGTCCTTCTGGATCTTGAAACTATCTTCTAAAGTGTTGGCTATTCCTGTCAGCTTGGTGTGTCTGCAGATTTGATGAGTTATCTTCATTTATTCCTTCATTCTAGATCATTTATGGGGGAAAAATAATCCTTAGAGATAGACTGGTGGAGACATGCCACTCATGGAAAAAAAACATCCAACCCAGGCCAGGCCAGCCTCCCTGCTGGACCTAAGCAATCCATTTCAAATTGTGGGTGCTCTGGGGTTTTTAAAAGAAGAGATTGGACAACCATTTGTCTGGAATGGTATAGGGGTCTCTTATTTAAGCAGTGGGTTGGACTAGAAGACCTCCAAGGTCACTTCCAAGTCTGTTATTCTGCTATTCTGTATTACATTCTGTATTCTGATCTGATTTTCCAACGAGTCCTTCAGGATTAGGAGTGAAAGCAAGAGGGGCAATGCAACCCAAGCCCATGGTCTCTGTCCATGCACAAAGGGCTGGGTTTCAGCTCTGCAGCTATGCCTCCCTCCCACCCACCCCTCCCTGGGACATACTTGCCCGGAAGGTAATTTACAAGATGTTTTTGACCAAACTGGGGCCTGAATCCCTTCATTCTATTCCTCACAACTGCTTAATTGAACATTTTCTCTTGCTGGAGAGGATTGAACACAAAAGTCGAGTCGCTTTTCCTTTATTTAGAAGCTGGTGACCATTTTGATACTGAAAACTGGCTACCTGGTTTATGGATTCTTTTTCAAAAGAAACTTACTTTATTGATTCAAAAAGTGCTGAAAGAATTAAAATGTCTCGAAAATATTGGAAAAATAGTTTTCAAAAATACTCCCAAACAAGATTTTCTGCAAGTTTACAGAAAACATTTGGAAAAAAGGAGTCATTTTGCAATACTGTTTCAATCCCACATCCATGCACACTTAAAAAAAACAAAACACCAATTTAATTTATTGCAGCCAAAGACCAGTACAGGTAATTAAAAAAAAAGCACACAGAATTTAAGACAGACTTAATTTGTAAAGCAACCTAACTAACATCTATAATTGAGATATAGCCTATATTAAATTATAATTTAAACACTAAAATTATATTAAATGTACTAACATCTAAAATCACAACAAAGTATTTAAAACTATTAATATCAACAAAGTAATAAGTTTGCCGTTGGCCACCAATGGGAACCTGGAAGATTCTCCCTCACCCCTTAAACTCTGGTGGGAGGCTGAGGAATCATCCCCCACTTGTCTCAAAAAAAAAAAAAAACCCCAAGATTTATTTATTTTTTTTGCTTCAAAAGGCAACTGGATTGTTTTTTCCTTGAGGAAGAAGGAAAAAAAAACATTTAACCTCATTCAAGAAGCTTCATCAGTTCTGACGGTGGAGGGACGGAAAGATAGGTACTGGTATGTATATACTGGTACCTATGGGTAGATATTAGTACCTATCCTTCCATTACTCTGTCATTAGAAGCGATGAAGCTTCTTGGATGAGAAGTGAAACATTGTCTTCTTCCACAAAGGGAAAAAAAAGTCTGCCTGCCTTTTGAAGAAAAAAGCACCTTCCAGACAACTGGATGACTGAGAAAATCTCCATAGGCAGCCAGTGGTGGAATTCCAATCTTTTTACTACCGTTTTTGAGGGCGTGGCTTGGCTTGGTGGATGTGGCAGGGGAAGGATACTGCAAAATGATCCTATGCCCTCCCCACCGCACTAACCTGCTTTCCAGCTCTGTTTTCCTGTGCAGGGCAACCAAAGAAGACCCAGCCGATCAGCTGGGACTCGATGGGAGGCGGAGAATAGAGGAGGTTGGCCAGTCAGAGGGGGGATTGGCCGGTTCTCTGAACGACTCAAAATGCCCCACATCTGTTACTTTCAATCCTCAAGGAGGCCCCTAGGTTTCCTAAGGATGGAGAAGAGGAGGAGGAGGAAGAAGAGGAGGAGGAAGATCGAAGAATGGCAACAGGCCGTGGTGACTCTCTGGAATTTCATCAACCGGCAGCCGCTAAATACAAGCAGGGGAATAATAAAAAAAAGGAAGTGCAAGAGAATGGGACACTGGTTTCTTTTTGGTGACAGTAAATCCTTCTGGGAGTTGAATGATGGCTTCCTTTTTGTGATCTCCTTTGTTGGATTCTTTTTTTCCTATTTCCTATTTTGTTTATTACTGCCCTACAAACATCTGCAACCCTCCAACAACACTTAATGTGCTAATGTTGCACTTAATGTGCTAATTTGGCATTAACCACAAGAGGGAGCAAGAGACTCACTTTTAGTTCTCAGCCCACTAAGTTATAAGTGGAATATATAAGATCCTGCTACTTTTTATAGAGGCTTTGTTTTTACACGTTCTTCGACACTCACACATGCGCGCACACACGACTCTGTTCTAATTCCTGTGGAGATACAAGCAAACTAAAAATAATTTTTCGTACGAGGGAAAGCAAAATCACGAGGAAAGGTCTAATAATAAACATTGTTACATGTCTATGGAGATTCTCAATCATCCAGGCCAGGGTTGTCCCAAAGATGCTTTTCAAAAGGCAGCTGGACTCCAGCTCTTCTGCTTGTAGCATGTTAGGTGACACAACTCACCTCGGTCCAGACCACATATGTGCCATGCTGGACTTCTGCCTGACTGCTACCTATTTTGGAATAGAATAGAATAGAATAAACAGAGTTGGAAGGGACCTTGGAGGTCTTCTAGTCCACCCCCTGCTCAAGCAGGAGACCCTACACCATTTCAGACAAGTGACTGTCCAATCTCTTCTTAAAAACCTCCAGTGATGGAGCACCCACAACTTCTGGAGGCAACTTATGTTTCACTGGTTAATTATCCTCATTGTTAGGAAGTTAATCCTTAATTCCAGGTTGCTTCTCTCCTTGATTAGTTTCCATCTGTTGTTTCTTGTCCTGCCTCCAAGTGCTTTGGAGAATAAGTTGGTTCCCTCTTCTTTGTGGAAGCCCCTCAAATACTAAAATACAGCTATCATGTCACCCCCAATTCTTCCTTTTTAAGTACAAAGAGGTTTCTATAGACAAAAACACGGCTGTGCCATAGATTCACCTGTGTTCCCCATTTTGGAAGTCGAAACCAAAATCCTAAACTCCTCAGGAATTCCACTCACTCACTGGTATAGATATGTGGATGATACTTGGATCAAGATTCAAACAGACTAAGTGGCCTCTATGACGCCCAGAGAGCTAACAACCAGAGGACTGTAAAGAATACAAATCCTTCCATTCCTCACATTCAGTCAGAACTAAGAAAGCTTCTTGGCTGAGAAGCAAAACGTTTTTAAGAGAAAAAAAAATCAAGGAAGTCTAGGGTGCCTTTTGAAAGCACCTTTGGGACAACATTGTTCCATGCAAAGAGTGTGCAGTGCTTGAATTCCTACCCACGGGGGACCCAAATTACTCTTGCCAGAAGTGCAAACTGGCTAGATTACTTGAGGAAAAGTCTCTGGAAGCCAGTCAAGCCACCAAGACTGCAGACTCTCCTGCACGAGTCCTTCTGAGATCCAACGGTGAACATGACAAACTCCTTTGCTCCTTCCAAACGGAGCATGCCAAGGAAGATGAATCAGAGTACAGTAAGGGAGATAAAAGGGAAGGGCAAGGATGAGAACAACAGAACAAAGGAACAGAGAGAAGGAAGCCCCAGGCCTCTCTCGGACTGGAGCGATCGATCTCATATCCTCCCCCAGGAAGGAAGCACCTGAAGAAAAGACTTTGCCAAATGTTCAGGTCATAAGACGTGGCTCAGACTTTCCCAAGGAAAAAAGAAGAGGTGTTTTGTGGATTGGAGATTCACTCCTTAAAGGAACAGAGTCAACATTTTGTAGATTAGACAATTTCTTAAGGGAAGTGTGTTGTTTTAAAATAAAGATGTGACCGAGAAAATGATCAAGCCCACACATTATTCTCCTCTTTCAGGTGGGGATAAATGATCAACCAAGAGCCTGAAAAACCATTTCAGTGGACTATGAATAACTAGGCAGTATAGCCAAAGAGTTAGGAACACAGGCATTGATCTCAGCTATACTTCCAACTGAAGGTCAACATCCAATGAAGGAATAGAAGATTACAGAAGGAAGTCGCCAGCTCAAAGGATGGTGCCATTCTGACCTTGGACGACCGTATCTACAGGAAGGGCTTCTAGAAAGAGATGGGCTGCAACTCAAGACCAGCAAGAAGTAACATCTGGCTCGGCTCAGAGATTTGGGAAGGGCAGAATAAAAACCAGCAGATGAAAATTTACAAGGAGAAATTTAGTATAGAACTAAGGAGAAATTCCCTGAGAGCGAGAACGATTAATCAGAAGTCATGGGTACTCTATTACTGGAGGTTTTAAAGAAGAGTTTGGATAGCCATTTGTCTGGAATGATACAGGGTTTCCTGATTGAACAGGGGGTTGGACTAGAAGACCTCCAAAGTTCCTCGCAACTCTGTTATTCTATATTCTATAACTCCATAAAATGCTTTTGTCTATACTTACTGTAAGAACTTGATTTAAATGCCCAATTTCTCCTCTATTGTGTTTTGTATACACATTGGTGCAAAATATTAATTATACAACTCTCACCCTCCAGTTGTGAAAAATAGAATACCAATTCTTTGTCTTCCTCTTAGCAGATACCTTAGAAATAATTTTCAAACTAAATTTTGTCCAAAAGCCATTGCTGTTTGATGAGAGTTAAGTTTCTGGACATCATTTGCATAATAGGTTTGTAATTATTTACCTCTTGGATTATCTTTTAAGTGGTTTTACAAGTTTTTAAAGTAGTTTTACAATCACTAAGTCAGAGCTTAAAATATTTCATCTTCTGCATATTTTAGAAAATCTAGTCATGTTTGACTCTTTCACAATCTTTATGTTATACCAACTCATTTTCTGTCCTTGACCTTTTAAAAGTTTACCTATTTCCCCTTACAATATTTTAGTGTATCTGCTTCCATTATTCTGACACTTCCCACTTCACTGGTCGCTGACTATAATGAAGATTCGAGTGAGCGAGTTTCTACACCTGGATGCACCAGAGAAGCTGAAAGGTTCCTGGAAGGCAGCGGGAGGGGCGGAAAAGGGAGACCCAGTGAAGAGGAATGTCCGGGAAGCAGGTGATCCAAAGAATCAAGGTACTCAATCTCAGAGCTGCTCAGGTGTTCTTCGGGAAGATTGTCAGGAGCCACAGGAGCAAAGCTGGCGTCAGAACGAGACAGAGCACCGCTGGCTGCAGACGAGGACCTTGTGAGGGGAAGAGGGTGATTCCTAGGGGAGAGGAAGGACCTTCTGAGATCTCTAGGGAAATTTGCTGTCTTTCAGATATTTGTATCCTAAGACAAGTTGTTCTGGCTAGGGAATTCTGGGAGTTGAAGTCCACCCATCTTAAGCTTGCTGTGATGACCCAGAGTGTACCACAAATGTAACAAAATCCAAAACGTAAATAAATGTCCTTTAATGCCTCCAACTCCACTGTTCAATAATACTCAGTTGGAGATAAAACGTACTCAGAAATAGTCTTCAAAAGAAAGCAATACAGTCTGAATTTAATGAGCAGATAGAGGTGAAATAAAAAACCAAAACAAACTACAATGATGACATTTCCACAATGGAACAGGAGAAGTATTTACCAAATTCAAGGAGATAACAAGGCACAGTCTGTGGGAAGGACCCCCAACCAACCATAACTTCAGACCAAAATAAAACACGCTTTTTTTCCAGCGTTTGCCAAGTCCAAACTCTTATGCAGTGCTCACACCTGCAGCCCATGAAGAGGATCAAGGGCCTCTCCTCCCGAATAGACCACATCTCTCCCTTATCCTCTCCTCCCTGCGTGTCCAAGGATGAGGAGGGTATGGGCCTGGGTCCTCCTCTGACTGCTCAGCCGGCCTCTGCCCTCCCCCAGCCTCCTCCACAACCTCTGGAGCCACACTCCCACTCCCTGTCGGCTGTTCCTCCTCTCCCTCAGAGTCCGTCTCCACCAGGGGCATGACGCTTGCCAAAGTTGAGAAACACTGTCCTAAGAGATAACAACAATATTAATAACAGAGAGAATAACAGTTTAGATATAATAACAGGATTCCAATATTTGAGGTGGTGCCACAAAGAAGACGAGGTCAAGTTATTCTCCAAAGCACCAGAAGGCAGGACAAGAAACAATAGCTGGAAACTAATCAAGGAGAGAAGCAACCTGGAATCAAGAAGCAACTTCCTAAAAGTGAGAGCAATCACCCAGTGGAACAGAAGTTGCCTCCAGAAGTTGTAGCACTCCATCACTGGAGGTTTTAAAGAAGAGACTGGACAGGCATTTATTTGGAATGGTATAGGATTTCCTGCTTGAGCAGGAGGTTAGAATAGATGACCCCCAATGTTCCATCCAGCGCTGTCCGGTTCTGTTCATTGAGATATTCAAACCTACCCTTCACCACCCTTTCCTTGTGATTCATGTCAGGATGGATGAAATGGCCAGAGAGATTGCAGGGAAAAAGTCTCTCTGGAGACCCTAAAATCTTGGGCCAAAAGATGAAGGAACTGGGAGCATAAGTAGTAATTAAAAAAAAAAAAAAACCAGTCCTGCCAACCGCAAACACTTCCTTCACTGAGAACTTTTGGGCAGAGGCAGAATCCATATGTGGTGTTTGGCAACGCCTCACCAATCTCATCAGATGGGGTTGAACTAGAGCAAGAAACGTCCCAGACAGAAGACAGGAAATGACTAGAAAAACAGACCACAATGGGAAAACCAGGAGGGCAGGCGATGCTTATAATTTTAGGACATGACCTGCAATATTGTGCAACGCCACAGATGTTTCTACCCAAATGCATGGTCTTGCCAGGCTCAAAGGGTCAGGACTTGCAATTCAGAGGGTTTATTGCTCAAGCCTCTTCAAGATGAGCTGAGCTAGGACTGTTTGTGGCTACGTAATGACTCTAAACTGATGACACCCTTAACTCTGCGCCCCCCCTACCCCAGCTCTGCCTGCTCTTCTCCTACACAAATGGGAAATAGGACTGCAGGAAGGCAAATGTTAAGGCAAGAGGAATCAATGATGATATGCTCATTATGGGCACACAGTTCTGGAAGACTACTATTTTTCCAAAAATGTATGCTCTGTCTCAGGTTGCAGACACACACACACAAAGTTGCTAAGGAGTTATTTATAAGCTGGTGACAGTAGACAAAATTGTAAATCAAGTTCTGCGCAGAATGCTTGCCTCTATAAGTCCACTTAAAGTTCAAGCAGCAATAGAATGGTCCAACTTATTGTAGGAGTCAAGAACCAAATCAGGTAGTCAGCAGGTCCAATAGTTGAGGGTTCAAGAGCAAGGAAATATAGGAGCAAGAGTTGCAAGCTGGAATTCTGGACATTGTTTCTAACAAAGGTTGAAGGCAAAAGAGCTACATAAATCTCTCTGCAGGCAGCTGGCTGCTATTTCTGAGGTCTCACCTTTTGCCCAGCGAGAAGCCTCTTTGAGTGTTTTTGTTCACTGCTGCTCACATTGACACCTGCAGCTCATCAAATTTGCAGATGATACCAAGCTAGAGAGAACAGTTAAACTTTAGAAGGCAGGCTCAAGATCCAGAAAGGTTTTGATAGGGTTGAGCATTGAGCCCTATCCAAGAAAATGCCATTCAGTGGTGAGAAAAGTAAGGTCTTACACCTTAGACAGGTATATAATAGGTGGCACCTAGCTCAATAGTAGCAACTATGAGAAGGATCTAGGGGTCCTGGTGAACAGCCACTTAAGTAGGAGCCAACAGTGTGCCAAAAGAGCCAATATCCTTCTAGGCTGCATCAACAGAGGAATAGTATCGCAATCAGGTGAAGTGTTAGTATCACTTTATACTGCATTGCTGAGACCAAACTTGGAATTCTGCATCCATCCAGTACTGGTCACCACAATAAAAAAATACACTTGAGATCCTAGAAAGAGTGCAGAGAAGAGCAATAAAGAGGATATGGAATCTGGAGCGGAATTGTACAATGTAAAGCTGAGGGAACTAGCTATGCTTAGCCAACGAAGAGAAGGATTGGGGAAGCCAGAGGTAGCTGCCACAGGGAAGAAGGCAGGACAGGAATCAGTGGGTGGAAGTTCATCAGAGAGAGCCTGGAAATAAGAAGCAATTTCCTAACAATAAGAACAATTAATCAGTGGAACTGTTTGCCTCCTGGAGTTTGCATCGCAGGAAGTCTCAAGAAAAGATTGAATAACCATTCCTCTGAGATGGTATGAGGACTCCTTCCTTGGGCAATCGGTTGAACCTCCAAGAGTCCTTCCAGCCTCATAGTTCTATGAAAAATGGGACTAACATTAAATACAAAGCAAAACAAATTAATGACAGCAAGTACATCAACCAATCTTGGAACTGACATTACAAAGTGGTGGAGAGCACTGGCCTCCCAGGACCATCAACGGTAAATGAATAATAGTCAAGAAATATGAGTCTATGAAATACACAGCATAGCACTTGGTAGAGCAGCCATGAAGACCTTGGAAAAGATTTTTAAATGCTATGATGTGTCTATGCTTACAAAGTTCAAAATTGGGTAAGTCTTACTCAGTGATGGGATTCAATTTTTTTTTTACTACTGGTTCTGTGGATGTGGCTTGGTGGGCACAGCAGGGGAAGGATACTGTAAAATCTCCACTCAGAGGTGGTATTTGCCAATTCTCCAAATTACTCAAAATGTCCACTACCGGTTCTCCAAAACTGGTCAGAACCTGCTGAATACCACCTCTGGCCTTACTATTGCCTGTCATGCTCTACAGAAGCAGAAGTTGAATTTTTAAGAAGCAGGATAGGAAAAGTTTTGAGGTCTTTGAATGTCGGAGGAGACTCTTGAGAATACAATGGATAGCCAAAGAAAAAAAACTGTTGGGTCACTGAAAAAAAAACCCAACTCAGATTCTCACTTGAGGCACAAATGACCAAGCTCAAATTATTCTACTTTGGACACATGAGGCGAAGACCCAGGTCTCTGGGAAAAGGGCGCTGATGCTGGGAAAGATGGAAGGAAGAAGAGGATCAGAGCAAGGTTGGGATACTGTTGGGAGAGCTCAGGGACGGCATCATGGAAAATCTAATAAGCAAATTCAATTGCAAATCTATAAACTGGTTGCAGTAATGAAATCTCACATACAGCAACTTTTCCCCGTGAAAGTTGCTTTAAGCTCATTAAGAACATGAAGATAGCAAGTCACATGAGATCTGCTCTTCCAGTTATAGCCATCCCAATTTCATTTCTTGATGAGTGAAAAAAGAACCAGGGGTGACATGATAGCAGTCTTCCAGTATTTGAGGGACTGCCGCAAAGAAGAGAGGAGTCAACCTATTCTCCAAAGCATCTGAAGGGCAAGACAAGAAACAATGGATGGAAACTAATCAAGGAGAGAAGCAACCTGGAATTAAGAAGAAACTTCCTAATAATGAGAATTAACCAGTGGAATGGCTTGCCTTCAGAACAGATTGTCATGGAGAAAACCTATCTACGTGGTCATTAGGAGTTGAAAATAACTTGATGGCACATAATCTGTCATTCTACAGATAATTCCTGCTTAGCAATCGCAGTTGGAACCAGCAACTCAGTTGCTAAGCAAAATACCATGTGACCATGATTGGATTTACAGCCTTATTTTCCTTTCAGTTGTTCTATCAATTGGAATAGAGTGGAAGATCATTTAGTCCAACCTGCTGCTTGAGCAGGAGATCCTGTGTCATTTCAGAGAAGTTACTGTCTAGTCTCCTCTTAGAAACCTCCAGTGACGGAGCGTCCACGACTTCTGGAGGCCAGCTGTTCCACTGGTTAATTGTCCTCCCTGTTAGGAAGTTTCTCCTTAGTCCCAGGTTGCTTCTGTCCTTGAGTAGTTTCCATCTATCGCTTCTTGTCCTGCCTTCAGGTGCTTTGGAAAATAGGTTGAACCCCCCCTCGTCTTCTTTGTGGCAGCCTCTCAAATGTTAAACAAAGAGATGTGGTCACTAAGTGAAAAAAAATCACACGACTGCTACCTTTCATGCCAAATTGTATAGAATTAGCTCTGCTTCATGCAAGCAAAAAAACATGCAAATAGCAATCAGGTGACTGAAGGATGCTGCATTGGTGCTAAATGCACATCGGTTGCGAAGCACAAGAATGGTGACTGCGGGATGCTGCAACAATTGTAAATGTGAGGATTGGTTGCAAAGTTACTTTTTGCTACCATTTTAACTTTGAACAATGGCTGCATGGGGCAGTCAGTAAATGAGGATCACCTGTACTTCACCCCACAGAAACTTTACTTCCATTGTAAAAAGTTGTTACTGAATTTGGCAATCACAATCTCTTTTCCACAATCACTCAAGCATTCCATAATATAAAGCTGTTCACTTTATGCTTTCTTGATATCATTTTTTTTTCCTTTTTAAGACCTTCTAATCCTTTTTATTGGTGTAGAATCAGGGTGACTGAATGGAGCCGAACATTTACTGGCCGGATGCCCTATCTGACACCTAACAGAGTTCACAACAGATATTTTCTCTTTGTGCCCTGATAGAGAAACATCTGTCACTGCCCAGGATCGAATTCTCAGCCTTCTGAGTCGGAGGCGAGTGCCTGGCCCACTTGCTTTCTCTACATCAATAAATCCCCAATAAATGTATTTTTCACATTCAGACTGCTTAACAGTGGAAATTTGGTCTTCAAACCTAATAGTATTGCTGCCTTGTATTTCTCCCATTCCGCTGTTTTGTATTGTATATTTTTTATTGTTATTAAGCAGGCACACCAGGCACACAACCAAGAACACTTAATATAAGGAGCTTCCTGTAGTTTTTGAATTCATGGTTGCAACGTTTCCCTTTGCAAAAATGTCATTCTTCCTGATCTTCAGACAGCTACGAGTCTTAACATAAATGAAACATCTCACAGCCCCTTAATAAGCAAACCATTCATATTTTAACGTTTCTCTAGTTGCACCATGTATACCTGCAGCCTTGCTGTTTTTTAAAAGTTCATCACAGATTATTTTCATACTTTTTCTTGGATTACTATCTATACCAAAACACACACACAGACACACACACAATCTGCAAAATATTCCTTTCAGCATCTAGTTTCATCCAAGCTCATTTCTAAGCCTGGCTAAGCATCACTCCAAGATCTTAGACAGTACTCCAGTTGTCTTCTCCAAGGGCCGTGAGCTCAAGACTTAAGGATACATGTGACCAAACACATCATTTCCATGTGTGAAATGACTGAGCGTTTGTCTGGGAAACAGGTACTGTTGTCCAGGTTGTCCCCTCTTGGCTTGGTCTTTGTTGAAGGAATTCAGTCATGGTTCATTGAGTTTGGTGTGACCTCCATGGCAACCAGATTCCCCACCCATCCACAAGTAATTTCTTGTGCAGCACATGCAGCTATTCGCATAGTTAAGTCTTGAATAATTACTTAGTGAAATGACTATGATCTGCATCACTTCCTAGTAGAACTGGTGTTAATGACCACTCGTGAGCTCTGCAATTTCTCTTCTAG
The DNA here is from genome assembly GCF_049901735.1 of Notechis scutatus. NCBI lineage: Eukaryota > Metazoa > Chordata > Lepidosauria > Squamata > Elapidae > Notechis > Notechis scutatus. The sequence goes on along the minus strand of NC_142018.1, from coordinate 3,770,578 downwards.
CACTTCATCTCCAAGAGCTTCTCCTAAGACCAAGACACACCTCTGTGAGTCTATGGCAATCTTGTTTAGCTGTCTGTTGAGACACCTGTAATCAGCTGAAGTGCCCTGGTAAGTGGATGGGAAATAACCCAAGGGGGAATTTGGGAAACCCTTAGGATCCCTCACTCCAAATGTGTTCCAACTTGTGGAATTACAGTGCTAATCCTTCACTAATTCTCCCAGTCCTTCATCATAATCAGTCACATCGCTGACTTATATTTGAGATGTATACTTGCTCCTTCTCTACTATGACTTCACTTCACCATGACTACATTTGTGCTTGAACCACATAGTTGAAATGTTATTTTTTTTAATACATATTCATCTGTCACCATTTTGGTATCCTTCCGATTTTCACCATTTGCTGGAAAGTAACATGCAACTCACACCAGCCCAAGGATTGCTCCATGCACATAGTTAATTATACCAAAACACATTTCCATCTTTTCACGTATCATTAAATTATATTCCCACTTTCCTATCCCTATTCATTTCTTGCATTCCACAAAATCAGGCCACCTTTATTCAGATCTTTTGCAAGCTTTCCACCTTCTCTTATTTTCCCAGGGACCAAATGGGCTCAAGATTCTCAGATTTATTTATTTTTCATTTATTCTTATAAAGAACCCAAAAGCTGCAGATGGATCGATTCCTTTCTCCGCCTCTTTTCCTCAATATCACCACCCTGCGAGGTCAGCCAGTCGGGTCCCACCCGGCCCCCTCCTGCTTTCCAGCCTGGTGCCTTCCCACTGGGGCCAACCCGCCTCCGACTTCGCCAGCACTCTTGCTTGGGCCTCCCCGAGGTCATCGGTGCGGCTCCGGCAGGTGCGAGACCCCCGCCCGGGACACTGAGTTGCCCGGGCTGGCGCGCTCGCCGGCGGCTGCCATTTGGGCAGGAAAGCCGGCCGCCTCTCGTGCTCGTCTCAATGCGGGTTGTCGTTGACCCCAAAACCTACCGCGGAGCCCCCACAACGGCCCGCCCCGAGGGGGCGGCGGGACCGGGCGGGGCCTCCCGAGGACCGGCTCTCCGCGGCCCCGCCCACCAGCCTGCGTCCCCGCGCGGCGCCGGCAGGGGGAGCCCGCCGCTCGCGCCCGCGAAGGGAGGAAGGAAGGAAGAAAAGGGCCGCCCTCCCTCCCTCGCGAGGCCTCTGGCGGCTTGCCCGGCCCCGCCCCGCCGAGTCCGGCGCGCCCCTCCCTGTCGAGGTGGGGCTGGCCACGCCCCGTCCGGCGGCAGGCGAGGACCCCGGGCGCCGCTCTGCGATTGGGCGCCGCGAGGGCTGTCCGCCGCGATCGCCTGCGCCGGAGAGTAGAGCGCGCGGCGTCGCCCGGCGCGCCCAGTGTGAGCGGAGGAGCCGGCGCGGGCGCTCGACGGCGGGGACGAGGCGGGAGAGCGCGGGGTTGCTGCTGCGCCGCCGCCCCGCCGCCACGATGGCAGGCCCGTGAGGCTCCGCGGAGGGTCGCATCGCCGGAGTAGGCGCCGCCGCCGCCGGAGCAGCCGCGGCGGTGGCGGTGGCGGTGGCGGCCGAGGATGGGCCGGCCCGCGGGACGCCCTGAGCGCTTGTGCCGGGGCTGCTGGCGCTGCTGCTGGCGCTGGGCCGCCTGGCGCCGCCGCTGCTGGCCAAGAGCCTGGAGCCGGTCTCCTGGAGCGCCGCCAACACCAAGTAGGTACCCGGGGGTGGGGGCGCTGGGGGCGGCGGCGGGGGGGGCTGCGCGCGGCCGTGGTCGGCGTCGCGGAGAGGGGAGCCTCGGTCGAGGGCAGCCGAGGCGCCTTCGGGGCCCGTCCAGCCGTCTCCCCGGGCCGGCCCCGCCCGTCCCTCGCCGGTCCCGCAGCTGCCTCCGTCCCGGGAGAAAAAATAGCGCCGCCGAAAATAGCTCCTGCGTGGAGGCCGCCCGGCCGCCTTTCCCCGCCGACCCTCGCCCGGGCGGCTGCGAAGAGTTCCCGGGCGGCGGCGGCGGCGGCCTCCGTGCCTTTGGAGCGCGGACCGGGCGGGGGCCCGAGCGTGCCCCCCTCGCCGGCCGTCTCCTGGGAAGAACGGCCGGCAAGTCCCTGCCCTGAAAGGAGGTGGAAGCGCCTCTCGGTTCCCGGGAGCTGCGCGGCATCCCCTCCGCAGACTTTCCGCTGGGATTCCGCTCTCGGGGAGGAAGGTAGGGTGGGGAGGAGAGGAGGTGGCCCCTCTGGAAGCCGCCGCCAAGAGCTCTTCCAACCGGCCACTCCAAGGAAAAAGGGGCCTCCGTGACCGACCTGCCTCCGGATCAACGTTGCCATGAATTGCCGAGCATCGCGAGGTGCAATGTCGCCTTTTGGAACTTTTGTGCGGAGGCGAACGGGACGGCTGGGGCAGTTGGGCCAAAAGCTGCTTCCAAAAAGGGCTTGCCATTTGTATGTTGCAGTTCGGGGCGGGGGGAGAATTGCGCCGGCTTGACGGTCGGAAATGCTCCGTGTGTTGCAACCTGCTCGTTTGTAGGTTGGATGCCCGGCTGGCAAGACTGGCCGGGAAGGGCAGAAACGCGTCGCTATTTCGCTTGGAGCTCGCATTAGAAGCGAAGGGCTCGGTTCTTCTTTGTTAAGCTGAATGCAGCAAGGCATTGGAAGGGGGAGGGAAGAGCGTTTCTGGAAAGTTGGGTCGGTCCCAGTGGAGGCAACGGGGAATCTAGAGCAGGGGTCTCCAAGCTTGCCTTGAAGCCTGGCGGACTTCAACTCCCAGAATTCCCAGCCAGCTTTGCTGGCTGGGAATTCTGGGAGTTGAAGTCCGCCAGGCTTCAAGGGGCCAAGCTTGGAGACCCCTGCCATAGAGGAGGGAGGCTAAAATCTCTTTCTCTTTTAAAAAGCTTTTGTGTGTGTGTGTGCGGTTCAGTGGATGCCCTCTTCAAAAGTGCCCACGGACACCCTTGCCCTGAAACGCAGGCTGTGCGTTGATCTGGATTCCCAGGGGGGACACAGCGCCCACCTTGCACCCGGGCAGGACCTCCTGAAGTCGGATTCCTGGTCTTGGGGAGACTTGGGCAGGGAGACCTCCCTACGCGTGAGACATCCCTACGGCTCCCCCTTTTATATCCTGTAGTCTCCTGTAGCCCCGGTTTGCAAGCCTCCCATTGAAACCACCACTTGGGCATCCTCCTCTCTCCGCCCTGCTCGGGATCTTCCTGGGGTGCAAATCTGGACCGGCTGGAGAATGGTGGGAATTGAAGTCCTCCAAGGTCGGAGAGAGGGGCGCGAAGCCTCTTTCCCTGGAAGGCGCGCAGCGTTGCGAGCGGTTCGTTGCCCGCTGGCCTTGCCTTGCAAACCGAGCGGCTCTCTCGGGTTACGTCGCCCCCCACCCCCCGCCTTCCCTCGGGGCTCGCCCGACCTTCTGCGCTCCCTCCGCGAAAGCTCGAACTGCCGATACTACGGCGAAACCTTCCGCCGCCGCTTCCAGTTAGCATCCCCGCGTTTAGAGTCCTTGCAGGCGCTGCCGGCCGCGCCGTTGCAAACCCAGGAAAAAAAAAAAAAAGATCCAAACGTTCCGAAACTGCGCCTTGTTTTCCCTTCGGTCGGCTTCGCGAAGAGAGGCGCCTCCGGCCTCTCCTGATTGGCTGCGGGCGCATTCCAGCCATAGCCCCCCCCTCCCGGGGCTCTAATCCCAGGGCAGGGCTGGTCAGTAACCCAAGAGCCCGGCGTTGCTCAGAGCCAGGGCGGGGTGGGGGCGGCGGCGGCGGGAGGGCTTTGTGCGGCTAGTGTGACCTCGGGCGAGATCTCGGGACCTGGATTCCCCTTGTTCAGAGGTCTCTCCCTCCTTGGCCACTTTAAGACTGGTGGCCTTCAACTCCCAGAAGATCCAGGGGAGGAGACATAGGCCGCCCTGGAGATCTGCACAAACTGCCTGCCGTGGGTCCTGTGCGACAGGTTTGGGGGCCAGCAAACAGGCGTTGGGATTCCTCTTTAGGACCCGCCTGGCTCGCCAAGTTTAAAAGAGCAGCTTCTCTTGTGGGCAGTGCGACCTTAGGGAGAGGGGCAAAGGCCACCAAGTGGACAACCGCCAAGGAAAAGGACGCTCAGCCCAGAATAACAGAGTTGGCTGGGGGTGACTTTGGAGATGGAGCAGGAGATCCCATCCCAGAGGTCTCCAAACTTGCCAGCTATGCTGGCTGGAGAATTCTGGGAGTTGAAGTCCACAAGTCTTAAAGTGGCCAACTTTGGGGACCCCTGCCCTAAACCATTCTGGACAAATGACCGTCCAAACTCTTCTTAAAAACCTCCAGTGTTGAGCCACTCACAACTCCAGGAGAAAGCTCTTCCATGGATTAGTTGTTCTCGCTATCAGAAAAATTTCCCCCTCAGTTCTAGGCTCTGCTGGCTGGAGGATTCTGGGAGTTGAAGTCCACCAGTCTTAAAATGGCCAAGTTTGGGGACCCCTCTGTCTTGTTGGACGGGCAGATTTGAGTTGGGCAGAGCGGGGTCCAGATTTGGCTGGCTCTTGCCAGTGGTGGGCTTATTATGGACTGCCCTGCTCTGTCTCCTGGCAGCTTCTTTCTTGAGTAGCTCGCCTTGCTAAAAAAACAGGGCAGGGTATCTCTCTCTCCCCCCCCTCCCTGTTGCAGAATGGGGAGGGGATTACTTCAGCTCTCCTGGACAGGCCTGTCTCCCCCATTCACCTGCATTTGGGGTGAAAGTCCCACGGGGGCTCTTCTGCCCAAGACCTCCCCTCCCTGGCTCAGTTCCATGACAAATCTAGAAAGATGGGTGCAAAGCCCAGCTGGCAGGACGGAACCAACCTTGGGCCATTCCTGAAATGTCGGGAGGCAGCTGTGTAAACTGTGCCGTCTTGCACTAATGGGAAATCCCCTGATGAGGGCCTTGAGTTTGTTGTGGGGAAACAAAAGAAAGCCACGTAATCTGCACCATCGATCTGGCTAAGAGGCGGGGTTGGACGTCGGCACATATTTCTCTGGTTATGTGCATCTCAAATACAGGCTGATGTGCTTTCGGTCTGTATCAAGTACAGTGGAGTTTTCAGCCATGGGAGCGACACAAGAGTTATAGCTATCACCCTGGAAGCAGCAGTGTCATCTCCTTTGCAGCAAGTACAGTGTTGACTTCCTAACGTTTGAATGAGGATATCTTTTTTCCCTTTGGAGGAGAGTCAAGGAAAAAGATTTTTGAGCGACAAGGGACAACTTTTTCTGTTAATACCTTAATTTTCTGGCCCCTTTCCTCAATTTTCCCTTGTTTTTCTGTTCATCCTGTCTCAGGAACAAGTAATGTAAAAGGTTCTGTTGCTTGTCAGCCCCTGGGAACAGAACCAGCTTCACTTATAAGCAGTGGGGAAGATCCAGGCAGCTGGTGGCAGCTTTGGGGTAGCTGAGTGGAAATGAAGCATCAAAAGCGGCACCTCCAGTGCCAAGGAGAAGAAAAGAGGTGAACCAGAGCACGCATTAGTATGTGCCTACCTTTGGTGGGCGCATACCCTGTGCTGATACGAGGGTCGATGCATCATTGCTGCTCTCTTGGCATGCTGGTGGGTGTTTGGAGGGCCAGTTCTCTGCTAAGGAATCTTAGGCATCTTCCCGAAGCTTCTTACAGGCTGCTATGATCAAAAATCTGGTTGCTGTGATCATTTTGCTGCCAGGGTTGTCCAGATTTGTTCACGTCTTCAGGGTAGGATCCAGGATGATGGACTTACTTGGTTAGCCGGATTTCTTTTGAGCTGCGATTTGGGAAAGTGATTTGGAGTAGGGGTCTCCAACCGTGGCAACTTAAGACTTGTGGACTTCAACTCCCAGAGTTCCTCAGACAGCTTTGCAGAATTCTGGAATTCTGGAAGTCCACAAGTTGCCAAGGTTGGAGACCCCTGATTCGGGTCTCTTAAGATTTCTCCTGCAGGCTGTATCTCTATTTCTCTTAGTTTCTGGTGGAGGGACTAGTGTTTAGATGACCATCTCCTGGTCTCCAACCTTCCTCTGAAGCCTGGATATATAGGAGAGATGGCCTTGGTGACATGAGTGGAGGACATTGGCTGGGACCTGGATCTGCTCTGCAATGTTTGAACGTGGTATTCTTATGGGGGGGCCTTTGGCGGTTAGAGCTCTGTATCGCAGTAATTCCGCTCACGGGCTGATTGCTAAGTAGATGCTGCTTTGTGTGCTTGTGTGTGGTTCTCTGCTCCAGTGGTGTCCCTTGCTGGGATGACGGCAGGGATTCAAATTTTTTTGACTACCGCTTCTGTGGGCGTGGCAGGGGAAGGAGACTGTAAAATCTCCAGCCAAGAGGTGGGATTTGCCGGTTCTCTGAACTACTCAAAAGTTCCGCTACCGGTTCTCCAGCACTGGTCAGAGCCTGCTGAATTCACCACCTCGGGTGTGACTTCATTCTGAACTCCTGCCTCCTTTTAGAGCAGCAGATGGGATACTATAGGCAGTGGGGAGGACCTTGCTGCAGTGATTCACACTCTTGGCCCGCCTATTTAGACTTTGCCACCAAGAAGAGGGAGTCGAGCTATTCTCCAAAGCACCAGAGGGCAGGACAAGAAACAATGGATGGAAACTAATCAAGGAGAGAAGCAACCTGGAATTGAGGAGGAATTTCCTAACCATGAGAACAGCTAACCAGTGGGACCGCTTGCCACCAGAAGTTGTGAATGCACCATTGCTGGAAGTTTTAAGAAGAGATTGGACAAACGATTTGTGTAAAATGGTATACACAAGGAGCAGGGGGTTGGACTAGAAGACCTCCAGGGTCCCTTCCAACTCTGTCATTCTACTCTATTCTACTTTGGCATGCTCTGGGTAGGACTGCCTTTGAAGATGACTCAGAGACTGCAGTTCGTCCAGAGTGCAATGGCTTGCATGCTAATGGAATTGGCATTTGCTGATAGGCGAATGTTACCCTGGTGCTGTGGACTGTATGCTGCTTGCCAGTAGTTTTCTGAATGAAAGAAACCCCAAGTGGTGTGCTTACCTATAAAGCCTTCTGTGGCTCGGGGCCAAGGTAGCTACAAGATTCCGCTCCATGAATTCTACCCTCGGAATTGGCCCAGCCAATCTGATTTACCTGGGAGAAGCTGCTGCACTAATAGGGGGCTGTGTGTGTGTGTGTGTGTGTGTGTGTGTGTGTGTTTTGAAGCTCAGTGGCGCACTGTCTTGGGGACTCCACTCCTTTGGGCAGCCAGTTGCATTCTGGAAGCCGCTCAAAATTGAGCTGTCCTGGAGGATGTTAGGACCACGATTGCATGTTGGTTGGATTACCTATATTTTGTTTCATTCTGCTTTTCATTCTGGATTTCTGGCCTTTTTAATTTTTATCATGCATTGCTTATTGTGCATCTTTTTCTTGTAAGTCCTTAGAGATTGCAATGGTCTATGCATGAAATAAATCAATCTTATGATATAAAATATACATTTAACGTTTTTCTCAAAAACTAAAACCATTGACTTGTTAGAAACAAATACTCTGATTCTTTACTGGAAATTTTGTTTAATTTGTTGTTATTCCCGCTATATTTTTTTTGGTTCATAAAAATCTGTTTTTTAACATTGGAAATGTTTTATGTTCAAAATTATTGGAGTTTTCTCTAGTTGACAGTGCATCACTCCAAAGTGAAAATACATTAAATGTTTTAATGGAATTTATTGCCATTCCACAGTTTTACAAGTTACCTTGTATATAGCTTTGAAGGTATACTTAGCAGTAAGTTGACTGCGCTAAACTAATTTTCAGCCTTTAAAAATGTTTTAGAGTCACATTTTCATGAGAGAATAAATCGGATTTATTACCCAGCAACATTCACATATGTTAGGCTGCCTTTAATGTTAGGAACACAAACAATTCCCAGGATAACCAGGACATAATATGTGCCAAAATTTAGAGGCTTCTAATAGAAACATAACGGTTGTATATGTTACACTCATTTTCAATCCAAAAAATACCACATTGATATATAAGCCCAATGATTCAAATGGAAGCCCTCACATATGGGAACCTCAGTTTAAAAAGAGAAAATTTGGCGATCTAGTCATTCCATAAAAAAAAAATCAATTAGCTTACTAGTTTGTTTAAAGTATCAAAATAGAACTGACGCAGGGATCCTGATTACAAGAAAACTGCAAGGAATAGTCCAAGAAGTGGCCAGAAGTAAAAAAAAAAAATGTTTTGAAAGCACTCCCCTCTCCCCCCAAAAAGATATTAGATTTATTTATATTTATTGCGCATCTGAAAATGTAATTTATTATTTAATTTGGCTTTTATTCTGCCCTTATTTTGAATCAGCTCAAGATGTAGTCCACAACACATGATCATAATGGAGCTGCCCATTATGATTATAAATTGGGTCAGTCATGTGCCTTACCTTATCTTACGACCATTTCTGTGGCTAGGTTGTTAAGCAAACCTATTGTTTGTTACGTGCGGTGTTGTCAAAAACAAGAAATAACTTTCAAGAAGTGTCATAAAATGTCATGTGACTGCAGGGTGCCGCAAACTGCAGTAAATGTGGCAGCATGTAGGTTGAATGAATTACTTGTCAGAGGTCTTATTTTGGCAAAGGCAGAATTGGGTGACAAATCACAGTTTGCCCAGTCTTAAAATAGTGATTCTATAGTCCTCCCCTCACACTATTAGAAACCTGTCCCAGAATCCCTCCTGGATTATTTAATACTTCTGCAGCATCAAAGATACGTCATAATCCTTCAGCTGAACTTTAGAAAATGCATTTTGTTTTTAAAAGTTTGAAGCTTGTTGTCAGGCATGTTTAATTCAAACTCTAAAGTGTGTGGGAGAGGGAGCACTAAAATCCAAAAGGTGAGGATTTCCACAGACTCATTATATGTTTTATCTGCAGAGTCTTTAATTGTATCTATTGTGTGATTTCAATTGAGAAACCAACATTTTTCCTGGCTCTTCTGACAGTTCCCAACTCAAGCATTTAATACACCTCATTAACTCCTCCGCTTCAGGTGCACCCAGTTGATCAAGTTCCAGAGTAATTTATTGGAAGCCACTACAGAATTTCATATTTGATTTCTCACATAGATGAAGAGATTTTCCTTAACTTTCCTTTCTAGATTTCAGTGGCAGATGTTTTTATTCTTTCCTTCTACGAGGATAGACTCCCATTGTGTAAAAAGCTTTAAAATCCCCAACAGTCTTTGTATTTGTTATTTGAAAAAAAAATGTTGAAATATTTTATTGGTGGTCAGAAAATTTGAGAAACATCTGATTGTGATGCATTAAAAAAACAATTTTAAGCTTGCTAGAAATTTTCTTTCTAAAGACCATCCAAACAGGATATTATAAGAGAATCTGTAAAATAATTGTCTAGCCCCTGTACTAAAGCTCAGAATATTAAAAAATAATCCAAATAAACAAATGAATGCTGAAAAAATAGGAGTTGCCAAAAAAAGTTACATCCTCATTATCCTAAATTAATGCTGTCCAGATGTCAACTGCATTAAATTTCTTTCTATAAGTGCACTCCAGCTCTGCAATATTTTTTTTCTTAGAAACTATGATCATCCATTGTAGAGTCCAAAAAATTGAATTCCTTGATCTTAAATATATGGTTTGCCATTTAAATTAAAACCATGCAAAAAATCCAACATTTCTAACCAAGATTATTACTGGTATTATTTTTTTATAGTTTGTCACACAGTCAGCCAGATGTTTAAACTGGATTTGGCATTTTTATCATCCTGCCAAGTCCTTCCCAAGCGGAATGGGCCAACTCAGCACAGCCAGTTCACTGCTGCCAGCTTGGCACGGCCAAGTCGCCTCTGCCAACTCACCACTGACAAGTCATTGCAGGATAACGCAACAAGGCCAATTTGCTGCAAGGACAACTTGCCACTGGCAGCTGGAGGGACAGCTCTGGGACACTACTGCCAAATAGCCCGTGGTGGTGGGGTTGTGAAAATGGGATGTGCCCAGCCTCTGTCACCACCTCACCCACTGGTGCTGAACATCCCATGGTGGTAGGGTATATGAACATCGGACACGCTGGGTCTCAGCCACTCTGCACTCTGCCCACCCACCTGCCAGGTGGATTGCCTCTGACTGTGGGCAGAGTTTTGCCTGCAATACTGCCCTTTAACCACTGTGCCACCAGGGCTCCAACAAGATCTGGTAATGGCTAAGGGCACAAGATTTGAAGAAAGAGTTAAAAGGGTTAATTCTAGATGCACAAGACCAAAACATACGAATAAATGCATACAAAGCAGGAGTTGAGAAGATGGAAATATACACCAAATGCTCCCTCTGTAAGAAACTGAAGAAATAGTGGACCATCCAGTTAGCTGTTGCAAGAAAACCACACAGATTGACTTCAAGCAACGTTATGGAAAAAAAAGCAACAATGGTGCCTTGGAATACCATTTGCCTGCAAGCAGGAACTGGTGGGACCACAACATAGACAAAATGATACAAAATGAAAAAGCTAAAGTGCTCCGGGACTTCAGAATTTAAGTGGATATGCATCTGCCACATAACACTCCAAACTTAACAAATGTTGATTGAAGTCTGGATACTGGACATTGCAATACAGGGAGATAGCAGAAGACAAAACAAATTGGAGGAAGCCTTGGGTGCTATCCAAAAACATCTGGAACATCATCACTTGAACACCATCATTGGCACTGACCAAACCACCACCAGCCAATTGCAAAAGGCGTCTTTATTTGGAACACCTTAGATTCTGTGATGATACCTTTAACAGCGCCAAACAATATAATCTAACTCAGGTTCTTGGGAATGACTCAGTAAAAATGCCAAATCCAGCCTAAACATCTGGTTGACTGTGCGATCAGCCATTAGAATGAATGAAGGGCTGCATCAATATTTGAAAATATTGAATTTGTTGAATCTGAATATGCTAATTTTACAAAAAAAAAAAAAACACCATTTGGAGCTGTGTATATGATTAGACATAACCTTAATAATGCTTCGGTCCTTGGTTAAGGATTTGAATTACTTTTCACTGTTCTTAGACTAATGAGTAAAACTACATGAAAAATATCCATATAATAATGATGGTTTGGTGAAGATGGATTTGAAGTTTAGTTCTGAAAATGACAGGAACGGCATATATGGCCGAAAGGAAGCCTGCGCAGGTGTAAATGGGGAGCTGGCCTGGTGACCCTACTCAAGGCAAGTGCGCAAAGCTCTGAATCTGGATGGGGACCTGGCCTCTGTGGTGGGGAGAGGAGTTGAACAGGAAGCCAATTATGGTAAAGGACCATCCGAAGTCTGGTTGGCTTGACTTTGGCACAACCTTTATAGCATTGGGGTCTCCAACCTTGGCCACTTGAAGACTTGTGGACCTCAACTCTCAGAATTCCTCAGGCAGCAAAGGGAGTTGAAGTCCACAAGTCTTAAAGTGGCCAAGTTTGGAGACCCCTTCCTTACGGTATATCTTACAGTAGGAGTTAAGTTGCTGGTTACCAAATATCTGCTTTACTTTCCCCTGCAGAGAAATGTTCAGGGAAGGCTGATAGTTTGTTGTGATGTGGATGTTTGAAATGTTCCACTTAAAGCCCGGTGGTGCAGCTTCTCAGTCCGAAACTCTGAGGCAGGTGTTGCTACTTGGGAAGGGGCTGCAAGTTGTGTGTGTGTGAGAGAGAGAGGGAGGGGGGAGAGGGAGGGGGAGGGGGAAGAGAGAGATGGAATTACTTAGCCTGAAGGAAAAGGAAAACATCTGATTTTCCTTGCTGACTTTTGTCTGAGCTTCGTCTTACTGTCTGCCAATAAAATACTTTTATTTGGGAGAACGAAACTCGATACTGAAAAAATGAGCTTAAAAGGAGATTCCCTCGTAAAAATAGAAAGCCCCAAAAGAATAACTAGGCAATTACTTGTGTTATAAAATGTATACCGTAATCACAATGATTCCTATAGAAACATAATAAAGCTGGTATCGCCAGATAGGTGTTGCCAGGGACTTCCAAACGCACAACAGGCTTGATGTAAGCATGAGGGAAAATGAAAACCATGACACATTTCCTAACTAGCTGAGAAGGAAATATTTAGGAGAGTAATTTCAGTCTGCTGGGGTTCCCTCCTGTGCTGCTTGGGAGGAAGGCTGGCATCACCCAAAATAAGTGCTGATGTGTAGAGGAAGATCCAGGGGAGGAGACATACGCCGCCCTTGAGAACTGCACAACTGCCTGCAGTGGGTCCTGTGCGACAGATTTTGGGACTCTCAGTCCAGTGTAACAGAGTTGGTTGGGAGGGTCATTGGAAATAGAGCAGGGATCCCCAAACCTGGCCACTTTAAGACTTACGGACTTCAATTCCCAGAATTCTGGGAAGTGGCCAAGATTGGGGATCCCTGCTCTATACCATTCTGGACAAATTACCATCCAAATTCTTTTTAAAAGCTTCCAGTGTTGGGCCACTCACAACTCCAGGAGAAAGCTGTTCCATGGATTAGTTTTTCTCGCTATCAGAAATTTTTTTCCATCAGTTCTAGGCTGGGACTCTCTTTGTTCAGCTTCCATCTTCTTGTCCTGCCCTCCAATGCTCTATTTGTTTATTTAGGAGGTTTATATTGCTGCCTGTTCTCCTATGGCGACTCGAGGTGGCTTACAAGAATATAAAAACATCATATATAAAACAATAAAACTAAATAAAAGAGAGAATCATCGTCATCATCTATAATAAAATAACCCCCGCCCTGGCAACAACACATCATACAAGCCACTGAGTGGGCTCCATCCTGCTCCGAGTTCCCCAGGCCTCCTTCAATCTCTCCTTCCCAGAAAGAATCCTTCCTTAGTTTTATGGCGACTAAAAGGAGAGGAGGGGAGAAATACTTCCAGTCTTGCAAGATTCTGTTAAAATATGAATAGCCTAATAGCCAAACAATGGAGTTAATCCTCATAGTTGTACTTGGTGTCTGGGTTGGACCTGTAAGGGCTAACATCCTCTCCTGGTCTCATTTGGCTTATCACACCTACATTTCAGGGGTTTATTATTTAATAATTTTTTGACCCGCTGAAATCAAGAACCAATTCTTAGGGAGCATGCAGTAAAAACGAAAAAGAAAAATACATACTGCCATCAAATCTGAAAGCGGTCGAGACCGTCTCCTTGGCAGTGACAGTCCTCTGTGCTCACGGCCCTCTCAAGAGGCATCCTGGGGAAATTGTTCTGTGGAGGAGGACAATGTCTTTAGTCCCACCTGGTGTGCTTAACCCTCCAGCATCCTCGGCCAGGCTGATGCTCTGTGGCAGAGAAAGTTATCCTGGAGATGCCTGGAGCTAACATTTGTCAGCTGAAAACTAGCATTTCATAGATTCAATTTAGCACAGGCAGATCCGGTAATAGTCAACACGGCCTTTTGTTTAACAGGGGTTCCTATAATAAGCCTTGTCCTTAACGCTCCTCCTGCCCCAGTTAATTCTTAGGTGAGTCAGATTAGAGATGACTCGAGACAAGCCGTAGTTAGGCATAGGGGTGGGGGCTATGAATTCCTAACTTTTCCCCAGTTCCTCCTAAGTCATGGTGCTTGAAATGCCCTGAGAATAGCAGCAGCCAAGGCGCTTCCAACATCAATCCAAAGGTGAGGACCAGGAGATCCAGCGGGTGGCCTGTGAGGAAGCCAGACAGGTGGTCTCCCCTCTTCAGTTGCTGCTCCTTGAATTTCCAGAGGCTCCAACCTTTCTGCAGACAAGGAACCTCGCCCTCACCCCACCCTTCGTGAGACGGGCCTTCATCTCCGCCTGCAATCTTGCACGCAAGGTGTGGTTGTCCCTCAGGGTATGTGGGGGAGGTAGTCCCACTCGACAGCCCTTTTCTGTAGTTGTTCGCTGAGGCTCTCTCTCTCTCTCTCTCTCTCTGTGTGTGTGTGTATCTGTGTAGCAGAGAAGAGCTGGTGTTCCTGATAAAGTGGTGGAAAAGTTACGCTGTGGGCAAGTGGGGCTGGCTTACTAGCAGCCTCGCCTTCTTACCTTTGGAGATTGCTGCGTGTGGGGAGTCCAGTGTGGAGACGACCCCTCTTCTGGGCACAGCATCCCCTCGGACTGCAAATGTTTGCAGGCATGCCAGAGAGTCCATGGCATTGTACTGGCGGGCGGGCGCTTGAGGAGTGACATTGCATGCCTGGACGAGGAGGCCCAGGGGAGAGTAACTCTTCAAGGGGTTACCGGGGGGCAGTGCTGAAAAGGCAGCTGGGTGGACAGCTGGGCCCCTCAGCCACCAGGGACCCAAAAGCCATTACTGTCCAGTTGTGTTTTCATATGACCGGGCGGGGGCGGGGGATCCATGGAGGGAGCACATGAGCTGGCACCTGTTACACACCCGTAACAAAAAGGCTTCTGTGTGTACTCACGCCACACTTCCTTTGGCTTTGTCAATGACACCACACAGGTAGTCCTTGACTTACGACCACCACAGAGCCCAGAATTTCTCTTGCTACGCAACACAGATGTTCAGTGAATTTTGCCCCATTTTATGACCTTTCCTTGCCAAAGTTGTTAAATGATTCACTGTAGTTGTTAAGATGTGGTTCAGTGAATCTGGCTGCTTCCCCGTTGACTTTGCTCATCAGAAGATCGCAAAAGGGGATCCCAGGAGACACTGCGGCCACCCTGAATATGAAGTCAGTTGCCAACCATGTTGAATTTGGATCGTTTGACTGTAAGGAGGCTGCAACAGTTGCGAGTGAAAAAACGCTCATAAGTTACTTTTTTTCCGTGCCTTTGAACAAGTCACTAAATGAACTGTGGTAAGTTGAAGGCTACCTATACTCATATAGCTGCCCCTCTCACAAAATGTGACTCTGGATGGAGTAGAATAAAATGATAGCACAGAAAATATTAGAAAACATTCCAGAGTTTCAATCATCCACATTATTATGAAAAAGGCTAAGCGAGAGCATCTGAGGGTACAGACAGTGGAGTAGCCCCACCTACATGAAGCTGCACTCCTGGCCCCACCTAACCCATCATCCCCTCTTGCTCACATCATTGTAGTCTCCTAGCTCCCTATCTCACACCGCCTCTACCTAATCAATCCCCACCTTGTGCACCCCTACCATCCGCTCAGCTCGCTCTCATGGGCCCCATCTGATCCCTGACCCGGTCTGCCACAAACACTACATTCTGCTGCAGCTTCTGCCCCGTCGATCGCCCAGCTGTCACTGCTTCAGCCTTCGACATGAGAATGGAGCCGCGATGCCTCCCTGACGTCAGAAGCAGCGCGACGCCAGCAGCAGCAGTGAAGGTGGCCCATTGCCCGGGAGCCGCTGAAGGGGACTCCGTCCGGTGAAGTGGCGGGCTCCGAGGTGAGCAATGCCGCACTCAGAGCCCGACAGGGACATTCTGATGCAAGTTCGCTCAGGTGTCCACAGATGCTGCCCATCTGGGTCCCGTGTGTGTGTGTGTGTGTGTGTGTGTGTGAGAAAGAGAGAGAGAGAGAGAGAGAGAGAGAGAGAGAGAGAGAAATACCACAGTGTAGGCTATTCCAGTCTAAACCTGGTGGCTTATTAAATGTTTCATGCAAAAACAAGCCATGACTTTACTTGGGCATATTTCTGGCTCGGGCCAATTAATTAATTTAGCAATAAAATTAAAACGGCTGTCAAACAGGTACAGACAAATCCCGCTAAATGCATCCTTGTGCCGTGTTGTTTTGTGGAACAGAGAGGCCCCAAAAACTGAGGCAGCATTGTGTAAAGGTTGCGTTAGTTTGTTTGGGCAGTGGTGATTCATGAGCTCCGTCTTTGGTTCTGCCAAGAATGGAGTGGGCGGACGGGCCTTCTTCTCCACTTCCCGACCCAGGTCGGCCCTTCCTCAATGGCAGAAGGAAAAGATCCACAAGGGACCACCAGGTGTGGCAAGCATTTCTCCCTCCCTCTCTCTGCTGCTCCCCCCCCCACAAGGCTGGCGCTGTGCTGACTGCTTTCCTCACAAGCGCCTGGGGCACCCGGCAGTTGTGTGTGTCTATGTGGGGCACCTGGCTGCGTGGCCCCACAGCGGCCTCGGGAGCCTTGGAGGGAGGCCTTTTCAAAGGCACTGGAGGCTCTTCATGTCTGACCGGATCCAAACTAGGAGAAAGTTTTTGTGTTGATGATGGCGTCTTCAGATGAGCGGTCTTGCATTATGATTAGTGGCTTTTTCAGGTGGGAGACAAACAATGTTTGTCAAGAGGGGTTTGCCCAAGTTTAATGACCTTTCTTGAGAATTATATCCAAACTAAAAATTTACCTCTTGATCCCGATTTTGTGAGTTGGTATTTTGCAGAAAACGAGTGGAAGAAAACAGTGCCATTCCTCTGAAATGTATCATCTAAACAGATACTATTGACAGGTAACCTTGACTGTTGACAGTTGAGCTCTAAATTATTTTTTTAAGAAAATAGTCAAGGGGGGTTTGTTTCCTTGTTTTTTGCCCTTTTGGTTACTAAAAAAAAAAAAAAAAACCTTTTTTGTTTTTTGGGGGAGGAAAAAAAAAAAAAAGGAAAAAAAAAAAACCCCAAAAAATTCCGGGCCGCTGGGCGGGGGGGGGGGCGGGCAGCAGACTATTACTGGAGATATGGATGTGTCCCATTGGAGAATATACATCCAGGGGGTGGGGGGAAGACCAGGGTCAAGGGGGGAAATGAATGATGTGTCTTAGAGTCGGCTGCACCCAGGTAACACTGACATGGTCACTCCTAATAAATCAATTTTTATTCTGAGAGATGCGGCTGGAGACTTATGATTTGAATGGGAATGGATTTGTCAGAGTCCTGACACACCACTGTTAAGTGAATCACTGCAGTTGATAGGTTAGTAACCTGGTTGTTAAGTGAATCTGTCTTCTCCATTGACTTTGCTCATGAGAAGGTCGCAAAAGGGGATCACATGACCTTGTGACACAACAACCATCATGAATCAGTTGCCAAGTATCTTGAGGTTTGATCACGTGGTCATGGGGATGCTGCCAAGGTCGTAACTGGGAAAAACAGCCTTTTAAGTCACATTTTTCAGTGCCGTTGTAACTTCAAATAGTCACTAAACAAACGGTCGTAAGTTGAGGACTACCTGTACTTGTCTATGTGTTTCCAGCTTAAAACATGGCAACTTCCGTGGGGGGAGGAGGAGAACATTAGAAAATGCTCCACAGCTCAATGGTAGAGACTTGGGTGGGCAAACCAGTGTGGGAATGCTCCACAGTTTCAAGAAAACATGCGCTCCCACTTCTGTGCCGGTTGCGGTGGAGGTAGCGATAAGTTGGCAGCTCCCAGACCCATCCGGTGCTGTGAGAGGTGGGCAGAGCGGAGCCAATTCCAGAATGCTGCAGACGCGTCTTGTGGGAAATTCCCTTGTCCTCCCTTGGGATGCTATCCAATTCGGGGCCCAGGGTAAAGTAGACTGGAGGGTCAGCCAGACTGGAGAAGGGCCGATTTGTCCCGTCCTCTGTTGAGTTACTCAAAGATTTCTTGGCACTTATATCTTTTGATTGTTGGCTGATGGCAGCGCAGGCTTGCTTCCAGCTTTCATCCTCTCCCCCCTTCATGGATGTCCACTCCATAAGCAGCCAATAACTTTCTACCTTTCTCTTTGTCCTGTCCGGGATGATGGAAAAATGGCTGAGAAGGTCCTCTCTGGGATAGAGTAATGCTGGTGTAACGCTTGTGAGCTGGTCCTTAAAGAAGCACGAGTCGTTGGTCCAGAGTTGCTTAACTGCGATCTCCCGGCTTCCATCACGGCGACATTGATGTAGACGAAGAAAGAGGCCTCCCTGAAAGTTAGACAGGGAGGAAACAGAGACGATCCTTCCGAGAAGCTTTCTTTTTGCGGGGGAGGGAGGCAAAACCCCACAGTGTTCTAGAGAGGGAGCCCCACGGCATGCAGGCTGGAAGCCCCCTTCCCCACTGTGGCCTTTGGGGCCTCTTAGGCACGGATATGTGCTGCAATGCGTCTCTTCTCCTTCCCCACATTGTAGGGCTGGGTGGGCTCCCCCTTTGCCTCTTGCTGCACTGCCGTGTTTCCTTCCGCCAAAGAGCAGTCCGCCCTGTGCCAAGGTAAATCTTTGTCTTGGAACGGCAAAATGGTTTCTTTCTCCCTTCCGGTTTCTCAAGCGGCCGAGGAGACAAGGAAGTTCTCGGAATGAGCTGACTTTCCTTTTTCCAAGGAAGGGAGAAAGAAGGGCAGGAAAGCCCTGGGAGAACGGTTGGGTTGCAAGCCCTAGGGCAGCTCCGTGTCCCCTACCAGGCGGTGGGACATCAGTTCCCTTCTGGGCCGAGAGTTGTCCCATAGTGGTTGGGGCTGACCCTAGAGCTCCTTCAAGGAACACAGAGCCCAGGAGCTTCTCCACCCTGGAATGGAGGTGCTGGTGAGCCTACAGCTTACTCCTAACTTGTCCAGTGGCTTTACGAGCCTCTTGATGGCTTTGGGGGAGAGTTGAGGCACTTGGCTGGTGGGTCTGGGGCTGCTCTGACAATTCACCAAGCTTGATCCCCATTTGTGTGCCATCCTCTCCTGTCTGCTATCTGCAAAAAGTGCTTGCTTTGAAGAAACCTCTCTTGCGACCATAACATTGGAGATCATCTGCCTGGCACCGCAGCATACCTGAGAGATGGCCACCCAGCCTCTCTTTGAACATCTTGAGGACAGAAAGAATCTACCCCCTTGCAGAGAAGTTGGTCCTGGGGCTCTTATTTTAGGGAGTGTTTCCTGATCTATACAGATCTAGATGTACAAAATATTTTAGGTACAACATGGCTATTGCAGAATAGAGACAGACGGCCATTTTTCTTGAGGTTGAGAACGGTGTTTCCGGTGATGCGTGCTAGGATTGAATTTGCATTTTTTGCAGCTGTTGTTCAGTGTGTGTGTGTGTGTGTCAGTGTCAGCTTTGTGGCAACCCCAAATCTGATTCAAGATGGATCTGGGGCTGACACAGTGGTGTCTGCTCCAGGTGTTGCCTTGGTTTCCTCCTACCCAAAAATCGGGTTTTACATTTCTCCCCACAGAAATCAATGCTGCTTTGGTTTTACTAAGGCTTTATAAAGCGGTACTAATACTTCATGTGATCTTGATTCTATTCCTCTGTTAATGCAGCCTAGGATTGCATTGGCTTTTTTGGCTGCTGCCACACATGGCTGGCTCATAGTTAAGTGATTGTCCACCAGGATGCCAAGATCTCTCTCTCGCATTGCTGCTGTTGAGCCAGGTTCCACTATTCTATACCTGTACATTTGAGATTTTTCCCCTACAACCTTACTTTTCTCACCATTGAATTCCATTTTGTTAGATAGGACCCAGTGTTTGAATCTGTTGATATCCATCTGGATTTTGAGCCTATCTCCTGGGGTGTTGGCTGCCAGTTTAGTGCCATCTGCAAATTGGATGAGTTTCCCCTTCTATCTCTTCATCTAAATTATTTATAAAGATATTGAAGAGTATTTGACCTAAGATAGAACTTTGGGGTACCCCATTGCTTACTTGTAGATGCAGTTCCACTGAGGACTACATATTGAGTGCAACTTGTCAGGCAGTTACGAATCCATCTGGTGGTGAATGCTATCTATCCCCCATTTTTCTAGCTTACCAAGAAGTAGGCTGTGGTCTACTTTATCAAATGCCTTATTGAAACCCAAGTAATCTGTGTCCACGGCAATTTCGCTGGTCCACTAAATGAGTCTGAGAGGTTTCCCCAAAGATGTTATATGCTAGGAAATACATATTTCTCCACCTGTGGCAGGAAATTCTGAACTGTTTCTTTCAGTTGCTTTTAATGGTATCACATCTTCGGCCAGTTATCTACGGAGTTTACTCAGTGCACGCTGTTTATAAAAAGAGATGCAGTTGTAGTAGCAATGTTTAGGCATTGTTGGTCATATTTATGCCATATGTGGCCTGACCTGGCTGCAATTCCAGCCACTCGAGGGGAGAAAAAGAGAGGAAAAAAACAAACATTGCCACTTTTGGCCTTCAAGCGCAGCTGCTCCATCACGAGGCTGACACGCTGATCTGGCTGCCAGCCCGGGCTGGTATGGCTGGTAGCTTTAGAGCCGGTCATCCAGTTGGTTCATGGGAAGTGGAGCTCCCTCACCTCTTTGGTTGATGCAGGAAGGCTGTCAGTCTAACCAAAAATGGTAAAAGGCTGCAGTTGAATGGATGGAGTAGGTGGAGAGAAGTTGGAAAAAGGGGAGGGGAGATCTCTGCAGGTACCAAGAACAGGAAGCAGGGCCATGGCTGGCTGGCTGGCTGGCTGCAGGTGGCAGCTTCACCCCAGATTCTGGAGAGGATGGAAGGAGTCAGCTGCTACTGGGAGGGAAGCGTCTGATAGTAGGATAGTTTGAGCCTGGGTGATTTGTGCCTGGCGTGAGAACTCTGGGCTGATTTGATGTTCCCTAGGTTTACTGTTGGCTGCCACCATCTTCTCCGGATTCTTCTCCCACACCAAGTTTAAAAGCATCAATACTCTCCCTATCCTGTTTTTTTAGGTCTCCTTGCCTGTGCTGCCTATTTGAGATTAGATTTTCAGTATTATTTAATAGCAACAGCACGTGGATTTATATACTGCTCCACAGTGCTTTCCAGCGCTTTCTAAGGGGTTTACAGAGCTAGCCTCTTGCCCCCAACAATCTGGGTCCTCACTTTACCCACTTCAGAAGGACGAAAGTCTGCGTCCACCTTGACCAATTCTTGGTCAGAATTGAACTTCTGGCATTGAGCTGAGTTAGCTTGCAGTACTGCATTCTAACCCCTGCGCCACCACTTCCAAGTTCAGATGATGGAAATTTACTCAGATCTTCCTCTCTCTTTCCTGCATTTCATGGATCATTTGGAGGCATCTTTTTGGATTGTCATCTTGCTGAAATATCCACAGTTTTTCCGTCTTCAGCTGGCAGAGAATCTAGTTAGTTATGGAATAATAACAGGGTTGGAAGGGACCTTGGAGGCCATCTAGTCCAACCCCCTTCTCGAGCAGGAGAGTCTGTTCCAAATATTAGCCTCTACCTAGGATTGAACTCACAGTCTCCTGATTGAGCTCCAAGAGCTGGAAGGGACCTTGAAGGTCTTCCAGTCCAGCCCCCTGCTGGCTTAGCTCTGGGAGGGCTTGCCCTAACACCCCCGTCGTGTGTTGGAGTGGTGGCTGAGGGTCCCATTGAGCAAAAGATGCTCCCTTCCTGCGTGATGCACTTTCTGCTGGGTCTCTCATCCAAGGCGAAGGTTCATAGGTCGGGCGGCTGCGGCTGCGGCTGCATCTGCTGTGGGAAAGAATCCAGGGCGCTGCAAGGCGTGAGGCCTCCTCTTCCTTCTCCTCCTCCGCAAAGGCCTCTGGCTGCTTTCAGGAAGAATTCCTTAATGAACCTGGGATCTGCCTGGATTTGCCGAGAAGGGCGTGTTCACACATTTCTCAGCCAGGTGAAGGTCTCGCTAATGCCTCCTCCGCCTTTTAGAAGTGGTTGGTACGGTGGGACTTTGCCTACCTGTGAGTCAGAGCTGGCCCCGGGACCTGCTCGTTTTCTGAACCGAGAGCCAGCTGGTGGTGAGATGAAGGTGCGGGGCAGACCTGAGTTCAGCTCCACCCTCGGCTTTGGAAGATCCCTGGGTGGTTTCCTTTCAGCCCCTGCCTTTGCCTCAGGAGGGCAGTGCCTCTTGCTGCTTCTCGGACAGAGCAATGATTCCAGTCAACACATTCCTGCAGCTAGGAAGTTAAGTGGCACGGAAAGCATTTTTTTAGTTCCTTGTTCCTTCTGCGGCATGAGTCAGGCTTCCCTCTGGAGCAGGGGGTCTCCAAACTTGGCAACTTCTGGACTTGTGGACTTCAACTCCCAGGGAGTTGAAGTCCACAAGTCTTAAAGGGGCCAAGGTTGGAGACCCCTGCTCTCGAGGGTAGGAATTGCGTGGATTTCTTTGACCCTGTCTTAAAGTGCCAAGGTAGACAGGGTGAGTTCTAACCAATTTCAAAGCTCTCCCTTCTGTAACTTGGAATTGGGAACTTTGCTTCTGTTGTTGTAGCCTGAAATGGCACTTTCCCCTTTGCAGCCACTTGGTTACTATTTCCATTTTTTTAAATGCCAGCTAGGTATCCCTTATCCCATATGGTACATGCCCCCCCGCCCCCCCAAATGAAGAACTTTCCATTTACTTTAGCTTGAGAGTACCTCATACTGCTACTCTCAGGCCTGTTATTGTTATCCTACTACAAGTGTTTTGCATTTGATTTCTGTCTTCTAGGGTGCTTGATTGGGGGATTCTGGGAGTTGAAGTCCACCTGTCTTAAGCTTGCCAAGATTGTGAGCATCTACCTGTCCAATTTTGCTTCATCAGCACATTGGCTAAACATTTCTTCCATCTCTTAATTGCAGTCATTAATGAAAATTTGAAGAACGTAGGCCCAGGAAACCTTGCTCGGTAACTCATTTCCTTGATAATTGATAAGTTTGGGTTTTCAATCAACTGTAGAGCCACCTGAGAGACAATAACAAGTTGTTAATGAGAATGCTGTGAAACACCAGGCTAGAAACCAGAAGATGCGAGTTCTGCTTCTGCCTTAGGCACAAAGCCAGGCCTGTCTCTCTCTCTCGGCCCTAGGAAGGAGGCAATGGCAAAGCCCTTCTGGAAAACCTAGCGGTGAGAACTGCAGAGACTTGACTAGGCAGCCTTTAAGGACCCGTCTCAATGGAATGGAAAGTGGGGGAAAAGGTACTTCACCAAGCACTTTCCTAAAATCGAGGCATGTTACACTGACAGCATTACCATAAGCTCCCCAAGAAATTACCAGATCAAAGAATGAGGTAAGCCTACGGAATGGCTCTGCTCTGCTCCGCCCGATCAGGCCTCACTTGCAATATTGTGCCTCGTTTTGGGTACCGGTTTCAGAAAGGATGGTAACGCATTGGATCAAGGCCCGGCAGTTGCTACCAAGATAGCGAAGGAACCAAGTTAAAAAACTGGGCTTGTTTAGCCTAAAGGAATTACAGCTAAAGGGGGAGACAGGAGCTTCCAGCAGAAGGACAAAAGTGGATTTATCTTCTCTCACCCCAGAAGGGCAGACCAAAGCCATCAGGGCTAGAAGTGTAAGGACAGAGGTTTGGGCTGGAACTGGCAAGGAAGCTCCTATAGAGCTGTAGATGCTTGTCCGTCAGCGGGATCCCGGAAGTGGGATTCTTCCAGGGGAGGCTAGAGGGTGGTGGGACTGGCCGCCATGGTGACCAAGTTCTCCTTCATTGAGGGTCTTCAGATAAGGTCCTTTGCTGGAGCTGCCGTTGTGGGTCCTGCCCTGAGGAAGGATTTGGATTACAAGGAGGGCTGCCGTTGTGGGGTGCAGTTGCTTAACGACTGTTCAAAGTTTTGATGGACTTTTAAGAAGTTACTTATACTCCATCTTTGAAGTTACAACTAACCACCCTGGCAATAACATGATTGCATTTTGGGCACAAAGCAGCTGGGTTGCACTTTCGATCAGTTGCAGCATCCTGGGGGTCACATAACCACAATTTGCTAGGTTTTTTTTTGCCATTTTCTGGCCAAGAACTGCAAAAAGCATCCATTATATATGCTGGATTTGGTTAATAACCATAATGACTCACTTTATGGCTATGGTAAAATCGTGGTAAAATTGAGTTCACCTCTGTGGTGCTTTGACTGAACAATCGTAACAACTTACAACCAAAATTCTGAGCTCCATTGTGGTTGTGAGGTTGTGAGGACTTAGCTGTAGATGACCTCTATGGTTTGTTCCAAGTCTATGATCTAAGATCCAGGGAAGTCTGTTAAAAGGCAGATCTCAGATTGGGGAGAGATCTGTTTCCAAAGCGATCAACAGTTGCTCCTTCTTCATAAGGCAGGCAGGCAGGCAGGCAGGCAGGCACACACACACACACACACACACACACACACTTACTTTGCACTGAAACAGCCTGAGAAAAAGAACTGGAACTGTCCTGCTCTTATTTGCCTATGCTTTGCCTATATATAGGTTTATAATTTCAAAATAGAGTACTCGGCAGAATTGTAAACTTTTAATAAGTCTTATTAACCAGAGCTCCGGGAGATTAATTCCTGGGTATCATTACTTTCAGGCTGACATAGATGCCTGTGAAAATGATTTAATGTCAGACTGACTAGTCTGTCATTTCCTGGATCTTCACCTATTTCCAGGACTTTCTTTCCTCTTTTTGGTTAATGCCTACCTTTTTTCCAGGTGGTTAGCCAGGTGTCCTTCCCGGTGCTCTTTTCCCTGAAGGTGTGAACTCATTCAGAGTACAGAAGAGTTGGCTGACCAAGCTCCTGTCAGCTTTGAAGACTTGCCCCGTCATCCTGCACACTTTCCCTTTCCTTGAGACAAAATTGAGAGGATAGGTTTGCTTTTTCCTTCTTAGCCTTTTTATTTATTTATTTTGGTCTTTGACTGAGCGGCTGGTATACTCGTTGATTCGTTTCCTTCTATTCTCAGTGCATTTAAAGAAAGCCGTGAGATTGGTTGTCATCCTTTTCAGTCTGTTCCTTCTACCTACTGGCCTGATTTTGCCGTGCTCCAGAGCAGGGGTCTCCAACCTTGGCCGCTTTAAGACTTGTGGACTTCAACTCCCAGAATTCCTCAGCCAGCAAAGGGGGTTGAAGTCCACAAGTCCTAAAGCGGCCAAGGTTGGAGACCCCTGCTCCAGAGGACTCATCCCAACAGATGTCTGCGTTCCTTCTTGACTACCCCAACAAGGGAGAAATTTCTCTTCTTCACTCTCCCTGGTGCATCTCAGGGTGAAGGTCGTCCTATATTGTTCAAAAAGCTCCTGTACCTTGAACAGTGTGAGGTGTTCCTGCTTCTTTTATGCCATTTCTCCTCAACAGGGTTTTACCATCTCTTCTTTGCTCCACTTGCTTTCTCAAAGAGCCTTCATTCTGAAACCGTTTTCTTGGGGGGGGGCTTTCAAGTCCCAAATAAATCTACGTCCTTCAAGAGATGCAGGCTCAGGATCCCAGCTTGGCCTCAGGATTGGGGCACAACTTGCAAGGATTTCTGGGTGGGATTTGACCACCCTCCCTCCTCTCTTCATCTGGCAAGTCTGGGCCTTGGTTATCTCTCCCAGTTGCTCTGGGTTTCCTCCCCGTTCTTTATCTGGGGCACGGAGGCTTGGCAGAAAGGGTGGCCAGCATCCCTCTCGGCCCCAGAAGGCTTGGCCATTAGAGAACATGGACTCCCCCACCGGAAGGATTCTTATCTCAATCTTTCCTCCCTGTTTCTATTATATGGGGCCTTCTTAATCCCACTTTCCAGAATATGGAACCATCAGCTGCAGTTTTATTTATTGATGAAGCAAAAATATTCTTTTCAGGTATTTTTCTTTATCCAGATTTTTCATTTGTCAAGTGGGACCTGGCGCTAAAAACAGACCATTGGCTGCCCTCTCTCCTTTTTGGAAGAGCTTTATAGCTCCCACGACCTTAAGAAAGTTCAAAACATTCTTAAAGATCCATCTCATCCTGGGAACCCCCTTTTTTTGAACTATGACCATCTGGCAGACGGTACAGGATAATAAAAACAAGGACAAACAGGCTGAAAAACAGCTTCTATTCCAGGGCAGTAGCTCTGCAGTGTTGGGGGTTTCCGGTTCAATGTGTGAAGGGTGAAGGATGTGTGTTTGTGTTTATTTTCATGGTCATGATGTGCCCTGAAGATGGTGTTCGATTTCCTTGTACAAGGTGCAGTGACAATAAACTAGAAGAGACTCTCGGAGCAATCTTCAGTGTGACAGATCCTGAAACGGTTCCTGGGTGGGTGGGAGGTTCTTCCCCCGCTTCTGCTGGGAACGACGGAGGGCCATAGAAGAAGAAGGGGACAGCAGAGAAGGAGGGGGCTGGATGGAGTCCCTGAAGCAGTCGGCGTGAGCTTAAATGGACTCCAGGGGATGGTGGAGGACAGGAAGGCCTGGAGGAACGTTGTCCGTGGGGTCGCGATGGGTCGGACATGACTTTGCAACTAACAGCAACAAAGAGGTTTTCAACGAGAGGCTGGATCGCCCTCTGTCTTGGGTGAATCCTGCAGCATAGAAGAAATTGGACTGGATCCCCTCCTGGATCCCTTCCAACTCTGGTTCTATTTACTTGCCCTTCATTTGCCAGTTCTACCCCCTTTCCGGTTTCCCCAAAAGGGCTGTGGGAGAACAACGCGTGATTTTCAGTCTGGCCACTGTTCTGCTTTTCCTTTCTTCCTCCTTCACAATCTGAATAGAGAAGCTGCCGCCGTCTTCCTTTTCTCCCTCTTGATTTCAGCTCACAAGCAGCTGCCCCCTCCCCCCCCCCCACATTTTGATGTAGGGAGCTTGCAGCTGCCCCTGCCCCTGGCTCCGTGCTTGCTCCTCAGTTCCTGATGATTTCCTGACAAACCTGGTTGCAGCTCTGCATGTCCGATCAGCTTCTCCTTTCTGGCATGCGGTTTATCTGAGGCCTTTGGGAGTCCTCTCTTCATGTATCCTCCTCTTTTCTCTTTTCTGGCAGTGGGCCGTGGCTTCAAGAATTCCCATCTGCTTCTCTCTGTAATCATGAAACCCTACCTTGTATTTCTTTGCGTGTCTTCATTCATTTTCCTAAACAACCCTTGGGCTGCGGTCAGAATGGCAAACTTCTAGAATAGTCGTCTATAGATAGACATTGTACTCCGATCTTAATAAGGACCCAGTTAAGCCGATGGCACCGTGGCCATATTTCTTGCTATTGAGTAGTAAAAGGTTGACTGAGAGGGTCCTTGCTGTGCCAGATAACAGATAATCAGAGTTGGAAGGGACCTTGTAGGACCATCTAGTCCAGCCCCCTGCCCAAGCGGGAGACCCTACACCATTTCTGACAGATGGACAGTCCAAACTCTCCTTGAAAGCTTCCAGTGATGAAGCTCCCACAACTTCCGAAGGCAACTTCTGTTCCACTGGTTGATTGTTCTCACTGTCAGAAAGTTTCTCCTTATTTCCAGATTATTGCCAGGGCCTTTTCCTTTCTCCGTAGAGGAACGTTGCATCTTCAGCTCCATTTCTGTGCCATGGAAGTAAGTGGCTGGGCAGTTTTGAGGCAAAGCTCTGACAGTTTGCTGGGAGGCTGCCAGGTTGCCTGGTTGACAGGCTTGCTGATGGCAGGGGAAACCAAAGGGTTGGATACCAACATTTCTGATGCCAAGCGGAGCAGGGAAGAAAGAGACCCAAGGAGGATCCAGCCAGTTATGAATCCTATCGGGTGGTGATGCTGTCTATCCCATATTTTTCTTTCTCACCAAGAAATAGTTGTGGTCTATTTTGTCAAATCCCTTATTGAAATCCGATTAGCTGGTCCGCTTAGTCACTTTTACAAAGAATGCAATAAGATTTGTCTGGTATGATCAGTTTTTGACAAACCTATGTTGGCTTCCAGTAATAGCTTTGTTTGTTTTTAGTTGTTTGAAAATCCATTGCCTGATTATCTTTTCCAGGATCTTCCCAGGTGTTGATGTCAGGCTGATTGGTCTGCCAAATTCCTGGATACTTTTTTCCCTTGTTTGAAGATTGGTATCGTATCAACTCTTTCCCAGCCCTCTGGTTTTTCTCTAGTGCTCAAGAAACTTTGAAAAACGTGGTTCAGTGGTTCCGAGATCACATCTGTCAGCTCCTTCCGAACTCTGGGATGTAATCCCTCTGGTGCTGGTGATTTGAACTTGTCTACAGTGGGCAGGTGTTGTCTTACCATTTTCTTGTCCATTTTGACTTGTAGTTCTAATCTGTCTTGTACCGTACTACTTTTGATACTGTTCCCCCCCCCCCCTTAGTGTAAACAGAGATGCAACAATGGAATTCCATAGTTCTGCATTTTCCCGGCTCTCCTTCATCTTCTTCCATTAGAGTCTGATCATTCCCTTGACTTTTTTCAATTGTTTTCTTGACTGTATTTTTCCAGCAAGTCCCTCCGGCCCACCCATGCCTCAGGATCACGAACACCAGATACCTGGTGATGAATTCAGAAATAGTGTTTAGTTTCAGCTTAGCTTTTGATTTACTCTCTCAGACAGGGGCATATAGGGGCTGCCATGATTCATTTGGCTAAAAAGCTGAGTCAGAAGATCATGGAGAGGCTGACGACTCGGCAGTTCAAAAGCCGAGAGCTCCCGTCAGTTTGTCCCAGAGTGGAAGCATGCAAATGCAACTAGATAAATAGGTACCATTTGGGTGGGAAAATATTGGGGACACAAAAGGAACCCCTTCTGGCGTTCCCTGGGAAACAGTGATGTCACTGGTTAATTCTTTCAACCGAGAAGTGTCTTGGTAAGGCTATTTCTGACACAAACGTTGTAGTAGTAGTAATAGTACCCTGTTTCTCCAACAATACGGCCTCCCCCAATAGGAAGTCCCAGCATGTTTTATAGGCATGAAATGAAATTAAGCCCCTCCCCCCAAATTAAGGCCTATATTAAAACATGCGAAATGGGGGGGAATGGATGGGGGGGCTTGCCGTTAGGAAGTACTTTTGTTGCACACCCGGATATGGTGCTGCCTGCGTTGACCCCAATACGAAGTGCCCCACCAACGCTGAGGTCAACATCCAAACCATCGCTGCCCACCCGCCTGAAGATGCAAGGTGGGGGGGAATTAAGTCACCCCCGAAAAGACGGCCTAGCCATTTTTTCGGGGCTCAAAAAAAATAAATAAGACCCGGCCTTATTACATCAGAAACACGGTAGTAGTAGTTGTCATCATTGTCGTCAGGGTTATTGAGAGATCTTTGAGTTGTCATTCTAGAGTGACTGGGTTTCCCCTCTTTCTTTTCTTTCCATGGGCCAGGAGAGCCACCGGTCTGTGCATCATCATCCTTGTTCGTTTCTTTGTGCAGAGCTAGTGTTGCCCACCTGAAAAGCCAAGGCTGAACTACACCTGGGAGGAGGGGAATCTCATCCCCTCCCTTCCGGTTTTGCTGGGGAGAGCAGCCCCTTAAGGGGGGGGGGCAAGCGGCAGAGGGACACCTCCAGTGAGGCTGTGCATTTTGTTCAGCTGTGAAGGGTGGGTTGGCTTCTTAAGAATTCGGCTCCTTTTTTGCTTCCATTGTACAGGAGAAAGCAGAACACCATCCACACACACACGCACACACACCACACACCGCCTCTAACTTTCAGGATTCAACCTCATCACCAGTTTCAGTGGAAAGGAGATGGATGCCACATGTTGGGCTAGATGAGGGAGAAGTCCTGCTGTCCTAAGGATGAAGTAGCTCCCCAGCCACGGGCTGCCCCATCACCTTGGAGGACAGATGTCATGCTCAGGTGAGGGTGGCTGTGTGGAGGACGGTGGCATCCGCTGAGCTCCTCTTGTGCCATCCTGCCATCGGAGGAGCAAGGCCACAGCTGCTCTCGGCGAGGCCTGGCCAATCCTGGGCCTGTTGCTTTGGCAGCATCTCCACGTAACTCAGAACACCGGGGTGCGAAAGGTCTTCTTCTGCTGCAAAAATTACGCACGCAGACACGGACCGTATGTCCACGGGGTTCCCATTCACAGCAGCAGCGGTCTGTGTGGCGTGGCTTTGGGGAAGGGGCCCCTGACCGTGGCAGTTTTCTGTTCTGGAGAAAAGGGAAATCCACGAAGGACTATCAGTGAAAGAGGCGACCCTCTTTGGCTCCCTTTCTTTCCCCCCTTTTTGTCCAGCTGATTTGGGGGTGCAAGGTGCCGGGGGGGTGGGGTGCAGTGGTGAAGGCAGCAGCCCTGTTGCTTGAAGGGAGGAGGAAAGGGCCAGCCATTTCGGGGGTGGGTGGGGGAGGAATCGGGAGAGGCAGGGCTGCTGAGTTAAGCCCAGATTCCCATCGTCTGTGGTTACCAAGGCAACCATGGATGCTGCATTAGCGCCTTGTGTAAATCTGTGCCGGTCCTTTGTCTCTGGGGGCCTGAGCAGACCTTGCAATTCAGAATGCTTTATGAGGAAGAGCCTAAGGGGCACAAGGAGTGGACGGGAGGATGTAGGCTGGACTTCTCAATGGGGCCTTGAGTCTGAGCGTGGAGGGGGAGAGCCTGGAGTCCTCCCCCTCTCCTTGTCCCAAGAGGTTTTATCCCTTGGGAGGGTGAGGGTGGTGGTGGCAGTGGTGGCTGTTCGGAAGAGCAGAGACTGGGTCAGGGCTGCCACTGAGCGAGGGTCCAGTATGGACTCTCCAGAACTCAGCCTGACCCTTAGCAGCAGCAGAAGCTCCATCGACTTCCCAGGCCGGGGAAGCCACTTGGTGAAAAAGGATGCGCACCCAACTGCCTCCTCTCCGGGTCTCCTCCCTGCCTTTTTCGAGTTCAAGGATTCTGGGTGGTTCTTGTAGGAGGTTCTGGTCAGTCTGCCCATAGGCCGGGCAGATGGGTGGTCCTCCCTTGCCCACTCAGCCCTGCCCTGCGTGCTCTTAGAGCAGGCGTCTCCAACCTTGATAACGTTAAGCCTGGCGGACTTCAAGTGTTGCTGGCTGGGGAATTCTGGGGCTTGAAGTCCACCAGGCTTAAAGCTGCCAAGGTTGGAGACCCCTGCTCTAGAGAATGCCCTGCTCGATCCGCCCCAAGGGCTTTTCTCTTTTCCCTCCTCAGAGCAAAAGTGGTTCTTTATTTCATATTTCATATTTCCCTGGGAGATTGTCCTCTGTTGTGGAGAAGGGTGTGCTCTGGAGTGGCCCGGCTTTTGGGGAGTGGGGAGGGGCTGAGAAAGAGCGCTCTAACGTCAACCCTACATCAGGTACACCAAAGAGCGCACCTCGCGCTATGCTTCCTTTTATTGCAAGAAAAAGAAGGGAGATATTCTGCCCATTCCTCGGTTCTCTAGGAGTCCACATGGGGCTTAGGACAGTGGTGGGATTCAATTTTTTTTTACTACCGGTTCTGTGGGCGTGGCTTGGTGGGCATGGCCCTGTGACTGGGTGGGTGTGGCTTTTTTTTTTGCTTTTTTGCTACCCCCACTCATTTTTGGAGCTTCTAGCCTCAAAGGAGCCTCGGGGGGTTTGCTCCTTAAGGCTCCTTGGGGGCTTTGGAAGGCAAAAAATGGAGGGCGGGGAGGCTGAGCTCCTCCCTCCATTTTTTGCCTTCCTGGGCCTCAGCAAGGGGCATCCCGGCACAGCTGATCGTATCTACAGATGATTGTCGGGAGGGGAACAAAAAGAAAAATACCTTAGGCGAATGTCAGGCGGGCGGGTAAGCAAGCAGGAGGCAGGAGGGCGACCAGGTGGGGGGTGGTGGCTAGCCAGAACTTACTACTGGTTTGGCGACCCATGCCAAATTCTTTCTACCCGTTCGCCCAATCCGGTGTGAACCAGCTGAATCCCACACTGGCTTAGGAGGTATAGTTTGGCACGCGTCGCCCCCTCGCTCCTGCCTCGGTGCCACTTGATGCTGCTGCCAACAGCCTCCATCTGCAGCTGCACTTCAAGTGGTGAGTGAGTCAGTGCAAGATGACTCACAATTTGTGGCTCAGCTTCATTGGCTAGAACAGTCGGTGCCACTCCAGAACTACAATTCTCAGCATCTTCAAAAGCCCGGCCGTGAGAAGGTGGCTGGAAGTTGGAGGAGTTTGGCCATATCTGGAATGCCAGAGGCTGCCTCCCTGAATTCGTGAAAGGGCCCTAGATATGGTCGCGGTGTGGCCTCTGCTGTGGATACTTGACATTTTAATATTGTTTAATGGTAAACGTATTTTACTTAATCTCTCGGTCGTGAGCTGCCTAGAGTTTTGGCACAAGCTGGGTGGCTATATAAATGTTTGAAATAAGCGAATACACAAAATGGGGTATGCCTTTGGAGCGCAGTTCTTTCCAGGCAGCCTTCACGGGTAGGGATTGAGGGAATCTGAGCTCATTCGGGGGGTGAGGGGAACTCCACTTTGTGCTGGTGTTTTTAGCCGTATGGTTGCCCCGGAGGACACGTGATTGGCTTCTTCAGAGCAGAGAGGCAGCTAGGGACCCAGGGTGGTGTGAGGGACCCAGGCTGGGACCCAGGGTGGTGTGAGGGCTCCTGTGGTGTGGAGAAAGCGTTTTCCTGTCTGATGCATCCTTGGATTTTTTCCATGCGGCTTCTCCTTTGCACCAAAGCCCTCACCCTGTTATGCTGAGAGATGGGATGGATATTTACAGGTCTCCCACTGGGGGATTGAGGGTTGAGGCTTACATAGGGGACGTTAACACCTTTTTCAGCCGAGGATGGCCATATGTGGCCAGAATTGGTCCTGCAACTGAGCAGCTTCGTTAGCGTTATCCCTTGATCCATCTAAATATTACCTAGGCATATAAGCAGGACCTGCTTCCCTGGGGACTGCATTGCTACTGCCAGGTGTAGAGTTCCACCTTTCTGAGAATGAGCCAAGAGAAGGAGTCTTCCCTCCGTGGGGAAGCGGTTGTTTGTGGCCCAGGACTGGAAGTGCTGCAGGGGTTGTTGGCTTTGGGGGCCAGGAGGCTGCCAGCCCAGTCCAGAGGCAAGTCCACCTGCAGTCTCATGGCTGAGACTGGAGTGGACTGTCCGGCTGAAAGAGGATGTGAACTTGGCACCGAGCTGGCTGGTGAAGACACAAC
The DNA here is from genome assembly GCF_049901735.1 of Notechis scutatus. Classification (NCBI taxonomy): domain Eukaryota; kingdom Metazoa; phylum Chordata; class Lepidosauria; order Squamata; family Elapidae; genus Notechis; species Notechis scutatus. Next base: position 3,738,109 of record NC_142018.1, on the reverse strand, counting down.
CATACCTGATGAAAAGAAGATGGCTCAACCCATTTCCATTATTTCTTGCCCTAAGTAGTATTTGGAGGCTGCTGTTTGTTATATATTTTGGGGGTTTAAGGTCACTGTTGGCTCCTGGTGACTCCCTGGACAAATTCATGTGGTTTGGGGGCAAGCTTTTTAGAAGATGTTGTCCAGCTTAGTTTATCAGATAGTGCCCGGTTCTCCAGGCAGGAGGCAGTGTGCTATTGTAGGTCAAATGTATTCAGGTGTAGATCTTCAGTTTCATCCTTCTTACTTACATTTCAGGATGTGGTACAGTAATTTATGGCCACTTCTGCCAGATCGTAGGAGATTTTTGCCTGAGGAAAAGTATTTGCAATGTAAAAAGACCATGGTGTAGTGAGAATGCTTATCCTACAACTCTGACTACACGAATATTTCGTCTGCCAGGAATGAATTTGACCAGTCTGCGTGGAGACGCTGTTGTAATTGGGTTCCAGTAGCCGTCCTGTTCAGTTACAGAAATACCATTTTGTAAGGTCGCAGTAGGAGGCCTCGGGTGCTCCATGGCCAGGAAGAGGGCAGCCTGGAGTGTCCCCTCCTGCTTGGCCAGCTGCAGACAGTGGAGGGCTCTCGGGCATCCCTAGGAAACCCAGCAAACTCTTCCCACCAAAAAACGATCTGATCAGCTTGCTGGGAAGGTCCAGATCCTTGGTGTGACCTTTTGCTAATGGCCACAGGAATCCTAGCCTGCTGTGTCATCATCCCACTCGGTTGCTTGCGCTCTCAAGTTTCGCTTGAGCCTTTGGGGACTTTGGTAGCCCAGAGATTTCTGCTTCCTGCAGAGGAATGGGAGGCAGAGGAGCACAAAGCCCTGAGCTGCTGCATTGGTGAGGAGGATGGAGAGCAGGGCTGCTCCGGTGTCCCCAGATATCAGCTGGGCGAAGAAACCTCCCCCGGGCTTGTTCAATACCTGCTCAGAGCAAAACTTTCCCCTTTGTCACTGCATTCCTTGGAACGCGGGATTCCTTGCCCCTCTATGTCCTCGGTTAGGGCCAGAGCAGGAGCCCCCGTCCATCGGTCTTGGTCTGGACGGAAGGAGATAATCTCTCTCCGAGGGTTAAGAAAGAGAAAATACAAAGGAAAAAGAAATTGCTGGGAGGTGGGTCCAAGGGAGGGAAGCCGTCTTGGGATGGTGAAGGGGGAGGGGGTTCCTGGAAGGCTGCCTTTCTCTCAAGCTTCCCCCCCATCCCATCCCGGTGCTTCCCCAGAGCAGAAGCAGCAGGCAGAGGAGATGGGAGCTGCTTTCCTACTTTCCTTGGCAGCTCCAAGAGCCCCTTGGAAAGTGGAGCTCGTTGACTCAGCTCCGAGGAGGAATCGGTTTACAGGGCCTGCAAGTTCCCCTTTCCCCTTTCCCATCAGAAAACACCCCTGGAAACCACGAGGAAATGGGGATGCTGCCAGCTGATGGGAGCCTCAGGAGCCAGGGGTGTCAAACTCGATTTCATGGAGGGCTGCATCAGGGTTGCATTTGACCTTGAGGGAGCTGGGTGGGGCATATGGCTACGATGGGCGTGGCCAGGCAACATCGCTTGTGTCGGTGCCTGTCGTGGCCTGAGTGCTCGGCCAGTGGAAACGGGCTCCCAAGTGCCGTTTTCAGCTGCGATGGCCTCCTGCAACCCTCTGCCAGTGAAAACTGAGCTTGGGAGAGTATTGCAGCTTCTTCATTATTTATTGAAATGTTCCCAGTTCGGGATGATCTGAATTACGCCATTCTTCTTTGGCTCTGTAGAGAGAGGCGGGGCTTATGTGGGTAGATTTACAAGAGGTGTTGTAAATCCATGGCACTCAACAGTTGACTCTTCCTTTGCTTTGTTGTACATGAGACTTTTTACCAGTTTTGCTTTTTATTTGGTGGACTCCCAGAGATTTTCCACCCCCTAAACGAAGGATCTGTTAACAGAATAATAAGAGTTGAAAGGGACCCTGGAGATCTTACAGTACTCCAGCTTTCTGCTCAAGCAGGAGAACCTATAGCATCCTAGACCTACCTGGTTGTCAGGCTTCTGGTTGTGCCTTTCTGTGCAAAGATATGCCATCGCATAGCTCAGGTCCTTCCGTTCATACATGACCTTATTTTCCTTTTTTATTCACATATTATCCAGCCAGTCATTCACTCTCCGCCCCTAGGAAACAGGTGATGGAAAACATCTGAAATCTTGGCAAGAAAACTGCAGGGAATTGTCCAGGCAATCACCTGGAGTAACTGATGACTTGAAGAAACGAAAAACAAACAAACAATCCCAGAGATAATCTATACAGTTGCTAAGGAGTCAAAATGACTTCGTAGCACATAATCACTGAATCGGTCACATAATCACTCAATTGGTACGTGTGGCTCCTGCTATGTATAATCTCTGGAAAGTTCAGAATGGTCTTTGTGCATGTGTGTGTGAGTGAATTCACAAGTGGTTCCTTGGGAAGAACTGCATCTCCATGTTAATGGCCAGTTCTTCAACAAAAATTGAAGGTGGCCTGTTTGCACATTTTAGCCTCAGCTTTTTTTGTGTGTTCATTTCATGCAGGAGACAAAGGGGATTGTTGCATGTGTGTGTTTTTCTTAAATGTTATAAAATCTGTATGGTGAAATGGCTAACTTGTTCTTCCTGCCTACATCTGTGCTTCACTTTTGGGCTTGCTACAGTCCTGCTCCAAGTGAAATAGTAGAAGACACGAAGGCACAATTGTTGTGTTTCTATGCTTTGTTCGGTGAATTTGAACTACACTTGCAACGAGGAAGCTTAGGGAGTGAGGGAATAGCAAAAGTCTGCTGCCTCCTCTTTGTCTCCAGCAACTGGGCTTTGTCGGAATTACTTCTTACATAAAAAGTAAAAACAATAACAACAGGAGAGCAAATATGGCAATTACTGAAACAAAAGACAGGTGGAGATTGACAAGCCCACTCAAAGGAGAGGAGAAGAAAAAAAATGCAGCAGATAAGAATGTAAACTTTACTCTTATGTAGGTAGTCCTCTGCGACAGCTGTTCTAAGATCAGCAGTTGACGCGGTGACGCCAGAGTTAATTCATAAGTTGGCTTCTGACGATTGCCTCACCCGGCCCATCTTGTCTGCCTGGGCTTGGCCAGGCACCGGCGGGCAAATCCAAAGCTGCGGGAGGGGGTGTGTGAGAAGAGAGCGTTGGGAGAGCCCTTCAGGGCCAGGCGTGGCGTGGGGAGCGCTTCCTCCTCCTGCCAAGAAACTTCCTAGAGCAGGGATCTCCAATCGTGGCCACTTTAAGCCTGGCGGACTTCAACTCCCAGCAAAGCTGGCTGGGGAATTCTGGGAGTTGAAGTCCTCCAGGCTTAAAGTGGCCAAGGTTGGAGATCCCTGGCCTAGAGGTGGCCGTGAATTGAGGCTCGGCTGAAGAAAATTTGGCTGGTTTGCGGTTCTTTTCTAGGACGATTCATCCTCAGTTTCCCCTGCCTGCCCATTTTAATACAACAGTGTAAAGCTGGGGTCTCCAACCTTGTCCACTTTAAGACTTGTGGACTTCAACTCCCAGAGTTCCTGGGAGTTGAAGTCCGCAAGTCTTAAAAGTGGACAAGGTTGGAGACCCCCTGGTGTAAAGCACCCTAAAGTTTTGTGCAACGAAATGGAATGACGGCCTCCTCTAACTTCCTCTTGTCTACAGAGGGTGCCCAGAGTTCACCGTCCCTCGTCTGTGATTGGGAATTCTTATGAGGATCCTTTCAAAAGGCAGCGCGTGATCCCCCTTCTCCAGGGAGCCCGAGGGAAAGGAGGCTGGCACCAGGCACCCAGGCTCTTCCAGGGCAGCTGCTTTGCGGCTCTCAAGCTCAGACCAAGCCAGCCTCCTAGAGAGAGGGACAAAGATACTCACACAACACACCCTTCTGTGTACATAGGCGCCATCCTTGCCAGCCGGCTCACATTTACGATGGTCATGACACGCCACGGTCATGAGATTGCCACGGCTGGTTTCCGACCAGCAGTCCGGGGGGGGGGGAACCTGGCAGGAAGTTGATAGTCTCAGTCTTGTGGCACCTCACTTAATGACTGTGCTGCTTAGCAACCCCTATTGCAGTCGGTACGTGAGAACTATCTGTAACAAGTTTACCTTCATCCCTGATCCGGTTGGACCTGTGTCCATTTCTGAAACCTGGCTGGATAGAGAAAAGGGCATCCCACTCATTAAGACGGTTGTCGTTCCCAGGGCAGGAGGCAGTATTTATTTCATTTAGCAGGAGCACAGCATTTATGCTTACGGACTGTCATCCCGTAGAGCTTTATGGCACTTCCTGGGCAGTTTACAATATAGAAGCATCGTTTGCATGTTGCCTTCAACAATCTGGGTCCTCATTTTCCGAACCTCGGGAAGATGGAAGTCTGAGTCAAACTTGAGCCCTGTCAGGATCGAACTCCGGGTTGTGGGCAGAGTTTGCCTGCAATGCTGCATTCTAACCTCTGTGCCACCAGGGCTCGCTTGTGGCTTGCTTGTTTGTTTATTTCATATGCCGCAACCCCCCTGTTGAAGCGACTGGGCAGCTGCTTGTGTGTGTGTGTGTGTGGGATACTGCAGGGCTGTCTTCCCCAGTCGCCGTCCTTGGGAGTTGGGCCTGGAAGGGAGCCACAGGCTCCAGCCCTGCCCGAAGAAGAGAGGACGGCTCGGGTGCAGGTGGGCCAGCGTCTCTGCCAGCAGAGTTCTGCTCCCCCGAAGGGTGGGCTGGCAGAGAGGGTGGGTCCTCGGAGGAGCAGGGAAGCCATGTGGAGGACAGTGGACGGGGGTTGCTCTGGTCACCACTGTTTTGGAGACTGCAGGGCCCGGCTAGGGCTGGTTCTCAGGGGATTGTGCCCACTGAAGGTGGAAGGAGGGAGCCAGTACATGGGGGGGGGGGGGCTCCTCTGGAGCAGCCATTAGCTCTTGTTTTAGTCCAGCATCCGGCTCTGTCGAGGGCCTCCCATCCTCGTTTGGATGGAGGTGGCAGCAAAATCAGGAAGCTCACCTGAGGCCTTGGCGCCCTTCTGCCTTGCAAGCTCGCCATGCTCCTGCGGCATCCTTAGTTCCAGAAGAGACCAGGGGTGGGCGGCCTAACCTAACCCTGACCAGCCAGTGTTCCTTGCCATTGTCCACATTCAATGAAGCGCGAGCTGAGATTCACCCAGGTGGCCCATTTCTGTGGCAGAGCAAGAGAAAGTAGAAGCGATTCTGGGCAGCGCTGTTACCGCCTGATGGCCTCAAATTCTAGGGTCTGCTCTACGAAGAAAGGTTAATTCTGACTAATTGGGAGCTTTCAGAATTTACCTGGATCTGCGGAGTTTATTCTGCTGCTGCTCTTTTTACTCATGATTTATGGCAGTCACACTAATCTTGGGGAGTGGCAAGTAACTATGCAGAATACTGGAGCTCCACACCCAAGGCCTCTGGAAGATGTAATTAACTCTCTCTCTCTCTTTCTCTCCCACACACGAATGCACACCTGTCTCATTTACCTGCTTATGCATTTCAGCGTTCTTCCCTGACTTTCCATCTTCCCCCGCTTCCATGTTCCATACGTTCATACATTCAGGGTGCACCAAAAGTCAGGCCCTCTAGACAACATACGATACGAATTACATTAAATGCCCAAATTGGTTGCCATTTTCTTCTAAACGCTCCCTTAACGCCTAAGCACAGTCACGTTTTCTCTCAAAATGTTAAAATTAGTAAAACGTTGGGGCCTGATTGGTGGTACCCCCTGCAATCAACCATCAGTCGATCAAATCCCTCCTTAGGCACGAAACCAGCGAGATGACCTGGGCTTCTCTCAGCCCTGAAAAAGGAGCAGGCAAGGAAAGCTCCTTCTGAAAAATGCCGCCAAGAAAATTGCAAGCCCTGGTCCGGGCAGTTGTCAGGAATCAAGACTGACACAAAGGTGCGTGGGCACATGCATGCGCGCACACACATAGACACACAGAGCCCTGTTTAGAACAGGGCTTTCTAAATAGAGCCCCCCCCTCCCCCCGACTCTTTTCTTAAACTCTCTCCCTAAAGCAGAGTCCCTGAAATCTTTCCGGGTTGGCAGCGCGGAGTGGGGGGCAAGGAAGAGGGAGGAAAGAGGCGATGATTTTGAATTCAACACCCAGAATTCTCCAGCCCACCTCGATTTCCACGGATTCTTCCCTACCGCTAACTTGCTTTGAGCATTAATAGTTTAGATCAGGGATCTCCAACCTTGGCTCAGCTGGCTGGGGAATTCTGGGAGTTGAAGTCCCCCAGGCTTAAAGGTGCCAAGGTTGGAGACCCCTGCTCTAGGGCATGGCTGGCTGGGGAATTCTGGGAGTTGAAGTTCACGGATTGTAAACGGGCTCCAGTTCCCCACCCTGCTCTGGAGAGTTGGGGCCAAGAGGAGCTCCCCAGCCCTCCTGATAAGGCCAAGAAAGGCCTCCCCAGTTCCCAGTTCATGGATGCTTCGGGCCTGCAAAGGGCCAGGAGCAGTTGGTACCCATTGCAGATTTGGCACCACAGATGTTGGGCCATCCAAGTGTGCTATTGGTTAGCAGCCACGTGGCCTCGGGTTGGATCAGCTGAAGCTCTTGGACACCCCCCCCCACTTGGCTCCTGGTTCTACTTTGGGCAGCCCCCTGTTTTCACAACGAGGCAATCAAACGAGTGAGGCCGGTTAGTGGGGTGTGCAGCGTTTTGTGTAACCCGTCACAAAGCTGTTTCTCTCTTCAGAGGCCATTAAGAGACCTTGCTAGTATTTTCAAGACCACGATTCTTAGTCTATGTTTATTCATCTATAACTTTGGAAAGAAAACGTAAACTTTCTCAGGGGAAAATCAGAACAAAATGGAGTTTTCAAATTGAATGTTAGCGTTCTGGTGCAAAATAAATGCTGCGTTCACCAGTTCTGTTCTTGTTAAGTATTCCAGGCTGAGAAACATAAACAGACAAAGAAAAGAAAGAAAAATGCACTTGAAATGAAAAAAAAAAATGGGAAAGAGGCAGGGCACTTTGGCAAGGAAATGAGCTGCTCTTGGCAGATTCCGTGGTGGAATTTAGCTGAGAGAGGCACAGCGGAGAAGCCCTGTGGGAGGAGCACCGACTGCGCTCCCTCCCTCGCTCCCTCCCTCGCTTGCCCTGGCTGGGTTAGCTTGCAAACCTTGGCTGGAAGGGAGGAGGGGTTGCTTTGGGCCCCCAGCTTTGGGCCGAGCAGGCCACCAGCCATGTTCAAAAGGCCCAGCCAGGTACGCCAGGTATACTGTGTTGTCCACGTGGACATCCAAGATGTGGGGCCAGAATGAGGCTCAGGAGGTCAGTTCCTAAAGTTTTGGGAAAGGACAAACAGTCCAGCATTCATGCAGCAAGAAGGGAGGCGGTTGGTCCTGAGGGAAGAGACACGGCTGACCCCCTCCTTTCCCTTGGGGAAAGCAGACCTGAACTGACCCCTTCTAATCCAGAGGAAGAGGAAGAGGCTTGTCCAGAGCGGTCACCAAGATGCCCATGCACCACCACGAGAGAAAGGCGTTTCCCCTTTGGTGTCGGTCCTGGACAGCAGTGACTGGGCAGACTTCGCCTGGCCAGTGGCCGATGATGTGCCCTTCGCCTCCACACATGCGTCCCCCCTTCCTTGCCCACTCCAGTCGCATTGGCGTACGCTGGTGCAATCCTCTGCTTGCCTTGGGTGGATGAAGGGCACCCCGACTCCCTCTGACTTGTGTGCTGCCTTTTGTCTTCTTCTCTTTTGGTGACGGTTCCACATCACCCTGTTAAGCAGTAAGGGGAGCTGTGTTTCTCCTCCCCCCAACCCCACTGGGCCGAGAGCCTCCTCCTCCGCTCTCTTCTTAAAATGCTTTCCCCTTTCAACCTATTTGAACCTTCTCCGGCTCTTGGCTGGACAAAGTGAGCACCTTCAAATGATGCACCTTCCTTAATTCTCCAAAATCAAAAGTTAGCGATCGCACATCCAAGTTAGAGAGCCCTTGAAAATCAAAGGAGTCAAAAATGCCCCTTTTCGCTCAACAGTCTCTCCCTTAGAAAGGACGTTAGGCAGATGCTTTCATTCCCTCTCAAGCAACTGGGGCTTTGTAGTTTTCTTCCTCTCCCTGCCACTCAAAGTGGAGAATGAAGAGCCAAGGACCGGTCTTGCCAGTTGCCCAGCTGAGGCGGGAGAAATTTAACGTTTCCCCAGCCCTGTTCACGGCTGAGGGACCTGAACTCTATTTCCCTCACACAGCCATTTTCTTCATCCTTTTGGCCTTAAATCCAAAGTGTCTGGCTCAGGTTCGTGTCGTGCCAGAAGATCGGATTGAACCTTGGCCTTTAAGAAGGCTCGAGGCCGGGCTTGACCAGCCTGCTAAGACAGGGGTCTCCAACCGTGGCCACTTTAAGATTTGTGGACTTCAACTCCCAGAATTCCTCAGCCAGCTTTGCTGGCTGAGGAATTCTGGGAGTTGAAGTCCACAAGTCTTAAAGTGGCTAAGGTTGAGACCCTGGTCTGCTGGCTGAGGAATTCTGGGAGTTGAAGTCCACAAGTCTTAAAGTGGCCAAGGTTGGAGACCCCTGGTCTGCTGGCTGAGGAATTCTGGGAGTTGAAGTCCACAAGTCTTAAAGTGGCCAAGGTTGGCGACCCCTGTGCTCAGAAAGAAAGGGAGACTCAGACCAGGCTTCAGGCTAGCGAAGATGGTCAGAGAATGAAGGCTCAGGCTGCCGCAGGTGGATGGCGGCTTCCATTTTCATCCTAAGTTCTCACTCCTGGGTGGAAAAGAACATGGTGGTGATGCAGATACGGAGTCCCCATTAAAGCTCTGTTGACGGACAGAACTGAGGGCGAGCTTCCATCTTCAACCAGTGTTTAATGGGACTGGACTCTCAACTGAGCTCTCCCTTTTCCCAAACATACTGAGCCATTTTGGTCTAGTGGTTAAGGCACCAGGCTAGAGAGCGGGAGATGGTGAGAGCCAGTTGCTGTCTCTCAGCCCAGCCTACCTCACAGGGTTGCTTTTGGGAGAGGGAAATGAGAAGAGGAAGGTATGTGGGGATGCGTTAACTACCTTGAGTTATTGGTAAAATTAATAAAGGTGGGATGCAAATAAAGGAAAATGCAGCACTCGGGAGTACAAATATAGTATAGCCTGTGCTTTGATGCTGTCCTTGCACAGGTATTTGCTGTATGTAACCAGTATAGTGTATGTCAGGGGTCTCCAACCTTGGCAACTTTAAGCCTGGAAGACTTCAACTCAAGTTAGAAACAACCCCCAAAAGTCACATTCTCCAATAGAAGTAATTCAACGTTGCTTGATGTCATAAATCAAGGGGCCTAAGCACGGACAGTCCCACAGAAAGAAGAATCACCTAGCCAAAACAACTCTCTCTATCTTCACTCCTCACTCCTTAGGAATGTGGCAAGCCTGAAACCCTTCCCCCCGTGACTGCCACAGAGAAAGTAAGAAAAAGAATATATACTAAGCCTAACTAAAATGGCTACACATATGTCAATTTTGGGCTTGACAGGCTGCCCTCATTTGAAAAGAAACCCCTGCAATGACATTAAAAATTGCAATTAGGTTAAACACAATCATACAATGCACATTTTAACCTCCTCTGCCACCCACAGAATTCGGTTTAGGCTTGTGTGGATATTTTTCATGGAATTTCCCTACCAATCTTATCAGCATTTACTTTCCAGCTATTAACCCAAGTGGCTTGTGAAATTGGATAGCCTTTCCAATAAATTAAATATTGTAACGTCCCCCTGAAAATCCTAGAATCCAAAATTTTCTTAACCTCATAATGTTCATGCCCTGCTTTGCTGGCTGGGGAATTCTGGGAGTTGAAGTCCTCCAGTCTTAAAGTTGCCATGGTTGGAGACCTCTGGTGTATGTCATACAAAGCACATTCCATCCTGATTTCTTTCTTTTTTTTCTTCCATTTATTTTCCAGGTTCGTGTCCGGCACAGGGCTGGTGATTTACCCAGAAATTGGGGACAAGCTGGATATCATCTGTCCGAAGGCGGATCCATCCAAACCGTATGAATATTACAAACTGTACCTAGTAAAGCGGGACCAAGCGGAGTTCTGCAGCACCATCATGGACCCAAATGTGTTGGTGACTTGCAACAGGCCCGAGCTGGAAATCCGTTTTACCATCAAATTCCAGGAGTTCAGCCCCAACTACATGGGCTTGGAGTTCAAAAGATACCAGGATTACTTTATCACATGTGAGTGCCATCCACCTCGCCCCCCCAGCCTTCCTCTCCCTTGATCTTCGCTTTCTCTCCCAGACTCCCCTGGAGAGTCTCACAGTCACAGTCCCCTAAACTGCGCTGAAGATGTTATCTAGCCTGGTAACGAGACGTTTGGAAACCAGCCTGCAAGCTCGGAGTATGAACCTTCACCCTCCTCTCACAATCACTCTTTCTCTTCCCCCCTTTCCCCTCATTTCCACCCAGGGGACCACTTTTCAGTTCACTGGTGGGATTCAAATGTTTTTAACTACCGGTTCTGTGGGTGTGGCGTGGCTTGGTGAGCGTGGCAGAGCATCTGCTAACCTGCTTTCCAGCTCCGTTCTCCTGTGCAGGGCAACCAAAGGAGACCCAGCCGATTAGTGGAGACTCGACGGGAGGCAGAGAAGAGATGGGGTTGGAGGGGCCAGTCAGAGGCGGGATTTGCCAGTTCTCCAAACTACTCAAACTTTCCGCTATCGGTTCTCCAGAACCGGTCAGAACCGGCCCAATGCCACCTCGGGTTCAGTTGCAGTTTGTTAAATGCCCCGTGGAGCCATCTTGTTACCTGTGCCTCTTTTGAGAAAATTCTGAACTGAAAACAGCCTCTGTGCTGGATGCCCGAGGGGAGGGGAGGGTGAAGATTCCTCAGCTGCCTGATTCCCTGCGGGCGAGCCAAGCGTCCTGCTGGCCGAGCACAAGGGTAACATTTGCCTGGGCAGGTGGCACATCCAGGAGCAGGCGCCAGGGTTAATTCTGGGAAATTCTGGTTCTTTCTGGATTGGGCTACGTGAAAGTCTCAGGAAATAGTCTCAAGGGAGGCAGGAGAGGAAGCCAAAAGAGTCCGTTGGTTGAGTGCCGGGAAGCGTTTCTGATGGTTTTGATCCAGGGATTGAAACCGAAGCAAGCTTCCGGTTAGAAGTCCTCTCCACACACTACTGGCGATGGCTTCGATTGGCCCCTGTAGTGTTTCTCCCAAGCGCCGTCCTGCATGAACTGTAGCTGCGGAGCCTCTGGGGCTCTGGGAGAATCCAGCGGGTCCCTTGGCTTGTTGATTTGGGCATCTCTGGGAAGGGCATTTTTTTCAGTCTGGGAGGGGCTAGACCACCAACCTGTTTTGGTGAAGCCCAGAGGTTTCAGAGCTGCTCAGAGCTGCTGGCATGGCAGCTGGCATGGGGTATGCTGCTTGTTCCTCCTTTTGGGCCCCATCTCCATGGCAGAGGGAACAGACCTGCCCGAGATCAGCTGGGGTGCCTTCAGCTCTACAACAGCCTCTGCCCTCCATTCCCCCAGAGGTTGCACCTCTTCCCTACCTTTTCCATATCAAGGGCGTTTTGACAAGAGGAAGAGCTGCAGCCAGGAGTATGGGTAGCCCTTGACTTGCAACCGCAACTGAGCCCAAAATTTCTGGTGTTAAGTGAGACATTTGTTAAGTGGGCTTTGCCCCATTTTGTGACCTTTCCTGCCACAGCTATTAAGTGAATCACTGCAGTTGTTAAGTTAGTAACCCGGTTGTGAAGTGAATCTGGCTTCCCCATTGACTTTGCTTGTCAAAAGGTCGCAAAAGGGGATCATGTGACCCCCTGGGACACTGCAACTGACATAATAAGTACATGCCAGTTGCCAAGCATCTGAATTTTGATCACATGACCCGTGGGGATGCTGCAGTGTTCACAAGTGCAAAAAACGGTCATGTCCCTTTTTTTCAGTGCCGTTGTAACTTAGAACGGTCACTAAATGAACTGTGGTAAGTCGAGCACTGCCAATATCTCCATCCACAGAGGGAGGGGGGCAAGGGAGTCCTTCAGAAGGACCCTCCCTGGTTTCCCAGGGAATAAGGGGAGAAACTCTCCCAGTCTTCCAAGATTCAGTAGATAAAGATAAGAGTTAGTACTCACAGTTAGGCTTCATGTCTGGACTACCTCAAAGAGCTAATGTAATTATTTGTGGGCCTATTTAGTTAAGTACACTATTATCATTTAGCACGGGGGTCCCCAGCCCAGCAATTCTGGGAGTTGAAGTCCACAAATCTTAAAGTGGCCAAGTTTGGGATTCTGGGAGTTGAAGTCCACAAGTCTTAAAGTGGCCAAGTTTGGGATTCTGGGAGTTGAAGTCCACAAATCTTAAAGTGGCCAAGTTTGGGATTCTGGGAGTTGAAGTCCACAAGTCTTAAAGTGGCCAAGTTGGGATTCTGGGAGTTGAAGTCCACAAGTCTTAAAGTGGCCAAGTTGGGATTCTGGGAGTTGAAGTCTCCAAGTCTTAAAGTGGCCAAGTTTGGGATTCTGGGAGTTGAAGTCCACAAGTCTTAAAGTGGCCAAGTTTGGGATTCTGGGAGTTGAAGTCTCCAAGTCTTAAAGTGGCCAAATTGGGATTCTGGGAGTTGAAGTCTCCAAGTCTTAAAGTGGCCAAGTTGGGATTCTGGGAGTTTAAGTCCCCAAGTCTTTTTTTTTAAATAAAATGGTCAAGTTTGGGATTCTGGGAGTTGAAGTCCACAAATCTTAAAGTGGCCAAGTTTGGGATTCTGGGAGTTGAAGTCCACAAATCTTAAAGTGGCCAAGTTTGGGATTCTGGGAGTTGAAGTCCACAAGTCTTAAAGTGGCCAAATTGGGATTCTGGGAGTTGAAGTCCCCAAGTCTTAAAATGGTCAAGTTTGGGATTCTGGGAGTTGAAGTCCACAAATCTTAAAGTGGCCAAGTTTGGGATTCTGGGAGTTGAAGTCCACAAATCTTAAAGTGGCCAAGTTTGGGATTCTGGGAGTTGAAGTCCACAAGTCTTAAAGTGGCCAAATTGGGATTCTGGGAGTTGAAGTCCCCAAGTCTTAAAATGGCCCAGTTTAGGATTCTGGGAGTTGAAGTCCACAAGTCTTAAAGTGGCCAAGTTTGGGATTCTGGGAGTTGAAGTCCCCAAGTCTTAAAGTGGCCAAGTTTGGAGACCTCTTATTTAGCGTAACAGTAACAGGTACTAGTTCAGGCTGCAGTGTAGGCAGGTAAACTGAGCCTCAGAGTAGGAAAGTCACCTTTGACACCTGCTGGCTCCCAACTTCTCTTTCTAACATCATGTTTGTGTTATTTGTCAAGTGCTGAAGTTGGTGGGGGATGCAGCCTGAAAAGGAGGCATTGATTGATGGGCTCTCCTGTGGCTGACGTTAAGAGGGCCTCTAATGATATGTGGCAAGACGGATCCCTTTAGGCCCAGTCTTTGTTCAGCCCCTGGCATTGCGGGCCTGTTCGCAGGGCAGGCAACATTCGGTCCTGCTTATCTTTCCTCCCAGTGAACTTCTCCCGTTTCACTGATTTGGGAGAAGAAATCAAGTTTGGTTTCTGCCACATCTGCTTTTTATATAGCCACGGAGGACACAGGGAGTGCTTGTAAGCAGGGCGCTGGATGCCACCAGGGTTTCTTTCCTATTGTCTTCTGGACCGGCCCTGTCTAGATTGTTCCAGAATACCAGCCTGGCTTTGGGCTTCTTTCCTTCGTTTCCACTCTCCAAATTCACTAAATGGGCATCTGTCAACGGGCTTGTTTAGCTTGAAGAATCGAAAATGGCAAGAGAGCGAAGAAGGACCACATACAGCTTTTAGATAATTACAGTCATGGGCCAGAATTTCCTTCCAGGCTGTCCCTTAGTCCCGCTGTGAACTTAAAGGGTGCGAGGAAATTGGAAGCAGATGCCAGTTTGGCCCTGCCACCTCTTGTGATTCAGAGAGCTACGATTTTTCCACTCTATGAGGTCTTCAGTTCTTGGTCTCTAAAAGGATCCATTCCTTTGCTGCCCTCTTGGTCCAGTTCAAAGGGCTTCTGGAATAACAGAGGAGTCCCTGAGGCACGTGAGCAGTGGTTGGCAGAACCAGAAAGGGGGGAAAAGATGCATGGTGAGAACTGCTCTAGTCTGAATGGAGCTGACCGTCAATTCGTAGGGAAGGGAATAGGTTTTTTCAACACAATTTAATATTAATGTTCAGGTTTATTATTCCGTGTTGTATTTCTCCTTTGATAGGAAGCAGTTTCCAAGTCTTTCCTGAAATGGGCTTTGAAGGCTTGAAGCTCAGGTCAAGTAAGACAGAAGAGTTTTGATGGGGGAAAGCAGCACTTAGGGTACCTATTTAAGATCATCCTGAGGTTATGAAGCGTAAATGGTTGGAAGAATCCTTGCAGGTAATCCAGCCTGACTCCCAGCTCAATGCAAGGACTTCAAACTTGACGGCTTTAAGACTTGTGGACTTCAACTCCCAGAATTCCTCTTCCAGTCATGTTAGCTTAGGAATTCTGGGAGTTGAAGTCCACAAGTCTTAAATTTGCCAAATTTGAAGACCCTTGCCTTAGTAGAACCTCATCAAAAATGTCCATCCAGCCTTGGTTTCAACATCTCCAGCAAAGGCAGATCAGATTTTCTGAGACAGTTCTTACCATCTGGATTTTTGTCCCTGGTGTCCAGGCAAAAACATGCTTTTGAAATATAAATTCATTGGGGTTCCTTTTTTTTTTGTCTTCTGATACAATTTCGAACAATTCTATACTTCTACATGTCAGCTCATCAGATGCTTGAAGACAATTGTCATGTGCTCCCCACAAACTTCTCCACTTTACACAGATAGAATATATATATATTAACAACTTATTCCTTAGATGTTTTTCCTTCCTTAAATTCCTGGGTTCCTTTTTTCTGGACATGATCCAGATGTCAGGGTCCATAATGAAATGAGGTGTCCATAATGAAATACAATATATGAGGTGTGCTCTGGCCAAAGCAGATGAGGGAGAACCAAGGATTTTTCTTAATCTCAATACAGGTACGGTAGTCTTCGAGATATAACGCTTCACTTAATGGCCGTTCAAAGTTATGACAGACTCCCCCCCCAAAAAAAACACCCTATATACAACCATGTTTCAAAGCTACGTGTCAAGCACAAGAAACCAGGAACCACAGTTGTTCAAATGAGTACAAGATTTTTCCACACGTCTCACCGCAAGAATCTAAATCGGGGGTCTCCAACCTTGGTCCCTTTAAGCCTGGAGGACTTCAACTCCCAGCTTTGCTGGCTGGGGAATTCAGGGGGTTGAAGTCCACCACGCTTAAAAGTTGCCAAGGTTGCCCCTGATCTAAACTATTAACGCTCAAAGCAAATTAGTGATAGGTAAGAATCTGTGGAATTCAAGGTGGGCTGGACTTAGGTCCCTTGGGAGCATGAAGCGCCTCCCAATGGCGATGACCCCCTTCCTCAGCAGGGTCCTCTCCTCCATTGTGGCTGCTGCACTGCCCCTGTTTCCCCAAAGCCTGGCAAGAGCCAGGAGGGGCCTACAGCAGATTGGGGCAGAGGCCCCAGCCCACAAGGGTGGCTTCCTCCTTCTGCAAAAGTTTCCCTGTGGATGGATGGATGGATGGATGGATGGATGGATGGATGGATGGATGGCGGAGCTTCTTCCCTGGCATTTCCAAGCATCGGCGCTTCTCCCGGCCAAGCACGGTGCTGGGCCCGGATCTGGCTGAGCTCTTTTGCCTCCGCCAAGGAGAGGGAAGGCAAGCTTTTTGCGGCTTGCCTGCCTCCTTTGCAGACCCCTCCCTAAGCCTCCCCCACCCAGGAGGTACTCCATGTTCCGCTTGGTAACCCGCATGTTCATTTAACAGACACATCAGGAAGAGCAGAAGGTGGAAGGGTCATTAAGCAAGGCTGTCTCATGACCATAATGGCGTCCAAAATTTTAGCAAGGGATTCTCTGCCCGGCTGCTAGATGGGCGTGGCCATGGTGGGCGTGGCCTAGTTGGCCTCCTGCACCATGGCGGGACTCCAGAGGTTCTCCCTGGGCTCTAGAGCAGGGGTGTCCAACCTTGGCAACTTTAAGACTTGTGGACTTCAACTCCCAGAATTCCTCAGCCAGCTTTGCTGGCTGAGGAATTCTGGGAATTGAAGTCCACAAGTCTTAAAGTTGCCAAGGTTGGACACCCCTGCTCTAGAGCTTTCCTCGGGCCTTCCCAGCCTTCAGAGGCTCTTTGGAAGCTGGAAATGCGCCCATTCCCAGCCTTCCTGAACTTCTGGGAGGCCTGCTTTTGGCCCTCCCCGAGCCTCCGCACGCACCCTGCCAAACGGGCCGTGTGTGGACTCCTAGGAGGAGAGGGGGCAGGGTGGGATTTGGGGGCTCTCTGAACTTGCAGAATCTCAGCTAGGGGCTCTCCCGAACCGCCAGCAGCCCCAGCCCTGGCTGTAGATCAAGGACCGCCTGTACTACACTTTAGTCGATGTGTTTCATCTGTTTTAAAACTGCATCACGCGGTTGGGGGTGTCTAGGACAACTCGCCGCGGCCAGCTCACCTCAGGACAATTCAATGCTAGACTAATCGTTTCATTGAGTTACTTTCATTATGGGTGACCGTGCTTTTGTCTTGTATGATTGTAACTCTTGTATTTCTGGATTCACTTTCATTACGTTGTTATTATTGGCCATGTTTCCATTGCAATTCATGTAACTTTTGTGTTTGTTGAATTGCTCTGCGGCAAGTTGGCCGTGGCTAGTTGTCCCATTCCACACTGCTGGTTCATCTTCGCTTGCGAGCCTCCAAGGCTGTCCGGTTGCTTTCCTGGGAAGAGCTGCATTCTGTCGACAGGATTAGTCTTATTATCCAGAGGGGCAAATCCCAGGAGCTTCAACCAGCTTTGGCCAATGCCAAGAGGTTTTTGACGGAGCAAGCTGGAGAATCACAGGCTCCCCACCTCACTGGTGTTTTCGATGGCATTTTATCCGTTTGGGTAAAATAAAATCAGCACAACCGGATAATAGCAACAGCACTTGGACTTATATACCTCTTTACAGTGCTTTCCATCCCTGGTCTCTAAGCAGTTTACAGAGTCAGCCACTTGCCCTCAATAATCTGGGTCTCATTTTACCCACTTCGGAAGGATGGAAGGCTGAGTTAAACTTGAGCCTGGTGGGATTTGAACTGCCAAATTGTAGGCAGTTAGCAGAAGGAGCCTGCAGTACTGCACTCTAACCACTGTGCCACAGAGGCTCCTTGTGATAGTAGCCTTCCATTTTCTGCATTCTGGTAACATTTTTTTTTTTAGGTTAGAGCAATGCGTTATTTGTGGTTTGGAGTTGACCATTTGGTTACTTAAATGTTTCTTTTATTTGTTTGCTGCCCATCTCGCTTCAAGGTAACTGGGCGAATGCTGAAACCATGGACAATAAATATTCCTAAAAACAGTAATAAAGCACAATTAAAAAGATGGGTAGGAAGGGAGCTGGGGGCCTCAGACTGTCAAGCACCTCCAGAACGATGCACCCCCATTGGGGCAGCAGGCCAGCTGGCAGAGCCCGGTCTTCAGACCCCGTCAGGAGGGTGGGAGTAGATCCCACCTTGGGATGGGGGGTGGGGGTAAGGCATTCCAGAGGGTGGGAGTCACAGCACAGAAGGCTCTTCACCTGGACCCACCAACCAGAATTCCTTTGCTGACGGGATCCCTAGCATGCCCCTTCTGCTGGCATGGGTGGCACAACCCACACAGATCTGATCTTGTACGTAGTCTGGGCCATCCTTTGACTCTAGGACGTTACCGAAGCTTCAGCAGGGCCGTGTAGTAAAAGCCCCCCCGGGATATCCCCCAGTTCCCTGCCTGATAGTTCAAAGTAGGGACATCTGAGATGATGGGTGTTAGGAAAGCTAAGCTCTGAACTAAGCCTTTTGTAATGTGCTATCAACACACGGATATATATATATATATAAAGCTATTGGGGCTTCCATTGTGCAACTGCAACCACCATCTTGATTCCCCCCCTCCCCCCAGCAGAGGCCACTGCTAGTAAGAATATTTGTAACTCAGGAGTTGAAATGAGGGGGGTCCTTGGTGGTCTCTGAGCTCGCTTGTTTTCTTGCAGACATTTCATTACCCAAACGAGGCAACGTCATCAGTGCTCACCAGAGGCCACTGGCTCAGTGTGTTCAGTAAGCAGTTTATGGTTTTATGTGCAGGCTGCTCTTTTGTGTGAAGTGGGAGGAGGTCCCTGTTTGGGGTGATTTTTTTTGTTTTGGTGTCACCTGGCTTGGTGTGGGCTGGAGGCAGAAAGATTGATTGTGGTGTTTATAAGAGACAAACGTGCAATTGGAGAGGAATATTGCCAAAGTCTTCCTTGTCCATTATGTTCTGGAATGTGGCCCCTCGGGGGTCTAAGCTGCAAATCATCATTGTTAGCAATGATCCATAACCATAGACGTGAACAAAAAATTAAGCCCTGTCCTACTTGTGTCCTGCTTATGGGCAGTTGATCTTCAGCAACAGGCTGGTTCAAGATATTGATTTAAAGCTTCCCTGGAGGGTTTTTTTTCCATACTTTGGAATTTAATGGGTTGTGTGCTGCTCTTAAAAAAGGTCTGCTTTGCCCAAATTGGTCTTGGATGGCTTTCGAAGTTTCCTTGCCGTAGGGATAATTGGGTCTTGTTGTTTTGCTAGGAAGCAAGTAGTCCTTTGATCCTGCCTCAAAACACAGAGCTGGGATGAACACAGCCAGATTCCCCGCATTGAAGCTAATGCAGCTCAGAAAGCCGAATTCTTTAGCAATTGAGAAGAGGAAGAGGAAAGCTGGTCATTAAAAGGTCTCACTTGCTAATAAAATGGAACTCGGAGGAGAGCATCCAAGGCTCTCCAATTTAAAGCAGGCAAACCTTGCATTTCAAGACTTCCTGAACTCCCTCACGGTAATGTTTGTTTAGAACAAAGAGCAAACAATGCAGAAGTTTTGTAGTTGAAATCATGAGGAATCCATTACCTGTGACGTAGGTTAGGTAACCCTGTGTAGAAACAGACTCAGTCACCCTCTGAATTCACCCTTTGCGAGACTAGCTGAACAATTCCACTCCTCTGCCTTCCACTTAGCTGTAAGCTGACTGGCACGGCCTTCCAGCGTGTTGGTGGTATTCACATTGTGCCTATTGGATATAACATGGAAATGATGCCAAATGTAGAGAGGTGAGTACAAGAAAAGAGTGGGCTTAGCAGAAGCAGCTCAAAATCTCGATCTTGGATGAGGGGACTGACCATCTATCTACACAGGGTCTCCAACCTTGGCCACTTTAAGCCTAGGGGACTTCAACTCCCAGAATTCCCCAGCCAGTTGGCTGGGGAATTCTGGGAGTTGAAGTCCCCCAGGCTTAAAGTGGCCAAGGTTGGAGACCCCTGGTCTACACAGATCGATGAAATTGCAAGTTCAGGAGCTCCTTACATCTGATGACACAGTACAAATAATATGGCCATGCTGAGAAATATCAGTAGCCTCATCCGTGTCTGGTTTCCTCCGCATTTTTGGGTGTTCCTCTGAGATGTCAGTTTCAAGGAAAGTTGGTTACAGAACCCAAGTCCCGTCCGTCTTTCCTCTTGCATCAAACTTAAACGGAGAGCTGATTCAGCATCAGGAGCCCACCTCGATGGTTTCTGTGGGTTGCAGCTAGAGCCATGAGTCACCCTCTTGGCATGAGGAGGTCCCAAGGCTTCATTAAGATGAGAGAGATCATCTTAATGTTCTGGAATTATTTTTAAATTGCTCGTAGACTATCCGTTCCAATTTTGAAATAGTTGAAGTAAGCAATAACTATCCCTAACTGGCTAAGCTTGATGCAGATCAGATGTGATTTGGCAGAGACAGAGTGGCTTGAAAACTCATCAGGTGGCAGCTACATTGTTAGTTTGGGTTGAAAAATACCTCGACTTTTAATTCTGATGAATAGAACTGCACTGAAGCCCTTCTTGCTGGCTTCCAGAAGGCTGGGCTTCCACTGAGAAGGATGGAGGTGTTTTAACACATATGAATGCAGGCAAAATGCAATTCAGCAGCGAGCAGAAAGGTACCTTTGCTCTGCATCCTAAATTGAACCTTTTCCTTCGAGGTGCCTTTTGGATTATCCCCATTTTACAATAAGGATTCCTTCCTTCCTGTGATTCGTGCCATTAGGATGTATAAGCAAAGGGAGGAGATTTATTATAGAACCAAAAAAGAAAGAGAAAAAAACCTCTCCCTTTTGCTACCCAAATGCAATTGTTGAAACTTGTCTTCTCCTAATTGCAAAAGGGAGAGTAATGGAATGACACAGAATAAACCTAGTTAGTGTAAAGTAAGCTTGGTTGACTTCTGTAGGCTTTGCCCCAGCTATGTTTGCATCGGGTTGAAAAACCAAGACTTATTTCTTCCTCTTTTCTCATTTCCCTCTTCATTTTTGTCTAAAGCAGGAGTCCCCAACCCCCGGGTTGCGGCCCATTCGGAACTGGGCCATGCAAGCGGCAAGCAAGTGCATGCACACAGCCCCATTTGCGCGACTGGCAGGCACCTGTGTTCATGCGCGAAGCTTCATTTGTTCACTTGCACCTGCCACTTGCACGAATGAAGTTTCACACGCCTGCACGAGTTCCTGCTGGTTGCCCCAAATGCGCTTGCCTGCCACTCACACAAAACTATCTCCTCTCTCCCTCCCCAACCCCCGGTCCGCAAAGCCAGAAAGGTTGGGGACCACCGGTATAAAGGAAAAAAAATGCATAGTAGGGATTCTTCTTTGCCCCTTAAAAAAAGCAACCCAGGATTTTAGTTGGGACCAACCTCCAGATTCCCAGCCTTTGTTTGACGTTCTTGCTAGCCCAGCGCTGGACTTGTCCTTTCTCATTCTGTGTCTCTCTGCTTGCAAAGAGAGGAGTTTTGTTTCCTCTATGAATTGGAGATTAAGGGACTGAACTGTACCCCCTCTTTTTCCAGGAGTGCCTGAAAGTCTCTCAGCAACACCTATCAGTGAAGGGGTGCAAAATGCTGTTCAGCAGCCAGCTGCATCTCTTGAGTAAGGCCTTAGGAGGCCTGTGTGCATGGAGAGTAAATGCCATTGTTTTCAGGGCTGCGTCTCTCGAATGGTGAATGGATGCAGTTTGCATAAAGGAAGGAGAAATTCTAAAGTCTCCATGAGTCCTTTAGCTGCATTTCTACACGAGTGGGAGCGCTGAACTGGTGGCTGTGCGGCGCAGTAGTAGGGAGAGGTCCTAGTGAAGCCCAAAGTGAACCAGAGCAGGCCGTGTAGAGCAATGGCTAAAAAGGCCGGTGCGATCTCAGGTGACCAGCATAAACATTGCATTTAGAGGCAGGTAATTGTTCCCTTGGAGTTTGCGCTGTCGGGATCCCACGTATGGAATTGAGGAATTACAGGCATAGGACCTACACATACCCAAAAGTCTGCCATGGCTCTGTTGAAAGGAGATAGGAGTGGTTTGAAATCATGGAAAAAGAGGTTCTAGCAAACAGTAGGTGAAATTTCCTGATGATCACAGCTGTCAGTGAGATGGTCTCCCTTGCTACAGGTTTGGGCCACATGTTGGTTAGTCCAGTATTGCTGACCCTCTAGTTTCCTTCTCTATCTTTTGGGAGCCAAAGATGTTTGCTAGGTTTGTCCAAAATCTGTTTGACCTTCCACTAGGTGCAGAGTTTGTCTCTCATTTGATGTCAGGATGGTTAAAGTCCCCCCCATTATTATTGTGGTGTCCTTCCTGCACACCTTAGCTAACTGATCAGCAAAAAGTTCATCTATTTCCTCTATTTGGGTGGCTGTTCCATAATACTGTATACACCTATAGAAATGCCATTCCGTTTTCATCCTTGGGTGGTTGGTTTTTTTTGTTTTTTTTTTGCATTTCTATAGAGGTGTAGTTATTTCTTGTATATTGTGCAACTCCACCTCCTCGTTTATTAGGTGTGTTTCTTTTGATTGTCTGGTCTACAGATTCCTGGTTCAGTTTCCCTGAGCAGTGATCCAGTTGATTTCCAAAAACATTCTTCCCAGTTATTGTGAACTCACTCATCCCCTGCCAGAAGGCCCCACCCAGGTATTTTAAATCAGGGTGTAGGAATCCAGAGTTCTCTCATCAACACCATTCTCTCAGCCAGTGGTTTACTTCAAAAGTTCTGTGTTCCTTCATTGGGTGCCTACCTTTCATTGGGAGTACAGAGGTAACCACCCTCTGTGTCCCCAATTCTTTGGCTTTTGTGCCTAGCTGCTCATAGCCTCTTGATACATTTTTCCAGCTCTTTGTCATATCATTCATCCCCCTCGAAAGAGGAAAAAGGGATAATAATCTGCGGACTCAATTATTTTAGTAAATCTCTCGGTTGCAACTTTGATCTTTGTTCCTGGTAAGACAGCAGCATAGCTCCCTGGATTGATTGTCCCGTCTACAAATTGCCGATTCAGTTCAGTTCCCCTGAGCAGCGAGTCTGCTCTCACCAACACAGGCCTGCACGTTTTCTTATCAAATCGATTGTTTAGCTGGACTGGACAGGGTTGGATATTTTTTCCTTCTATGAGTGACATGTCTCTTTGTCTTCATTCAAGGTTCCTTTTCTGTTACTTAATTTTTCCTTATTGTATTCAGTTCAGTTCGGTTTAGTCTGAGAAACAACATTTTGTTGTTTGTGTCTCAGAGTGGCTCTAGACTAATTTCCCCCCCCCTAAAATGTTCCAGTTACTTTACGTTTACATTTAATACAGATATAACTTGGGTCTTCTGTGAGTATGAATACATACATGGCCCCTATTTTGCAAACTTCTTTCCATGACTGCGTGTTTCTCCATGTGTTTTTAAAAATGATTTAAAAATAAATAAATCCCTGTTTTCCTTTTTTAAAATAAGGGATTCAATTCCTTAACCAACCACGGCAAGTTGGCCATGGTGAGTTGGCTTCTTGGGGTTAATGGTGAAATAATACTTGTTTTAGCTCTTCTTGTGGCTAGTGTTGAAATTCCTTTGCTTCTCCAGGCCGCCTCCATTCTCAGCTGTCGCTCTGCACGTCCCACGGTCTTTCTGATGCTGCTCCTCCTCCGTCTTCCTCCTCCACCTCCGCCTCTTTTTCTTTCTTTGGCACTTCTTCAGAACTGATGCCTAAAACCCTGCCCACCCCCACCCCATTGCCAGCTTATTTTATCTTCATTCTTCCTCCTTTTTCTTCTCCTCCACTCCGAACTCCTCGTTGTACTGCTTCTTACATGACCGCAAGATGTTGCGATTGTTATAAATGCAAGCCAGTTGTCAGGCACCCAAACTGGGATTATGTGACCGAGGGGTTGGTGGTTAAGCATAATGTTGGAGATGAGTGGTAAGTCATTTTTTCCCAAGGCTGCTTTAACTGTTGAGGGAAATGTGCACTTAAAAGTGCAGTGCATGTATGTATATATGCACGTGTATGTCAGATGGTTGACTCAACCGTCCTTGCTCTCCTTGACCTCTCACCTTCTTTCAGTACCATTGACTATCTATCTTTTTGGACCAACCGTGGGATTTAGGGCTGGCCGACACACGGCTGTGCTGGTTTGGTTTCTTCCTCCAAGGTTGGTTCTAATCAGTGTTGATAGGGGCCGAGAGGTCCTGCCCATGGCCACCCCTCTGTGGGGCACCGTAGGGCGCAGGAGTCTCTCTCTGCTCCTGTTTAACAGGGTGGGGTATCATCAGTATGCCAGTGGGACTTCTATCTTCATGTTGGGTGACCCAAGTAATGGCGTGGCTGCCCTTTCATGGTGTCTGGAAGTTGTGGGATCTGGGTGGGGAGAACAGCTTTCAGTTGAATCTTGAGGAGCTGTGGGTGGGATCCTTGGGATCCTTTATCCTCTTAGTTCTGGATAGGGTTGCACTGGCCAAGACAAGACTCAGTGCACAACTTGGGGGTTATCCTAGACTT
The DNA here is from genome assembly GCF_049901735.1 of Notechis scutatus. Lineage (NCBI taxonomy): Eukaryota > Metazoa > Chordata > Lepidosauria > Squamata > Elapidae > Notechis > Notechis scutatus. Next base: position 3,714,219 of record NC_142018.1, on the reverse strand, counting down.
GCCATTCCTGGTCAAAGAACAGGTGGCAGTTGTGGCTAGGAGAACCTTTGTGCAGCTTCATATTCTGCAGCAGTTGTGCCCTTTTCTGGATCTTGTGCTCTGTCACTCATTCCTTGATCATCTCTTGTCTGGATTATTGCTGTGTGCTCTGCACGGGGCGACCCTTGAAGAGTATTCAGAAACTACCATTGATTCAGGATACACAGTGGTCCTACCTGTGGCACATGTAACACCACTGTTGAGTGAGCTGCACTGCTTGCTGATCTACTTCCTGGTGCAGTTGGCTATCATCACCTTTACAATCCTTGATGGGTCTGGGATATCTGAGGAACTGTCCTGCCCCAATAGCACTGGCCGGCCCCTCTTGTTCTCTTGGCAGCAGAAAAGGCCTCTTGTGGAGCCCGCCAGTCCAGGAATTTCAACTTTTCGGCCCCTGCTGCTCCTCTTTGGAGCAATCCATCCCACCCCCTGCCCCTGCTCTGGCCTTCCGGAAGGGCCTTCAAACCTGGCTCTGGGGCTGGCTTTGGCCTCATCCCCCCCCCCCCATTGAGGCACTCTGGGTTGGGGGGTTGGTGCAGTGACAGGACAGGCACCATCCCCTCTCCACTTGAGCCCGTGGTTTTTGTAAATCTGTCCTTAGGTAAAGGTTCCCCTCGCACATCCGTGCTAGTCGTTTCCGGCTCTCGGGGCCGGTGCTCTTCTCCGTTACAAAGCCAAAGATGAGCCAGCGCTGTCCGAAGACGTCTCTGTGGTCATGTGGTTGGCATGACTAAATGCTGAAGGCTCATGGAAACTCTTCCCTTCCCACCAAAGGGGTCCCTATTTTTCTATTTACATTTTATGTGCTTTTGAACTGCTGGGGACAAGGAATGGGACCTCACTCCGTTATGCGGCGCTAGGGATTCGAATCTTTCTGATCGTCAAACTCAGCGTCTTAGCCACTGAGCTTGTGTAATTTTGTTTTAATATATTTCTATTTTATTACATTGTAAACTGCCCAGAATCACTTTGGACAGCAAGATGGGCAGCATAGTAATTTAATCAATAAAATAATCCTGGAAATTGCATGGATTTTTGTATGTGTCAAGTCCCCATATGAAGAGCTGGCTGGCTTTGTGTTTTTAAGCCCCATTGAGGTCCTGCTGCTGGCAAAGTGGGGAGCAGAGGACTTTTGGCAAAAAAAACCCAAAAACCCTTCTCCTGGGAAAGCCAAGAAGGCTTCAGAGGCAGAGCAGGGAAGGTCCAAAAGGAAGCTGAGAAATGACTGAATGCTGGTTTATTTCTGGCCAGCCATCTAAACCAGAGGTCTTCAAACTTGGCCACTTTATTATATTATCCTCACTAACATTCTACAGACTTTGACACCCCAGAAATGCAGACCTACTATTATTCCAGCTATGCTGGCTGGAGAATTCTGGGAGTTGAAGTCCACAAGCCTTAAAGTTGCCAAGTTTGGGGACTTCTGGTCCAAACTGTTCCCTCACCAGGCCCAGCAGAAAGACAGCTGCTGGCAGATGTTTCTCCCCCCCCCATCAGTTGGGGTGAACTACTGTGGTATGGGATAATAGTAGGTCTGCATTTCTTGGGGTGTCTACAGACTTGTAAATGTTAGTGAGGGTAATGTATTAAATTGGGAGCCTCTGAAAATGGAGAGGCTTTAGTGGGGGAAGCAAAAGAGACGAGAAAAGTAACCAGCTGACCACTAGGGCTGAGGAGAAGAAGACGATATTGGAGGAGGTGGGTTTGGCCTTTTGCAACCCGTGACTGCCTAGGAATTCATTCGTTGTATTCGTGGGGGAGGAAAGAGAGGTGCATGGTTGCACTTATTGTTTTAGAGCAGGGGTCTCCAACCTTGGCAACTTTAAGACTTTTGGACTTCAACTCCCAGAATTCCTCAGCCAACAAAGCTGACTGAGGAATTCTGGGAGTTGAAGTCCACAAGTCTTAAAGTTGCCAAGGTTGGAGACCCCTGTTTTAGAGGGTCTGCTAGCTGTTCTCTTCTTTCATTCCTCCCCCTTTTCTCCATCCAAAACGTGACTTTGAAGTGAAGAGATCTTTCCCTGGACCCTCCTCCCACCCTTCAGGGGTGGGATCCTACCGGTTTGGCCCCGCACCCAAGCTGCACGATCAACGAACTGCTAGGGGAACTGGTAGAATCCCACCGCTGCCCTGCTTCCACCAGATTTACTGGGTTCCCCTTGCTCTGCAGCCGTGTTCTTCCCCACAGCTGCCCAGAAGATAGGGCACGATGTGTGTCTGGCACATGTGGAATTGCGCGAGTTAAAATTAGGCCGTTATGCAAGGTCTCCCAGTACTGCGATGCGCCTGGAGCAAGGAAAAAGCCGGCCTGGCCTCCCCCTCCCCCTTCTGGAGTCTTCAAAGCCCCATTCTTTCTGCCTGCCTCATGCGCCAAATATTTGCGCTCCACGGTTGCTGGAACAGCAGGCAAGGCCTCCTGGGGTGGGTTCATCAATGGCCCGGGGGAAAGGTTAGCAATCATTTCATGCCCAGGTGTTGTCCCCTGGGGTGGGTGACAGCCATGGCTTTCAAGATCCTGCAAAATTGCACGATTCTTGGATGAAGCTTTGCAGAGCAGGGTCTCCAAGCTTGGCCCCTTGAAGCCTGGCGGACTTCAACTCCCAGAATTCCCCAGCCAGCTGGCTGGGGAATTCTGGGAGTTGAAGTCCGCCAGGCTTCAAGGGGCCAAGCTTGGAGACCCCTGCCACAGAGGAGGGAGGCTAAAATCTCTTTCTCTTTTAAAAAGCTTTTTGTGTGTGTGTGCGGTTCAGTGGATGCCCTCTTCAAAGTGCCCACGGACACCCTTGCCCTGAAATGCAGGCTGTGCGTTGATCTGGATTCCCAGGGGGGACACAGCGCCCATCTTGCACCCGGCAGGACCTCCTGAAGTCGGATTCCTGGTCTTGGGGAGACTTGGGCAGGGAGTGGCCATCACGGGTGAGACATCCCTACGGCTCCCCCTTTTATATCCAGTAGCCTCTCAGCCCCGTTTGCAAGCCTCCCATTGAAACCACCACTTGGGCATCCTCCTCTCTCCGCCCTGCTCGGGATCTTCCTGGGGTGCAAATCTTCCTTGAAATTCAGGGTGTTGAAGCCCAAGTTGAGGGTCCCCTGCTTGAGCAAGGGGCTGGACTAGGTGACCTTGAAGGGCCCGTTTCCTGGTCTGTTTATTCTGCAAAGCGTACAACTCCTGGATCACACAACTCCCGCACACAAAGAGATGCCTTCTTGTGGGGGAGAAAAGATTTCCTTTTCAGGATCCGGTGTGGTGTTTGCTCTGCTTTATTGGGGTGCGGTGGGGTGGGAGACGTCCCTCCCTCCCTGCCTTATCTGTTCCCCACCCCGGGGGGGGGGCTTTATTCTCCCTCAGGCCTTAGGGGAGGGGGCTGCTTGTGCTGGGCTGCTAATTAGGTTGGGTTCTAAGGGGAGCAGAGGAGGCCAGTCCCTCCACCCCCGTGCCCCCCCGAATCTGCACAATGAGAAGAAAGGGTGTAAGAAGGCAGGCTCTGGCTCCCCCCATTCCCCCCTTCCCCCCTTCTTGCCTGTTTTAAGAAAAGCTTGTTAACTGGAGGCACAAAAGGACCTGCTCTTTTTGGCATGTGCCCCCTAGGGACGGCCTAATCCCTTTGGGGGGTGGGGGTGGCTGAAGGTTCTGTGTGTATGTGTGTGTGTGTGGGGGGCTTCCGGCACCATGAGTGGGGCAAGCAGGGTCCCCATAATGGGAAGGGTCACCTTTCTCCCAATCTCGGGAGATCTGCTCAGCGGGCCCAAAGGTGTGTCCCATTCTGGAGGAGGCTCCTGGATTAGAAAGAGACCCACCTCTGCATTTTGTGTCCCCCTCCCCTCCAACGCCTTTGGAACAGCCTCTGTCACCGTTGTCATTTTTGGCTTTATTTCAGCGCAGTTTTTTATCGTTTGTCAGCTGCTGGGAGTCGTGTCCGGACACGATGGGGCTGCACATATAAATGTCATCAAATAAATAACTAAACCTGGGGCCGCTCAGCTGGGGGGGGATGCTGAGGCTCTAGGAACCAGCAGCCGCTTTGGGCAGGGCTGGTCCAACCTCCCCCTGTAGAACTGGCATCCTCTTGGCAGAGTGGGGGCGGCAGGAGTAACTCTAGACCAGAGGTCTCCAACCTTGGCCACTTTAAGACTGACTGGTGGACTGGTGGACTTCAACTCCCAGAATTCTCCAGCCAGCAATGCAGCCCTTAAGATCTGCACAAACTGCCTGCCATGGGTCCTGTGCGACAGGTTTGGGGGCCAGCAAACAGGCGTTGGGATTCCTCTTTAGGATCCGCCTGGCTCGCCAAGTTTAAAAGAGCAGCTTCTCTTGTGGGCAGTGCGACCTTAGGGAGAGGGGCAAAGGCCACCAAGTGGACAACCGCCAAGGAGAAGGACTCTCAGCCCAGAATAACAGAGTTGGCTGGGGGGGACTTTGGAGATGGAGCAGGAGATCCCATCCCAGAGGTCTCCAAACTTGCCAGCTATGCTGGCTGGAGAATTCTGGGAGTTGAAGTCCACAAGTCTCAAAGTGGCCAAGTTCGGAGACCTCTGGTCTAGATGGAGTTTCCCTCCCACTTTCTCCCTCTTGGATCAGTTTCAGAGCTTTAAAGAGGGAATGACCACCGTGTTGGGCCGCTCTGGATCAGAACAAGCCGATCTGCGTGGAGGAACCTTCCCCCGCTGGCAGCCCTGGGCAGGGGGGAGGCCCTCAGGCTCACCGGTCACCTTGCTTCCGCTGCCCTCCTGGCTTTCCACAGCCCTCATGCCTTTTTCTTCTCTCCTTGCAGCCACGTCCAATGGGTCCCTCGAGGGCTTGGAGAACAGAGAAGGCGGAGTGTGCCAAACACGCTCCATGAAGATCATCATGAAAGTGGGACAGGGTGAGTTGTGCAGAACGATCCGGACTGGAGCTTGGCGTCACGGTAGGAGATGACCTTTGGGGGCCTGGAGTGACTTGGGTCCTTCCCAGAATGTCCAGGGACCTGGAGAGGTTCAGTGCAAGGCCTCTGGGAAACTCCTTCGCGTTCCAGACGTTTTTGACCTAGAGGACCATCCGTAGCTGTCCTTTCCCCAAGTGGCTCCTTCCGAATGAGCAGAGGCTCCTCTTTGCTTCGGCCAGGTGGCTGCAGCCCTTGTCCCCAAATAGAGGAGCACCTGATGGATGAGAGGGATTGGCTGCCCCTCTCTAGGCATGGGGTAGAATTAAGACCCTCCCTCCCCCATCCCTTTTGCAGGTTTAAATTGCCTTGATTCAGGAAGCTAAATAAAAGAACAGAACAGAATGGAATAGAATTCTTTAATGGCCAAGTGTGGTTGGACACACAAGGAATTTGTCTTCAGTGCAAAATGCTCTCAGTGTACATAAAAAGAAAAGAGACATTCGTCAAGAGTCGAGAATCATCAGGTGCAACACTTAACAATTGTCATAGGGTACAAATAAGCAATCAAATCATACGAGGAAACAGTCAATAAAAATCGTTAGGATACAAGTGACAAAGTTACAGTCCTACAAGCACAAGTGGGAGGGGATGGGTGATAAGGAGTGATGACAAGATTAACAGTAATAGTAGTGCAGACTTTGTAATAGTTGAACAGGGTTGAGGGAATTATTTGTTTAGTGGAGTGATGGCATTTGGGGAAAAAACTCTCCTTGTGTCTAGTTGTTCTGGTGTGCAGGGCTCTATAGCGTCACTTTGAGGGAAGGAGTTGAAACAGTTTATGTCCGGGATGTGAGGGGGTCTGTAAATATTTTCACAGCCCTCTTTTTGACTCGTGCAGTATACAGGTCCTCGATGGAAGGCAGGTGGGTAGTAATTGTTTTTTCTGCAGTCCTAATTATCCTCTGAAGTCTGTGTCTGCCCTGTTGGGTTGCAGAGCCAAACCAGACAGCTATAGAGGTGCAGATGACAGACTCAATAATTCCTCAGAAGGCAGCAATTATAAAATACAGAGCACTGAAAAGACATAAAGGAGTAGGAGGGGGAAATTTTGGAAATGCCTTCAGTGCTATCGTATCAGGCAAGAGGGAGGTTCCAGCTAGGAGGCCTTTGAAAGAGCAGAAGAAAGTTGGGGCGCAGAGCCCGTGTGGAAGAAGCCTGGATGTTCTGAACCTGTTTCCAACATTGGGCCCCCCCAAAGTAGCTTTGATTCCACTTTCAAGATTTACATATGGAAATAAAATTATTATCCTTGTCGAGGAAGCTTAACAAAACATTGTGCATCATTAAGAGAGAAGGAGGCAGGAAAGGCGTTAAACCCATTTAAAAGCCCCAGAATAAAGGCCTTCCTTGCACCTGCTTCATCCCGCAGGAAAGTGGATGCCAAGAAGACCTTTTCCATGCTGGGGCTACTGTCCAGGAAGCCCTTTTGCATGGCCTACAGAAGTAATGTGGGCAGAAATGGGCAGCCTTGCAAAGTAGGAACCAAGAGGCGGAATTCCAGGCTGAGGTTTCAGCAAGAAAGCCAGTACAGTCAAAAACAGCATAAGAATGTCAATTTGGTTAATGAGATTTGCCAAGAACGACTCCAGTTGCCCTTGGCCGTATACGTCCTGCACAGACAATATGAAATACAGCCATCTTAACTTCTCATAGGAGATCTGCAGTGATGACATCTTTCAAGCTGATAGCAATTGTGGTAGAACTAGCTAAGTAAAGGTACTGGAAGTCTTAGGGGCCTAGGACAACTCGCCACGGCCAATTCGCCACAGCCAGCTCAACATGGTCAGTGAGTTGGCCATGGCGATTTGGCCGCAGTGAATTTATCGTGGCAAAACGGCTATGACAAGTTGGCTGCGGCAAGTTGCCCCATTCTGTGAAACCTGACATGTTTTGTTGAGGTTTTTGAGAAAGTAACTTCTTTGTGGATTTTCAAATGTTGTAATTAAAAAAACGAGGTTTTTCTGGCCTCCTGGGATGGGTGGGGACTTGGTTTTGTTCAGAAAAATTGATGCAGCCAGTTCTAGGCTGCAAAGGAGACCTGGCAAATGCTTAAAGGTATGGATGCCATGATATGCCGCCAGGGTCAAGTGGTATTTCCTGGGTTGGGGAAATGGGAGCTTAGGCACCTTTGACTGCCCACTCGAGGGAACCCACAGGGTTTCTGGGAAAGGCAAAATGCTGTGGAAGCGAAACGGTTGTGGGAAAGGGAAAAAGAGATCAGGGCATCCTGGAAAACAAGCCAAGCAGACAAGCAGGGGAACTGCCCAACATTATCCCACAGCCCTTTTGAAGATAAGAGGTGAGGTTGATTTCTTCCAGGGTTGAATAGCAGCAGACTCAGCTGGGCTGAGGGAATTGGTGTGCTTGCTAGCATTAGCTGACTGACAGGTTTCTTTCTTTCCAGCTTGATCTCTCCTGGCCCAAAGCCAGATGGAAGGGTAGAAAGGTTTTTCCTGGTCCGAAGCAAAGCCCCCCTCCCCCCACAGCCTTTGGACAGCTGGGATCGTGGGGAGTGCCTCCTTGGCGCATGCAGTGCCAGCCTTTCTGATCACGGGGGATCCTTGTGTCTCTTGGACAGAATGTTGTTGGCTATTGAGAGGCTCAAGCATTCCATGAATTCGAAGACCGGTGTTTGTCAGTTGGCAAAGAAGCTACAATGCATGTTGGTTGGGGACATGTGCATAGGAGCCGTGATGGCACAGTGGTTAGAATGCAGGATTGCAGGCTGACTCACTGCTCAATGCCAGCAGTTCGATCCTGATCGGCTCGAGGTTGACTCAGCCTTCCATCCTTCTGAGGTGGGTAAAATGAGGACCCCGATTGTTGGGGGCAAGAGGCTGATTCTGTAAAGTGCTTAGAGACCAGGGCTTGATATATGTCTAAGTGCTAGTGCTGTTGCTATCTCTGCTCTTTGGATTTCCATCCGAGAGGAGAGATGTAAAGGGGACTGCCTGTGTCCGGGGACGTTAAAGAAATACCAACCTCTGTGCAATTTTAATTGGTTCAGGTTCTTGATGCTGGAAAGGAAGAGTCAAGTGTGTGCAGCTGTAATTCTGTGGTAAAATCTGAACAAAACGCAGAAGCTTTAATAGGTCTTACTTGAAGGCAGGTGGGACAGATTGGTAAAAGCCAAAGGCTCTTGGCATAGGGAGCAGTTGGACCTCTGATATGAAAAAGTTCTGCCTTCCTCAAATGGAGAATAGAGGCGATAGGCAAATTCTGATTTTGTATGGGTTCTGTTTGGCAGGTCTTTCTTCTGCCTGCATTTGAGCAGAAAAACAATTTATGTGTGATTTCTGAAATGGTTGGGTCTTGTCTTTGCTTGTTCTGGCAGCGTGGTGTATATGTGTTTTGATATTAAATTTGCTTAATTCCCCCCCTGTCATTGCTTGAAATCAGTTTGGGGATTGTTTTCAGCCCAATGTTGGCATTTTTGCAAAAAAAAATTCTAAAAGGGGAAATTGGAGAAGGGAGTCTCTGGGAGTTGAACTGTACCACCCCTACAATTTTCTAGACAAGGTTTTTCCAGAAGCGACTTGCCATTTCCTCTTTCCCAGGACTGGATATTGTAGTGTTTAAAGTGTTGCCTTTGGTGTGGGAGACTGGGTTTCAAATCCTGGCTGCTATCTGCCTTACCAGCAAAGACCCCCCCCCCCAAGGCTTCACCTACCCACCTTAAAACGTGAGAGTGTCCCAAAATAGGAGAGCCATGCTGGATTAACAAGGCCTTCATCAGATGTTGAGGAACCAGGACAATCTGATGATACCTGGGAACACAAATGAGAGAAGAGTCATCAGATACCCTACCGGTATAATGAATTGGCCAGAGAAAGACCTGGAAGCTGCTGGTGTGAAGACCTGCAAGCTGTTCACAATGTATGGAGGATTCCACATTGTATGGAGGTCAGGGTCTGGTCAGCGTCAAGGCCACTGTCCTGGGTGAAACCCGGGGCGTCCAGAGGACATCAGTTAAGATGGCACCCAAAGAGGAGCTGCGGAGAGAGCACCTGAGGCAGCAGCAGATGCGAGTGGGAGGAAGGTCAGGCGGAAGGCATGCCATGGCCAGATGAGAACCTGCCTGGAACATACCATCGACAGAGGGCCGAAATGGCAGACATTGGGAAAATGCTACCAGTGGCTGGAGAGGGCTGGGCTTAAAGAGAGGACTGAGGCTCTGATGACATTAGCACAAGAACAGGCGTTAAGCACCAGATCCCTAGAAGGAGAGGTCTTCACACTAGACAGGATCCAAGGCTGTGCAGAGAGGCCTCAGAGACAGTCCAAGTAGCTGGCATTGGGTGCAGGAACATCTGTATAGAATATGGGCCGGACCCTCCTGAGTCTAAATGGGAGAACCCACAGAAGATCCTGGAGAATAAGAAAGCTAAGATCCCGTGGGACTTCCGGATCCACACAGACAGGTAGGCAGTGGCCAATCAACGAGACGTCGTGGTAGTAGACAAGGCCCAGAAGACAGTGGAGCTGATGGACGGAGCAGTGCCAAGTGAAAGCAACACCAGGGAGAAAAGGAGTAGGAGAAACTGGAGAAGCAGCAGAGCCTGAAGGAAGAATGGGGAGGATGTGGATGGTCAAGGCCAAAGTGATGCCAAACAGTGTGTTTGTGTGTGGGGGGGGGAGTGGGTGGATGGGTGGTGGAAGCAGCCGAGTCCAGGTTGACCATTGTGCAGGGCAGCCCAAAGGCTGGGCTGGGGACAGCTGAAGTGCCCCCCGCAGTCATAAATGCAGGCCGGCGGTCAAGGGATGGAATTCCAAGAGCCCTGGTGGCACAGTGGATAGAGTGCAGTATTGCAGGCTTATTCTGCCTACAGCCAAGGGTTCGATCCTGACCAGCTCAAGGTTGATTCAGCCTTCCATCCTTTTAGAGGTTGATAAAACGTGGGGCCAGATTGTTGAGGGCAAGAGGCTGACTCTGTAAACCGATTAGAGAGGACTGGAAAGCACCGTGAAGTGGTATAGAAGTCTAAGGGCTCTTGCTATTTTGACCCCATGGCCACTGGGGCTCTGCAACACTTGCAAGTTCAAGGATAAGGCATAGGTGCCACTCATTCAGTCCTCTTACAACTTCACATAGTCGTTAAGCGAGGACTGCTTCTAACCATTTATTAAAGCCATCTCCAGATCCACATTGGAGACTAGAAGACCTTCAAGGTGAGTCTGTGACCTGTTGCCACCGGTTTGCTCCAGCGTAAGAGTCACCCCAGAGCCAGGAGGGTTTCCAGATTAACTCAAGCAGATGCCAGAAAAGCCAGGCCAGCCCCCCCCCAACTTGCTTCTCCCATTGTTTATAGCTGAGCTCCTCAGTCTCCTGGATGCTTGTCTTATAAACTTGACAGGATTTCAGAGAAGTTTCAGTCTGAGATATATGAGACCAAATAAGTTTCCCAGAAGTTATTCTTAGATGGAATTTATGCCTGGGGAAGAATTTTTCAGATCGAAATGCCAAATGCGATAGATAATAGTGACCCCTCTTCTAGGATTATTATTAGGCCGATTTTGTGCTTAAGCCACCATCCAATTTTTGATGGCCCTGCCAGCAGGGAAAAGTGCTCGTTGTTAAACTTGCTGATTGTGCTAAGATTAAAAACAGAATCCAGGTGTAGTTAGCTAAATTTAAATTTTAGTTCTAGAGATGCAGGCTGGAATTAATTGGCTTTAATTGACCTATTTAAAGGAGGTTTATCTGAGGAACTGCAAGATGAGCAAGTTTGACGGGCATAGTAGACATTTCAGAGGAGCTTAGAATTAAAACTCTTAGAATAGAATAGAATTGGAAGTGACTTTGGAGGTCATCTAGTCCAGCCCCCTGCTCAAGCAGGAGAACCTATACAATCTCACACAAGTGGCTGTCCGGTCTTTTCTTAAACACCTCCAGTAATGAAGCACCCACAACATCTGAAGGCAACTTCTGTTCCACTGATTGATTTGTCATCACGGATAGGAAGTTTCTCCTTAATTCCAGGTTGCTCCTGGAGTAGTTTCCTTCCCTTGATTCTTGTCTTGCCCTCTGGTGCTTTGGAAAATAGGTTGACCCCCACTTCTTTGTGGCAACCCCTCAAATAGTGGAATACTGCTATCATCTCACCCCCTTTCCTTTAGACTAGCCCTACATGAAGGCAGACAGAAGGCCAGAACAGCTGGAAGCGAGTGGGGCAGAGGAAATTCTCTTCCCTCCAGACTCTCCCGTCCATTCCCCGGGTTTTGTTTGTCAGCAAGTCAGTTCGAAGAAAACCTCCTAGAACCCTGATGGCGAACGTATGGCAGGCGTGCCACAGGTGGCACGCAGAGCATTTTGTGTTGACATGCGAGCTGCAGGCAAACTTGCCTCACTGAGCATGTGCCTCACAGTTGATTTTTGGCCTGTTAGGCTGGAAAAGGCCTCCCAGAGGATTGAGGAAAGCCTTCGCAGGCTGAAAAATAGGCCCATTTTGTCACTTCCTGTATTTCTGGGAAATACCGGAAGTGACAAAACGGGCTCATTTTTCGGCCTGCAAAGGCTGCAGAAGTTTTCCTCAAGCCTTTGGGAGGCCAAAAAAAGGCCTCTAATGGGCTGAAAATTAGCTGGGAGGCACAGTGCAGGTAAGGCGGTGGCAGGGGGGATAGCGCGTGCATGGACAGGGGGCGTGCCCCCCCCGCGTACATTGACTTCTGGGTGCTGGCATGCGAGGGTGAGCATGCAAGCATGCGCACAATTTTGGGCATAGGAACCCAAAAAGGTTAGACACCACTGTCCTAGAACAGGGGTCTCCAACCTTGGCAACTTTAAGACTTGTGGACTTCAACTCCCAGAATTCCTCAGCCAGCTTTGCTGGGAGTTGAAGACCACAAGTCTTAAAGTTGCTTTGCTGGCTGAGGAATTCTGGGAATTGAAGTCCACAAGTCTTAAAGTTGCCAAGGTTGGAGACCCTGACCTAGAAGATTGCTTGGTCTGTTTAGATTGTGGCCTGTGTGGGCATTTTGCACCTGCATCTTGTCCCAATAATCTCCCTCTCTCTGGCTTCCTGGGAAAGTGTCACTCTTGCGGAAATATAGGTAGTCCTCGGCTTACAACAGTTCATTTAGTGACTGACTGTTCAAAGTTTACAATGGCACTGAAAAATGTGACTTAGGACCATTTGTCACAGTTATGCCCTTTGCAGCATCCCCACGTTCATGTGTTCAGAATTCAGACGCTTGGCGACTAGTTCATACTTATGACCGTTGCAGCGTCCCAGGGTCATGTGACTTTCCGATAAGCAGAGTCAATAGAGGGGGGCTAGATTCACTTAACAACCGGGTGACTACTTTAACAACCGCAGTGATTCGCTTAACACCTGAGGCAAGGAAGGTCGTAAAATGGGGAAGAACTCACTCACAAATGTCTCATTTAACAATGGAAATGTTGGGCTCAATTGTGGTTGTAAGTCGAGGACTACCTGTATAGGTTCTTTTTCAAGCCAGAAACTTGCTTCCTCACTGAAAGGCCTCCCCTTCCGAGACAGTTAAGCGGCCCTTAGAGCCCTGGCGTTTGGCTCTGCTTGCTGTTCCTTGCGTACTTCAGAGGTGCCTTGTTTGAGCTTCAGTGTCTGATTATTTTATTGCCTGATCCCCACAATCTCCCATTAGCAAATTCCATGAATCTACTTGAGCTTCTTTCTCTGCCTGTTGCCAAGGTGCTGGGGGTGGGGGCAGCGATTGGCTTCCAATTTTTAATCTGCAAATTGACTAGTAATAGTCATGACTAGTAATGCCTGTATTTGCCCAAAGCGTTGTCTGCAGAGCAGGGTGGATTTGATCTGAGCCTCGGTGGTGCAGCGGTTAGAGTGCAGTACTGCAGGGCTACTTCTGCTGCCTGCCGGCTGCCTGCAATTTGGCAGTTCGAATCTCACCAGGTTCAAGGTTGACTCAGACTTCCGTCCGTTTTGCGGTCAGTAAAATGAGGACCCGGATTGTTGGGGGCAAGAGGCTGACTCTGTAAACTGCTTAGAGAGGGCTGTAAAAGCACCGTGAAGCAGTATATAAGTCTAAGTGCTGTTGCTATTTAAATCAAGTTGATTTAAATCATAATTTTTAAACCACAACTCTCATCTCTGCTCTGCAGCGGCTCCTCCTCTGACCTGCTGTTGACTCACCGACAGTCCCAATATTGCAGAATATACAGCCTCGTGCTATACAACTAAGCCCTGTTTCGTGCTGAATAAACTAAATTATTAACGTACCTTAAATAGAAAACGACCTTTAGATAGATTTTTATTCCAAAAGCATTTTATTAAAATAAATTTGATAAAAATAAAAGGCACGTCTTTTGTTCCCTCCTTGTTCTTCACATCATGCTAACCTTGACTGCAGGGATTCAAATCACTGATAAACGCAGGAAGCCCTTATTTATACGACTTAGTTTATTTAAAGTGGGAGTGGGGAACTGTGGCTGTTGAAGTCCAGAAGTCATTAAGGTGGTTCATGATTTCAGATTTTTAAAGTGATCCCTTTTCTTCTCCCGCTGTTCAGTGACCATCTGGAATGACATCCGAAGCCTAGCATTTTTACTAAAATGGATCAGTGGGAGAACTCAAAAGTCTCACTGGTTTGAAGGAGGAACACCAGCACTGAATTGCTCTTATAGGTAGGGATGTCTTCCAGTTTGCCTGACACCACTTCAATCATCAGGAGCTTTTATGAAGCAGATATTTTTGGCACGTTGACCTCCTTCCTGGTTGATTGGCTACACAGGGCCCTGATTTACTCTCTTACGAACACGTCAGGATTGTCTTTAAGCATAAGTTGCATGTTAAGCTAGGATAATATCTGGATTATTTGAACGGTTGCATCTCTTCAGACAGCCTCCAAATGGGCATCCAGTTAAACTGGGATTGATCCTGTCTCCTGGCATCTTTCAAGGACTAGAAAGAGGGGTTTGTTTTGTCCCTAACCTGGCAATGGCACTAAAAAGCAGCCCCGCTCCGGGCACAGAAGCAAAGGTTGGCCTCTCAGCCCCTCTTTTGTCCCCCCTGCGATGCTCTCCTCTCTCTCTTGCTGAAGGATCCTTCGGGCTTCACGCCAGGCAGCCGGTGCGCTCAGCCCTGGATTTGTTCTTTGAGATCAAACGTGGAAACCTGTCTCGTCATGCTAGCTTTTGACCCACGAGCCGGCTGTTCTCTTGGCAAAGCAGCCAGGGGAGCCGTCTGGATGGATTTTACTACTTGGATTCGAAATCTGGCCGTGGAAGTTTGCTCGTTTTCTGTTAGTTTTGACTTCCTCTGCTGCCCTTTTCTCTTGTCTTTTCGGTGCTGTAGGTCAAAGGCACTTCAACTTTGGCTTTTAACATCCCCCTCGGGTCATGAGATCACATTTTGATGCTTGGATCCGCATTTAAGGCCATCCAGGGTCTAAATGACCACAGTTTATGACATTTTTTGCTGGAAATGAGCACATCCTTCAGTTTTCTGGCTAAGAGGCACATTGCGGACAAATGGGTTTGCTTAATGACTGTGGGTTTGCTTAACACGAGGGTGATTTGCTTAAAGACTGCCGCAAAGAAATATCCTAAAATTGGACCAGTCATGCGATGACCCAATTAACGACTGGCATGACTTACAGCTAAATTCCAGACTCAATTACAATTGTAAATCTAGGATCGCCTATGTGGCTTATTGGCGGCATGTTAATAAAATTATATTGTATCTTCAAAATGATCTGGTTGCTTTAAGTGAGGCAGATTATGGCCAGAACAGACTTCGAAGGCTCTCCCTGTGTTATCAGAGAGATTTTTACTACCTTTATTTACTCTGCAGACAATTTACAATTTCCTTCAAAATGGGTCTGCATTTTCCGTTGCACTTTTGATCCTAAACATTCCATCCTCTCCTTGACTATATTCTTTTCGACTGTCTTCACTTCCTATAACTTTCTCTCCTCCACAGCATTTTTCATTCATCGCTTCATTGAACTCCTTTTTCACATTTCTTTGCTATCACCAAGTTCTTTTCTCTCTGCGCTGGGCAACCTGGACGTCCTTTTCCATCATGGCCCCTTTTCATCCTCAAGTGGCGAATATTACTAGTTCACCCTGTTTTACTGCAGTCTCTTTCCCTTCTTTCCTTTCCCTTCATACGCCTTTTCTGCCCCCGGCATCCCCAAACAGTGGTTTGTCCCAGATTTGGAACCTATCATGGGTTTGTTTCCCTTGTCCGCTCAAGTCTTCCCTTGCAAGCTCTGTATTTGGGCTTATATGCGTTCCTTTGCTACCTGGACTTATGGACAGTCTGTTCAGTTCAACCTTTTACTTGAAACAGACTTCTACACGGAAACTCAGAGCAATTCTAATCGCCATTAATCAGTGACAAGAAAAACTTAGGCAAGCAAAACCAAGCATGCAGATACAGAATAGGGGCTACCTGGCTCAACAGCAGCAACTGTGAAAGACATCTCTAGATGTCCTAGTTGACCATTACTTAAGTATGAGCCACAAGTGTCCTACAGCTGCCAAAAGAGCCAATGCAGTCCTAGCCCGCATCCACAGAGGGGAGATTATCAAGATCACGAGAAGTTATAATACCGCTTTATACTGCACTAGAGAGGCCACACTTGGACGAACTGTTCTGATCACAGTTGAGAACAAAAGATGGTGAGAGCCTACAAAGTGCGAAGAACAAAGACGATAAAGGGTCTGGAGACCAAACTGTATGATGAATGGTTGAGGGAACTAGATATATGCCTAGCCTGTCCAAGAGAAGGATTAGGGGCGGGCATGACAACTTCCTTCCAGGACTTGAAGGGCTATCACCCCTAGGGATCTAGGAGCCCAGGGTGCCACATCCATCAACCGATGGGTTCCTTCTTCAGGATGCCCTTGTAATACGTTACATGACGGTGATTCATATTTTTCTGGTACATATTGTGGATCACTCGTGCATAATTGATATTGTGCCTTCATGGCCCCAAGTTCCCCCATCCTCTCTGCTTCAGACACCATCACTTGGGTCTGTTTTGCCTTTTCCCTTTGTCTTACTTTCAGAGAGAGAGAGAGAGAATATATTTTCTCCTTTCATTTCACTTGTTAATTCCTGTACTTGTCATCCAAGTTGCAATCTTCTACTTGTGGGAGTTGTGATGAGTAGGTGGGCCTGTGCAGACAAACCTTTTGCCCCTTGCCATGGCCTTGGTCAGTCAATGATGTCACTTGATGCTCTTTAGTAGGGAAACAGGGTTGCCTTGAGCTGCATGCCACATTCCTTGTTAATGAAGTAAGGGCGCATGAGTTGGGTGTGACATGCTTTGGGGATGAGTGCAACCACAGCCCAGCATTATTGCAATGACTTCATATGCAAGCTTGCCTCTCTAGGAAGCGTATCACTGTGTGCTTCCCATCAGCTGTACGTGTGGTCAATGAAAAACGGAATCAATTTATGTGCGTTATAAAATACTGGTGGATAAATCAACTGCAAGTTTCAATATCAAAACCTGGCAGTTTGGAAAACGTTTGTCTTTGCCAACAGTCTGTAAAGTGGCGGCTTGTGAAGTTATGGAACCGTGACTCGATTTCCAGAGAGTTGTTGAGAGTGTAACTCTGTGATCCCAGGAAAACACCTAGGAATTTTCTCTTCCTGGCCAGTTCCTAATGACTTGCTGGAGGATAAAACACCTTCATTCTAACCACACATTAAAGCGAACACTTGGACAGTGCAGGCCAATGGAAAGAGGGTTTTTCTTAAGAATCCCCATGGCACTGAAGGGACCAGCAGGTCATGTCATAATCGTGAGCTGAGCCTCCAAGTGTCTGGTTCGTGGTCACGTGGCCATGGGGATACTGCAAGAGTCAGAACTTTGAGGACCAGTTGCAAGTCCATTTCTTCCAGTGCCTCCTTAACTTTGAACAACCACTGAACCAATGGAAGTAAACAACTATTATGAAGCTTAATTCTAGCTTTGGATGGAGCAGTCTGTTGGTTCCTGATAGGAAAGGGGGCAAAACAGCTGACTGGTGGCCACAGGCAAGTCCTCCATGATCTTGGGAGCTTCCCATAATCTGCCAATATCTCCACCCTTCCCTTTTTCCTGACTTCAGAAGAACCACGGAAGAGGAGCAGCATGTGACATGACATACAACGTTGCATTGTTTTCAATTTGATTGCAGAATTGGAAATACACGTGAGCAGCTCCATAGCTGAACAGAAAGCAAACTTTCTTGGTCCTCATTTTAGCTATTTCTTTTGTCTAAATGCAGGGTTTAGCCGCTGAACAGAGTGCTGTGATTGGTCCTCTGAGACAGAGGCTGGTGTTTAATGGGGAAGGGTGATCCGAGAAGGAGGAAAGAAGAAAGGAAGGAAGGGAAGAAGGAGAGAAGGAAGGAAGGAGATGGATGGGGAGGGATGGAGGGATGGAAGGAAAGGAAAGGAATGAATGAATGAATCTTAAAGAGGACAGCTTGTATGGAACAGTTGGGGGGGGCAGTCTGAACCGAAGGGGTGATTAATGGGATTTCCACTGGTTCCTTCAGCACCTGCCTGTCTGATATATTTCCTGCAAATAGTCTCTCGTCTCAGCTCCTGCTTCTGGCAAAACGCTGGCACTTTCCTTGGCTGTTGCCAAACTGATTATGGCCTAAGACAGTCCGGTGCCCCACCTGAGCCCCCCGGGGCCCCCTTCCCCCGAGACGGGACTCTCTTTTTCACCTTGACTTTTCCCTTTTGGCTCTTAGATCCCAATGCGGTGATGCCAGAGCAGCTGACCACAAGCCAGCCCACCAAGGATTCAGGCAGCGCGGGGAACGTCGCCACGCAAAGCCCCCATCACAGATTCCCCCCTGTGGTGGAGGTCCCAGGGAAGCCAGGTAAGACCACCCACCCACCGCCTGGCACCAGAGAAACATCTGCATGCAAGGATGGCTTATAATACGGCTCTGCCTTTTTTTTTTTTTTTTAACCTACGGGGATTGTTTATGACGAGTGGGGCCGTTCTGTGTTCTGCTTGGCCTCTGGATCAGTTCACTGGCACTGTCCTTCTCTGCAGGCTCCGTAGCTCTGAGATGGACCCAAGAAGAGCTCAGGCTGAGTAATCTCAGGGCTTTGGGGGGGAATTGTGATGTCGTCAGTGTGGGAGGTGTGGTTTTAATTTAATTTTAACGTTAATAACTTACTGTTGGTATTTTATGATTGCTGTGGCTGCCAAGAACCAAACCCTGTGAGGAACAGTCAGAAGATCTGTGTTTGCTTGGCCTGTAGAAGGGATGACTGAAAGGAGATACGACAGCAGTCTTCAAATACCCAGAGTGGGGCCGACTTCTCCTTCTCAGTTTTCCTAAAGGCTAGGACCAGGATCAGGGGGTGAACACGGCCCCGGGGTCTACCTCAGGAGGATCTTCCCAGCTCTGTGTGAGCCGTCACACAGTGGAACAGGTTGCCAAATCTACAAAAGGAGGCTGAAGATGTTCGGAGCAAGAGGGCCTTGGTGCCTGGTTGTTTTCTTGCAGACATCTCATTACCCAAACTTGGTAACGTCACCAGTGTTGGTAGGGAGTAGGGTTCTGAGGAATGTTCTCTGACCAAGGTTGGAGTAGAATTGCCCCTCTGTTTCTGCAAGTTTTGTGATTTTTAATCAGGAATGTGTAGGTTTTTTTTTTAAAGGAATGTCGAAGGAAAAGGTGTTTTAGTAATACTCTTAATGCTTTTGAACACGTACTCAAGTGTCTAAACACCTTACAAAGGCAGCTTCTAGGTGTTGAGCTGTGGCAATAGTAGGTTGGTTTTCAAGGTTGGAGATCTTGGCTTGCATAGAGTAGAATGAGCATGTCTGGATTAAAACCTTTCATTGAGCTGGTTACCATGATACTTGCATTACATAATGCACAATACTTTGGTATTTTGTGATGCTACGTGGTTACAATCTGTTTCATCAGTTTGTGAGAATGAACTTATCGGAAAGATGGAGTACATAAGCCTCACCCAAACTGGATCAGAAAAGGAGATTTCCCTTGGGATGAATTCAGCTTTGGTAGCCTCTGGAAGGGGATCCATAGTAACAACTTTAAGGAAGGCACAGCAACTGCTAGTTTCCCAAATTCCAGACAGCTCCCATGTGAACTGAATGATGCAACGGGCATTCTGATGGAAACGCACCAGTGTGAGAAAGTGTGTAGGTGTGTAAAGGAGTGGTGTTTTTCTTTTTATGAGGATTTTAAAAAGTTTTGGGAGTGAGCGAAGAGGGTTACACGGGAATCCTTCCCCGGAATAAATGGAATTGAGAATAAAAGGGATGAAATGATTTGGGAAGAAACACAAGTGAGGAACTGTTGCATGGAGTATTTCAGAGATGTGCATAGGAATTATAAGATTCATCAAATCGTGAATCTGAAATAAATTCTGGAAAGGTGCCTAAGCAATAAATTTCTTGGAAGTATGGAAAGGTGCCAGGCTGTGAATAAAGCTGGGTGAAAAACGTTTATGGGGCAATTTGAGTTATTTAAATTTGTTAGGATGACCTCTGCCCTCATGTTTGGAAAAGCGTTCCCCTACACAAAGTGAGCAAGAGAGGACTGTTCAGGGGGCTTGATGGTTTTCAGCGTGCCTAGAGAATAATTTGGCAAAACTCTGATTGAAAGGCTAAAAGCAACGACAGGGAAGGAGATGACCAACGTTGAGAGTCCATTGTCACATTATGTTGGCAGGCAGAAAGTGCAGGTTTGTCCCTGGGGGTGGGTGGGTGTTGCTGTTTTGGAAGAGGTGAACGATCGTCGCGCCACACAGAGTCCCGGGGTTGGAGTAGTAAAAAGGCTCACCTTCTGGAACAGGTAGCACAAGGAAGGGGTTGCAGGCTGACTGCTGAAAGTGCTGCCTAGCAGGGAGACAATGCGAAGCCCCCCTTGATTATTTAAGGTATCTATGGATCTGTGTCTAACGGATTGTTACGCTGACCGCGGGCACACACGTAGTTTTGGAGATAGGAGTGCAGATACTGCAGTCGGTTTGCAATAGGGGTTGATGACGGAAGAAGCCCCGTGGACCTGGGAGGGAGGGAGCTGGCAGTGAAGACCACCCATTCCAAGTCCACTCATCTGGTAAAATCCAGCAGAGGGGTTGTGTCCAAGGTCTCTCCCCCCCCCCTCAAGAAATCTGGCAGCAGGGGTCAGTGGCAAATCTTCTTCGGGATATCTTCCCCCCACCCACTTTTCTGGAGGCGACAATCGTCCTGTCGTGGATGTGTGGATCTGTTTATTTCATTTTTATGCCGCTGAAAATCTAGCGAAGACATTGGTCTAATGCCAGTAGCGAAAACATCAGCCGAATGTGATTGAATGCCACTAAGGAGCTGGATCGACCAGGAGAGGAGGGGGCTGTTACAGAAGAGTAAGAGGCAACTTAGCCCTGGATGTTACAAGTGGGAGTAAGAGGGCGAGGACAGCCCCTCCCTAAGAGCATATGGCAGATGCAGCTAGCAGAGCCCTCAAATCTGGCAATGTTTTGTCTATAGGTGTGAGACAATCAAGAATTCAGCTCGGAAGAATCAACATGTGGCATTCTAGGTTTTGGGCTTGATAGTAGCAAATTGTTATAGATCAGGGGTTTCCAACCTTGGCCACTTTAAAACTTGTGGACTTCAACTCCCAGATTTCTGGGAGTTGAAGTCCATAAGTCTTAAAGTGGCCAAGGTTGGAGACCCTTGTTATAGATAACTCAACCAAAACACCCAAAGACTGTTACAAGAAATGACTGAACATTAACATAACTCAACAGATCTAATAGCAAAATAACAACACTGACAACGTTCGTCCCCCCGTGTTGCCTTGAAGAGGTCCATCTTTGCTACCTACCCGAAAGATTTAGGGAAATGGGTCCTTTCGACAGGCAGGTGTGATGAGGGAGGATGAAGCTTTATCAGCTTTTCAGGAGCACAAGAATCAACCCACCTTTTAGAAGAGGTGTAGGAGATGCTGTGCTTGCAGCCAGCACGATGCTGGATCCCTAAAGGGAAGGCGGGGTGCAACCGAACCCTGCAAGCAGACAAGAGAAGCGTTGTGATGGCTGGTGACTCAAAGCTACGAGGAAGCAAAATAAGTAGGTGCTTACCACACCCCAGTGCACTAGGGGCAAAGATTAGGGATGGGGACGTGCAGCTTCCAGCATTCTCCGTGTCCAACAACAATTATCCCTACCTGCTAATACATGTGGGGGCAAATTATCTTGCAGTAAAAAGGCTGCAACTGTCTTATCTCAGAGGTGGGAGAACTTGGAAAGAAATGTAAATTCCTGGGAAATCGGGTGGTGGTTTAGTTTAGTTTAGTGTACTTTATTGTCATTGCACCTCGTACAACGAAATTAAATGCCATCTTCAGTGTAGAATAAATTCTTTATTGGCCAAGTGTGATTGGACACACAAGGAATTTGTCTTGGTGCAAATGCTCTCAGTGTACATAAAAAGAAAATATACATTCGTCAAGAGTCAAGAATCATCAGGTACAATACTTAATGGTAGTCATAGGGAACAACACTGTCCAACTATTTACAAAGTCTGTACTACTATTACTATTAATATTCTCATCACTCCTTATCATCCATCCCCTCCCACTTGTGACTGTATGACTGTAACTTTGTCGCTTGTATCCTTACGATTTACATTGACTGTTTCCTAGTATGATTTGATTGCTGATTGTACCCTCTGACTATCATTAAGTGTCGTACCTTATGATTCTTGACGAATGTATCTTTTCTTTTTATGTACACTGAGAGCATTTGCACCAAGACAAATTCCTTGTATGTCCAATCAGACTTGGCCAATAAAGAATTCTATTCTATTCTATAAGCAATCGAATCATACTAGGAAACAGTCAATAAAAATCATTAGGATATAAGAAACAAGGTTACAGTCATACAATCACAAGTGGGAGGGGATGAGTGATGAGAAGATTAATAGTAATAGCAATGCAGACTTAGTAAATAGTTGGACAGTGTTGTGGGAATTATTTGTTTTGCAGAGTGATGGCATGTAGGGAAAAAACTGTCCTTGTGTCTAGTTGTTCTGATGTGCAATGCTCTATAGCGTCGTCTTGAGGGTAGGATTGGAAACAGTTTGTGTCCAGGATGTGAGGGTGTACATTATAGCTGTAAAAATAAAACACAAACACACATCCTTCACATTCTATACAATTGAATTGAAAGCCCCTGATATTGCATTAATATTGCACTATACAGTAGAATTCAACAGAGTTACTGCCCTGGGATAGAAGCTGTTTTTCAGCCTATCTGCCCTTGTTTTTATTATCCTGTACCGTCTGCCAGATGGTAATAGTTCAAAAAGTGGGTGCCCAGGATGAGATGGATCTTTCCCCCCTGTTTCTTACAGTATATATCAGGGGGTCCCCAAACTTGGCAACTTTAAGACTTGTGGACTACAATTCCCAGAGAATTCTCCTGCTTCTCTGGCAGTTGAAGTCCACAAGTCTTAAATTTGCCAAGTTTGGGGACCCCTGATATATAGGGAAGAAACCATACCTAGTTGAAGGAGAATGCATGAATATAAACCCTGGGCTAATGGGAGAGGGAGGGCTCTGCAACCAAGGCCTGAATTATTTTGACCATGGACTGCCCACATCGTGATGGGTTATCCTTTCCTGGTCTGATGAAAATCTGGTATTTTAAGTACAGGTGGGTGCCTTGAGTTACGACCCCAAACAAGCCCAAATTCATGTTCCGAAGCAAGACATTTGTTAGGTGAATTTTGCCCTATTTTACGACCTTTCTTGCCAGAGTTGCTAAGTGGATCTCTGCAGGTGATAAGTTGGTAACTTGGATGTTAAGCGAATCTGGCTTCCCCATTGACTTTGCTTGTCAGAAGGTCGCAGAAGGGGATCACATGACCCCCTAGGACAGTGATGGCTAACCTTTTTGGGCTCCTGTGCCAGCACCCAGAAGGCAATGCGCATGGCCCCCCACGCCCCCTGCACATGCGTGTGCAATTCCCCCTACGCCGCCCCCTTACCTGCACTGCGCATCCCAGCTGATTTCTGCCCGCTTGAGGCCTTTTTCAGCCTGCCAGAAGTTTGAGGATAGCCTCTGCAGGCTGAAAAATGGGCCCGTTTCATCACTTCCGGTATTTCTGGAAATACAGGAAGTGATGAAACGGTCCTATTTTTCGGCCTGCAAAGCCTGCAGAGGCTTTCCTCAAGCCTCTGGCAGGCCGAAAAAGGCCCCAAAATCAGCTGGGAGGTGCATGCATGCGCAGTGCAGGTAAATTTGCCTGAGGCTCATGTGCCCGCACAGATGGCTCTGCGTGCCACAGGTTCGCCATCACGGCCCTGTGACATAAATAGGAGCCAGTTGCCTAGCGTCTGAATTCTGATCACGTGACCATGGGGATGCTGCCACGGTCATTAAGTGTGACAGTTGGCCATATGTCCCCTTTTTCAGTGCTGTTGTAACTTTGAACTAATTGAACTGTTGTAAATCAAAGACTACCTACAGTATATAGCAAGTTTGATAAAGAAAATCCGCTTTCAAAAATGCAGTGGAAAAAAATGGCACGGATTTCTCCAGGCAGTGAGTTGACATTAACTGAAAGACAGACAGACAGACAGACACAAAAGACCCTGCACAAAGTAATGTATAAACAGAAGGGAAACTGTTAAAGCCCTCAATAAAAATTCAGAAAGGAAATCACTGCGTCAAGTTCACGGCTTTTGTTATGTATTCAACAGTGTTTAAAATGTGGTGGTGGGGAATAAATGAGAAATAACGTCAGTCTCTCAGGGCAGGAAGGCTTGAGGGAGCATCCCTCCAAAAGAAGCAACAGAGAGCGAGAACTTGCACTTCGCTGCGCTCAAACTGCTGCTCAAAAATCCATTCCCAAATCCCTCCCCCCAATCCATTCCCTTTTAAAGAGGAGAAAGCCCCCCCCCACGTCTCTGCAGTAGGCAGCTCAGCAGCCCCTCCTCCTAGGAGATTCCTGGTTTCTCCTGCTGACCGTTTGCTCCTTCCTGGTGGACAGGAAGGAGGACGAGGATTATCAAATGCTGTGAAGTTGAATTCTGTGCAGCTGGACGTTTCTAACGTCTTTGGGGTAGAGGCAGTTATTACCTTTATTGTCAGAGTACAACCTGTGTACAACGAGATTGGCTGAGCCTCCCTTCATGCACCCTCACCCACCAACACAACTCACAGTGAGGACAGAAGTCCCTAACCCAGACCCAATCTTATGTGACCTTGTTGCACAACGCACCGGCCCCGCAAGTCTATCGTATGATGTTGACATGAAGTGATTTTCCATTCAGGAGTCCGACAGCCCACGGGTAGAAACTGTTCTTCAGCCTGTTGGTGCGGCTGGCTCTGCTTCTCCTACCCGATGGCAGGAGAGTGAAGAAGGGCTGACGGGGCAGTGAGTCGTCCCCGAGGATTTTCCTCACTCTTCTGAGGCAGCGAGCCCTAGCGAGGTCATCTAGACAAAAACCCCCAACCTATGCCGAGGCCCCCACACCACAACAGGGCCCCCCCGCCCCCACCAGCAAAAACACGACAAAAACCGAGCAAAAAAAACCCGCAAACAAAAAAACAAAAAAAAAAAACAAAAAAAAAAAAAAAAAAAAAAAAAAAAAAAAAAAAAAAAAAAAAAAAAAAAAAAAAAAAACAAAAAACCACCCAAACCCCACCCCCCCCCCCTCATCTAGTGGTTTCAGGAAACAGCCCACGATGTTTTGTGCTGTGCTCACCACCCTCCACACTCTTCCAAAAGGGAAGGTGTCACTTGACAGAAGGGCTGGTTCTGATGCTTTCTTGTGGGTTCCTGGGTGGATCATGGATCAAGGGGTGGGAAGGAGCCCAAATGCCCCTTAGAGCTGCAGATTAACCTAAAAAGAACAAAGGGTTTTTTTTAACCCATTTGTCACCGTTAGATTCCTTTTACCTATTCAATTTTAATGCAAACCTATTTAAGGTGCACCAGTGCTGGCCAAATGCATATTAAGCCTCGGTTTTGTGCACGCTGATGGTTCATAAAGTTTCTCCTTAAATCCACGTACTGCTTTTGCAGAGCTATACCAGCTGTGCTTGTTCTCTAGCGGCTCCTTTGCCCTCAACGAGTCTCCTGCCCGCCCCTCTTGGTGGGAAGGCTTCGACAAACCTCTGGTGGATGCAGGTCTCCACAGGCAGTTTCCTGACCCTTCTGGCAGAAAAGAAAACCAGGTGAAATATGAATCAAAGTAGATAGTTGCAGCCTTGGGAAGCCATTTATAGAAGTCATAGAACAACAGAGTAGGAAGGGAACCTTGGAGGTCTTCTAGTCCGACCTCCTGCTCAAGCAGGAGACCTATACTACTTCAGACAAATGCTTGTCCAGTCTCTTCTTGAAACCTCCAGTGATGGAGCACCCACAACTTCTGAAGACAAGCCGTTCCACTGATTAATAGTTCTGTTAACTAATCCTAATCCATTGATGAAAAGAAAATGGCGCTCTTCTGTAAGAATAGCAATAGGAATAGCACTTAGACTTATATAGCACTTTACAGCCCTCTCTAAGCAGAGTCAACATATTTCCACCAACAATCTGGGCCCTCGTTTAACCAACCTTGGAGGATGGGAGACTGAGTCAACCTTGAGCCGGTGAGGATCAAACTCCTGGCTGTGGGCAGAATTAGCCTGCAAACCTGCATTCTCACCACTGCGCCACCAGGGCTCGTTGGTGGTTTGCTTGCATATCATTTTGTAATCCAAACTGATGTCTCCTCAGAGGGCTACAGAATAATTTCCTAGCAAACCGGAGGTTGATTGACTGACCTTGTCTGGGGGATACCGGAAGCGATACTGATGCTCCTCTAGAATGCCACCAGCTCTGGTGAAGAGTCTTGGAGTTAGAAGAAAAATAATGATGATGTCAGTCTTGGGATCGTTGGGATCGGCTGCATTTCGATCTGCATTGTGGCATCAAAGTTAGGCCTGTTGTTGCAAGAGAAAGAAGTTCCTGGTTCTTCTCTCTCTCTCTTTTTGTAATAAAAAGTTTTTATTTTATTTTTAACAACAAATATAAACACAAAACATAATACATAAAACAACAAATAAAACCTTCTTTCAATTGTACAGTGTGTCGGTTGGACAATATCTATAGTCTTTCCCTCTTAAATTTACAC
The DNA here is from genome assembly GCF_049901735.1 of Notechis scutatus. Classification (NCBI taxonomy): domain Eukaryota; kingdom Metazoa; phylum Chordata; class Lepidosauria; order Squamata; family Elapidae; genus Notechis; species Notechis scutatus. The sequence continues at coordinate 3,688,152 of NC_142018.1, read as the reverse complement.
TCATATTGCATCAATCAACTTTCCATATTATATTATTACTATACAATCCTTAGACTTTAATTTCAATTGCTCCTGATTCTTCTCAAGCTCTCCTCTCCGCAGCTTGATTGGGTAGAGGTAGCCCAGCGGAGCAGTTTCACTCCTGTCAGGAAAATGTGTATCATGCAGTGGGAATGGTATTCTGCGCCAGTTCATAGAGCAGATGTGGAGGGGCCTCGTAGCATTTCATCTTATATCTGCTGTGTCCTTTAACACAGGGGTCCCCAACCACCGGTCCCCGGACCGGTAACGGTCCGTGGATCATTTTTTACCGGGCCGCAAAGCTTGGGTGCCGCCATCTTGTTTTGATGGCGCTTCCGGGTTTTCGGTTGGAAAGCGGTGTTTGGGTGCTTGCGCCTTAGTTTCGTCGAAGAGGGGGAGGCGGCTTCGAACGAAGAGCCGTCCCGATGGCGGTGGAGTCTCACGTTACTTAGGTACCGGTCCGTGGAAGAATAAATAATCGTGAAACCGGTCCCTGGTTCAAAAAAGGTTGGTGGGCCACTGCTTTAACATACCCTTGAAGCTGCAGTGGGAGCTCCGGAGGGCATCTGGTCTCTCTCTCTCTTTGTCTTTTGAGTGAGATGAGGTTGTGCAGGTTCGAACTTCTGCTTGGCTTATGGTCATGGCTTGTGTGGTGTCCAGTAAGTTGATCTTTTGTCAACAAGACAAAAGGTTGCTTTCCTTATCGGGAAAGGGACAGTTCATAAAACCAGTGTGGTAGCAGTGGTTGTTATTCAATTTGTATGTGGCCCAGTAAATCTGGGCTCTTGTCCTTGATGTCCATGATCCAGCTGTGACCTTCAAAGCTAGTAGAACCCCTCCTTCCATTTTATTTGTTCCTTTCTAGATAGGGGTGTCTTCCGGGTGGGACCCACCATCAGATTATGTCCTATAAATGGATTACTGTAATAGGCAGTATCTGCACTCTCCACAGCAGAGGCCTCCAAACTTGGCCACTTTAAGACTTGAGGACTTCGATTCCCAGAATTCTCCAGCCAGCTGGCTGGAGAATTCTGGGAGTCGAAGTCCACAAGTCTTAAAGTGGCCAAGTTTGGGGACCCCTGCTTCACAGAAATGACTCCAAAGCTTTTAAAAAACGCCGTCTCCTTCTTATTTCAGTCTGATGGAATTCCAGGACAGTCTTTTCACTGGTTGCTGATCTACCTCTGTGCCCAGTTCAAGCCCCCTGGTGTTTTTCCTTCCAGATCCTCAACCCTGACAGCTGGGCCTTGAAATCCCCCTTTTTGCCTGCCCTCCTTGAGGGAGGAGCTTTGGGTCATCCTTGTGGCGGGAGAGATGGTTTTGCTGTGGGGCGGCCCCTTTTCCACAGAGATGCTTCTTTTGATCTTGAAAAGATTGTGGTGTACTTGCTCTAACCTAATTTATTTCATAAAGTGCGGCTAGTTGGGTTTGGGCACTGTGGTGCCCATCCTCCCAAAGGGCCTCTTAAGATGTACGGAGAGAGAAGACTGCCTGCTGTCAGGATTCCAGCACTTACCCCAATTAAATCATGAGTCTCAAGCCAAACTTCCAAAACTTCAAAAGGATTTATTGGGAGTTAACATGTCCGGCACTGCCTGGGTGTAGCTGACTCTGAGACACATAATTCACTGTCACCCCCTGGGTGTATCGTAATTCATATTCTCCAATGGGACACATCCATAGCTCAGAGTCATCAAACATGCTCTCCAGTTAGAATTTTGCGTGGCAGAAACTTCAGTCGCTTAGTTACTATCTCTGAAAAACTATTTATGGAATGCACTTTCAATTTTCAAGCAAACCCCTTCCCACCTCCTTCCTTTCTGCTGGCAACTCTAAAAAGACCAGAGAAATATTTTATGAGTTGACATTCGGCTCCCCTCACTTCTTGAAGGTGACCTGTACAATACAAAAAGAAAACAAATTGTTTGCAGTCACCTAGTTACTATCTTTGAAAATATTTATGGAATGCACTTTTCGGTTTCCAAGCGGCTGCACTGCTCCCCCCTCCCTTTCTGTTGGCAACTTAAAAAGACCCTAGAAGTATTTTATGAGTTGACACCCGCCTTGTCCCATCCTCGACCTTCCTTAATTTCTCTTTTCCTTCCACATACGCCAGACCCTGTTAACCAAGATGGCCAGGATACCCAAAGACCTACCGACGGATTCTTCAGCTCCAAGGTGGCCGTGTTTGCTGCGATCGGGGCTGGCTGTGTCATTTTCATCCTCATCCTCATCTTCCTCATCGTCCTTCTCATCAAGATCCGAAAACGGCACCGGAAGCACACGCAGCAGCGGGCGGCAGCCCTGTCACTCAGCACCCTGGCCAGCCCCAAGAGCAGCGGCAACGCCGGCTCCGAGCCCAGCGACATCATCATCCCTTTGCGGACTACGGAGAACAACTACTGCCCTCATTACGAGAAAGTCAGCGGAGACTACGGGCACCCGGTCTACATTGTCCAGGAGATGCCCCCGCAGAGCCCGGCTAACATTTATTACAAGGTTTGAGGACAAACCTTGCTGCCCCACTGCGAAGCCCTCCGGGTGCCAGGGGAGAAGAGGAGGAGGGCCTGCCTGCCCCCTCGAGCACTTCCCTCCCTCGATTAGCATTTAGCCTTGTAGTTTGAAGCTTTTCAGACCCAGGATTTGAGGGTGTGTGTGTGGGGGTGTCCTCTTGTCCCACCTTCTGCTCCCAGCCTGCTTTGTGGCCCTCACTTGGGCTCTGTGCCTTTCTCGCTCTTGAACCCACCCGGGAAACCCCAAGATGGCCACCGCCACATTTTGGGGGCAGATTTTCTGGCTCCTTGTTGCCATTTTGTTCGGGGGGGGGGGCATTGTTGGGAGGGAAGCCACACCCAGCCTGGCACCCCAAAGGAGGGAGGGCATGCCAGTCCCCGCGGGGCAGAGCTTTGGGACGTGCTGAGAAAGGAGTCTACCTAGCCCCATCTTTTATATATATATATATATATATATATATATATATATATATATATATATATATATATATATATATATATATATATATATATATATATATATATATATATATATATAATTCTAAAGTATTTTTTGTAACTTTTTAAAAAATGGTGAAAGATTGGACTTGTGAGCTGCCTCCTGCAGTTTCCCAGCACAAGCTCATCTGCGGTCCTTCCCCGTCCCTCCGTCCCCTGTCCTGCCTCGGGCCTCATCCACCCATCATCCCACTGGACACTCATCTCCTCATGCTCCGTGTCTGCTGTGAGAAAGGCGCACCTTTCTTCGTTTTGGTTTCTTTTTGCTAATTTATGAAACAAATTTTTTTTTAAAAAAGAAATACACCTGAAAAGTTTGCAATGGTCAGTCCAGGAGGAGCGAATCCAGTTCTGAAGGGGGTCAAGAGGGGGGGCTGCTGTTTGTGCCGCAGATGGCATTGCGATGCCCGGGGCGGGGGGAGGGGTCTCCCTGAATTCCCAGTTCCTTGACCCAGAAGAGGGGAATGAAGGGAAAGCAGGGTCCATGATCCCTGGACCTTTCCAGAAGGCCCACGGAAGGGAGTTCAGCTTTTGGCTCTTTGGGGGTTCAGGAGGAGGAGCAACACAGACCCCTCGCCCCTTGCTTGGATCCGGTCTCTTTTATGCCCAACTGCAGAATGTGGCAATCACACACACACACACAAACACACCCATTTCTTTGATCCAGCCACTCACCCACCCACCCACCCCAGAGCTCTTCACTGGTTCGCTTCCTGCCAGTCATAATAATTCTAATTGCGACTTCTGTGGCCCGCAAGGGCCCTCGATTGGCCCCGGGCCCCTTCGTGGGAGAGAAGGAGCCCCTCTGGGCTCAGCTCTCCCAGTGGGGTTGCAGAGGTCAGGGTGCAAGCGCCAGTCAAAGCCTCTGCCCCTTCCCTCCCCACACACCACCTGCCCTGGGGCGGGTGAGTCTCAATTAGAATTAAGGAAGGAAGCCACCTTCCCCCCCCCCCAATTCCCCTCAGGCCTGCTTGGCTGCAGCATCACCCCCAGGCTCCGGGCCCTTTTCACGGCCATCTTGCGCCTGTCACGCCAGAAGCCTTACTTTGCACGGAGGGGCTGCTGCGCCTCTCGCTCTGCCGCTTGGCTGTCTCGCCCTTCACGCCTCCTTTCCATGAGCCATGACGCCTTCCTCACCACCCGCTTGCAGCTCACTGCCCACACCCTAGGCCGCGTGGCCCCACAGCCCGGCTCCACGGCAGGCCTTGTGCCAGGCCGCTGACGGTTGGAGTCTGCCTCGGACGCTCCAGGGGAAAAGTGCGGGGCTGGCCCAGTGCAGCCTCCCTCAGCCTGCCTGCCGTTCAAAGACCGACTTTTGCAAGAAGCTGGTCCGGTGGGGGTGGATGTGGGTGGGGGGGGCAGAGGCTCTTCTGCCCGGCTGACCAGTTGTCCATCCTCCGAGACGGGCTCCTCCGGCCCCTCCTCCCCATCAGCATTTCTATGCAGGATATGAAGTGGGTGTCCGTCCGTCCGTCCATCCGTCTGTGTAAGGGCTTAGGTAATTGTGCACTTTGAGGCGTGTTCAGTGGAGATCAGCCAAGAATTCAAGTTTCTCAGGGCTCCACAGATAATTGACAGGTAATTTTTAGTAACGGTGGTAGTAGTCGTAGTCGTAGCAGCGTTCTTTTTAAAATGTACAGACTCTTCCCTTGGCCCCTGATTCTCTTACTCCCAGTGATAGGGGCCCCTACGTGGGAGAGGGCCCCCGAAATGGGGGAAGCCCTCTCTGGCCAGGAGGAGGGGGCTACCCCTGCAGTTGGGGGAGGCTTTGAGATGGCATTTAGCATTTTGTTCTGATGCTCAGACTCTGCAGCCGTCTTGCCTGCCCGAGTGGTGGACGTGGTGGCGGGCCCCGCCTGGCTACCCTGAGAGCTGCTGACCCTCCCAGGCTCCAGGTCCCTCTGGGGGGAAGGGAACAGGGACAGTCCAGCTGAAAGAGCCCGGGCGGGGGAGGGGGGAGGGGGAGAGTGTGGGGGGGAGGGAGGAGAGGGAGGATTGTGTGGTTCCAAACCATAAACATGGGAGATTTCACACAGGGTGCAGCAAAAAACAGGCAGAGAGTTAAGATACCAACTGCGGTCTTTAATGCAGGCACTCGAGAAAATGAAATTACGATGTGGACGTCATAGGAATTGGGCACGGTTTATTTTCCTTTGTGTGCAGAAATGGAAACCTGGGTGATGTCCCCTTCCCGGTCCGTGCGGAGCAACGAAATAAGAAACACATGATGAGCTCGATGCAGGCAATTCACTTTGTGTCGGGAATTTTGCCATGTGTGAAATCCTCTCCTACACACACACACACACAATTTGCAGGGACGAGGGGTGGGCAGAAGCAAATGGGATGGCAAGAACCTTCAGAAGCTCAAGTTGGGGTTGAGAGGATGTTTGGCTTGCACCCCCCACCCCCCATAAAATAAACAAGGAATTGAGGCGTGGGCAGAGAAATCAATTTGTACAATGCGTGTATGGGGTGACAATATGCCTTTGGGGGTCTTGGTTTTTTTTTTTTAGCACCTCTCTCTCTGCTGAATCCTGAAATGTCCTTTTGCTTCATCTTTCTCCCATCAAAAGGGGTTTTTTTTTTTTAAAAGAAAATGAGGTTTTATTTTATGTAAATAACCAGTCTTTTTGGAGGGTATAATGTAAAGAGGTTTTGTATAAACTTTGGATTATTTTCTGGTTGCTTTTCTTAGAAAAAGAAAACAAAACAAATTAAAAATATGGGAAAAAATCAAACCACAAGAACGGGTGTTAAAAACATTTGTCATACTGTAGTCTCTCTACATGCAGTTCATTCATCACAGAAGGACACACCTGGGGTGTGTAACCAGCAGGCTCACTTCCTGAAAAACTGCCCTGTGCCCCCTCCTAAAACTTCTGGGGGCCACCAGGGGGGGCTTGCTGATACCCCAACCCAGGCAGAGAACCGAGGCGGAAACTCCAGTTCAGGGGACTTGCAGTCCCGAAACCCCTCTGGCCGGGATCCCTTTCATACCCTAGGGCAGGGGTCTCCAACCGTGGCAACTTTAAGACTTGCCAGCTGAGGAATTCTGGGAGTTGAAGTCCGCGAGTCTTAAAAGTTGCCAAGATTGGAGATCCCTGCCCTGGGGGCCTGTGCTGGTGCTTGAGGGGCCGAATACCCCCGAGGTCCCTTGAGAGCATCTTTCCGTAGCCCTTGGGGGTTGCCTCTGAACAGCTGCTGTAGGACCAGCCATCCCTCCTGCAGGTGAGGCCATTGGGCTCATGTTCCCCAGGTGCCTGGCAGGTTTGAGGGGCTGTGGCTTACTTGGGGGCTGAGAGCAAGCAGCCCCTGGGGGCAGCTGCAGGGGGGCCCCACAGGAGAAGAGGGGTTTCCTTTTCCCAAGGGTGCCCTAGCAGCCATTTTCACGGCTGGTCTGCAACTTGCCAGTCTTTCTGGCGTCTGGTGGGGACTGGCTTGGCCTCAGAGGCTTCGGATCCTGCATCCTCCCCACTCCCCCCAAAGTGTCCAGCTCAGAAAAGGGGCCAACTGGCAGCCGGCGGGCAATGATGGGCCATTCCTGGTCAAGGTGGGGATGTTCCAGGGGTCGAGGTTGCCAGTGGATGACTCCAAATTTACCAGAACAACGGGGTGGAGTGGTTTCGCTTCTGTCACATTTTAGAAATTCCTTTACCTTTCATTCACTGCTTTCACCCAGTTGCCACATCATTGTCTTCAGTAATAATGGGAAATGAATTCCCTGGAGCCATGATGGACGTGGTATATTGTTAAATAAAGTATTTTTTTCCTATGGAATTGAGTTGTCTTGCATTTTGGGGTTCTTTTGCGGACAAGGTACCTGGCCTTGAATGTTCTTCTAGATCCGTGATGACAAACCTATGGCACGCAGAGCCATTTGTGCCGGCACGTGAGCTGCGAGCACACTTACCTCACTGCACATGCATGCGCCTCACAGCTGATTTTCGGTGAGTTTGAGGCCTTTTTCGGCCTCCCAAAGGCTTCAAGAAGGCTTCTGCAGGCTTTGCAGGCCGAAAACTAGCCTTGTTTTCCGAAAATACCGGAAGTGACAAAACGGGGCTACTTTTTGGCCTGCAAAGCCTGCAGAAGCCTTCCTCAAACAGGCTGAAAATCAGCTGTGAGGCGCAGTGCAGGTAAGGGGGCGGCGGGGATGGGTGGGTAGGGATTGCGTGTGTATGCGTAGTGGGCATGGGGGGGGGGCGCACATTGCCTTCTGGATGCTGGCACACGAGCGCAAGCGGGCAAGAGCACAATTTTTGGCACAGGAGTCTGGATATATAATGAAGTATTCTTGCACTGGGAATGTTGAATTCCCCTCAGTCCTGGCAAAACTTTATAGAAAAATTCTACTGGATTGTTTGGAACACGAGCCTGGTCTTTCCCTTCTTTACAAAAGACAGCTTTAAAATGCAATTTTGATTCAAGTCTCGGCAAGAATACAGATAGTCCTCGACTTATGACCACAATTGATCCCAAAATTTATGTTGCTAAGTGAGACAGTTAAGTCCACAGGCAGGGCAGCAGAGGCGTAGTGTCCCCTGCCCTCAGGGATTGGCTGTGTCCTCCCCCTTCTGACCAAGGCTTCCGAGACTGTAATTACACGCTTATTTTAAAAACAAGTCTTATTTTATTGCAATGCTGGGAATTGCTTACATTCCCAGCTGGTAATGAATCTCAAACAGTCCCTCGAGATAAGCACCCACCTTTCTTTCCTGTGAAGTGCTGCCAATTACAGAAGTATCAAATGAACTAGGGAAAAAAAAAGTACACAGAGCTTCAAGAATGAATCTGAACCGAACGGACAACTTTGCTTCCTGCAAAGGTTTCATCACCTTTGCCTGTCCTTTATACTTTAGGGGAGGGGCAGTCACCTCCCAGCTTTACTCCTGAGTCGCCCCTTTTGTTTCATCTGCTCTTGCCTCCTAGCAGCTCTGCGCACACGCGCACTGGGAACAGGCTCCCCTGTGTCCTCTGCCTCGCTGCTGCCAGGCTCTGGAGGCTCCGGAGTCAGCACACCACTCCCAGATGGTCCTGGCCTAATCTCTGCATCGGACCCTCGTCTGAGTCCCCTCCAGACAGCTGGACTGATACCCTTCCTCACTGTCCGATTCTGCTGCGGTCTGCACAGGCTGCCAGTGAACCACAACAGACAGGGCAGTGGGATTTTCCATGCCTGCCTTGATCTGATGAGGAGGAAGACATCGTCCGAGCCATTCCAGAGCTCCCAGAGACTCCTTGAAGATCTGTTGAACCCAGATCAAGCTGCTTCCTCTCCCTTTGGCTGTTAGCAGGAGAGCCATGCGCTCAGGACTGCTCTCCTTGGTCTCGTTCCCTGTCACAAGTAAGCATCTTCCTCTCCTTGGGCGTCTTGTCCTGCTGAAGTTTAGAAGTGCCCTCAGCTCACCTGAAGCTTTTCGTCCAGGGGTTCTGGGCTATTTCAGCAACTGAGGCATCGTAATATTGGCTTTGCAGGCAGAACACCGATGCTTCAAAAGTTGGTAGAAACATGACTATTTTTCTTTCCTTAAACTGCCTATGTTCCCCTCAATATTTTAAAACAATAGGTGCAGCCGTACACCATATCATCATTTCTCCTGTTACTTGAGGAATGATGGGTTTGGGGAAATAGGTGAATGGGAGAAGTCCTAACAATTACTAGCGCAGAGGGGTGTCTTAAATGCTAGGAACATGATTGTGCAAGTTCAGAACATGCTCTGCTAGAGTGCTCCTAAAAACAAAAGCTGGTCTGTGCAGAAAAATGTGAGTAAACACAGCCTGCTGTGTTGTGTTCCATGCTTGATTAGATAAGGGGACAATACAGCCACGCTGAAGATTGCAAAGCAATTGTGAAGATTGCAAAGCAGTTGGCATTGCTGAAACTGCAGAAACGAAAGTGTTTTTCACTGCTTTGTTAAGCTGTGGCTGATGTCAGAATTGCTTATTTCTGTCTGTAACTGAGTAACAAGGGACTTGTTTCTACCAGATCCTGCAGAAAGGCTGGCAAAAAGATGGCAGGGACCACAGATGGTCACAGGTAGTCTTAGGAACACATGTGTGAGCACCTAGAAAAGAACAATACAGTTAACAGAAACCATAAGAGGTTTGCTAAAAACAGATCATGCCAAGCAAACTTTACTGCCTTCTTTTATAAAGTGACTAAATTAGTGGATAAGGGAAATGCTCTAGACATAGTATACTTAGACTTCAGTAATGACATTTGACAAAGTAGACCACATCCTACTTCTTGGTAAGCTAGAAAAATGAGGGATAGACTGCAGCACCACCAGATGGATTTATAACTGGCTGACAAATTGCACTCCATGTGTGGTCCTTAATGGAACTACATTTGCATGGAGGGAAGTAAGTAATGGGGTACCCCAAAGTTTTTATCTAAGGCACAATACTCCTCAATATCTTCATAAATGATTTAGATGAGGGAATAGAAGGGTAACTCACAAATTTGCAGACAGCACTAAGCTGGCAGGAATAGCCAACACCCCAGAAGATGGACTCAAGATCCAGAAGGATCTTGACAGACTTGAACACTGGGTTCTATCCAATAATATGCCATTTAGTGGTGGGTGAGAAAATTAAGGTCTTACACATAACAACAAAAACCAAATGTACGAGTATAGAGTGCATGGTACTGGGCTCAAAAACAGTAACGGTGAGAGGGATCTAGGTAGGAGTCCTGGTTGACAACTACTTAAGTATGATCCAGCCGTGTGCTGCAGCTGCCAAAAAAGCCAATGCAGTCCTAAATTGCATCAATGGAGGGATAGTTTCGAGATGACGTGAAGTGATAGTACTGCTTTATACTGCATTGGTAAGACCACATTTGGAATACAGCATCCAGTTCTGGTCACCATGATACAAAAAAGTTGTTGAGACCAGAAGTAATGGGTGGAAGATCGTTAAGGAGAGATTCAACCTAGAACTAAGGAGAAATTTCCTAAGAGTGAGAACGATCAGTGGAATGAATCAATTAGTCAGTGGAATAGCTTGCTTTCAGAAATTGTAGGTGCTTCATCCCTGAAGGTTTGTAAGAAGAGATTGGACAGCCATATGTTCAGAATGATACAGAGCAAAGGTCTTCAAACTTGGCAAGTTTAAGACTTGTGGACTTCAACTCCCAGAATCCCTGAGGTAGGAGGAATTCTGGGAGTTGAAGTCCACAAGTCTTAAAGCTGTCAAGTTTGAAGACCCCTGATATAGAGTCTCCTGCATGAACAAGGGGTTGAGCTAGAAGGTCTCCAAGATCTCTTCCAACTCTATTATTGTATGTTCTATGCAAATCATGAAAGAGGAAGCAGGGCCAGATTAGGGACATCCAAGATGGCTGCCGTCTCAAATCCCGTTTCTGCCACCTTTGAGAAACTATGATATTTTAAAGATACAAAAAATGTTGAGACCCTGAATAGTGCAGAGGGAAGAGCTAGGGACTGTGTGTCTAGCTTGGCTCTTGATAACTGCCCTTTAGCATTTGAGGGGCTGTCACAGAGAGGAGGAGCTCAACCTATTTTCCAAAGCACCAGAGAGCGGGATAAAAAATTATGGGTGGAAGATCATCAGAGAGAAAGACAACCTAGAACTAAGGAGAAATTTCCTAACAGTGAGAACAATCAACCAGTGGAAGGGCTTTCCTTCAGAAGTTGTGGGTGCTCCATCACTGGAGGTTTTCAAAAATAAACTGGACAACCATTTGACTGGGGTGATACAAGGGTCTCCTGCTTTGAGCAGAGGGTTGGACTAGTGGACCTCTGTGGTCTTTCTCTTCCACCTTTATGGTTCTCTATTTCCCACCCTCACCCCGATGGACTGAAGAAGGGGAAATGTTTCTGTATTCCAGAAGGAGGAGGGGAAAAAGAGGAGCTGGGTAAGCACAGATCGGTGGGGTTGTTGGCCAAGATGGTGGGCAAAATTCTGCATTCAGCACTTGGTGTGTGAAGTTGGGAAAACTAATGGACTGTATAGTCGAAGTCAGGATGGGAATATCGAGTGCCAATCGTGCCAGCCAGACCTCACCTCCCTTTCTCAAACCAATAAGAAGTTGGCAAAATGTGGACTGATACTTGCTTCCATCTGTATGGCTGCCCTTTTCAACATCATGACTTTGGGCAGCTAATAACAGTAAAAACAAACAAACACAGCATCACAACAGTATCACAATAAATGCAAAACACATCCAAGGTAATAATCCATCACAACTTTCAGCCCAGCCATCGCAAGGCTCTGCCATTCATCTCGAACCCATGCCCAGTGACACAGCCAAGTCTTCAAGGCCTTGTGAAGCACTGTGAAGTGGTATAGAAGTCTAAGGGCTAGTGCTGACAGGAAAACCAGCTCAGGCACATGAGCACTGTCCTGACTGGGACGTGGTGGCCATGAACTACCAGGCTGCCTCAGATTCTGCCCTCAGAGAAGGCAAGTTGAAGTCCCCAGAATCTGGGAAGCTCTGCTGTCATCCTGATTGTGGAGTCAAGGAGCTCAGGAAGGGAGGTGTTCTGACCAAGGCTTCCTGAGACAGTAACAATCACATGCTTAGTCCCCCAAACCCTATTTTTATCTCAATGGCTGTGAATTTTATGCATTCACAGCCCGCAATGAGTCCCAAACACTTGATGAATAGTCCAACAGAAGTCTGCCACAGTCTTTTTGGGATAAGGCTGACAAGCACTCACCTTTATCTCCCTTGAAATATTGCCAACAACTAAATTGCCTATTAGCTGTACAAGGCCAAACAGAGCACAAAGTCAACACGGAGCTTCAGAGTTTAAACCAATCAGAATGAACAAAGTTGCTTCCTGCAAAGGCTCATGTCTCTTTGCTCCTCCTTTATGTCTTATGGGAGGGGCCAATCATCTCCAAGCCTTACTCCCAAGTCGCCCCTTTTGTCTTAACTGTTCTTGCCTTCTAGCAGCTCTGCACAAGTGCGCACTGGGAACAGGCTCCCCCTGTTCCTCTGCCTCACTATGTCAGTTTCTGGAGGTTCCGGAGTCAGCACATAACTCCCAGATGGCCCTGGCCCCATTTCTGTGTCGGATGCAGGACCCTCGTCCAAGCTCTCCCCAGACTCCATGACTGGCCCATGTTCCTTCCCACTGTCCAACTCTGCTGCCAGCTCCGTAGGCTGTTGGCGGACCACAACAGGAGATAGGTGCAACAGCAACAGAGCCCAACTTAAGGAACTGGTGTTAACATCTGGCAACCTGTGGAGAAGCATCCCTGAAAGAGACTCCCAGATCAGGGGTCTCCAACCTTGGCAACTTTAAGACTTGTGGAGGAACTCTGGGAGTTGAAGTCCACAAGTCTTAAAGTTGCCAAGGTTGGAGACCCCTGTTCTGATGACAACTGCCACACCTTCACCCTGCCCAAACCTGGGTGGGCATTTCTCTGAGAGGGATAGACCTCACTTGATGCCCAGCCAGACTTCAGCAACACACGCTGGACAATCGGTTCACCAACGAGGGAGGCCTTATTGCAGAACCGTAAACCCCCATTCAAAGTTCATTCAGGGTTCAAGAATACTTCTGAGACTGGACAGCTGGTTGGCTGGCTTCAAGAAGAGAAACATCTACCGTGATCTTCCCTATAGATCAGCCACCAAACCTTTCAAGACTCAGTACATTTTCCTAAAGAAAGAAGGAGGGAAGCTTCTCAGCCAAGAGCACAGGGTGCCCAGACCTGTGAGTCTTGTTGGTCTGACCAGAGCATTGGCCAACAAATCCGACTCTCATCCTGGATCTTGATGGATCTGCCTTCTTTCCTGCTAGAGGTCTTATCAGGTGGTTGAAGGAGGAGAGCAGCCTTTGCTTTCCCACAAATCAGCAAACAGGTCTCCAGAAGAGAAGGCAGACAACCCCTCAGGTGCCAGGTCTGGAAACTGCTTGCCCAGCTGCCACCTGAGTGGAGAGGGTTTCTGGCAAGCAGCTGTATGTTCCTTTAGATCAGAGGTCTCCAAACTTGGCCACTTTAAGACTTGTGGACTTCAATTCCCAGAATTCTCCAGCCAGCCAAGTCCTAAAGTTGCCAGGTTTGGAGACCCTTGCCCAGTCAGATCTAACTACTCCTATCCAGGCAAAATGAATGAATGAATGAATTCTTTAATGGCCAAGTGTGATTAGACCCACAAGGAATTTGTCTTGGTGCATATGCTCTCAGTGTACATAGTGGTTTAACCATGGTTTACTGCAGGGGTCCCCAAACTTGGGCACTAAGACTTGTGGGCTTCAATTCCCAGAATTCTCCAGCCAGCAGCTAGAGAATTCTAGGAGTTGAAGTCCACAAATCTTAAAGTACCCAAGTTTGGGGACCCCTCCTCTAGGCAGCGGCTTCCTGGGGGTGGCTCTCCTCAAAACCACAAGACAATGGGAAGCTGCCTTGGGAGGGGATTCATAGCCAGATCCCCAAATTTAGCTATCCAAGTCCCCATTTTGTTCGGGTGCAAATTTCTGTCCTGACATCCGGTAGGGCAAGATTTTGCCCCAGACAGCTTCTCTGATAAGCATTTTCTTCCCGGGAAGGTTTTGCAGTGCCTGCCCTGTTCTCAGATGCTCAGCAGCCGTGGCCTTTCCTTGAACAGCAGTTTCTCTACAAGCTCCTCTCCGCCTTCCAGAGCCCCACCTGGGCCAGGGGCAGGGGTGAGGCAGGGACCAAGCCTCCTCCAGGTAAAAGGCTGCTGGGAGAATTTCCAGGGTCCTGCTATGGAGCGAAGCCAGCATCTCACTCAGGTTCACACAGGAAGGAAAAGCTCCACCCAACGAGGGCGGTTCCTACCTACTTTTTTTTCCCTGTACATGTTGATTCATCGTGCAATTTATCTACTTTGTGGACTCAAGTGCTATTTTACAGATTATGCCTGTGTACTTAATCGTATCCAATATTTGCATCCCACCCGCGTTTGCAAACATTGAAACTTCCAGCCCACACCCATTTCTCTGGGTTTTCTCTTAGAGCCAAGGAGGGACCTTCCTTTTCTCTCTTCTTGGTGCTCTGGGCCCCCTCTCCACCTGCCCAGTCGCGGGGCTCTCCTGCTTCTCTGCCTCTACTGCTCCCAGTGGCGTAGCAAAGGCCAAGTGGCTTCAGATGGCCTGGAACTGCCCTTGGTTATCATGGCTAGGTGGAAGGAGGAAGGGCACTTCCACTCACAGAGAGCTTATGGCTGCCTCACTCCTGGCCTGGTGAGAGATGAAGGGACACCCCATTCTCCCCAACCCTCTAGGCTAATTTGGGAGAGCATAAGGCAGGTCAGGGGCTGCAGAGATCCCGGCCTCACTGGCCCAGAGACACTCTGTTCCTTGGTCATGGGATGGCCAGCCTCTTGGGGTTTCCCTCTGCGGAATGGGGGAGGCTAGAGGCTGAGCCACACAGCCTTTCCAAGGACTCCTGTGAACCTCAACCAACATTCTCCAAAGCAACGGGCGGGCCAAAGGTCCGGACGAGAGCTGCTATGGGCCCCAGTGGTGCAGAAGTTAGAGTGCAGGACTGCAGGCTACTTCTGTTGACTGCTGGCTGCTTGCAATTTGGCAGTTCGATTCTGACCAGCTTAAGGTTGACTCATCCTTCCATCCTTCCTAGGTTGGTAAAACGAGGACCCAGGTTGTTGAGGACAACATGTGGACACTGTAAAATCGTTTAGAGAGGGCTGTACAGCAGTATATAAGTCTTAAGTGGTAGTGTTGTTGCTATTCCCCTTCCTTCCTTCCTTCCTTCCTTCCTTCCTTCCTTCCTTCCTTCCTTCCTTCCTTCCTTCCTTCCTTCCTTCCTTCCTTCCTTCCTTCCTTCCTTCTTTGGTGGCACAATGCTTAGAATGCAATATTGCAGGCTGATTCTGCCCATTTTCTGAAATTCAGTCCTGACCAACTCAAGGTTGACTCAGCCTCCCATCCTTCTGAGGTGGGTGAAATGAGGACCCAGATTGTCGGGGGCAAGAGGCTGACTCTGTAAACCACTTAGAAGGGGCCAGAAAACGCTGTGAAGCAGTATATAAGTCTAAGGGCTATGGCTATTCCTAGGGGTAGCCTGTGCTTTGCCCAAGACAGGGGGCTCCTCCTCACAAGCTGCCCACAGAGTGGGTGGGATGGCAGGAGAGATGGCTCCGTTCTTTTTGAGGAGGAGGAGGATGGCTTCATTTAGGCACCTGGTGTGTGTTTACTTGTAAGCGTTATCCTGAGATAGAGAAGCCACACACTACTCGGAGAGAGCAGAGCCAAATTCTTGGTATGGATCAATAATGGTTTGCTGCGTGCAGATGTACCCAGCAGGCATACCAAGCATCCCTGGGGTCCTCTGTGCTTTAGCTGGAGTGGGGATTCCTCCTTGCCTGCTCCGTAGTAGCCACCCCCAAATTAGGGAGTTTAACAGCTATTAAATTGTGCAAGCTTGTTACGTGGATGTATTCAAAGTTCTTGAGTTGCAGTCAAGATGAGCTCCTTTAAAACGTAATAATGACAAATGCAAACTTCTTCATTCTGAAAACCAACAAAAAACAAATGAACAGGTATGTAATGGGAGTTACCCGGCTTGGTACAGGCAGTCCTCGATTTACAACAGTTCATTTAGTGACCGTTCAAAGTTACAACATCACTGGAAAAAATGACTAATGGCCATTTTTCATTCTTACAGGGATGACTGTTGCAGCCTCCCCATGGCCACGAGGAGGTCAATGTACAGATGTTTGGCAACTGGCTCATCTTTATGACGATCCCAGGGTCCCAGGGCATGCGGCCACCTTTTGCGACCATCTGACAAACAAAGTCAAGGAGGAAGCCAGATTCATTTAACAACCATGTTACTAACTGAACAACTGCAACGATTCACTTAACAACTGTGGCCAGAAAGGTCGATTGTGGTCACAAGTTGAGGACTACCTGTGTTGCTTTTCGTGAAAACAGTCTTGGAATGCTACTTGCTTGCAAACGGAAGAAGAATCAGCAGTGGGATGTGACTGCAAAAAAGGAGAATGTAATCTGAGGTGGCATCAGCAAATGATATTCTACCAGATTTTATTTCGGTCAGCTCCTGCTTGAAAACTGCCCCATTCCAGTCCCAAAAGTGCTTTTTTTTTTTTTTTCTCAAGAGGGAACTGGACTTTCTGGTTTTTCTTTGAAAATGTTTTGCTTCTCATCCAAGAAGCTTCTTCAGCTCTGACTGGATGGTGGGGAATGGAAAGGAGCTGAAGAAGCTTCTTGGATGAGAAGCAAAACGAAAAAGCACCTTTGGGACAACCCTGAGCTGGAGGACTGAGACTCTCCATAGACACTGAGCTATGTCCCATTCTGGGTGTTACATATTAAGAAGAATTCAGGGAACTTGGAGCAGGTCTAGGGGGGGTCATTGAGGATCCGGGCTGGGTTTGGTTAGTCCAGAGTGATGCATCTCGAGAGCATTCTTCAAATACCTCGAAGGACATAACACAGAAGAAGGTCAAACTCTTTTCTCTCTCCTTTCAAAACACACTGCAGGGAATAATGAATTTATTTTAGAGGTAGGAAGATTTTGATGGAATATTAGGAGAGGAGCAGCTGGGCAGGAGAACAACTGAGTTAGCAATCCCTAAAGTGATGAGGACCAGAAAAAAGATACCCACAAGATCAAGGCAAAAAGTAAATTTGCTTTAAATGTTATTTAAGTAAATGCAGTAAATAGGATTATTTCATTGTTTGTTTAGTAATCCCTGCTTTTTGCCACAATATTAACATGTGGCAATTTTTCAGGCATTTGATATAGGATACATATGTTTTTTATTAATTCATTAAATCATGAGCAATGCCTGTTTTTCATCTAATAATTTTAGATAGTGGTATTTATTGAAGTCAACAAACATTTTTGGAGTCTAGAGAGATACAATATTTTGTTGCTAACATACATCAGTGAATGAAAAGTAGCTGAAATTTCAGTTACAGATTAGTGAAAATATAGTTAGATTTTTTTTTTCTCATTCAAGTGCATGAACCTCCTAAAAGTCTATTTGTGGACCTTTTTGGGTCAAGAACCCCAAGTCTAAAGGTTTCCTACTTCCGAACATAGTTGCAAAATTTTTAAAATATAAAAGGGGCAAGTTATTTTTAATAAAGTTGTCAAGTTTATATCTAATCGAAGGATGTATTCCAGATTATTTCAGGGCAAATTGCCAATCAAGATGTTATTCTGTTGAAAATATGTTGGAATTAGGTTATTTCTCTTCAACAAGGAGATGACCTCAGGTGCTTTGGAGAATAGATGGACCCCCTCTTTTCCGTGACAGTCATTCAAATATTAGACTGCTATCCTGTCACCCCTAGTCCTTCTCCTTGTTAGATTAGACCAGGGGGTGTCAAACTCGATTTCATTGAGGGCTGCCTCAGAGTTGTGTTTGACCTTGAAGGGGGACCAGAGTGGCTGTGGCCAGTTTGACATTATTCGGGCCAGGGGCACTTGTGGTGGCCTGGCCAGAGCCGGGGGGATCCATTGCCTCCAGCGGAGGAAGGTGAGATCAGGGGAAGGGTCAAACCCTTGTCCTCCAGAGGAGCTTGTTGGTGGCCAAGTGCTAAGGCAGGACCTTCCTTCCTTCCTTCCTTCCTTCCTTCCTTCCTTCCTTCCTTCCTTCCTTCCTTCCTTCCTTCCTTCCTTCCTTCCTTCCTTCCTCCCTCCCTCCCTCCCTCCCTCCCTCCCTCCCTCCCTCCCTCCCTTCCTTCTCTTCTTTTTCCTTCCCTCTCCATTCTCTTTTCCTTCTTTTTTCTTCCTTGTTTTCTTCCCGTCTTCCCTTCTTTTTCTTTGTCTTTCCTCTTTCCCTTTTTCCTTTCCTGGATGCTCAAATGCAAAAGGGGAAATATTTCTCTTTTGGTTTTGTTTTGCTTTTAGTTTGTTTTGCTAGCCCTCTGCTGGCCCGCTGCCTTTGCCATTTCCACAGCTGCTCCGTGGGCCAGAATTAAGCACCCGGCGGACCGGATTCGGCACACAGGCTGGCCTTGAGTTTGACACCCCTGGATTAGACCTAGCTAGTTCCAGCAACCATCCATCCTGTGGTTTGGCCTCCAGACTCCTTATATCACCTTTGTTGCTCTTCTTTGCACTTTCTTGAGAAATCTATGTTGGCTCTTAACAATCACAGTGCTCTCTTCACAATGCTTGTAGACATCCTGCTCTCTTAACTGCTCTAACATCTTTCTGATGTTAGGCTTCCTGGTTGATACAATTCCTGGGGATCCCCCTTTTTTTACCATATCCTTGCTGGCCTGCTCCCTTCTCTCCGCTCTGTTTATGCTCCTTTCTAGTCTGTGCTGATGACATGACTTCCTCCATTGGATGAAAGGACACAGATGAAAGACAGATAGTCCTTGACTCAAGACCACAATTGACACCAAAACGTCTGTTGCTGAGTAAGGCAGTTGGTATGTGCGTCGTGTTTGATTTTATGACTTATTTTGCCACAGCTGTTAAAAAAAATCACTAAGGCGTTAAATGAATCTGGTTGTCATTAAGGAGATTCCCTCCTTGATGTAGCTTGTCTGAGGCTGCCTGGAGGGTCCCGAATGGTCATGGCGTGACTCAGGGGGACTGCAACCACCCAAAATGCATGCTGGTGCCAAGCATCTGGATTTTGATCATGTGACCATGGGGAGCTGTGACAGTCATAAGTGTGAGAACTGGTCATAAGTCACCTTTTTTTCAACACCGTTGTAACGTAAGTCATTAAACAGATGGTCGAAGGTCGAGGGCTGCCTGTAGCAGCTGAGTCCCTCTGCTTTTTGAAATCATCCTTCAAGATTTCTCTGTCTGAACTGGACCCCTCATCTCCCTTGTTCAGTTCTGGCCATCGGCATATTTAAAGAACTCTTTTGTTGATGGGTTTGCCGGCCCCTTCCCCCTTTTAATTATTATTATGGTTCATAAGTTTGCAGTTCCAATATTAACCCCTCTGAGCACATGGGTCCTTTTGCCGATTGAATGAATGGATTTTTTTTAATTGATTGATTTATTTATTTTGTCAAATGCTTACAATATAATAGAAATAAGAATAAACATAAGTTTAAATACATGAAATAGGAACTAATAACTGGGGACAATAGGACAGGGATGGTAGGCACGATTGAGCACTTTTCCCACAATCTCCCCTGATGAAATACTTGATATTTCCCGCGTTGGTCCAGAGCTGAAAAACAAAGATGGCTCAATGACCCCCACACCTCTGCAGGGTCGTTTGCAAAAATGAATCAAACAAACATAAATTCATTTTCTCAATACATTCAGTCGCAACAACCACCCCTTTATTTTGGAAGCCCTGCTGCTGACTAACCTGAATGGGACCAGGATGAAAGCGGATGTAACTGAAGAACCGGGGATGCCATGAGCCTGGGCGAAAACAAGAGACAACTGTGCATGTGTGTGTGTGTGGGGGGGAGAAATCACCGTGGTTGTCATCACTGCTGCGAAAGTGAGGTGGGGGAGGTCAGGGGCCTAAAGAGAAGGACAAAGAAATGGAGGTGCTCGCAGACACCCCTTCCCCAGATCAAGAGGGATCTGAAGCCCACTTCGGCATCTTCTGAGCACGTGGGGCAGGAAGCAGGGAGGGCGTTCATCAGAGGGGTGGGCCAGCAGTCCTGGGATCAGATGGAAACTAAGAACAGCTGCAAAAATCGGGGGTGGGGGTGGGGGTGGGGTCAGCTTTCTGAAACCTGGTGCACATTTACAGACACTCCCCACCCCCCTCCGTACGTTTCCTGGTTCAAGTGAAACCTGTTTTCAAGAAAAGGGCTAGGTAAGGTGCTGGTTGTCATGGTGTCTCTTCCTGGCCCTCCCCACCCCCGTCCTCTTCACCCAAACAGATGGGACCCAGCTGTTGAGTCAGAGCCAACATATGTGCCTCTGAGAGACCTGGGCCTGGGGCGGGGGGTGGGTGGGCTTCAGAGGCGAGAAAACTTCCCCTCTTGCTGGCACTTGGAGGGAGGGCCGAAGACCTTGATGTCCACAAACGCATGGAGGAGGTATGAGGAGGCAAGCTTCAGGGGACTTTCTAGAGGTGGTTCTACTGAGCAGCTCCGTTTTTCCAAAAGAGACGGACTTTTTTGTCCGGCCATCTCCTTTAGGAACCTCAGCCGGATGAGCAGCTGCTGGCAAAGACAACAGAGTACCTGCTCTTTGGGAAGGAATCCCTGCTGTCTCTGGGTTGTGTGACGCTATGTGAGAACGGCCTTGGAAAACAGCAGCAGACCAGACAACTGGCATGTAGCAAATGCTTCAGAAGGGAGCCTCCCTACTTTTCCAGAAAAATAAAAGGAAAGGAGGGGAGAAATATGTTTATTACATCAAGGAGAAAGAGAGGAGAGAAATATGTTTACTACCACCTACCTATTCCAAATTGATGATACATTTGACCCAGAGGTGGTCTTCAGAAGGTTCCGACCAGTTCTGGAGAAACCAGTAGCGGAAATTTTGAGTAGTTCAGAGAACCATCAAACCACCTCTGACTGGAGGTTTTTACATCTCCTTCCCCTGCCACGCCCACCAAACCACAACCACAGAATTGGTGGTAAAAAAAATTGAATCCCACCACTGGTTTGACCCCACCTTCAGGCTCTGCCTGGTCATCTCCTATAAATACCATTTTATACTGCATGGGTGAGACCACACTTAGAATAGCCCATCCAGTTCTGGTCAACGCAATACAAAAATGATGTTTGGACTCTAGAAAGACTGCAGAGAAGAACAACAAAGAAGATTAAGAGGCCGGAGGCTAAAACATATGACGAATGGTTGTGAGAGCTGGGAATGTTTAGTCTAATTGACTAAAGGTTGACTCAGCCTTCCATCCTTTCAAGGTCAGTAAAATGAGGACCCAAATTGCTGGGGGCAATAGACTGACTCTCTAAAGAGCTTAAGAGAGGGCTGTAAAGCGGTGCATAAGTCTAAGTGCTATTGCTATTACTAATGAAGAGAAAAAATAGGGGTGATATGATAGCAGTCTTCCAATATTTGAGGGGCTGTCACGGAGAAGAGGGAGTTGACCTTCTCCATGGTACCTGAGGACAGGACAATAAACAGACAGA
This sequence comes from Notechis scutatus, assembly GCF_049901735.1. NCBI lineage: Eukaryota > Metazoa > Chordata > Lepidosauria > Squamata > Elapidae > Notechis > Notechis scutatus. Next base: position 3,667,094 of record NC_142018.1, on the reverse strand, counting down.
AGCTTAAGAAAGAGATTTAAAGAGAAATTTCAGGTCAGTGGGAGCAATTCATGGAATAGCTTGCCTCCCAGCGTTGTGGGTGCTCCATCAGGGGAGGGTTTCAAGAAGAGATTGGACAACCATTTATCTGGAATGGCATAGGATCTCTTGAGCTGGATTGGAAGGTCTCTTCTAACTGTGTTATTCTGTAAGCGTATGGGATCTTTGAACAGGTAGAGCAGCATGCATTTCTTCCTACATTTAAAAGAAAGTGACCACAGCTCAGCATCCACCTGTTCTGTAGCTCCCACTGCTCCTAACTTGGCAGAAGATCAAGGCTGGTGTCTTCCTCATGAAGGGAATCTCTCACGACCTGCCTGATCTGAAGAACAAAGAAGGCTGGATACCGAGCGCCATGAGCCCAGCAATGGAATCTGGTTGCAGTACCTCCTCCACCCTGGCTCTCCATTGCCCTGCAGTGCCATGTCCTCCATAAGAGAATGCCTCCCATCTCTGCCTGGCTTCACTGGCAGCCGAGGGAAGATCAGGAATGACCATCAGCACTGTTGGACGCAGTCCTCTCTCTCTCTCTCTCCTGGCATCAGAGCGGTCAAGCCACAGCAGCACTTGGCTCCACTGATGAACCCCAGTCTGGTGTGTGGCACTTCCTGGCTCCCACAATGCCCTTGCTGACTGAGAGGCTTGTGGGAAACATTCTTTTCACAAACTCGGGAGATCTTCCAAATTTTCCCAGTCCAGAGTCAGGGTGTGCCAATGATGCCTTCGCCCCAGAATGGCTTTCTCCACACCTAGAAAGCTGACCTGCCAGGGAAAAAGATCATCAGCCCCCACCCCGCTTCCCTTCCCATGGCTGCTAAGATTGGAGGTGAGAGGCTCTATCTGAATCAGTCAAGCAACCTTAAGATCAACAACATGACTGATGCATTGAATTACGATGGCCATTTTAGAAACATCGGAAGGAGCATCTTTCTCTCTTCAACATTGGTTGAAGGACCAAGATATATGAACGCACAAGGTCAAGATGTCATGATGTACTGTAGATATGGAAGTGTGGCAAGGGTTCATTTTTCATTACAATGACACACAATGGCTAGAAATATGACAGCATCTTTTTTCTTTTTGAATCAGCAGCCAAATAATCAGCCAGATTTAATCACAATTAAATTAATTAAATTAATTCAGTTTGAAGAAAAGGTTGCTCCTGAAATACCTTGCCACACACGATCTCTTGGTAGGTGTATTGCTTATGTGCTAAATATGGAATACCAAAAGTAGAGTTTGTCTCATTTGCACTGTCTGTTGTGGCTTGATGAAGCAGTCAAAAACAAACCGCTGGAGTTCTTCTGATGAGTTTGCATGGTATCTTTCCTGCCTGATAGTCTCTCTTTTAAATAATAGCTTCACATAGCTCAGGCATCCAAAGTTCTACACTTTGGTAGGAAAAAATCAAAGGAATAATTGTAGGATGTGGGGAATCAGAATAGTTACTGTAAGGAACTGGGATCTTGGTGGATCACAAGCTGAACATCAATTAATTCTTGGGTACAGCTTCAGAATAAGGAAATGCAATCCTAGGCTCTCCAACAGAAGCACCGGGTCAAAATAAGAGAAACCCTGTCTCGGTGTGATTGGTCAGACCAACCTGAGGACAGGACAAGATGGAAACTTATCAAGGAGAGATCCAACCTAAAATTAAGAATAAAAATCCGGATAGTGAGAACAACTGATCGGTGGAATGGCTTGTATCCGGAAGTTGTTGGCACTCAATAATTGGAGGTGTTTAAGAATAGATTGGGTACTCCTTTGTCCAGAACAGTATAGGATCTCCTGCTTGAGCAACTACTAGAAGACCTCCATGGTCCCTCCCAACTCTGTTATTCTGTTAGAGGACCCAGATTGTTGGGGGCAATATGCTGAATCTATAAACTGTTTAGAAAGGATTGTAAAGCAGTATAGAAGTCTATGGCTATACTCCAAGAATATTACATCCAGTTCTGGGCACTGCATCCTACAGAAGACATAGAGAACATGATAACTTTCCTAGCTATTACTATCAATATTTTGAATGGGAAAAATGAAAGGATATTTCTGCACGGAAACGGTAAAGCCTTTTAATTAATGACGTTGTTGGCTTTTCGGTGTCTGGAATTAAGGTGAGAACAAAAGAGGTCGACAGGACCAGGCACTCAGTGTGATAAGGTGGCTTTCATATTAGCCCCTCAGGTGTCCAAAGCTTGAGATTGTGGAATTATTAACCTGAAAATTCCAAAATACGTGCCCAATCAACCAGAAGATCGTTTCCGTGTAGCCTGACATTTGCCTCTCTAGTAATTTCTATGCTGCAAACCTGCTTTGGGGGGAGGGGTCATTGTCTTTGTCTTGACCTAACCAGGTTACAGAAAGACAAAACCAGCTTTGGTCCTCCAGCAGTGCTCTTCCCCACGCATTTGGCTTCTGTTCTCCACTCACAGCCTCTTTTCGCCTAACCAGCGAGCATTTCATTATCTTGTAAAGTAATTAATATGCACAAGAAAGAGGAAATCCCCGCTTCAAATTCATTTCACTTAGGAAATCAATCTGATCTCTCCCAAGGGATTCACCTGCCAAATTTAATTAGAAATCATTGAACATGTTTCAGATATAATAAAGACGGGTTTGTGATGTTGAAGAGATGCATGTGCAAGCACTGGATTCTGGCATGCATTTATTTAGGATGTATTTTTTTATTTGGAACATTTATATGGCTACCCATCTTAAAAGCATAGCAGCCAAAGGAGAAAAAAACATTATAAAACTTGGACAAAGAAAATTTAAAAATACAATTAAAAGCAGCTGCAATACAACCATTAAGGCATCACATAACTAACTTTTACCAGAGGAACACACATCCTGGGCTTCATTAATGTGCTGGCTCTGGAGAAAAACCAGATCTTCACAACCTTAGAATAAAATAAAAAATAAATCTGTGAGGGACCTTGGAGTTCTTCTAATCCAACCCTCTCCTCAAACAGAAGATCCTGTACCATTTTAGACATGTCCAGTCTCTTAAAAGTCTCCTTGATAAAGGCAACTTCTCAAGGCAACCCGTTCCACTGACTCTCATTGATTGGAAATTTTTCCTCCTTCTCTCCTTGATTACTATAGTTTCTATCCATCGCTTTTTCTCCTGCTCTCATATACCTTGGAAAATAGGTTGACCCCTTCTTCTCTGTGGCAATCCTTCAAATATTGGAACATTGCCATCGTGTCTCCCCTAGTCCTTCTTTTTACTAGATATATCCAATTCCCATTCTTCATGTTTTAGCCTCCAGACAACTAATCATCTATGTTGCTCTTCTCTGTATTCCTTCTAGAGTCTCAACATCTTTTTTATAATATAGTGACCAAAACTGGATGTAGTATTCTAAGTGGGGTCTTACTAAGGCTTTATATAGCAGTATTCACGTCATCTTGATTCTATCCCTCTGTTAATGTAACCTAGGATTGTGTTGGCTTTTTTTTTGGCTGCTGCCACACACTGCTGGGTCATATTTAAGTGATTGCCAACTAGGACTGTAAGATCCCTTTCACACTTACTGCTATTGAGCCAAGTTTCAATCACCATCAATACCTGTATATGTGCTTATTCTTGTTTGAGTGTAAAATCTCACCATGGCATTTCATTAGATTGGCCCTAATGCTCAATTCTGTTAAGATCTGAGAAGAGCTGGAGGGGGAAAAAGCATGGGTGTGTGTGTGTGTGTGTGGAGGAGGAAGAGGAGGAGGAGGAGGAGGAGTTTGCAGCCACCCAGAGGAGAATTGAAAAAGATGAAGGCTGAAAGAGATTGCATCAACATTGCATCAACCGAAGAGGAACGAGCAACAGTTCTCAGAGAAGATTTGCTGGCTTTGCATGGAGGGTTTCCCTCCCTCTCGTCTTCCTTTACCATTGTGCAAGGGGACAATCTGTGTGGAATACACGAAAGTCTGATTTCTCTTGAGAAAACCTCTCTGAAGTATTCTCAGGAGACATAAATATGCAGTTACGTTTTTTTTCTCTTTTTGGCAGATAACTGAACATCTTCAGAGCACTTCTTAAGTGTAGCATTTGTGTAGCAAACATAGCAAACATCTTTGAAAGGAAGCCATATGTTTTTAAAAGTTTAATGCATCCTGAAGTGAGGTTTGGAAATTATTGAGAGATTTGCAACATCCTCTCCAAAGTCTGTTTAGTGCTGAGAGCCCAGGACAGCTGACAATTGCATCACAAAGCCAAACGCAACCACACACACACACACACACACACACACAAATACCCCTGCCCTGGTTAAGACTAGTGTTCTTTGTTGTCCCTTCCTTCCACTGTCCCCTCAAACTCTGGAGGGAAGATCCACCACTGTCAGGTAGAGGGGTGTGTGTGTGTGTGTGTGTGTGTGTGTGTGTGTGTAGGTTTTTCACACGTCTTCTTGAGAGCTGCACTTGGGGACTCCCACCTTCTCCGGGAAATGGCTTTAAAGGAGTAAGATTGGCCAGATTCTGAAAAAAATGCCATCCTTTTCATAGCTCAAATTGTGATTGACACCTGGCTCCTGCAGGATACCAAGGGAGGAAAGATCCATCCTGTGGCTCTTTGGGAGGCTCCAGGCCTCTGACAGCTGAGACACACAATGGAGATAAAGAGATGCTTCAGTAAAGCCACTTCTTCAAAAGGGAGAGGATATTTTATGGCTTCTCCTCTCCAGAATAGAGTTTTAACTCTGGTGACTGCAAGCCGCCAGATCCAGAAGGAAGCAATTTGGGCTTCCCTTATTCTAACTTAGCTCTTTCTCACTTGCCATTTTAAGGCATTTCGCCACATCTGAAAGCAGTAAATCCCACAGCTTAACGGTGCACTTTATCGAGAAAAACCTTCCTTTTATCAAGCCCAAATCAGTCAAAGTTTTACTTTAATGAGGAATCCCAAATTCTAACACTGAAGAAACTTGTTTGGGGATCACATTTTCTGCCTCTTGCAAGATTTTCTGTACTTCTCCTGGGTTATCAGTCTCCTCCCTTATCAGTCTCTGCTCTGTGCTAAACAGCCTGGGATGTAGCCATCCAGCCTTGTATCATTTTGGTTGCTCATCTTTTTGCAGCTTTACAATATTATTTTTCAGAAAATCTGGTGGCTTTTGATTTTCAGTTCTTAATCATTCCAACTACTTGTGTGTTCTTGAAGTATCCGCCATGCCATTTGCTCTTTTCCTGGACTCCAAGCTTCCCTTCCTGAGCATTCATGGCCAGTTCCTCTCCCACTGAAATACAGCAAAATTTGGACCAGTGTCTGCTACCAGCCGGAAGATTAAGCAATAGAAAACATTTAAGAGTAAACTTATTAGTAATCAACTTATGAGCAAGTTTACTCTTGTTGGAGCTGCTTGATAGTTTATTAATATTGTTTTTATTGAACTATGATGAACAAGCAACATCAGGAAACCACATTAACATAAATCCAAGAGGCATATAGAGAAAAACAGGATAGAGCAGACAAAAAAGATCTGCTACAGTGTGAAAAAATGAGATTGGTGCATGTGCAGAAGGACATGCGAGGCAGAAAGCATCCAGCCACTTTCGCCCCAGTCACTCTGCACCGCCTGCTTGGAGGAGGAACGGAAATGCTCAATCTGTTTGTTCTCGCGGCTGCTTTCTCAACAAGGTCACAGCACGGTGGTGTGTTGTCTGAATCCTCTGTCGTGGAGGCTTTCTTTTGGCCTTTAATTGGGGGGGGTCTTTCTTTGGAAGAGGCTAGCCTTGCAGTTGACAGCAGATGGCGAACAATTATCCTAATGAACTCCCTGAAGCTTCCCGGCCTTTGTCCACCACATTTATTTTATTTTATTTTATTTATTTATTTATTTGATTTGCCAATTGTTTACAGGATAATAAGTATAAGCGTATACATAGTTGTGAATACATGAAATGGGTACATATAAGAAAAATAAAATAAGAATAAGAGAAAGAATAGGACAGGGACGGTAGGCACGTTGGTGCGCTTATGCACGCCCCCTACAATTCAGGAAGGTCCTTCTCCTCCGTGGTTTTCTCGCTGCAGCTTCAAGCCACCAGTTGGGAGTTAATTGCTTTTTATCCTCAGAGTCTTATGCAAAGGAGACCTTCCCATGGATGGCCTGTTTCTGCTTCTGTTTGGGGAGTTTTCTCTTCCAGGTATGCTCTGCTCTCTTCTGGCTCCTTTACCTTCAGCTCCCGGCCACCTCTGGGCCCAAACCCAACCCTGCAGACCTACATTCTTGGCTGGATTTTATCTTAACCTCAACTCATTGAATGATGCTCACTAATTACACATGCTAGTGTTTGCACCAAGAGCACATTTGAACGTCACCAATGAAGGTGAATATACGTGTCCCAGGATAATGTTGCAGAATCTGATCTGGGTCAGTCAGCCGGATCAGAGATTTAATCCTCTGAGCTTTTGAACTTATGCTGGAGCTCATGGCTCAGGAGACTCCCAGGGACAGACCCAGACTGGATCCTGCACATTTATGTATCATTCAAAACATGAACATACAAATCTTGGCAGAACCAGCTGGAAGGCAGATTTTTGTGAAAGTCTGATGGCTTTTCTCTTTCCTTTAATTTGGGACTGCTCAGTTCTGGATTTGTTTATTTGTGTTGTGCTTTTGAGCAGACCATTGAAGGAGTTCTGGCCTGCTGGTCCATCTTCTGCAGAAGGACTAAAAGGCAGAGGCCCGTCTTTAGGTCCAGGCCTCATCAACAGAAGGCATGGCCAAAACCATCAATAACAACATAATCGGAAGAAATATTTTTGGGATGGATCTGTAAAACAAATATGTTACTATGGTTGTTATATTATTCTTATATCCTCTAGTCTCTTCTTTGCTGGCTGGGGAATTCTGGGAGTTGAAGTCCTCCAGGCTTAAAGTTGCCAAGGTTGGAGACCCCTGCTCTAGCCTCTTCTTTCTTCTTTCTCTTCCTCCTCCTCCTCTTTTGGGTGTCAAGGGAGATACAAAGTTCTGTGTTTTTGCTCTTCTGGTGACATTTGACCATTGTTAATTGCTGTTGTTGTAGTGTATCTTTAATGTTGTCTCTGCATCTTCTGGCTCTGTTCTTTGACCTTCTTTCTTTGTACGTGCCTTTTATGGCATGGAATCCCAAGATACCAGAGGTGGCATTCAGCAGGTTCTGACCAGTTCTGGAGAACTGGTAGCGGAAATTTTGAGTAGTTTGGAGAACCGGCAAATACCACCTCTGAGTGGAGATTTTACAGTCTCCTTCATCTGCCACACCTACCAAGCCATGCCCACAGAACTGGTAGTAAAAAAAAATTGAATCCTACCACTGCAAGACATCCTCTCCAGGTGAACAAGCCACATTAGTTGCTGTCTTTGTATGCAGTTTAAGATTGGTTCTATGCCAATTCTTTCTCTTCCCCAATACAATTTAAAAAGCATAATTGCTTTTGATAAGCGCCATTTATGTGATGTTATAGGCAAAATTTTCTATTTAGGTGAGGAAGAGAGCCAGAAATAGCTATTCTTGCACCATCTACCCATTTAATTGTGGATGAAAAGGTGTATCCAGAAGGTATTGATGAAACCGGTGTGCAAGGAAAGGGAGGTAGGCCTGACTCAGATATGGCCACCTGAGTTTCATCCCAAGAGACAGGGGTCCCACTGGGAAGGAGCCACCCCAGCTCTATCTCCTTTCTTCTGAAGCAGCTAGAATCCCAACAGGTGCCTTAAACACCATGAGGCCATAGAGGAGCCATGGCTAGTCTCACTACAGTGCATACACCCCATCCCCCATCCCTGCAAGGATCCTCATCTGGGTGGTGGGACATCTTTGGTTTACCAGATGTGGGGCAGACTCTCTCCTTGGATGGTTTCAGGTCTCAGAACAATACAAGTACGAGCCTTACTTTGATAGAAGGAAGCCTTCCTTCCTTCCTTCCTTCCTTCCTTCCTTCCTTCCTTCCTTCCTTCCTTCCTTCCTTCCTTCCTTCCTTCCTTTCTTTCTTTTCTGTCTTCTCTCCCTCCTCCCTCCCTCCCTCCCTCCCTCCCTCCCACCTTCTATTCCTCCTTCCTTCCTTCCTTCCTTCCTTCCTTCCTTCCTTCCTTCCTTCCTTCCCTTCCTTCCTTCCTTCCTTCCTTCCTTCCTTCCTTCCTTCCTTCCTTCCTTCCTTCCTTCCTTCCTTCCTTCCTTCCTTCCTTCCTTCTTTCTGTTGGAAGAAATAGCCTTCTGGGTTCAGTTCCAAGTGGGGAAGAAAGACACTGGAAACATGGTGACTGCTTGGAAAGATGGTTTAATGGTGGACAGGATCACATGCCTCAAGATGTTGGGTGAAGGAAAAGAGGCTAGATGCTGAGAGTGCCATTGTTTTATACCCTCTGTTGCGATTTGAATTTGAACTTGTATTCTGATTGGTTGTCAGACTCCCATGTAGGCTCTGTAGGCTGTCCTGAGTCCCAGGCTTGGTTGAGCCTTGCTGGGTGATGCTTTTTTTTTTTTTTTTCCTTTGGGCAATTCCTATTATAACTCTACCTGGAGTAGATCTTTGTTATGTAAAATAGGCTGCCCCAGGCCAGAGTAATGGCCCATTAGCAAAGATGTGTGTGTGTGTGTGTATGAGTTTCTGCCTCTCTGAGTTTCTACTTTTCTTTTTAGGGGAAATATTCTGCCTTTTTAATATTTCCTAGGATATTTCATTTTCCTAGGAGAGGGGTGGGTTTTAACTCCCTCTTTCTTTCTTTCTTTCTTTCTTTCTTTCTTTCTTTCTTTCTTTCTTTCTTTCTTTCTTTCTTTCTTTCTTTCTTTCTTTCTTTCTTTCTTTCTTTCTTTCTTTCTTTCTTTCTTTCTTTCCTTTCTCTCTCTCTTTCCCTTTCCTTCTCTCTCTCCCTCCCTTTCTATTTCTTTTCATTCTTCTATTTCCTCCCTCTCTCCCTCTCATCTCTGTCTCCCACTCTCCTCCCTCTCCTTTTCCCTCTCCCTTTCCTTTTTCTTCTTTTTATAGGAAATTTCCCCAAACATTCACATGCCCAATAATTTTCTCTGCCATTTCATTTTTTTAAATATAAATTAGAAAAAGATAATTCTGTTTCCTCAAGGAAAAAAACAAGCAGGATGTTTGAGCTTGCCGTTTTCATTCAGCCTCCACCACATTGTAAACCTACAAAACCGTAATTGCCATTTTGCACTCAGGCCAAAAGCATGCTTGTGCACGTTTAATAGTCGTTAGATATATTTCTCTGATTGCAGGCACTCTTCTTAAACTTGTTCCCCGTTTTATCTTTCCAATGGATGCTACGGGGAAGATCCAGTTCTTCTAAACAAATATGTACATACCACCTAGCATGTGTTTCGAGGTATTGTCACCATGATGACTTTGATCTGCCTAAGGAAAAAAACTGTCCCTGTTATTACTGGGACCTAAAACAATTTTTGGATGTTAACTGTTGGCATTACTTTAGGCTACTTTAATTTTTTAACTGAACATTTCTAGATTTCTAGGTGAGGAGCATGGAACTGGCCACCCTTGTGCTGCTTTAGCCTCCATGTCCCATGGGGCCCTATCTGGGGCCACATATTGGGGACTTAGAAGCAGGGGTGGGATTCAAATTTTTAACAACCGGTTCTGTGGGTGTGGCTTAGGTGGTGGCCGTGGCTTGGTCATGTTATTGGCTGGGCGTGGCCAACTCAATATCACTCACATCGAGGCACGCGCCTGGCCTCTGGTGACTGTGGGAGTGCTGCAACAGTCGTAAGTGTGAAAAATGGTCATAAGTCACTTTTTTCAGTGCCATTGTAACTTTGAATGGTCATTCCACACAAGCAAAGTACCAGCAAAGGAGGGGAAAATAACTCCAGAGATGTTCCCGAGACAGGAAGTCTAGCCCTGCCAAGAATGTAATAAGGGTTAACGGAGAGGCAGTTTCTGTCAGCAACACCAGAATGTTTCCTTCCTGTCTTCCTTACAGGATTAGGCCAGTAATTTCTTCTAACAACCAGTTCTCCGGACTGCTTAGAATGTTAACAACCGGTTCTAGCGGATAGGTGCGAACTGGTAGAATCCCACCCCTGCTTCGAAGATCTGAGCCCTCAGTCAATAGATTTCTCCCCACTTCTCCCTCCTCTCTCTCAAAATGTCTATGGCTGAATTATACAATGGACGGCTAAGGAACTTGGTATGTGTAGCTTAACAAAAAGAAGTATTAAGGGGTGATATGGTACTTGTCTTCCAAAACCTGAAGGCTGTCACAGGGAAGAGGGGGTCAGTTTATTCTCCAAAGCACCTGAAGACAAGAAGCAATGGGTAGAAGCTCATCAGAGGGAAATTCAATATGGAAATAAGGAAGAATTTCCTGACAGTGAGAGCAATAATCAGCGGAATGGTTTGCCTTCCGGAGTTGTGGGTGCTCCAATGTTGGAGGTTTTAAGAGAAGATTGGACAACCATTTCTCCCAAATGGTATAGGACAAGGTCCTTCAAACTTGGCAAATTTAAGACTTGTGGACTTCAACTCCCAGAATTCCTGAGCTAACATGACTGGAGGAGGAATTCTGGGGGTTGAAGTCCACAAGTCTTAAAGCTGTCAAGTTTGAAGACCCCTGGTATAGGGGGTTGAGCAGGGGGTTGGACTAGAAGATCTCCAAGACTTTCCAGCCCTGTGATTCTAAGAGGAGGAGGAGGAGGACCATATAAATCAAAGTAGGGCAAGATGCCAATCCTCGTGTCCCTGAAAGATTTATCACCCTGATTTCAAAGTGAGGATGAAAGTGAGGGAAGTAAGGAACAAGGGAGAGGAAAAGTAAAGCTGTTTTCTTGCTGCATCCTGGCCATATCATAAAAACTGCAGATGTGGAACAGATGCCAAGCTATAATTACAAGGAGGTATATTTTTTATTGCTGCTCTTTAATACTTTTTTTAAAGCCCACAAATCTGAGAGGCAGTTAAACCGTCCTTTAGAAAAACAGAAGCCAAATGAAATCGTGTCTCTGGTGTGCCAGATCACTCCGGAGTTTGGAAGGTTCTTGAATCTTGTCTTTCCACCACGGATGGTGCTTCTGACTAGGTCCCACTCTGCCATCCACCTTTGCTCATGGTCCAGCCATCTGTTCAGGCTGGCTCCTCATGAAATGGGCTGCCTGGGGCAGGGAGGGCCCAACAGCCACCCACCTCCCTGAATGGAAATGTGTCCCAAGAGATTTTTGAAGCAAAGTCCAGGAAAGAAGGGTGAGGGTCGTCTGTATTTCTCTTTTTTTCATTTGCTGGCAAGAGAAAACCAGGGTAGATATATGTGTCTGCTCTATCTAGACCCCCTTTGATACAGTCCTGACCAACAGCTGATTCTGAGTTACAAAGGGTCTCCTTCCTTCTCTCCCAATTCCTCAGTGCTGATTCTACAGGGATAAGATGCAGAATACAGAATAATAGAGTCCAACCCCCTGCTCAAACAGCAGACCCTATACTGTTCCAGACAAGTAACTGTCCAGTCTCTTCTTGAGCACCCAAAAGTTCTGGAGGGAAGCAGTTCCACTGGTTAATTGTTCTCCCTGTCAGAGAAAATTTCTCCTTGGTTCTGGCTTGCTTTTCTCCTTGATTATTTTCCATCCATTGTTTCTTGTTGTGCCTTCTGGTGTTTTGGAGAATAGCTTTGACCCCTTCTTCTTTGAGATAGCCCTTCAAATGCTGGAACACTGCTATCATGTTATCCCCAGATCATTCTTTTCTCTAGACTAGACATACCCAATTCTTGCAATTGTTCTTCATATGTTAATTTCCAGGCTCTTAGTTGTTCTTCTCTGCACTCTTTCCCAGAATCTCAACATCTTTTTTATAATGTTGTGACCAAAACTGGATGCAATGTTCCAGGTGTGATCTTACCAAAGCTTTGTAAAGCAGCACTAGAATTTCACTTGATCTTGATTTTTCCCTCTTTTTATGCAACCAAGAACTGCATTACCTTTTTGGACTGCTGCTGCACACCTACTATGAAATGATCAAATGGTCGTGCTATGAAATGAAATGATTGTTCCCTTAAGATTTTCTTCCAATATAGCAATAGCACTTAGACCTATATACTGTGTCACAGTAATTTACAGCCCTCTCTCAGTGGTTTACAGAGTCAGCGTCTTTCCCCCAACAATATGAATCCTCATTTTACGGACCTGGGAAGGATGGAAGGCTGAGTCAACCTTGAGCCTGGTGAGATTCAAACTGCCAAACTGCTGGCAGTCGGTGATCAGCAGAAGTAGCCTGCAGTACTGCGTTCTAACCACTGTGCCACTGTGGCTCCTATCTTGGGAAATTGCTCTCACAGAGGTTTCCAGCATGGAATCAATAATGGAAAGAGACAACTTCAGAGAGAAGAAGAGAGCAGATCAACACCAGCCTTCAGTGCTCTTGTGCAACTTATCCTTCTGTACTACAGGACTAAGGAAGGGAACATCTTTAAATTCCATTATCACACTCTTTTATTTTCCAGAATCTTGTAATGTAAAGTCTGCTGAAATCTAATTGAATGAGTAATTTAAACTCATGTAAATCCATTATTTTTGTCTTTTGTGATTCTGCGTCACCATCATAATCCAGTTTTGATCACCATATTTTGAAAAAGATGTTGAGACTCTGGAAAGAATGCAGAGAAGATCAACTAAGATGATTAAAGACCTGGAGACTAAAACACATGCAGAACAGTTGGAGCATTTGGGTTTGGCTAGTCTAGAGAAAAGATGGACTGGGGAGGACATGATCGCACTATTCCAGTATTTGAGGAGCTGCCACAAAGAATTTATTTTCCAAATCATTGGAGGGCAGGACAAGAAGTAATGGATGGAAACTAACCTGAGAGAGAAGCAATCTGGAATTAAGGAAAAATTTCTTAACAGTGGGGACAATCAATCAGTGGAACAGCCTGCCTTCAGAAGTTGTGGGTGCTTCAACACTGGAAGCTAAGGAGAGACTGGACAGCCACTTGTCTGGAATGTTATAGGGTCTCCTGTTTGAACAGGGGGTTGGACTAGGAGACCTATTCTATTCTAAGGTTGTGGAGATCCAGATTTTCTCCAGAGCCAGCATGTTAGTGAAGCCCAGGATGGGTCTCTTCCAAATCCTTTATTCTGTTATCTTATACTTGGCATTGCTTAGGTATCGGAAGGCAGCACACTTCCACATAGCCTTCTTTTCTCCAGGCAGCACACAGCTATTCCCACCTACAATCATCTCTCCCATCCTTTCCTTCCAGTCACTTCATCAGTTTGGTTGACCTCCAGTTTGTCCTAAAATGATGTGGCAGGATCAAAGCATTAACCAAGGATCACCTGACTTTTGGGCAGCTCTTTCTGAGTCTTGGCTCTTGGCTCTTGTTCCGTTGGTTTGCGTCAGACAGCCAGATCCTTTTCACATGTGCAGTGAAAGTCGGGGTTTTAAATTCAGTGATCCTGAAGAAAAGGCCAAACGTTGAAAGATGTCCACACACCAGAGTTGGAGCAGGGGTGGGAGGAGGAGCAATGAAGGAAAAAGGGATGGACATGCTTGGTTTATTATTCTTCCTAGCAAGCAACTCAAACTCTTCTGAGCTCTGCTGTGGGACCCAACCTCAATATCAGGTGCTATTAATCAGAAAGCCTGTGGATAGTTCTGGAATTTTGACTAGAGAAAGTCTCGTACAGCAACAATCAGCCTGGGGTCTGTATAAAGAGAGCAGCTGCGCATTGGTGGCTGAGGGTGCCGGGTGCTGGGTGACCTGGGCCACCTTAGCAACCTGATCTCACGCCAAGGAGCTTTCTTGGGAAGACATTTTGGATACTCAGAGTCCTGGCCATTTTCCTCCCGGGTTCCTGAAGAAGCCTTTGGCTGCCTCCAATAGAATAAAAAGAGCAGGGAGGGATCTAGGACAACTCACTGTGGCCAGCTTGGCCCGACCAACTTGTGCAGTGGGAAAACTCATCACAGGACAAAGACTTACACTAATGTCAAAGAAATGGTGGAGTGCAATCATTAAAGAAAGGATGCAAAAGGAAATGGGGATGACAAACATTAAAATAATTTTTAAACACTTAAATTGAATTGTTAAATTGCCCCACAGCAAGTTGTCCTACAGTGAGTTGGCCATGCTGAGTTGTCCCACCATGAGTTGACCGTGGTGAGTGGTCCCATGCTGGTGGAGAATATATTTTCACAGCTTTCACTCTTTAAAGTAGGATGTGGAAACATTCATTCTGGCTGTGATGTCAGGTCTGGCCAGTTAAGCCAATAAGAGAGACATGAGAGGCATTTCTATCCCCTCAGGATTTAACTGTTATGAGGACTGGGTGTCTAACTCCAGCAGCTCTCCAAGGCAGAGCCTTTGCTCCATGGAGAGGACCACTGACTCTCTGGGGAGGCTAAGAGGACCAGGTTTGGTCACCTCTGCATGATCTGGATGTAGCCACGTGGCCTAAGACTACGCTTAAGTCTAGCTCAGAACTTTGCACTTTCTGAGATGCAAAAAGGTGGTTTCCCAAAATGACAATTGCTTCTTTTATTTATTTCTAAAACTTCTGAGTTTCCATTGAAGGAGCAATTCCAAAGCAGAAATGCAGCAACAGCTGGAAACAATTAATGATAATAAAAATAATGGTAATTTTATGATACAAGCCCTCTAAAAGGATTCCTGCATCTTAAAAACCATAAACACAAGCAGAAGAGTAATAACTGACAGGCCAAGTCTAAAATTAACCAGAGACCTCAACAAGCGACAATCCAGGGCCAGCATTCCCACTGAAGACTTCCATTGCCAGGTCCTTGTATGGAGAAAATGTCTTCCAGGTTGCCCAGGTGAGCAAAGGTAGCATCTTCAAAAAACTGTCACACTAGATGTTAACTGGGCAAGTACACAAAGGGGAAGATGCCTAGCCAGATGTTCTAAGCCAGGGGCCCCCAAACTTGGCAACTTTAAGACTTGTGGATTTCAACTCCCAGAATTCTCCAGCCAGCATAGCTGGCTGGAGAATTCTGGGAGTTGAAATCCACAAGTCTTAAAGTTGCCAAGTTTGGAGACCTCTGTTCTAAGCTGTAAAAGGCTGGATATTGTCTTTCCATATGTCCATATGACGTTTGCTAGAGCAAGGAAGTAAGAGCCATCCTCACCAGTCTGGATCAGAGTCTCAGCCAGGAAAAACAGTTCATTTCCATGTTACCTGCCCAGTTCCCAGCTGCAGCCCTGCCTCACCTGTTGGAATAATGGCAAACCAGCAGAAGCAGTTTCTTTCACCAGAAGTCCGTTCTCCTTCTCTCAGATCAAGAGTCCAAAACTCAATTCAGCTTGTGGTCCCTGTAGAAAGAATACAACTAGTCCTTGACTTGCAACAGTTTGTTTAGTGATCATTCAAAGTTACAACGTCACTGACAAAAGTGATTTATAACCAATTTTCACACTTATAACCTCTGCAGCATCCCCATGGTCACATGATCAGAATCCAGACCCATGGCCACTGGCTCATATTTATGACAGTTGCAGTGTCCCGGGCAGGGGTGGGATTCAAATTTTTAACAACTGGTTCTGTGGGCGTGGCTTAATTGGTGGGCGTGGCTGGGCGTGGCCAACTCAATATCACTCACATCGAGGCACGCATCTCCTCGCCTGGCCTCTCGTGACTGTGGGATGCTGCAACAGTCGTAAGTGTGAAAAACGGTCATAAGTCACTTTTTTCAGTGCCATTGTAACTTTGAAGGGTCACTCCACACAAGCAAAGTACCAGCAAAGGAGGGGAAAATAACTCCAGAGAAGTTCCAGAGACAGGAAGTCTAGTCCTGCCAAGAATGTAATAAGGATTAACGGAGAGGCAGTTTCTGTAAGCAACACCAGAATGTTTCCTTCCTGCCTTCCTTACAGGATTAGGCCAGTAATTTCTTCTAACAACCGGTTCTCCAAACTGCTTAGAATGTTAACAACCGGTTCTAGCGAATAGGTGAGAACTGGTAGAATCCCACCCCTGGTCCCAGGGTTTCATGGTCTCCTTTTGCGACTTTCTGACAAGCAAAGTCAATGGGGAAGCCAGATTCACTTAACAACTGGGTTACTAACTTAACAACTGCAATGGTGATTCACTTAATAACTTGGGCAAGAAAGGTCATAAAATGGGGCACAACGCACTTAAGAAATGTTTCACTTTGCAACAGAAATTTGTTCAGAGTTTTGCAGTGATAATTCAGCGCCAGAAAAATAAACACAGATGGCTGATGCTTCATTTAACATCTTTATAAACATAATAAGTAGATTTTACAAACCAGTTGTAGATTTCTCCAACATGGAGCAAACTCAGACAGAAACATATTGCAAGTTCAGAGTAGAGCTCCAGGCTACAGCAAACAAGCAAGTTAGTTTCATCTTCAAATAGACAGAGTCAGAGCTTCACATAGCTGCAGAGTTGCAGAGCTTAATATGGAGCCACGCCTAAGTTACTTCTAGTTTCAGTTTCCAAACTGTCCTCATTGGCTGACTTAGATGATATGCCTATTCATTGGCTGACCTTGTTACCATGCTCTATTCTAGTTCATGAATATGTTCTGACAAAATTGTGGGCTCAGTTTTGGACTACCTGTAGATGGGACTGAAAGGCAAACCTGAGTGTTACGTTACTTAGTTTGGGTAATGAACCGTCTGAAAGAAAACGAGCAAGTCCAGGAGCACCAAGGAGCCTTCATGTCAACCCTGAGCCACAGAGGTGCTCCTTTAAAGGAATTGATTCGTGCTCTAGAAACAATTTTTGACAGCCATGCAGGATTCACACCCAGGCCTTTCTGTGGCCACTCAGAGGCCTTTTCTCGGGGGATTCAAACATCCCAGCAACCGATTCACTGCCCGGTTGCTGGGTGGACATGGCCATGATGGGCATGGCCTACCGGAACTTCCTGTTTTGGGCTTCCGGGGGCCTCCAGAGCCCGGGGGAGGCTGTTTTCCCCCTCCCAAGGGTCTGGCGGCTTCCCCTGGGCCTCTGGGAGGGGGAAAACAGCCTCCCCCGGGCTCTGGAGGCCCCCCGGAAGCCAGAAACAGGCCCATTTCCAGACGTCAGAAGGCCCGTTTTCCCTCCTCCCAGACCTTCTGTGCAGACCCTGCACTTACCTCCATTGAGAATGGGCCACGTGGAGACTCCTGGGAGAGGCGGGTCCAGCCGGTGGGTTGAAATACTGTTGTGGTTTGCCGGCAGCAGGTGTGGATGGCTGAGGTCTTGGAGAGCGAGGACTCGGACGAGGGGCCTGCGTGTGATGCAGGCATGGGGCCAGGACCATCAGGGAGTGGAGTGCTGTCTTCGGAGCTTGTGGAGGCTGGCAGCAGCGATGAAGAGGTTCCCGAGGAGCCTGTGCCCAGAGCACGTATGCGCAGGGCTGCTCGAAGGAAAGAGCAGCTGCAGCATCACGGGCGACTCAGGAGTAAGGCTGCAAGGTGATGGCCCCTCCCTTAAAAGATAAAAGCCAGCCTGAGAGACTGGTATTCCTTGCAGGAAGCAAAAAAGTTCTTGCACTTCAAGCCTTGTGGAAGTTCGGACTCTCTTGGTTGGTGTTTGGAGAAATATTTCTCAGTAACTTTATCTTGTGTTCTTGGCAGCCTTGCATAACCTTGGCAAGGCTCGTTTTTATCAGAGACAATTAGTTTTAACAGCCTTTTAACCGTGAATGAACAGAATTTGCAGAGAAGCATTAAAAGGTTTTGCTTTTATCTCTATTTGGTGTTTGTTTACTTGGAACAAGGTTTGGGTCAGAACAAATACCGGTTCGGTGAACCAGATGTAACTTTAAACATCCAGTTTGCCTGAACTGGTCCGAACTGGTAGAATTCCACCCCTGCCTTTTCTTCAGGATTCCCTCTCCTTGCAACTCTTCTCCACACATGTGTGTATGGACACACACACACACACACACACACACACAGGCAAATGCCTTTCTGGCTTCTAGAGATGGAGCCTTTCTTGCGGTCAACTTCCCCACGTTCCCTCCTCCTGCACAAGGCACAAAGGGCTTCTGAGGTGCCCTGACCTTAGCAATTACACCCCTCTTTAGTATCCAGCTGGGCCTTTAAAGCAAGAGTTTTCATCAGGTTCAGTAACACAAAAATACATATATATCACCTTGCCTATTTCCTCCTCTTGACCTTTCTCTTGTGAACCGGAGCCCATTGTTATACGGGTGAGGGAATTCTATCCATCTCCACCAAATCAAAAGGCATAATTTAAAAAATGACATTCGCACGTTAAACTTAAATGTCAGAATTTTCAATTCAAAATAAACTTTCAAGCAGGGGAAGAGGTTCTTTCTTTCAGAAGTTTTTTTTTTCCCATGTGCAAATCTGTTGGTGAGACAGGATTTTAGTACGGGAAGTAAATGTAGGAAAGGGTCTCAGGAGATGCGTTGCAAAATATACTGATCCACATTCTCCAACTTTTGGCATGCTTTGCAACAGATCTTAGCTTTAATATCACTGAAATAAGCTTTGTTTGAAAAAGGCGCATCAATCAATCCTGACGGCAACAGATATTGTAGTGCATATTTTTGAATTCAAGAGGTGCATTGTGCAAAGAAGGGTGAATATTTCAGAGTATATATTGGTCTGTTGTGTGTGCAAGCAGGCATGGATACGTATATATGCAATAATTAGCACCCCACATTTCTGTACAAATTATGCAGAAGGATGTAGGGCAGTGAGATTTTTTTTTCCATCCCTGACCCTCACACCTTATTTTTTCAATTGGATTGCCCTTGTTAAACAAGAGATCCTACCTAGAAGTAAAGAGAAATTTTCTGCTAGTGAGAGCAATTAATCCATGGAACAGCTTGCCTCCTGGAGTTGCGGGTGCTTCTCACTAGAGGTTTTCAAGAATAGATTGGACAATCAATGGGATGGCATAAGGCTCCTGCCTTGAGCAGGGGGTTGGACTAGAAGACCTCTGAGGTCCCTTCCAAGTCTCTCATTCTAAGATTTGTGAAATTTCATGGTGGTGGGCGTGTTGAGGGATTTTGGTGGCAGCTGGAAAGGCAGTTGCAGGGACCCTGCAACTTGAGTCACATTTTGGTGGAACTTTGTTATGTGGAGATGTTTGGTGATTTTCAGGAGAATGGAGGGTGCTTGGCTGGAAAGAGGGAGACAAACTGATTATTTAAAAAAAGAAGAAGCTTGTGTGTAAAAACCAGGAAAAAAAAATAAGGTAATAAGCTTGTGGCTACCACCCTCATTGTTCTCTCCTCTCTGCCCCCCTGGAGTCATGCTGGCTCGTTGAAGTTCCACATCCATCTTTTCACCTGGAAAGGATGGCCTCTGCCACCCTTGGAGCATTGTGGCCGTACTGTGAAGGGAAAGGCAATTTAGCCTCAATGCGATGAGTTCTTTTCACCTGGGTAAAAAACGGAATCGCTCCCCTCTTGCTATCAGCCCCCAGCAGGATGGATTCCATGCTAGTTTGTGGGTTGTGTTCTCTTCCCCGCATTTCTGCTGAGGCTTCTTTTTCAGGCATGAAGAAAGACTGCAAAGTTGGGTTTAGGGTTCCTCTGGCCCCTCCTGCCTCTTGGCTGCTGCTGTTGCCCCTTCAGGACTCCTCGGGAGAAGTTACTAACAGTAACAGAGTTGGAAGGGATCTTGGAGGTCATCTGGTCCAGCCACCTTCTCATGCAGGGGACCTATATTATTTCTGGCAAATGACTGCCCAGTTCTCTTCTTAAAAGCCTCCAGTACTGGGACACCCACAACTTCTGGAGGCAACTTCTGTTCCACTGATTGACTGTCCTCCCTGTTAGGAAATTCCTCCTTAATTCCAGATTGCTTCTCTCCTTGCTTAGTTTCCATCCATTGTTTCTTGTCCTGCCCTCTGGTGCTTTGGAAAATTGGTTGAACCCTCTTTCTTGTGGCAGTCCTTCAAGCATTGGAAGACTGCTATCATGTCACCTCTGGTCCTTCTTTTCACTAGACAAGATATACCCAGTTCCTGCAATCGTTCTTTGTGTCTTATAACTTTAGGGCCCTAATCATCTTTGTTTTTCTTCTCTGAACTCTTTCCAAAATCTCAACATCTTTTTATATTGGGGCGACCAAAACTGGATGCCTGATGTTGGGCTATCCTGAAGAAGCTTAGCCAAGAACTTCTCTGTGTTCATCCAGCTTCTACTCTGCCTGTTGCAATGGCAACATGGAACCGGTGGCCGTGCCAGTTGCTGCAAGCTGCTCCATGGGAATTCCAGAGCAAGCTAACAAGGAAGATGGGTGAGTCACCAATTCATGCATTCACGCCTTGGGAACCTGGAGAGGGCTGGGCTACAAAGAATGGTCATGAGTGCCATTTCCCTGATGGAAATTGAGTGTCTTTCGGTGTCTCCTTCTGTGGAAAAAGTTCAACCTCTCCTTTTCAATAGGCTGAATCTGAGACCATTGGAGGGAGAGGGGGAAGCCTTTTAATCGCCAGTGCTCTACACAGATTAGCATGTGGTGCTTGGTTGTCTTTGGAAACCCCAAAGGTCTCCATTCCATGGGCTCTCCAGACTCCTCTTGTGCTGGCATCATCATGTGCTTGTACCAGAAGGCGAGTTTCATTGTGCTGTCCATTCATCCCAAGATTTTTTGCATCATGGGTGTTGTAGTGTTTAGGTTGCCTAAATGGTCTTATGGACTACAAAATAGCAGAGTTGGAAGAGACTTTGTAGGTCTTCTGGTCTAACCCTCTCCTCAAGCAGGAGATTCTTGAGGGTCCAGATGGTTGGGGGCAAGAGGCTGACTCTGTAAATTGCTTAGAGAGGGCTGGAAAGCACTGTGAGGTGGTATATAAGTCTAAGTGCTATTGTTATTCTACTGTATATTCTGAATACATTCTGAATAAATGGCTGTCCAGACTCTTTTTTAAAATCTCCAGTGATGGAGCACCCACAACTTCTGAAGGCAACCCCTTCCACTGATTAATTGTTATCCTTAGATCTAGGTTGGATCTCTCTTTGTTAAGCTTCTGTCATTTACTTCCTGTCCTGCCCTTAGGCGCTTTGGGGAATAGGTCGACCCTCTCATCTATATGATAGCCCCTTAAATATTGTTTGTAAACTGCCCATTGGCCTTGAAGCAATGGGCAGCAAATAAATAGAATGAATTAAAAATTTTAAAAAAATATTGGAAGGTTGTTATCATGTCAATTCTGAGTCCTTTTCTTCATTAGACTAGACATATTTCAGCCCTATTTTGTTCATAGGAATAAAAATAATTTGCAATGAAAGCTACATAATATTAATGTATCCTAAAACTGCAGATGGTTTGGTCAGGAGCATGTTGATATCATCAACGTTAATAAGCCTATTGTGTAAATCTGTGATGGAAACAGGAGGGATTCCTCAATGCTGCCAGAAGGTCATAGGAGAAATTCTGGAGTGCCAGAATTAAACTATTATCCTGAATGCTCTACTTTCTTTTGTAAATATCAGGACTTATGGAACTTAAAAGTCTTCCTTTGTTTTGCTCAGGTGGAATAAACTTTTGTTCTCCTTCAGCAGTCGGGAGCAGGGGTAACATTCTTGAATGCAGAGGAACAAATTTTCAAGAATGAGACATTGTGGGCTGGCCTAGGTTCACCTGTGTTCTTTTCAAATCTTCTGCTGGTTATGGAGAATTTTGCTAGGAAAAGGCTCCCCTGAGACCACCAGGACTGAGTAAAGAGTTCTCCCATGAAGCTTTCCCTTAACCCCGGAGCGGAGCCCATCTGTCCAGGACACCACTTGGAGCTGGGATGCACCGTCTGCTCTTGGGAAGCCAATCAACACCACAACCATGGAGCGTATTTCTCTTCTCTTCTCTTGGCACAAGTCTTGATTCCATGGAAGAAGCTGGGGTGGGTCTTGGCTCTACTAGGCAAGGGAGAAGACAACGGGGTCTTTGGGGGACCCAGGAGGTTCTCTAGCACTCAACCCCCCTGAGATGTCCAGGCAGGGACCATTTCTTTAGGGTCTTGATGCTTCTGTGAGAACTTGCCT
The DNA here is from genome assembly GCF_049901735.1 of Notechis scutatus. Lineage (NCBI taxonomy): Eukaryota > Metazoa > Chordata > Lepidosauria > Squamata > Elapidae > Notechis > Notechis scutatus. The sequence goes on along the minus strand of NC_142018.1, from coordinate 3,645,124 downwards.
TCTTCACCCCACAGTTTCTCGCCTGCTGTGCCTGATGAAATTCCAGGCAATTCTCACATTTTGCACATTAACAAATGTTAATTTTTGTTAATTAACAAATTAACAAAACTGTAAACTCATTTTTTTCTGAGCAAAAGTGTTGGAAATTGAGCAGAAAATGTGCAGAGTGACTTTGTGGTCTTCAAACTCCAAATAGGTCTGTGGGTGGACGGGAGGGATGCAAAATCCAGGTCGGCCCTCCAGCCCGACTTGTGCGAAAGCAGCCCCGATTTTCTTTCCACGTAGTGTCTCTTCCTCGGACTGGAAGGCCACCCCCCAGTTCCCGCACCAGCCCAGGAGCAGATGGCACCAACGTGCAGCCCCTTCAGGAGCTTTCACCTTCCTAGTTGTGAATCGGGACTCCTGATGGGCGGTTGTGTGTTTGAGAGATTGTTGCTTTCTGGAGCTTCAACTGCAGCTTTGCTTGTGCAGCCAAGTCCTCTCTTTCCCACGCTCCCAGCCTTGTCTGTTGTGTCACCCCTTGGTGCCACAGAGGGTCTTCTCGGTGAGGCTGCTCCCCTGGCAAGAGCCCCTGGGCCTTTGCCCTGCCCTCCTCCAACTGCTCCTCCGTGGGCCGAAGTTAAGAGTTGGAACTCATCTGCTGGCCTGCTCTGCCTCCTCCTTTACAGGCCAACCGCCAGCATTGTTCCTTTCCCTCGTAACACCTCATAAAGACCAGGGAGGCCTCACAGCACCTCCTGAAGCTGCCCAGGGGGTTAAGCAAAGGCTACTGTTTAGGCTAATTGTACTGAAAAAGCCCAGCAAAGAACCCCAGGCTGCATTTATACAAATGTCCTGGGTTTGGTGCTGTGTTGTAGGTCTTGGAGTTTTGTTTCTTCCATCTGGCCTGCCTGGTGGTTCTCCTCTCCATTTTTTGATGTCCTTTTCCAAACTGTGCTGTCTAGAACTGGGTACGTTGGCCTAAATATGACCTGACCAGTCCTGAATGTAGAGAAGGAATGATCCTGACACTGCGTTCCTCTTCATGCAGCCTAGGGAAGCATTTGTGTTTCTGACGGCTGAATCCCTCTGTTGGCAAATGTCCCGACTGCGATCCAATGAGACACCCGGATCCTTTCGGTATTTCAGTGCTGCCCAGTATGGTCCCATCGTTCTGTATTTATACCTTCGATTTTTTTCTGCTCAAGGGCAGATTTTTTCATTTCTCTCTTCTAAACTTCATCTTGATGGTTTCTGCCCATTGTTCCAGCTTGTCAGGATTTTCTGAACTTTACTGTTCCCCCATTTTTGTATCATCAACAAAAGTGTGTTCATATTTTTAATCCTCTATGTGAATTATAAATCAATGAGAAACAAACTGGACAAGACAGCTAAGATCAGAATCCAACTCTGATTCTATGGTGTGTTGAGCAGCACCAGACATAAAAGAGAAACTTTACAGGCCCAGCACTTCCTTCTAGGCTGACATGGAGCCACTGATGTCCATATATTAGATAGACAAGAGGTTCTCAGGTCCACAGACTGCAATGTAGTCACAGGGTTTCCGTAAAGGCTTGAAGAAATATTATGATTTGTAGGTCATCTAGTCCAACCCCACGCCCAAGCAGGAGACCCTACACCATTTCTGACAGATGGCAGTCCAGTCTCTTCTTGAAAGCCTCCAGTGATGAAGCTCCCACAACTTCTGAAGGCAACTTCTGTTCCATTGGTTATTTGTTCTCACTGTCAGAAAGTTTCTCCTTATTTCCAGGTTGAATCTCTCCTTGATCAGTTTCCATCCATTATTCCTTGTCTGGCCTTCGGGTGCTATAGAGAATAGCTTGACCCCTCCCTCCCTCCTCTCTGTGGCAGCCCCTCAGATATTGGAACACTGCTATCGTGTCTCCCCTGGTCCTTCTCTTCCCTAGACTAGCCAGGCCCAGTTCCTGCAACCGTTCTTCATATGTTTTAGCCTCCAGTCCCCTCATCATCCTGGTTGCTCTTCTCTACACTTTTTCTAGAGTCTCAACATCTTTTTTATAGTGTGGTGATCAAAACTGGATGCAGGACTCTAGGTGGCTCCAAGGTGGCTGGTCAGAGTCCAGGGAATAAACTTTAGGGCAAATGGGGATTGATTCTGGTCTGCAGACAATTGCCAGACAATTCCTTTGAAACTTTTAACCCGGGTGCTTTTTGGCAACAGAAAACAGCCTAAAAACGGAGATACAAAGTTTTGTTTAAATTGGAATAATCCACTATATCCCTATTATCTAAAAGGGCACCTAACTGCAAGTTTTATTGGTCTCTTTCTATTTAGTCTAAGGTAAATTAATTGATTTAATTTATACATGCTGGGGTGTGATGCCACCCTAGTTCAATTCAATGGATCAACCAAGACTTTTTTGGACAATTGGCTTATCTATTACTCAAATATTTAAAAGCACTCAGAACAGAAGGGTTTTCACCCCCTCCCTTATTATCTTTAACTTTTGAAGAAGAGATTTGCAGAACATACATAGCAATCGCATTGAATCTCTGCCACTCTCCAATAGGGGGAAATGTCTTTATAGGCTTTATAGTACAGGCTTCAAATAAAAACAGCAATTAAAGCTGTAACAGACTACAAACAGCTGTAGAATCATAACATCGACCCAAGAAACAGATTTTTTTAAAAAACAAAACACAAAAAAACTGTAAAGAAATCAGACCCACCATGCAAGTCTGCTGAGATTGAACTGGCTCTGCATGATTGTGTACTAGTCCTGGCTTGGCTCAGCATGTGAACCCAGGAGCCACCAAAAGACCCTTCCCACAGTTGTGTCTGCCTTGTGCAATTGGAGTCATTCATTCAAGGTCCTTGCCCTCTGGATTCATGGAGAGCCTGCTTCAATTTCAGGTCTCCAAGACTTCCACACCCGTTCTTCTCCATGAATGAACATAGAACATAGAATAATAGAGTTGGAAGGGACCTCAGAGGTCTTCCAGTCCAAGCCACTTCTTGAGAAGACCCTCTAAGCAAACTGGTGTAAGTTGAGGACAACCTATATAAACTCTATAACTTTTGGAAAACTTTGAAGATAGGGAAAAAGAAGAGGTGTTAGCTTTCAAGACTCCTTTCTTTGCTTTCGCTATCTTTCTGGCTGCCATAGTAATGGGGGGGGAAGGTGAATCAATTGGGCTTTGTGGGGTGGGAAATGTGCTGGAGGTTTTAGAGAATGAACTGTATAACTTGGGGAAAACTTTATCGTTTATGCTTATTTGCTTGCTTTCTGTGCAACTGCAGCTCTTTATCAAACTAGGCCAAGGTCAACGGCCAGAGGTCTGCATCACCACCTGACATTATACACACCTTCGATTGGATGGACCATTTGAACTATGGTGGGTGGGAACGTTGCCATAACTTTGTATATGTGTTTTTGTTTGTATCAGTCTTAAGGAATTCATTGGCCTTCCTTGAGGCCGTTCCAGTTTGCCTACAATCACTGTGGAAGGAGGATCTTCTGATTCCTAGACAAATATCCCTCTCAGCAGGCTGAGATCCAACCGGACCGGCAATGGACATTCACTGGGGTCCAAGGAAAAACTGCAGGAAGCCCCTCAAAGAGGGCTGGCTGAGGCTGACCTGGCCTTTCCTGGATTCTCTCCCACAAAGTTCCAATCCAAATCTCCACAGCTGTGGATTCTTACTTTCTTTTGTTTAAACAGAAGTCTAAGCCTTCCTAACTGACTTTGAACTGTGAAGAGAAGCAAGGATATCAATCTGACAGCAGCCACGGTGAAGGGAGACACAATTCAATGCCAGCAGTTACACCAAAAGTTTACTGTTATACATAACAAAACTTTGCTAAATAAAAACAATTCTAGTTTGCAGAAGCCTCCAAATGCAAGGAAGTCCCCAAGGCTATTTTGATGTAGACGCACTCAGACAATGGAATACCTTTAGGTGAATCATAAATATATTAATGGTTTATTCTGGAATAACATAGCAGGATGCTTTGGAAATGCAGCTGGGTCTCTTGCCTTAATGGTGCCAGTGAAATTGGCACTGGCCTGGTGAAACGGGAAAACAGTTCAACTTCCTAGAGGGAATATACATGTAACATGTATAAAATTAACATAAACACTGTTTCTTGTTTAAAAAGTGGATGCTGAGGATCTTTTTGTGGTGCTTTGCTCAATTCTTCCTTGAAGACCCTTTAGGTTTGTGTTTTCTGGCATCCAGCCACCGTTGGAGAGGAAGAGCAACATTTTCTCCCCTGGTATGTTCCAAGCTAAAGTGCAGACGATTGTTTGGGAAAGCTAGTTGGGTGAATTAAATTCTGGCCAACTGAAGGAGCGCGAGGAACACTGATGGATTTTTTAGTAGCTGCGAAGTTATGAATGAACATGTGTTGGAAAGGGGCTCCAAGAGGAACCAAGACTTTGCTCATTTCTAGGATTTGAGTTGAGTGTTCCAGACATCACAGGAAGTAGCATCTGACAGGCACAGAACACAGAACATGGAATAAGAGGATTGGAAAGGACCCTGGAGGTCATCTAACCCCCTGCCCATCACCACACAGCATTGACATACAGCCTTTCCTTTCCGCCCTGGTCTTAAAAATGAATCAGGGCTTGACTTTTTAGACCATAAATTGAATTTTCCCATAGTGTCTACAAAGCTCTTTAGAACCAAGTTAACATAAGCAAAGAAAAACTCTTAAAAACATTTAAGAAAAATTGTGTTTAAAACAGTGTTTTTGTGTATGTCTTAAATCACAACTTAGTCTAAACAGTGGGCGGAGTGAGTCTATAAAAACCACACCTCCTGTGGAGCTGACCTGCAGAATGCCCTTTTCTGGCCCGATGTTGCCTGAGGGAGGGGTGAAGCACATCAGCAGTCTGGAATTGCTACACACCCAAAAGCGACCTAAATCGGCCTCCCCTTGAAGTCCATTGAATCTTCTCTGGTGCCACTTGACCATTACTAGATCAGATTCGTGTCTAGTTTATTGTATGAAATAAACCCGCAGTGCTTTTGACCTCTATCCTGGCTCCTGATTTTCTGCACCTGACGGTTTCTGCTGAGTCTCCCCCCAAAGACCAGCAGACCAGCCAGGGACTTCAGAGTCAGGAAGAAGAAGAAGAAGAAGATCATGAGCTTTTGGGACTGGGATCCTTCTTCACGCTTGGCTGCTCCAACAACAGTTTTTGTGGACCTCCTAAAGGTGCTTTTTTCAAGAGGCAACTGGACTTTCTGGTTTTTCTTGGAAGACGTTTCATTTTTCATCCAAGAACAGTGGTGGGATTCAATTTTTTTTTAATACTGGTTCCGTGGGCATGGCTTGGTGGGCGTGGCTTGATGGGCGTGGCAGGGGAAGGTTATTGCAAAATCTCCATTCCTTCCTCACTCCACTAACCTGATTTCCAGCTCCGTTCTCCTGTGCAGGGCAAGCAAAGAAGGCCCTGTTGATCAACTGGGACTCAATGAGAGGTGGGGAAGAGATGGGGTTGGCGGGACCAGTCAGAGGTAGTATTTGCCAGTTCTCCGAATTACCCAAAATTTCTGCTACTGGTTTTCTAGAACTGGTCAGAACCTGCTTGAATACCACCTCTGTCCAAGAAGCTTCTTCAGCTCTGACCGGATGGTGAGGAATGGAAGGATTTATACTCCTTGCAGACAGTTGGTCATTTGCATCTTTTTAGAGAGTCATTGAGGCCACATGGAGGTTTATCTGTGTCTTCAGGGTCACCTGAGTGGTGCAAATTGGTGTGGAGCCTTTTTGGAACTGTTGAAAGGACCGTGTTGTAGATTGGAGATAGATGATGCCATACCCCTCCCCCTCTTCTTGTGGACAGAGTTTGGCTTGTCCTTACATCCTGGAGAGCCAGTTCTGGTCCTGGTGGCTTGGCTGAGCGCTCTGCACCCTCGCTGAGGACCCTTGGCTGAGGACCACCCACTCAAAGGAGGAGGGTGGTCAGCCAAGGCACTCTGAAACTAGGAGGCATTGTGATTTTTTCCTGTCAAGGTGAGGCAACGACTTTCTCCCTGTGAAAGAGACGCCTGCGTGGCTCCTCTGGCTCTTTCTTAGAAACAGGGAGCCTTTGAAGCAGCCATGAGCCATGAGGGGAGCCATGAGGCTTCACCAAAATGAAGAGCCCCTCTCAAGTTTCGAATAACTGTCCACTTATATCCCTGCCTTTCCTTGAAATGTCTGAGCTGTTTTCCTTGAGGATCCTCCAAATTCACTTCGAATGCTGCTTCAGGCAAAATTTCAGAGTCAAAGACATATTTTTTTTCTTTTCAGCTAAACGCCCGTTTCCCCCTCTAGTATCCAGAGCAGGGGTCTCCAATCTTGGCAACTCTAAGCCTTGGCGGAATTCTGGGAGTTGAAGTCCACCAAGGCTTAAAGATGCCAAGGTTGGAGACCCCCCAAGCCAGGAAAGACCATGACAGGAGGAGAGAAGGGAGGGGGGAAGGGGGGCAGTGGCAGGGGTGGGCTTCAGAAATTTGAGCACAGGGTTCTCTGCCTGGTGGCTGGGTGGGCGTGGCCATGGTGGGTGTGGCCTAGTCGGCCTCCTGCACCATGGCCGGGGGTGCATTTTTGCCTTCCTGGGCTCCGGAGGCTCTCTGGAAGCTGGAAACAGGCCCATTTCCGGCCTTCCTGAACTTCCGGGAGGCCTGTTTTTCACCCTCCCTGAGCCTCCACACAGGCCCTGCACTTACCTGCATCCCAAACGGGCTGTGTAGGGACTCCTGGGAGGGACGGGGTGGGTCGGCCAAGAGTGGGATTTGGGGGGTGTCTCCAAACTGCACAGAATCATTGCTAGGGGCTCTCACGAACCCCTATGAACCCCCAGCAGCCCCACCCCTGGCCGGGGCAGATCAGCCCCATTCTCAGGACCAGGCCGGCGGGGGGGAGGCGGGCACCCCTTTGGCCAAAGGACGCTCCTCTGGGGTCGAGGGCAAAGCTTCCCTGCTGGCCAAAAGCTTTCACTTCTGGGAAGGTCGCCTTTCAGCAGCGTGTCGGTTAAATATTTGCACAGTTCATAAAGCTCTTGTTCTTTCTTGCAGGAAGGAAACGAGGAGGCTGCAGAGAAGAGAGAAGAAAAGAAAAAACTGCCCCCTCCACGCCCGCCTTTCTTGTGTCGTTGTGCTCCTGGAGAACCTGGGCTTGGGCCTGTCTTCCTTCTCCGCTGACTTCACACTCCGAGGACCCCTGCTGGAAACTTCACAATGCTGTGATTGACAAGGCGCGGAATTAGGCCCTCTCCTCCCACGCCTGCATCTAGAGTTACTGCTGCTCGGGGCTCAGTGTGAAATTCCCCTTGCCGGAGCTCATTAAATGGGTCAGTGGCCCTTCCAGCTTCACAAAGGGCTGGTTCTGGCCATCCCATCCGACTCAGTCCCAGGATGTTGTGGAGTAAATGCTTCCAGATGGCTCACCCCAGCATCTCCAGAAGAGAACAGAGGACTAATGGTTCACAGATCCCACCAATTCTCATTGTTCACTCTGAGTGTGTGTGTGTGTGTGTGTGTGTGTGTGTGTGTGTGTGTCTCCCCATGCATGCGTGCTGGGTGGACGTGGGGAGGCCAAGACTGCCTGCTTCTGCAACCAATGGAGACAGAGGGGCCCACGACTGGGCAGATGCCAGCTTTCCTGCAGGCTGTGTCTGTGGGGCAGCCAAGTCGGTTCCCACTGCGAGGGGTCAAAAGCTGTGGCCTCCCCCAGTGGCCGGGGCAAAATGCCTCCTGGCTTTGCAGGCGATGGCAGCTATCAAAGAGGGATGACTCGGCTACTGCTGCGCTTCCTGCCGGCTCCCAGAAGCCCTGGGAAGGGAAGGCCGTCAGCAGGGACTAAAGTTGGAAATGGCTCCCTTGCCCTCATGGCAGGCAATTGCAGGGGAAGGTCGCGAGAGACCAGAGGTTAGCCACCTTTGTTGGGCCAGAGAGCCAAGGAGAGCCCTTGGCAGCTCCACTCCATGGCTGGAGGTGCCCAGCACCCAGGAGAAGCCTCTTCTCCTTCACATTACCCTTAATAGGATTTGTTTGTGTGACTTTTTTTCCCATAAAGCATCTTCTCTGAACTTTGCAATATTGAAATACTAGAAGTCACACTTGACTGGTGAGCAGCTTCAATCCTGGATCTCTGAGTTAAATGCAACGCATCTGTGTCATCCAGTGTTTCTCGACCTTAGCAACTTTATGACGGGTGGGTTTTAACTCCCATGCTGGCTGGGGAATTCTGGGAATTGAAGTCCACCCATCTTAAAGTTTCTAAGGTCGAGAAACGCTGGTGTAGTCCATCTGAAGTCTCAGCTGTGGTCCTTTGTAGAGGAGGAAGCTCTTAAGACAGCCCTTCGTGCCTGCTATAAAACCATATGCATCTTTGCCAGGAAAAAAATAAGGGTAACAAGAGGTGAAACAAAGGACTCACCGTTTTCTGCCTCTCCAAGACCTCAGAAGTGGGCGGCTGATGGCCATGAATCTCCTTACAGGTTTGAGACCAGGTCAGTCAGCAACCATTATATTAATATTCTCTTTTTCCCTCCATGAAGATGTTCTATGACAGTGGTCCCCAACCCTTTTTGTACCAGGGACCAGCGGCCCGGTACAAAATGATCCACGGACCGGTACCGGCATCAGCACGTACGACCAAGGCAAGGCAAGCCAAGCGACCGGCCAGCCAGCCATCCCCCGCTTCTCCCCACCACCTTCAACTCCTCCTTTGTACCTTCTTACGGTCGATGGGCTTTTCGGACTCTTTCTTGATCTCCTCCTGAGTAACGCGAGACTCCACCACCATCGGGATGGCTCTTCGTTCGAAGCCGCCCACCCCTTCGACGAAACTAAGGCGCAAGGATTCCTTCAGCACCCAAATGCCGCTTTCCGACGACCGACAAGCTCACCCAGAAGCACTTTCTCAAGCGCCGTCAAAACAAGATGGCGGCGCCCAAGCAAAGTAGGCGGCCCGGTACAAAATGATCCACAGACCAGTACCGGTCCAGGGCCCGGTGGTTGGGGACCCCTGTTCTATGATACTAATGGTTTGGGGTGGAGGGCTTCACCCACACTGTGGTAGCAAGCACTCTGGGGACGGGGCACAGGACATTTGTTGTGCCCACTGCCGGTCAGCTTTTCTGGGTGCCGATGTAAACAGGAGCTGGCAAGTCCTGGAAGGCTACCAGATGTCCTGGGTGAGAGATGAGCCTCCTCCTGGCCTCTTTCCCCGTCACACTCAAGGATGTGGCTCCCAACTGAACTCCAGGTGAGGTGCTGGAGAGGATGCTCTGGATTTGACCTTGGGGACCCCCTGCATTTTGGCTAAGCTCCCAACCATCCCTTGTTCTGGAAAGCAAAATACCAAAAACTGGCCAGGCCTTTGCCCACAGTTGAGGAACCAAAATAAATCAAATTACATTTAATTGTGGCCATTAGGTTGACGAGAATGTCAGCATGAAAAGCCACTTTTAAGCAGGCACCACAATGCCGCTTTGTAATTCGTTTTTGCTTCCTCCTCTCCTTTTCTTAGCCCTTTACCTCTTTCCTGCCCTGCTGCACATCTTTGTCCATGTTCTCTTCCCCAAACATGGGTAGGTAAGGCATGATTTTTTTCCACGAATTAAAACACAAATTTCCCCCAAAATATCTCACTGTTAGATTTATATCTTGCTAGGAGTTTGTGGCAAGACAGGGCGCTGCCTCTTATCATTTTTCTCTACAACAACCCTGTGGGGCAGGTTGAACGGAGAGAGTGTGACCATGTAAACCCTGTCAACTTCTGTGGCAGTGAGAAACTTGAACCTGGGTGTCTCCAGTGCTAATCCACACCTTCACTTCTATTCCACGCTGGTTCAAGCCCAGAAGCAAGTCCACTTGTCGGAATGATCTTGGTAAACCATGGATTAAGCAGGAGCCAGCAATGTTCTTCAGAAAGCGGCCTGTGTAATCTTGGGTTGCATCATCAGGGATAATGTAGAGTTGTAATTGCAGGAATGTCTTTATCTTTGATGGCAAACCTCAAGAGAAAAGAATGGTTCCAAGCAGATACAACTCAGGCAAATAAAGTTACTCATCTAAAGGAGGATTAGAGAGAGGAAGTAAACATATGTTGGACTTTGACTAGAGATCATTAATTGTGTTAGTTACTATGTTGAACAATATCAAAAGTCAAGCAGAAACCAAAGTTAACCAATGTTAGAGGATAACTAAAAATGTGTATAAATGCAAGACTAGACTCCAATAAAGATCATCATGAATCAGTTGATCATGATCAAACACCTCGACTGCCTCGTCATTGCAACAGGATAAGAGATTGAGACCACCCTTTTTTTGAAACTGTTAGGTAAAATAACTGTACTAAAATACATACATGCATGAGAAATGAATGTATAGCGGTTAGTGCCACACCGTTGACTCAGGAGACTGAAGTTTGAACCTAGCAGTTATCTATCTACCTTACCAGAATGGCATCTTTGGACAAATGCCTCTAACTTTTCATCTCCCTACCACAAATATGAGAGTGGCTCAAACTAGGAGAGTCATGATGGCTTGGACAATCTGATGGATGAGGGCTTCATGGATGAGACAAGGAAACTTGACTGGGCAGGGGGTTGGACTAGATGACCTACAAGGTCCCTTCCAACTCTGATTATCTGTTTGTTTAAACTTGGAATTGATGGAATGCAATTACAATGGCAGACCTAATGAGAGGAGGTAATATGAACCATATATGAGTTTCAAGGCCACTGTCCTGGGTGAAACCCGGGGCGTCCAGAGGACATCAGTTAAGATGGCACCCAAAGAGGAGCTGCAGAGGGAGCACCTGAGGCAGCAGCAGATGCGAGTGGGAGGAAGGTCAGGCGGAAGGCATGCCATGGCCAGATGAGAACCTGCCTGGAACGTACCATCGACAGAGGGCCGAGATGGCAGACATTGGGAAGATGCTACCAGTGGCTGGAGAGGGCTGGGCTTAAAGAGAGGACTGAGGCTCTGATGACATTAGCACAAGAACAGGCATTAAGCACCAGATCCCTAGAAGGAGAGGTCTTCACACTAGACAGGATCCAAGGCTGTGCAGAGAGGCCTCAGAGACAGTCCAAGTAGCTGGCATTGGGTGCAGGAACATCTGTATAGAATATGGGCCGGACCCTCCTGAGTCTAAATGGGAGAACCCACAGAAGATCCTGGAGAATAAGAAAGCTAAGATCCCGTGGGACTTCCGGATCCACACACACAGGCAGGCAGTGGCCAATCAACGAGACGTCGTGGTAGTAGGCAAGGCCCAGAAGACAGTGGAGCTGAAGGACGGAGCAGTGCCAAGTGACAGCAACACCAGGGAGAAAAGCAGTAGGAGAAACTGGAGAAGCAGCAGAGCCTGAAGGAGGAATGGGGAGGATGTGGATGGTCAAGGCCAAAGTGGTCCCAGGGCTGTGACTCCAAAGCTGTGACTGTGGCTCTAAGAGAATGACATTGGAGCTCTGGATCAAGAAAAGTGCAGGGCTGGGATCAGCTAAGATCCTGTGCAGAACCCTCAACTCCAAGGTCTCAATGGTGGCAGAGGACCCGGGATTGATAAAGAGACAGACATAGAGGTGAGAAAGGATTAATGTATTTGTTGCATTGCTTTCGCTACAGGTAGTCCTTGACTTACAATCGTAATTGGTCCTGGCACCCGAAATATGGCATCCAAAATATGATCACATAATGTGTGTGTGTGTGGGTGGGTGATGTTGGAACTTTGAAACCAGGTCGTAAGTAGAAAGACAAGAAGCAATGGGTAGAAGCTTCTCAAGGAGAGAATTAAGGAGAAATTTTCTATCAGTGCAAACAATTAATCAGTGAAATGGCTTGCTATCATGTTCTCTTACTGGAGGTTTTTAAGAAGACATTGGGCAACCATTTGTCCAGAATGGTATAGACTCTCTTGCCGTGGACAGGGGGGTTGAACTACAAGTTCTCCAAGGTCGCTTCCAACTCTGTTATTCTGTCCTGTAACTAGTTTTTGGGCACTCTGTTATAACTTTGAATGGTCGTTAAGCAATTGGACATAAATCAAGGACTATCTGTAGTCACAGGAGAAGTATCCTGTATGCTGATGATATCCAACTGTATATCGCCACCCCTGGTAAAGTAAGACCTATAACATTAAGATACATAACACTTACAGCTTACCTAGGAAGTCTTGCAACCAAATCAAGAGGTAAGATTAGTTTGGCAAGTTTTGTTCATGGTTGTTGTTTGCTGATACCACTATATTGCTTTCCAATTGCTTACACAGCAATTCCTTTTTGAATTATTCCAAAATCTTGCTCGGTTCTCCTTTTCTGATACGAAGGGCCATATTTGTTTTGTCTGTTCTAGAACACAGCATATAGAATTATAGGATTGGAAGGGACTTTGGAGGTCTTCTAGTCCACCCCCTTGCCCATAGCAGGAGATCCCACATTATTCTGGACAAATGCTTGTTGGGTCTCTTCTTGAAACCCTCCAATGACGAAGCACCCACAACATCCAGAGGTGAGACTTTCTCCAAGACTTCTCCAAGAAAAGCCTGGAAGGGAAAGATCTTGACAGGATTCTCCCATCAGGAAGGACGGATCAGACGGGCACAATCACCAGCCCAGAAATGACAGATGCAGAAACACCACAGGAACCAAAGAAGAAAACGTGGCTCATCAAAGCTGGCCTTCCAGCCCCTTTGAAAGACCCAAGTGGGGAGCTGTTGGGGTCTCAGGGAAACCTCTTTCCAAGGGTAGATGCCCTCCAGGGGTCCCGAGAGATGGCATGGTCTAGCGGAGGGAGCACGGAATGTGCCAACAGATTGGATCAGCAGGTCACTTATGACGGAGACAGGCTGCCCCTCAGAAAACCAGGTGCTCAGGTAACCAGGCTCACCATGTGGAAGTGAGAGAAACACACCCAATTTTGTGGTACCTATAAAAGAGAAGGTCCATGTGATGACCCAGGGTGTGGCACAAAGGCAACACAGTCAGAAAAGCAAGAAAAGTCCCTTTATTATCTCCAACTTTTCCTCCAATGTCCAGGTTACTTTCGGGCTGGAGAAAAACTCTCCCAGGAACAGCCTTCGACTGCAGAAAAGTCAGTCCAAAACAAGGTACACACAAACTGTAGCTTAAAATCCAAACAAACCAAACTGAAGTAATTAGCTTGACAGGGCAGGAGCAGGAATTTCAGACTTGAAAGCACGGCAAAACTCATAAAGTTGGGAAGACTCCAGGAACACAGATAAGCCACCACAATACAAGATAAAGTGTGTTCCCAGCTGCGGCTAATGAAGGGAATCAGGGCCCTTTCCTCCCCTGTAAGCCATACAACCCATATTGCTCTCTTCTCCGTTCCTCCCTGCGTGCCCTAGGATGAAGAGGGGGGTGGGCCTGGTTCTTCCTCGGAATTCCCTCTCCCTTGTTCTACCTCTTCCCTGCTCTGCCCAGCCGGACTTTGCCCTTCCCCAGTTTCTTCCACAGCCAACGGAGCCACACTCCCACTTCCTGTCAGCTGTTCGGCTTCCTCCTCTGAGTCAGATTCCGACAGGGGCATGACAATCCACTTTATTGGCATAGTAGGCAAGTCTTGGATCTAAAATGTGTTATCATCCAAAAAAATTAAAAACTTTTTCTCATAGCCATTCAACTGTACTCTTTTTTAAAAAAAAATAAAATGGATTATTTTAAAAACCATGAGAAACTCTCAAGAAATGTTATGAATCCAATGATATTTTGGATGATCCTTAAATCCCAAGGCAGGACTTATAGCTGAAAGGTGTCCTGTTTACATCGCCAGCAGAAAAAATTTGGTGGGGGAGGCGGCCAAGGGATGGGGACAAAGGAAAATTCTTTCTCAGATGGCCCAAAGGGGTTGCCAGTCACTTAGACACCAAAGGGGCTTACATTTCGGAGTTTGTGGGGAGGCACGATTGTGGTAAGTAACTGAGGGGCTGTAAAGCAGGGCTGAGCCCCGGGGGTAGGTGGGCAAGGCCCCCCCAGCCTGCACAGGATCTCTTCTGAGTAGAGAGAAGCCCCCCCATATCTGAAGGAGTTGGGGGGGTGAAGTAGGGGTGGCCCCTGGCCAGATGGACCCTGGGCCAACATCTCTGGAGCCCTCCAAGGTCAGCCTGTGACACAGCCAGACCTCTGGTGAAGGGTCTCCGACATGTCAGCTGTCAAATGGAACCTATTAAAAGGGATTAGAAGCTTTTTCATCACTACCCCTGTGACACCATGATGGGCTGAAATTGCTGTAAAAACATGATTATTATAAACGGAGCTATTAGTTTTGGAATGGACAGAAGCTCTTTTCTCATTTTCATTTCCAGTTGCTCAGAAGAACAGGCTCCTTTGGAAATGCAGCTGAACTCCCCCCCCCCATGGAAAAACAGGGCTGGGGACGGATGGAGGGTGAAGTTCTCAGAGAAAGTGGGGAAGAAACAGCTGCTTACTTGCGGTTACAGAAGCCAATTGATGGATTTGGAATTCATTATGGATTTGTTTGCTCTGTGTTCCAAATATCCTTTGCTTTTTCTCAGTTCAACCCCAAAGGGTGGGAATCCTCAAGGCACCATCTCTATCAAAGGGTCCCCAAAATGTTGCTGTTTGTAACTGGGTGTCATAAGTGGTTCCAAATTCAGGCCAAGCGATATAAGTGTGGAATGAAAACTAATCCCTCCTCCTCCTCCTCCTCCTCCGCTATTTTAGTTTCAATAAATTAAGTGTTTTAATAAATGAAATAGAAAAATAATCCTTGTAATGGACTCTTTTGTTACCTGTATTTACTTCTCCACCACCGTTTGCCTTATATATCTGCCCAAAACAGGCAAGTGTGAAAATCCTCACAAAAAACGCTCCTGCTGCTTCTCCAAATGTCACCAGGGCAAAAATAAAAAAGACCAGTTTGTTAGTAAAGGCTGGTGGTACACGGGTTAAGGATTAAACATATGACCGTATAATGACTGTGCATACTAAAGTGGTACAAACAGGTTACTGAAAGAAAGGTGTAGTTCAGTTGGGAAGATGTAATACTTCATTTATGTGAAAGGCACGCTGCATCCAGAGGCAACAAAAACCACTGAAACATGAATTGAAAGAAAATCTGAGCAAAGATATTTTTCTGGATGTTAAAATTATAAAAGAACACATAGATTTAAAACCAGAGATATTTTTACTAGGTATTATGCCTGAAGGTTATAATAGAGAGATAACATATTTGATTATTAATGTATTAAGAGCAGCTAGAATTGTCTTTGCACAAAATTGGAAAAAATGAGAAAATTCTGACAGAGGAGGAAACCATTAAGAAAATAATGGAATGTGTGGAAATGAGTAGATTAACAATGGCAATTAGAGAACAGGAAAAAGAGTATTATAAGATTTGGGATTTATTTTATGAATGGTTAGATAGAAGAATAAGAAACTGAAATATGTGGTAATTGTAATAATATAAGTAATAATATAAGTAATAAGATGCTATAATTGATTCATCTTGAATGAGTAAGAAAATGAATATAATTTAGCAAAAATGAGATATGTTTCTAAAAGATAACAATTATAATGTAAATAATAATACAATAATTGGATAATATGATATAAAATGTTGCTTAGAACAGTATAAATATAATCAAGTAAGAAATATACAATAATATTATTACGCGCACAAGATCTATGTATCCAACCAACACACTGTAAAATTGAAAGATGGTTTTATTTGTTGTCTTCGTTGTTAAAATAAATTTTTTTTTTTTAAAAAAGAGATTTTTCTGGATCTTGAAATTCAGGCTGATTGATACAGGCAGTCCTCGACTTATGGCAGTTCATTTAGTGACCATTTAAAAGTTACAACGGCACTGAAATAAGTGAATTTATTACCATTTTTCACACTGGTCAGGTGATCAGAATTCAGATGCTTGGCAATTGACTCATATTTACGACGATTGCAGTCTCCCGGGGTCACATGATCCCCTTTTGCGACCTGACAAGCAAAGTCAATGGGGAAGCCAGATTCACTTAACAACCAGGTTACTAACTTATCAACTGTAGTGATTCACTTAACAACTCTGGCAAGAAAGGTCGTAAAATGGGGCAAAACTGACTTAACAAATGTCTCACTTAACAGCAGAAGCTTTGGGCTCAATTGTGGCCATACGTCAAGGACTACCTGTTTCTGGAAGTCCTCAGAGGATCTGATTTCTCTTCAATCCTTCTCTATCCCATTGCATAGAATTCTTTGATGCTGTCAGGACTGGTTCCTGACAGGATCCTGGAATAAAATTGCCAGAATTCTGACAAGCTTTCTAAGGGGCTCCAGGAATAAGCGCAATCCTTCTGAAATGCCAGTTGCTGGTCACGTGCTACACATCCTTCTGCAGGGTTCCTCCTGGGGGGTTTGTTTTAATAAAGACTTTGAATTGGCTTATTTCCCTTAGTTGAGATGATTTGAGCAATTTAGACCCAGCCATTTCAGGCCATTATTTGTTTCTGTTTTTTCCAGATACTCTTTTTTGACTTACTAGTAATTAGGAAATTCCTCATATAATTCTCCCTGGCCTGGTCACCTCCCAGAAAGTTTCTCCAAGACTAGTTTGCAGTCCACAAAGTCCTTTTGGTACAGAGATTTCCTGCAAACCTGTCTTTGAGTGATCAGGGAAGGAAAATTTTTATTGCTTGCTGGATTAATATCTGAAAATAATACAGTCACATAAATGCTCTTGAGAAACAAGACATGTTGAGTTCAATAAGCCTGATTTCCAGATAAGCATTGATAGGATTACAAGATTATATTATCCTTCATTTTTCAAACTAACAAATACAGGTAATGCTTCTATTTTGTAGTCCAAATGTTTTCTAAAGTTTAAGGAATGGAAGGATTTTTCTGCAAGGGAAACAGCAAAACATCTGGAGGTCTGTTTTATGACCGTTACTTCCAAAATGAAAGGAGCTTGATACTTTTAGTAATGGGAAAAGATCAGGAGATTTGAGGAACTGGCAAAGCAACCAATATATACTCATCTAAAATAAAGAAAATCAAGTGTTGACAGCTTTCAAGTTTTGTTTTCAAACTGAATAACCTCTTTGCTCTGGGTAGCCTCTACCTGGAAAAGTGGAGTAGAGACTGGACTAGAAGATGCCCAGGTCCTGCCCAATGGAAAGGACCCCAAAATGCTCTCATGTCTTCAAAAATGAAAGCTGCTTGGGAAAGCTTAAAGAGGATGGGGCTCTTTAAAGAAAACCAGACATTGCACGAAGAACACCATGGCCTGCACAGAAATGAGCACATTCACATACACACTTATGCCATGCAAACTGCAAACACACCCTCAACAATCTCACAGGGACGTGGTTTTCTCCTACGGCTATTCTCAAATTAGGTGCTTCTGAGTCTTGATATGGAACATCAGAAATTGCTTGATGTGTCTGTTGGAAACTCTTGGAGACCACCAGCCACAGGAAAGCCACCCTTGCCTGAAGGATCTCATGGGAGTGACGGAGGCTGCAATTCAAACGGAGGCCCAGCTGAATCTGGGATGGTCTTTCCTGAAAAGACCATTTCTGTGTCAGCTGTGAAACTCTCTACCTGCAGAAGTTCCCCAAGGAGGGATGGCTGGACTTTCAAGTAAGTTAAAAGCTGTCATATAGAAGACGGGACAGAGTTGTTTCACAAGAGAGGACAAGAAACAGCGGGCTTACATTTAAAGAAAGTAAAATTTGATGAGATTTTAGAAAGAATTTTCTAAAGCTAAGGGATGTTCAGCAATGGAACAGGTTGCCTTGAGAGGTGGTCTATTCTCCTCCTTCATTGGTTGTCTAAAATAGAGACTAGATGGACATCTGTTGAAGATGTGGGACTTGTGGATTCCTGCAATGGACATTGGGTTGGGCTTGATGATTTATACCTCGACAGGATACTCCCAAGACTTCTGTTCAATGATTTTATGAAGTAAGGACCAACCCCCTTTCTTTCTTAGTCTGTTCTATTTGAAAAGTGCTGCTAGATCCTTTCCAGAATGAACACTTTAGTCCATTAAAATTTTAAATAATTACATATTAGAAGAAAGATTTTGAAAAGGGAGAAGCAACAAGCCCTTTGCTCTTGGAAGAGGCTGATCTGAGCTTAGGGATGTTTATGCCCTCGGTCTCTCTTCAAAGAATGAGGAAGACGGCCTTGATCAAAAACCTGCAAAAACCTTAGCAAAAGGTGCATTATTTTTTTTTAACTTCTGAGAAACAAGATGTGTTCAGAAATGGTCCTTGCTTCTTATTAGGTCCTTGCTTAATGACCCTAATTGGAACTCAAATTTCCTTTGCTAAGTGATATGGTCATTGGGTGAAACTTCAGCTGAAGTTGCAGTCGTTGTCCCAGGACTTCATGCTTCTTCATGTCTGCCACACTCATTTCTGTTTGAACTGCTACTATTTGCCTCCCTCCAATCTCTGTCCATTGAAGACCGATGGCCTGAGGGTTGCTCTCTACTCAGCATTGGGAAGACAAAATTTGGAATAGTGGGTTCAACTCTTGGCACCCTATTTCTAGAAGGACACTGAAGGGAGGCCAGTGAAGATGCCAGAGAGACTTGGGGCTGTTCCCCATGAAGACAGGCTGAAGAAAAAGCACAATCACTTTTAAATCATTGCAAAGCATTAATAGCTCTTTAAAAAAAAGAAAGAGAAAAGGGAAATAGTGTAGGGTCTTCTGCTTGGGCAGAGGGTTGACCTAGATGTACTATAAGGTCCCTTCCAACTCTGTTAATCTATATCTGTAAAACATGAACTCGTTTAAGCAACATCCTTTATGGGAACGTCTACAGCTTAATTTGTTTTTACATCTAATATAAACATATTTTTTAAAAAAACCTTACTCTTCATAACAACTTCAGGGTCTTTTATTTATATTATTTCCAAGTTCCACAAAAAAAGAGGAATATTTATCCAGGGCATTAAAATATCTTCCTGCGCTGATGTCTTTGGCAGAGGAACGAATGGCATGTTTCCTTTTCTGTGGGATAAATGCCCCTTTTGGCCCTTCACTCTTAGCGCAAATTAAACTATTGTTTAATTTTCAGTTCATCTTTTGAAAGCTAAATGTTCCGAGCACTGTTAATATTGGATTAATTTTTAAACTCACAAATCAATCTGGCTCTTAATATAAATATTTTACCAACCATATTATAAATATTGTGGCTGCTCAAAAAAGGGGAACCCTTCGGTGGGCAGATCTTGAGAACATTTGAGGGCCTTTCGGAAGAGAAAACCCTTGTGGAAAAATGCTTCCTAACCAAATAAAGAAAAACCTGCTGAATGAAAACCACAAATGGACGTTAGACAGCTAGACTAGAGAGAGAAAATGTCATCCTTTGACACACTAATGTGCAACGAGAGAGTGCTTTTGGAGAATACAAGATGCTCGGGCACTTTTGAATCTCATCTGCTCAACCAATGGGTCCTTGGGGACTCTCTTTGTGGCTCCCCATTGTTATAAAGTGAGGAAGAAAGCACCTGCTTTGGAATAACCCCGCCCCCACTTCCCCCCAAATCGATCAGTCACAATACAGTGGATGACTGTAAGCTATTAAAAAGTCAGTAAGTTTGGAGAACCTTTCTGTACTGGAATCTTTCAGATAGATTGCTTTATTTTAAATACTTGGTTGGTTTATATGATGGATGTATATTATTAATTAATTAAATTTGTACATTGCCCGACCCCCAGCACCCCATGTGATTCACTTACGGATATCTGCTAAACTGTTATGAATCATTTTTACTGCAGCAGCTGTAAAGATTTAAAAAAATGAATCAATCAATCCCAGATTCTTAGACATCCCTGTCTCCAATTTCCAGTTAAAACTCAGAGAAGTAAATCAGATTCTTTTGGGAGAATTTGGCTGCCTGCTGTATTGCTTCTAAACTTGCAACTTGGGAATAGCAAATCAGGTTTCTGCTGATGTCTCAACATAGATTGTGCATGTGTCAAAGGAATCCTTAATGTCATTGTATGAAAGGGGTAGACACAACCACAATGGTTCTTGAATGTTGGTGCTTCTTCAACTCCTGAGATCCTAAGAGGTATGAGGAGTTTTGGAGAAGGGAAGATCCTTTGTAGATGTGACCAGAACAAAATACATCATACCAGAGTTGGAAGGGACCTTGGAGGTCTTTCCCACACATCATCCCTTTCACAAAGCAGAAGTTAAACAGAAAGTTTCAAGCAAAGGCATCTCCCTGGAAAATAAGTGGTTGCAGTGAGGACCACCAACACATAGCATCAAAACAAGAGGTAGAACTAAGGCATGGAAACCCAGAGGGATCTGGGAGGCTCAGTAGATCTAATCTTTCAGCCTACAAACTCACCAGAGATACACATCTATGGGTTGACTTATGCAATGAATAAGGAACCATACTGTACTGAGCAAGTGAACAACCAATAGTCAAGAGAAACTTCACTGTGAATGTTTGGGAAGAAGTTGAGAAAATGACAGAGAAGAAAACAGAATGAGAGAAGCAATGATTTTATGGTTTCCAACCAGGGGTGGGATTCAAATTTTTTAACAATCGGTTCTGTGGGCGTGGTTTAGTTGGTGGGCATGGCTTGGTGGTCATGTTATTGGCTGGGCGTGGCCAACTCAATATCACTCACATTGAGACATGCATCTCCTTGCCTGGCCTCTCATGACTGTGGGGATGCTGCAACAGTCGTAAGTGTGAGAAACGGTCATAAGTCACTTTTTTCAGTGCCATTGTAACTTTGAATGGTCACTCCACACAAGCAAAGTACCAGCAAAGCAGGGGAAAAAAAAACTCCAGAGAAGTTCCTGAGACAGGAAGTCTAGTCCTGCCAAGAATGTAATAAGGGTTAACGGAGAGGCAGTTTCTGTCAGCAACACCAGAATGTTTCTTTCCTGCCTTCCTTACAGGATTAGGCCAGTAATTTCTTCTAACAACCGGTTCTTCGAACTGCTTAGAATGTTAACAACCGGTTATAGCAAATAGGTGCGAACTGGTAGAATCCCATTCCTGTTTCCAACTATAAGAAAGTCCACTCAATTATCCTTTCACTTCTAGAGGTTTAATTCTTTGAGGATTGCTGGCAATTTCTAAGCCTATATACGCTGAAATAGGCTACTGAAATAGATGGCTAAATCATGTTTTGTCATTCTTCTCAAGCCAACAGGACATGGTACTGCAGGCTAATCCCTCCATTTAGGTGTTAACATATAGAGCTTTATTGTTCTCCCTTTCAGAGAAAGCATATAGTGGTTCCCTCAGCACATGGTGGGAGCCTGTTGCATAATCAGGTCAGCCCTGCAGCATCTGAAAGTAGCTGCAGAGGTGAAGTTGCTTCTCTGGTCTTTCAGATTCTAGGTTTTCCAAGTTTTCCAGCATTACCCAAAATCCTTTGGGATCAGAGCTGAATGTCACTGACCAGAAAAAGGACATTGATGTCAAGTTGGGGAATCAGACAATCATCGGAGGTCTTTCAGGCCAACCCCCTGCCCAAGGCAAGAGTTCTTATACCATCCCGGACAAATGCTTGTCCAATCTTTTCTTGAGAACCTCCAGGAAGGTGAACAGAAGGACAAGAGTCAGCTGATGTTCAAGTGGCAAATTTATGCTGGGAGTCATTGAACAAGGAATTGGAATTGAAATTAAAATAATTAAAATAATGGTTATTGTTATGATATGTACAGAATAACCCTTGAGTAACAAGGATATGTAGATGGAAACGTTTATGAGAGTAGTTATAAATAATTATTCAGTCACACACAGATACACTAAATTGAGTTAAAATTTACTTTAAGAAATAGCACAGTCCAATAAACGGTCCAGGTCATATACGTTTAACAGTCCAAAAAATATCCAATTACAAAGTCTTCTTACCAGTTGCCTTTGTCATTTACAGTAAACAAAGATATCAAAGTATAAGCACAGCATAAATACAACAGAGAACCTTAGATAGCAACAGAATGTCAGAGAGACAGAATGTCAGAGAGAGCAAGCTATGATCTCTAGCTCCCTCTTATGGTAATTTGCAATATAATCAACCAATCGGAATATAGTATAAATCAATACAGTGATTTTGTCTTAAAGCTACAAACATACATTGTTGGTTTGTATATTGCCAACCCAACTAATTGGTGGACAGATTCCTAACAGTTATGACCACACCAAAAATTCTTAGGATAATTGTGACCAACTATTACAACTAGAAAATAAGAGCAAGACTGTCTGAGCAAATCCAAGCTTTTTGACAGCTCTTGGCCTCGTCCTTCCCAAAGGCTGCTCCCTCCAGCTCCATCATGCGATACCAAGAGTTTCAGGGTGAGGACATCCAGCTCTTGCTCAGTGTCCACATTACAGTATCCCAAGGTGGCTGTTGTCCAGCCTCCGCTTGAATACAGGGAAGAGGGAAGACGGGCTCTCTCACTTTATTGTTTATCTGGACTCATAAACAGAGCAAAACTGTGAAGGTTCTGGGACAGGGAAGGTCTTCTGCTTCTTTCCATCATGCACCACTGTTAATTGTACAAACTGGCTGCACAGGTTATGCTGATGGGCTCACCTAGTCATATATGAATATTTCATCAGGCAACTGGGAGGCTCAGTACTTTCCTTCAGAGCTTCCATGGAAATCCAAGTGGTGGATTCTGAAATGAAATTGCATAATTTACTCAGCTCACCTCTGCATTATTTTAAGTTTTCCCTTGATCATTTGGGTTTATGCTTTTTTACCCTGGAGACAGTTCACGCATCTGATGGCTTGCAATCCATCTATGTTTCTGCCATCCTACACAGATGTTCTGTATTAGCATACTCCAAACCCTGAATCCTGATTGGTCCACACGGACCGCAACCTGATTGGACAACTAAACGGCCGTGATTAGCGTGCAAGAATCAACCGCAATTGGCCGAGCCGATCGCGGGAGATTCAAAGCCCTGTCATTGGCCGCCAAGCCGCGAGCAGTTCCTATATGAAGGGCTGCCGCGGATCGCAGGTCTTGTACAGAACTGTATACTGAATAAAGAGCTGGATGTTCACTTTTGGTCTCGTGTTCTATGGGGACCGATCTACCCGATCTAACAACAGAATTAGGGAAGGTTAGGTTGCAAAAGATCTTGGAGATCATTTTGCCCCATCCACCTCCCCAACCGTTGGCCACCTGGCTTCTCTTTATATATCTCAGTAAAGGAGAAACCGCCAATGTTCCAGGAAATCTGTTCTATTGTTGAATGGCCCTAACCCTTAAGAGATGATTTCCTTGTAATTTAAACACTTCATTTCTTATCCTGACTTTGGAAATGACTCCAAACCATTTTGCGGATGTTTACATGGCAGCCCTTCAGACACAAAAAGGCAACAGGGATGTCTGCCAGGGTATTTCTGCTAAGACTTCTAACTAGTTTCCCACCTTGTAGGCTCTGAATTATCTAGGTTGCTTTGTCGATGCCCTTTTATAAATGGGATACTCCATAGTGGACACAGGGATGGTTTGAAAGTACAAAATAATAAGACGTTTTCTGCATCTTAATGCTTTAATTCTATTGATGAAGTTTAGGATTGCCTTCCTTTTATTACTATTAAAATTTTTAATGAATTAAAAAAAATTATACAACTGCCCAATCTGTATTTGCCATTGTAGGCAAGTCACATAGCCTTAAATAAGAGAACAGGATAAACAAAACAACTAAAACTTAAGCAATTGTGCAATACAAGGCCATACAAACTAGGCCAAAAGCACACCATGATCAGAATCCCAGACCATTTTCCAGATGGGCCAGGCAACATCCTAACTCCAGGGGCCTGCTTGCTTGAGACTCATTCCATTCCATGGTCATACAGGGACCATACTCAAGGAACTGGGTCCTGGGTTACAATGGCAACTGGGACTGCTGGGATTTCCATCACTTAGCAAAGTAGACACATTTCATACTTGATGAGCACATCACTTAACGATGGATATATCCCAGCTCCCATTGCCTTCATAATCTGAGAACTACTGTCCTCTCCGGCACCAAATCAAACAAGCAGAACCACAAATTCTGAGGACAAACTGACTGGCTGCTCTTGATAGTCAAACCTCAGCTTAGTTGGAGCAGGAAAACTGATTTGAAACTGTTCATTGAGCCATTTTGTAGGACATCCTGGGAAGCAAGTCTAGAGGAAAACAAATCCAAAGAGGCTAAAACATATGAAGAACAGTTGTAGGAACTGGGTTTATCTAGTCTAGTGAAAAGAAGGAGTGACGTGATAGTAGGGTTCCAATATTTGAGGGGCTTGAGCAGGGGTTGGACTAGAAGACCTCCAAGCTTCCTTCCAATTCTGAATGGTGCTGCAAGGCCTGGATTCCCACCACCCAGCACCAGTTCAGAGGTTCCTTTCCCCCCAACCCCATCCCCGGGGACAGAGATGGGGCGAAAGAGAGAAAGAGAGAGAGAGAAAGGGAGAGAGAGAGGGGGAGGGAGGGACGGAGGGATGGAGGGAAAGAGAGAGAGAGATCCCGGTGTTTTGTTTTCTGTGGGAAATGGGTCCAAAGGACTCTTGGAGTATTTAAGGTTGCAGAAATGTCCTACCGGTCAACGGATACTTCAGTTTCAACCATAACAATAGAAGAGCAAACAATAGATACAAACTCAAGGTTAATCACACCAAACTTGATTGCAGGAAATACGACTTCAGCAACAGAGTGGCCAATGTCTGGAATACTCACCCTGACTCTGTGGGTTTCTTCCCCAAACCCCCAAAACTTTAACTTCAGACTGTCCATTATTGACCTCACCCCTTTCCTAAGAGGTCTGTAGGGGGCGGGCATAAGCGCACCAACGTGCCCACCGCCCCTGTCCTATTGTTTCTTTTTATTTCTCTTATATGTATTTATTTCTTGTATTCACAACTATGTTTATCCTTATACCTATTATCTTGTAAGCGTTTGACAAATCAAATAAATAAAAAAAATAAAATAAAAACAGGCAGTCAAGCTAAGTGCCTGAAGGACCCCATCCCATCAGTGGGAGTCCAGGCGCTTCAGTGAACAGCATGTTGGATTCATATTAGTGGCAGTTACATTCTTACATCTTTCCAAAAGCTTTAAGCATGAGCACAGAATAGTTTGTGAGCCCTCTTTGAGGCTTTCTCCAGAGTAATCCCTTCCTTCTCTTGATCCTCCATCTCTTAGTCAAATAAACATCACGCTCCTGGCTGGGTGACCTCTCTCTCTCTTCCCTGCACACTGCCGCTGCCTTGGGTCTCCCGGGCAGCTGACAGTTGACCTTCCCTGCTGAAGGATGTTTGGGGCTTTGCTGAGAGGTGATGACATGTTGCTCAGGACACTGAGATTAAGCAGCTGCTCCTGGCTGAGTGCTTGGACTCCAACCACACAGCCCAGATGGGTGAAAGAGCCTTTCCGTTAACATTTATAGCTCTGTGATCATTAATGTTGGCGAGAGGTACCGTATGTCTGAGTGGGACATCGACAATGGTAATTGGAAAACAATCCCTCCAGGTCAGAGAGTCAGTTTGGTGCGGTGGGTAAAGCTCCATGCTAGAAACCAGCAGGCCATGAGTTCTAGTCCCTCTTTATACCCAGAGACAGCTGGGCCAGTCACTTAGAATGACAGAGTTGGAAGGGACCTCGGAGGTCTACTAGTCCAAACAGTAGACCCTGTACCATTTCAGACAAGTGACTATCCAGTCTCTTTTTAAACATCTCCAATGATGGAGAATTCATAACTTCTGAAGGCAACTTCTGTTGATTGTTCTGTCAGGAAATTTCTCCTTAGTTCTAGGTTGCTTCTCTCCTTGATTAGTTTCCACCCATTTCTTCTTGTCTTCTAGAAAGGCCCCTGGAACCAAGAGGTCCAAAATATGCATGTCTTGCAAAGGTGGGTGAGGAGCATTGGGGCTACTCTGTCCACTTCATCTTCTCCTTCCTGCTTGTTGAGCATGAACATCTAGAGCAAGGGTCTTCAAACTTGGCAAGTTTAAGACTTGTGGACTTCAACTCCCAGAATTCCTGAGCTAACATGACTGGAGGAAGAATTCTGGGAGTTGAAGTCCACAAGTCTTAAAGATGTCAGGTTGAAGACCCCTGATCTAGAGGCACGGTTGTGCCATCTAATTAAGTATTTCTCATTATGCAGCAGGTTCTGTTACCCAGACATACAGAAATAAACTTAAGAAAGGATTTATACAGGATCACTTATAATTTGGGATGGAGAAATTTCTTTAATCCAAGAGATAATTTGTTAATGCTCAGTATTTGTCCACTAGACTGATATCATACCAGAGTTGCCACAGAACTTCCCTTCCACTTCTAGAGTTTTATGGCAGGCTTTAAACTGGGATCTCAACTCCTAATGAGCCTTCATGGTGCAGTGGTTAGAATGCAGTATTGCAGGCTGATTCAGCTCACTGCCAACAGTTCGAGTCTCACCAGCTTAAGGTTGACTCAGCCTTCCATCCTTCCAAGGTTGGTAAAATGAGGACCCAGATTGTTGGGGGCAAGAGGCTGATTCTGTAAGCCTATCAGAGAGGCCTATAAAGCACTATGAAGCAGTGCAAGTGTTATTGCTATTGTGAGGTCTTCTCTAATACTACAATTGTTTTGATTCCTTTCTAAAATTGATTTTACACTTTTTAACACCAGCAACCCCTAGTACTCCTCAATAGTTGTAAGAAGCATCCTGGAAACAACTTTTCCTTCTGCTGTGGGGTCCTGAGTGAAGAATTGTGGAGGAGGGGAGTTGGCTAGAAGCTGAAGGCTACACTGGAGTCTCTGATCAGCCGGTCTCCGCTGTAACATCTCCCAAACCAAGAAGAGAAACAGTTCCTTGCTTTTTCTGGCTGTGGTTCTATTGATCTGGGCCTCTTTTCTCTCTCTTTCTTTGGGGCCTCCTCCTCCTACACTTCTTCCTCCCAGTAACCTCCACAAGAAGGAACAGAAAGAAACGTCTACAGATTGCAATCTTTCTGCCAATGTAGGTAAGAATGTCCATAAGCATCTGTTACTGGGCGGGAGTAAGGTAGAATTATATTTTCACTCCCAAATATGCACTCATGTAATTTACAGTGGGGTGGGTGGAGTCTTTGAAATGGGCAAATTACCAGTGGGGAGGATGGAAGGGTCATTAGAAATGTGAGATTTCTTTGACAGTCTTTTTTTTAACCAGCTAAAGTGATCTAAGGTGTTTAACTTTGATTTATGACTAAATAAATATGGTTAAATAAAGGCAATTTTTTCATTATTAAACTCAATTGTCACCTTTCACAGAAATGAAAATGATGATTGCATTTCATTGCAAGGTTTGTAACATTTCCAGATGATCTCAGCCATAAGTCAGTCTACATAATTTTGAGGGTTCAGGACTCAAGATAGGCTGGGTTCTTGGTAGACTTGTGCAGAGGTGCCAGACTAAATAACAGAATAATAGAATAACAGAGTTGGAAGGGATCTTGGAGATCTTCTAGTCCAATCCCTTGATAAGTCGGAGACCCTATATCATTTCAGACAAATGGCTGTCCAATCTCGTCTTAAAAACCTCCAGTGATAGAGCATTCACTTACTTTTGGAGGCAAATCATTCCATTGATTAATTATTCTCACTGTCAGGACATTTCTCCTTAATTCTAGGTTGCTTCTCTCCTTGATTGGTTTCCATTCATTGTTTCTTGTTCTGCCTTCAGATCCTTTGGAGAATATATTAACCCTTCTTCTAAAGGTAACTTGTAAGAGATTGGGAGGCTGCTATCATGTCACCCCCTAGTCCTTTGTTTCTCTAGACTAGACCTACCAAATTCCTGCAACCATTCTTCATATGTTTTAGCCTTCCAGGCTGGCTCCTCAGTGTAGGAAACTTCTTGAATGGCCTTGGGCCAGCCTAGTTGTGCTTGTTCCAACTCATTCCTGAATCTGCAGTGCATTTTAGGAAACTTGAGTACTCCCCTAGGATGGGGAGGGGGAACCTCCAGGGACAGTTTTTGGGGGCAGTGTAACATGGTCTATGGTGAATAAAAGGCAGGCAAGCACAGCCTTCAGTAGACCTTGGTGGGTGGGGGCAAAGAAGGCAGGAGCTCAGGATGATGGGGAATTCCTAAGAAGAGATTAAATAGCACAACTGGAATCAACTTCAACGGGGAAAAACATGGAGGTCAGCAGGAGATGTCAATGTGGCTACTGCATGAAAAGAGACATTCAGGAAATTCCTCAAGACTGAACTTCCACCCTTTGCTCCTTGTCTTGTCTTCAGGTGATTTGGAGAATAGGTTGACTCCTTCTTCTTTGTGACAGCCCCTCGAATATTAGAAGACTGCTTAAGGTCTTTCCCGAGCCTTCTGTTTATTAAGCTAAACATATTTAGTCCCCTTAGCTGTTCACAATACGATTTAGCCTCCAGACCCCCAATCATCTTTGTTGCTTTTCTCTACACTCTTTCTGGGGCCCTGTTGATGTAGCCTAGGACTGCATGGACTTTTTTGGCAACTGCAGTGCATCCAGTTTTACACCACATTACACATAAGATGTTGAGACTTTGGAAATAATAGCAACTAAGATGATTAAAGGCCTGGAGACAAAAACATATGAAGAAGGGTTGCTGAAATTGGGTATGGCCAGCCTAGAGAAAAAAAGGAGTGATGGGGTGGCATGATAGCAGTATTCAAGTATTTGAGGGGCTGCCAGAAAGAAGAATGTGGTCAATTTATTTTCCAAAGCACCAGAAGGCAAAACAATGTATGAAAATAATCAAGGAGAGAAGCAACCTGAAATTAAGGAGAAACTTCCTAACAGTGAGAACAATCACCCAGTGGAACAGCTTGCCTTCAGGTGTTGTGGTTGCCCCATCCCTGTAGGTTTTTAAGAAGAGACTGGACAGCCACCTGTCTGAAATTTTATAGGGTCTCCCGCTTGAGCAGGGGATTGGACTAGAAGACCTCCAAAGTCCCTTCAGCTCTGTTCTGTTGAATGAGGGCCAATGCTCAAGTTTGTCAAACTCCTTCTGAATCTTGAGTCTATCTTACAAAGTATTGGCAGTTCACCTTGGCTTGGTGTCATCTGCAAATTTGATGAGTTCCCCTTCTATCCCCTCATCTAGATCATTTATGAAAATGTCAAACAGCACCAGGGCTAAAACAGGCCTTGGGATACCCCACTGCATGCTTCCTTCCTTGTCGATGTAGTTCCATTGAAGACAACCTGCTGAGTTGGGTTGGTCAGTCAACTGCGAACTCAATTGGTGCAGATGCAGATGCTGTCTATCCCACATTGTTCTAGCTTACCAAGGAGTAGGTTGTGATCTATTCTGTCAAATATTTTAATGAAGTCCAAGTATACAATATCCACAGCATTTCCTGGATCCACTAATTTAGTCACCTTATCAAAGAAGGATATAAGGTTTGTCTGGCATGATCTGTTTTTAATAAACCCTTGCTGGCTTCTAGTAATCACCTTGTTCATTTCTAGATGCTTACAAATCAGTTGCTTGATTATCTTTTCCAGGATTTTCCCAGGTATTTATGTCAAGCTGATTGGCCTATAATGTCCTGGATCCACTCCCCCGCACCTTTTGAAGACCCGAAGTACACCAGCGCTTCCTGGATGGGGTCCTCTTGCCATACAATCTTCTTCACCTCCAGGCACAATTCAAAGTTGCCATAAAATGGTGTCTTCCTTCTCCCCGGACTGTGGAATTGGGTGCACCTGCATATGTCTCCATTTGCAGGGTTTCCCCCCCCAACAATTATAAGACCTTTCTTCTTTTCCAAAAGAATGATTTCCTTTTTAGAAGCCAGGGTGGTCACTGGGGTGGGAAGCCAGCCCACCAGGATTTCTTCCATTCCTGAAGTGCCCCAAAACATGAATTTTTCTCCTGTAAAGGATATTTGGGAAGAAATATGATAGGGCACAGGGTAGTGGTAGAGCTGAGAAATGGACTCTCTTTTTGAGGGGGGTGGGTGTCAGTGGTTTTCACACCAGGCCAGGGTAAAGAATGAAGATGGTGTGATGTTTAATGAATATTCTTCCAATTTATCAAAATTAGGTCGGCAGGGAAGAAGCTCTAGGAGGCAAACCACCCCATTTTCCACTTGCCTAATTTCTTGTCTAAATTCTCCTGAATTAGCTTTAGCAAAATCCAGCAAAATCTATGATGTATTGTAGAAACCCATAAAATGGGATAATGCAGCCACTGAGTCATTGTCCAAAACACTCTGAGTCATTGTCCAAAACACTTGTTATAACACCATTTTTGAATGAGGCTAGAAAAGGAAAAAGAAAGGTAGCAATGGGCACAGGTGTGTGAGATATGGACAGAGGTTGCTTCTCTTCCATGCAAAGAAAAACCTTGAATAAAGCTGAGGTATGCTCACCTGGCGCATTCACCTGCAGTTGCCATAGCAACTTGGGACAAAGGCACAGAACAAAGTGACAGACTGGGAAAGACAGGAAGCAAAGTCGGCCCGATGTGTTCCATGAGGAGCTTCTGGTTCTCTCCAAGACAGTGCCTCCAGATTAGTTGTTGGTTTATTTTCCTCTCAAAAGGATAACGCAGGACAGGGATCGGGCCATTTTCCATGGGGAATGTGCACAGAGTTTAGAAACCTGGATTTTAAAAGGGCACTGAGAGGGTGGGATAATGTCATGATATAGCAGAATAAAGTATTGGAAGGGACCGTGGCGATCTTCTAGTCCAATCGCCAAGCAGGAAACCCTATCTCATTTCAGACACATGTTTGTCCAATTTCTTCCTAAAAACTTCCAGTGTTGGAGCAGCCATAACTTCTGGAGGCAAGTTGTTGCACTGATTAATTCTTCTCACTGTCAGGAAATTTCTCCTTAGTTCTAGGTTGCTTTTCTCCTTGATTAGTTTACATCAATTGCTTCTTTTTCTACCTTCAGGTCCTTCAGGTCCTTCAGAGAATAGGTTGACCTTCTCTTTTTTTGTGGCAGGCCCTTGAATATTGGAACACTACTATCATGTCACCCCACTCTAACCTTCTTTTCACGAGACTAGACATCTATATATCACCAAAGGAAACAGATCTAAGTTTCCCCCATCTAAAATTGAGCCTTTAAGCCTGCTTAAAAGCTGAGTTGGCTGCGTGTCTCCTAGACAATGTGGTTGGCTGAAGGCTGGTTCCCAGCCATTGTCTTCCATTCACCCAAGACTGTGGATTCTCCAAGATGCCAAGGGAGTTGGGCTTCCCAGGACTATTACTGGAAGACAACCAGGGGTGGGCTGCTGAGGGCTCACAGGGGCTCAGGAGAGCCCCTAGCTAAGACTCTGTGGGGCTCAGAGAGCCCCCAATAACTTCAGAAAGATAAGCAGCAAGGGAAAACTCTTAAGAGACTTAATTGAACTTCTGGGCCTTCGGCCAAGAGCATTTCACACCTCGTAAAAGTGTTGCAAGCTAGATAAACACTCCACTCAGTGCTTGTGAGGGAGAACCATTGAGAAAATCAGATAACATAGCCACTAGCCTCCGAGGGGATTAATTCCCAAATAATAAGAATCACGTAATTCACCAGAAACTCTACTAAGACTCCCAAGATCCCTCTTACAGTCACTGCTATTAAGCCTGGTTTCACCCAGTCTTTCATTTAAGTGTTATATGCACGAAATAATAAATGACTTTTTTGTATCTATCCTTTTTTTAGATAATTAGGGCAAAGAAGAGACATTGAGTCAGCCACACCCACCCAGTCATTAGGGCAGAGAGTCCCTCGCTAAAAAATTTGAAGCCCACCCCTGAAGACAACCCAAGTTTGCTGTAGCTGGGAGAGAACCTGAGTTTGGCTTGCAAGCAGTGCAAGTCTTGGGGACCAGAACTCAAAGGTCTTGTGGACAGCAGGTACGATATAGTCAGGCAGGAAGGATAATCTTTTCACATTTTAAGTAGCAAGTTTCTTAACTGTGGTTTAGGTGATGTAACAATTATGGAAAAAAAGTTGGCTCAAAATTTGTCCTCAGTTAATGCCTATCCAAGTGGACAGAAATCTCAAGTGGGTGTCACAAGGTTCAATCATGGATCTGGGCTCATTGCTATTTTTTAACATGCAACTTTATTCAATTTCAAAAGCTTCTAAAATGCAGGATAATAAAATAAGAAAGGAAAAAAGCAAGAAAAATAAGAATTAAATATGAACATGAAAAGAAAAAAAATATGAACAAATGTATTGAAAAAGAGTAAATTCTTTTTTTGTGTAATAAGTTTTTATTTTATTTTATAACATACAAAGATTCCAATTTCAATTGAACAGTGTGTTGTCTGGGTACAAATCATTTCAGGAAATAATAATCAGAGTATTTACAACAATATTCATTGCATTAATATCAATTATATTAATGTTAATAGCCATAATAATCATACTATTTGTTTAACCAAGTTAATGTATCTTCCTTTTAGCATCTTGTCTTATATTTCCCTGTTTCTAGCTCCTGTTTTTGATCAGCTAACCATTGATAAAATAAGTCCCAAGTAAAAAAATATTCAGTTTCTTCCTTTTTCTTAATTGTAAGTGTTAGCTTATTTCTGCACATTCTAATATTTTTCTAATCACATCTTCATCTGTTGGGATCTCTTGACTTTTCCATTGTTGTGCAAATACTATTCTCTCACTGCAGTCAATATATATAAAATCAGATATACATTCCTTTTGTTATACCTGTCTGGTAAAAATGTCTTTGGTTTCAAATCTATATGTTGTTTTATAATTTTTTCAAGCCATGTATGTACTTTTTGTCCAATTTTTTTTCGCTTTTTGACATGTCCATGCATCTGGTAGCATTTCCAACATTTTGCAGATTTATCCTTAAATATATTTGCTAACCTTGAGAGCGGAAAATGCCATCTATAAAACATTTTATAAAGATTTTCTTGTATGCAGTAGACATCTCCAGTATTATTGGTATTGTTTGAAATAAATATAGTAATCTTGGCAGGATATTCATTTTTATGGTGGCTACTCTTCCCATCAATGATAGTTGTAGATTTTTCTACTTCTCCAAATCCATTTTAATTTGTTGCGCCAATTATATGCCCATTTGAATAAAATAAGTTTTGATTTCTTTTAGGATTTCTTTCTCTCCATACATCTTGAATACCCATTTCTTCCGTCATTTTAAAAAAACCATTTTTGAAAGTGTTTTTCTAGCTTTTTTGCTTACTTTACTACTTTTATAATCCAATTCTAACATTCTTCAGGACAGATGCAAATAAAGAAGTTTAAACAAAAATGAAGACGTTACATATAAAACATGCATAGCGAATAAAAGCAATAGCAATACATTTCTACAATTCAAACAGAGCTAGTCATTATATCTCCAAATCTCCAAATCAGAGTTTCATTCCTATTTTTCCCAAGCAAGAAGTCCAAACGTGCTTTCCAGAGGGAAGCAAAGCAGTCAAATTTTTGTTTTTCATCAAAGTGGTCAGTTTTGCCATCTCGGCCAGCTCCATTAATTTCCCAATACAGTCATCTGTCATTGAGATTTGCAAACCTTTCCACTGAAGTCTTGCTGCTGTTTTCATGTATGAGAACAAAGTTCCATGTTTCCTTTCCATCTGTCACCCTGTCATATCTAAAAGAAAAACCTCTGGTTTTAGTGGCACATTGGTTTTTGATATTTTCTGAATCAAAGTACATATCTGGTCCAGTGGTGGGATTCAACTTTTTTTTACTACCAGTTCTGTGGGCGTGGCTTGGTGGGGATGGCAGGGGAAGGTTACTGCAAAATCTCCCCACTAACCTGCTTTCCAGCTCCATTCTCCTGTGCAGGGCAACAAAAGAAGACCCAACCAATCAGCTGGGACTCAATGGGAGGCAGAGAATAGATGGCGTGGGGCAATCAGAGGGGGTATTTACCAGTTCTCCGAACTACTCAAAATTTCCACTACTGGTTCTCCAGAACAGGTCAGAACCTGCTGAATACCACCTCTGATCTGGTCCCAATATTTTGTAACGCTCTTACACATCCACCAAAGGCAATAAGAGATTCTCTCACATTGGTTAAATTTCCCACATTGATTTGACATTCCCTCATATATCTTTGACAATTTATTGTTAATTACCAATGATATGTCATTTTATAAAAAATACTCTCAAATTATAACTCAATGTAAGCATCAGTCTTTCAGTCTACATCCTTTCCCATTGATCAAGTATAATATATCCCAAGTGATTTGTGCATTTAATCATATAATCTTTAACATATTTGTCCTCCTGATTAATTTTTGATAGCAATTGATGTAACTTAGCAATGTTCATGATTAGAACATTGTTGTTATTGTTAGTTGCAAAGTCGTGTCCGACCCATTGCGACCCTATGGACAATGTTCCTCCAGGCCTTCCTGTCCTTTACCTTCCCCCGGAGTCCATTGAAGCTCATGCCAACTGCTTCAGTGACTCCATCTAGCCACCTCATTCTCTGCATCCCCTTCTTCTTCTATGCCCCTCAATCTTTCCCAGCATTCGGCTCTTCTCCAGCGAGTCCTTCCTTCTCATTAGGTGGCC
Organism: Notechis scutatus; assembly: GCF_049901735.1. Classification (NCBI taxonomy): domain Eukaryota; kingdom Metazoa; phylum Chordata; class Lepidosauria; order Squamata; family Elapidae; genus Notechis; species Notechis scutatus. Next base: position 3,610,659 of record NC_142018.1, on the reverse strand, counting down.
AAACTCTTTGAGCTTCCTCTCCAGGATCTGGCCTTCTAAAGAGCAGTCAGGGTTGATCTCCTCTAGGACTGACCAGTTTGATGGCTTTGCAGTCCAAGGGACTCGCAGGAGTCTCCTCCAGCCCCAGAGTTCAAAGGCCTCCATTCTTTGGCACTCAGCCTTCCTTATGGTCCAACTTTCACAGCCATCCATTGCAACTGGGAAAACGATAGCCTTGACTATATGCACTTTTCTTGGCAGGGAGATGACTCTGCTTTTTAGTATGCTGTCTAGATTTGCCATAGCTTTCCTCCCCAGGAGCAAGCATCTTTTAATTTTTTGGCTGTAGTCTCTATCTGCGGTGATCTTGGAACCCAGGAAAATAAAATCTGTCACTACTTCTGTTTCTTCCCCATCTATTTGATGATCAAAACATTATTTGATTAGAACATTAGTCCCTTTCAAAATTCTTCTACAAAAACAAAGTTCTATTTTTCTAACCACTTGGATGAGAAGGTGGAGGAAATGCTAATGAGATATTCAGGGGATCCAAAAATAAAAACTGAAACAATGCCAGTCAGTGAAATGGGATTGCTTGCCTGGTCTGGTCTGATCCACCAACCTGGCTGAACCAGCCCACAGCTACAGTATTTCCTCTCAATTTACCAGATTCCCTTTGATCTCTCTCTTCTCCCAAGAGGATTTACCTTGTCAGACGTCAGGTATAAAAGGAACATCTTACAAAGACAGTCCATTTGACGATGAGTGCAATGGGACAGAAAGTTTATTCTTACCTCTGTTGGACAAGAAAAGACTCTCACAAGAGAAACAAGGGGAAATGGGGACATGAAAAGCATAATTTTGCTTTATGTCAGAGCATGATGGTACATTTTAAAAAACAAACACTTCAGTCAACAAGGAAAGGTGGAGGGTGTGGCTCAGAGTCTCTTTCTGCAGGTCTTCTAGCATTGTGCATGCCTCAAAGAGGAGTCACAGAAGGGAAGAATTATTTTGTTATTCAGTGCATTGCTAAATACAGGGGCTATCTTGGTAGCTTTGTGTCACTCAAAAAATAATACAACGCAACTGAAATCCATGTAAAAACCACAGAGTAAGGCAGCTCTAGGGCTCAGGCTGAACAGACGTTTGTTCTCCAAATAGAGTCAGACATGCAGCCTCCCTCTTGGCTCCCTCTTGGAAAGGAGGAAACAGGTGTGAGAATCCCACAAGGGCTATTTTCAGCCCCAGAGCAAAGATGGGGCAGGCCCAGAGGCATTGAGCAACCCCTGCCTTTGGGTATTAGAAATGAGTGCTAATCAGATGTTGTGGAAAATGGCAACTTTTAAAGAACTTGGTGTGGTCAATATCAAAATAGCAACAGCACTTAGACTTATATACCGCTTCATAGTGCTTTCCTGCCCTCTCTAAGCGGTTGACAGAGTCAGCCTCTTGCCCCCAACAATCTGGGTCCTCATTTTACCCTCCTTGGAAGGATGGAAGGCTGAGTCAACCTCGAGCAGGAGGATCGAACTCCTGGAGTGAGCAGTGAGTTAGCCTTCAATCTTGCATTCTGACCACTGCACCATCATGGCTTTTCTTGAACAAAGTTGGATTTCGCTGCAAAAGAGCTGAGCTGGAATTCATTGAGGGGGTTGTTGATACCCCCCTACCCAAACCATTAGCCTTCCAGCTGACTTTTCATTTGGACTAGCTTGTTTCCTCAGCTCAACTGGTTTAATGGGGAAGGATTTATATCCCCGTTTTTTGTTTTTTGTTTAGCAAGGGGAGACATGGGAAGAATTCAGCCCAGGAAAAACCTGACAGACACCTTTGACTTCCAAAAGGTAGAAAACCAGAAGGTCAGCCATATTGAACTTACAGACATGAAATGAGAGAAGGGGTTGAAATTGTGGGAACTTTGGGGAAGCGTAACCATGTGATATAGGAATCCAACATAATGCAGGCACAAGCAACAGGGCAAAGTCAAAAGAAGCTCTTGGGCTTTAGGAGAGCATATTTCAACCACCTTAGACCTTGGGAAGGATTCTAGGGATGAAAATCTTGAAGGGGAAAAACAACCTAAGAAGCTTAGGAAATTCTGAAAAATGAGATTATAAAGCCCAGTCCAGCACAGTACCACGGAAAAAGAAAAACAAGAGATCCAAGAAGAAACCAGCATGGTTGCATAAAGAACTCTTAAGGCAGAATACTAGTATTGTGAACCTGCAAAAATGAAGTCAGGCAAGCTAAGGCTCAGAAGGAACTAAGACTTCCAACAAATACAAATTTTAAATTACATATTATATTAAACACGATATGTTATGTTTAATAATAAACATTATATAAACATTTAATAATAAACATTGTATTATAGGCAGAAGTATGTCTGACTTGTGTATTAACAAGCATTTTCCTGGTTCTTTTTCTCAGCAACTTTCAAATATACCCCTGGTGGAACGTCCCACTTCTGAATCTGGCAAGATCCAGTTTTGCTTATTGATTGGAATCAATTTGATTTGCATAGCCATGCATTTCACATGCATGACTCTTTTTGCTGCCTATGTGAAGATTCCCCCTCATCCTATAAGCAGAAGGATTTCAAGACTAAAATTCTTGCTCCATCATGCCTTGTCTTCTATTGAAGTGTAATAATCTCCCCAGGTTGAGAGCTCTTGGAAAGCAAAATTCTCCAGCTACATTCTAAACCTCCAGATTTGTCAGGACGACTTATTTATTTGTGAGTATACATGTGCTGTACTATTTATTTGGGAAATCCTGGCTCCTGCCATATCAGTAGAGCTGTCTATTTTGAGGAGAGGGGGAAAAAAGGCTAATCATGAAGTTTTGGGTTTTATTTTTCTGTCCAGTGGAGATGACAACCCTCCGAGGAGGTTCTGGTTGCCTGCCCACAGTCAACCCTCTGGCAGAGCTGCTGGAAGGAAACTGAGGCACCAGAGGAACTCTTTGCTGAGCAGAAAGAAGGGAGATCAATCGATGAACATGTCTGCAGCATGAAAACTAATTTAGAGTCCTCAGGACGCCTCCAGCCAGAGGTGGTGAATTCAGCAGGTTCTGACCAGTTCTGGAGAACCGGTAGTGGAAATTTTGAGTGCTTCAGAGAACCGGCCAAGCCCCACCTCTGACTGGCCTTGCCAACCCCATCTCTTCTCTGCCTCCCATTGAGTCCCAGCTGATTGGCTGGGTCTCCTTTGGTTGCCCTGCACAGGAGAACGGAGCTGGAAAGCTGGTTAGTGGGGTGGGGAGGGAATGGGGATTTTCCATATCCTTCCCCTGCCATGCCCACCAAGCCACACCACACCCAGAAAGCCACACCCACAGAACTGGTAGTAAATTTTTTTCAATCCCACCACTACGTCCAGCCCATAAATTACCCCATGCACGCGTGGGACTCTTTGGGGTCCAGTGGAGATACATGTAAAGGAGAGGCAGATCAGGTCACACGGATTAGGGCAGGAGGAGGGAGATCTTGAGGTGTGATTTCTTATCATGGAGAAAGCAAACATGTGGATGGGTGGGTGGGAATAAAAATGACCGAAGCCTCGGCTTGCTATTAACCGGCTCTCTAATCCCCAGGTGAACCTCGACAGAAACTCCCGGCCACACCTTGTGATCAGGGGTTCTTATCGCTTTTCTCCAGGTAATCAGCTCCTGCCCTTCAGCTGGGTAAGTGGCGTCTTGGGCACCTTATCGCCCTGCTGGCTTTGCCCTCTGCACCCCACTGAAGCTGCCTTTCTGCAAGTGACGGATGAGCCCAAAGGTTTTCCTTAGTGTGTAAACTGTGGCCACACAGATGTCAATGAATAAGCCATTAACTTGTTACCAGCCAGGGCACACCTAACGATTCCTTTTAGAAAGGGGTTCTGTTATTCTGGCTCTCCTGAGCAGAGGGGTCTCCAACTTTGTCAACTTGAAGACCTGTGGACTTCAACTCCCAGAATTCCTCAGCCAGCAAAGAGTTGAAAACCACAAGTCTTCAAGTAGCACTGCACTTGAAGTTTGGAGCACTGCACACCAAAACAACTAGACACAAGGAGAATTTTCCCCCGAATGCCATCACTCTGCTAAACAAATAATTCCCTCAACACTGTTGGCTTTTGTGGGCTGCCTGCGTGATTCCATGCTTTTAGAGGTCTTTGTAGATTGCGTCTATTGCTTTGCCCTGATTGAGTTGTGTAGTCCATACTGCCTTTCTCCTGCAGGATCTTTGTGGTAGAAGGGGCTGATAGTGGGGCAGTTCAATAGAACAGAACCACTGAGCTGGACACCTAATTTCTGCCCAGGGAGCACCGACTAGATAATCTTGATCAGGGGCCCTCAACCTCTGGGGCATGGCCCACTGATGCGCTGTGAGGTGTTTGCAACTAGTCCACAGAAACAATGGCCAAGAATGCACATAAACATGTGCATCCCCATACATGAGCAGTGGGTGAGCACGTGCACGCATGCTCAATTTGCATGAGTGGAAGGCGTGCGTGCGCACTGCTTGCATAATTGGAGCTATGGGCGCATGCACATGCTTGCTAGTTGCTCATGCAGAACCATCCTACTCACCATGGCCAACTTGCCATGGCCAACTCTCCATGGCTAACTCACTTTGGGACAACTCACTGCAGTCAACTCACCCTGGGACAACTCAACAATTCAATTTCATTATTTAAAATAGTTAAAAAATATTTAAATTTTTGTCATTCATATTTCATGTTATCCCTCCTTTTGCATCCTTTCTAATATTCCACCATTTCTTTGATATTAGTGTAACTCTTGTCCTGTGGCGAGATGTCCCATGGCGAGTTGGCATGGCAACTTGTCCTGTGGTGTGTTGGGCGTGGTGAGTTGGCTGTGCCAAGTTCAGCCGCCTGGCCCTCAGGCATCCTCCGAGAGCCAGCGGGAGTTATGAGAAGCGCTTTTAAAACTATGATTGAGGCTTGCAAAGTATGAGCTTATCTAGGCAAGCTAGCAGAGAAATCCTCTTTTGTCCGGGGAAAAGAAAGAGCTTCAGTCAAAGCTTGCCAACCTGATTCCTTTGATATAAATCACATTAATTTGCTGCATGGTCCTTGAATATGTGGAAGCCGTCTGCTAATTGTTTTAAAACTTTGCCTCTGATCTTGGGTCATGAGCTGGATTGTTGGATCTGGTCCATTTGCCTCTTGAATCTGTGCCCAACTTTCTCTAGTAGGTCCTGGACCTGGCCAGGATGTATATATGTATATATTTATATGTATGGTATTCAGCTTTGTTCGGGTATTTTCCCACGTCATTATAGTTGTGCTTTTAAAGTTGTACCAACGTTTCGGCAGAATCTCATCTGCCATCATCAGGCTTCTGTATTGTGTTCGTCTTCGTCGTGTGTGTCAGGCTTTCTGACACACACGACGAAGACGAACCCAACACACAAGCCTGATGATGGCAGATGAGATTCTGACGGTATCAATTTATTTAATAAATAAATGAAACAAGACTAATGTTTGAAATGCTAGTTCTGACCTTACCAGCAATGCCTTATTTCACCCACTTGTAATTGCTTGAGCACGCAGCTCAAGTTGAAAGGAAGTTTACTTTTTTCTTACTTTTAATAAAACTATTTTTTATATTTCAAGCTGAGTGATATGACTGAGACTGAGTGATATGACTTTTCTGTACTTCTGCATCAGGTCATGCCACTACGATGGAGATGGGCCATGGTGTCTCCTATGTGTGCAAAGGCCATGGATCACCCACGTGTGGATTGCATGGGGCCAGGCAAGGTTCTCCATCTCTTGTGCAGTGAACACAGCAATAACAACAGCACTTAGACTTATATACCGCTTCACAGTGTGTTACAACCCCCTCTAAGCAGTTTACAGAATCAGTATATTTCCCCCAACAATCTGGGTCCCCATTTTCCTGACTCCAGAAGGATGGAAGGCTGAGTCAACCTTGACCCCCATCAGGAGCAAACTCCTGACTGTGGGCAGAGTTTGCCTGCAATGCTATATTCTAACCACAGCACCACCAGGGTTCTTGTATGCTCCCATAGAGGATCTCTTTTTGGAAACTTAGTGCCCCCGTACCCTCTCCCCCCCACAGAGGAAGGTTTTTCAAAGTATGCCCACCGTGTGTCTGCTGGAGTCAGACAGCTGCAGGTTTGATACTATTCAAGTGGAAGCCACAGGGTTAAGTATTCCGGCACCCCCTTTGGCTCCATGGCATTTGGTGACTTCCTCGTTGCAGGGGAACAACTGTCTCCAAGTCACAAGGTGCTGCCTCCCCTGCTAGCCTGATCCTGTCCTCCTCAGGGAATGGAAAGAGATGGCTACTCAACTCTCTACCAAGGCAGTGCCCATAGGTTGCTGTTTAGAAGTTGCACCTCAGCTTGGTAGCTCCTTCCTGGGTTTCTGACAAACAGCACAGGATAGAGTGACACCTTGGCTCCTTTTGAACTTGACATTCCATCTGTTGATGTAGCTTAAGAGTCAGTTTGTGTGTTTAGTGTGCTTTTTGAGGCTACATCACACCATTGGGATATGTTCAGCTTGGATCCACCAATGAAAAATCCTCCCCCTACCTTTTGTACTCGTGTCTGGTTTTCCCTACCCAGACTGACCTTGAAGGCTTTAGCCCATTGTTCTAGCTGGTCAAAGGATCCTTGAGACAATCCCGAGATCAGGATGTTCTCTTGATATTCCTCTGTTTTTTGTTGTTTGCAAAGTTGACAACCATGTTTTCTAACTGCCCTAGCAGATAAGTTTATAAGTATTGAATGGTTTCACAGTCCTCTCCACTGTTTGCTATAAAATCATTGGAGACTTAATCAAATGCTTTGCTGAAGAGATTCACTATGTCCATTGCATTTCCGTGATCAGTAACTGATCTCCTGTACCGCTCTTCCTCTCCTTCTCCCTCTCTCCTTCTCCCTTTCTTCCTCCCCCCATCTCTCTTTCTCCTTATTGCTCCTTCTCCCTCTCTCCTCCTTCTCATCTCTCTCCTTCTCCCTCCCTTCCTCTCTTTCTCCTTCTCCCTCTCGTCACTCTTCCTCCCTCACACCCCCTCTTTCCATCTCAGGTTGATTTGGTTGGCTCTTGATAACTCCCAACTGGCACCTACCAAACAGTCCCTGTTCCTTTCTAAACGCTCAGAAATTATAAACTGTTCCAGTTTGAGCAGTTGACTGGTCTGTAGTTCTCCAGGTTGACACTTTCGCTCTCTTTGAAGACAAAAACAACATTTGCACTTCTCCAGACTTCTGGCATTGAACCCCCCTGCCCCCCCTTCATGTCTCCACGATCACAGAAAAAAAAGACGAAAGCTGGAAACTATCAATTCTGTGTCAACATGTTGCTGCTACTGCTGACAATTTTTCCCTGGAATCTGAATGCAGTTTCAAAAATGCTTGAATCACAGAATACAATGATTCATCACTGACACCATTTGACTTCTTCACTCCAAAATGCTACCTTGATATCACTTTTGGACTTATTTGTTTGCTTGTTTCTTTATTACATTTATATGACACCCATCTCACTCATAAGGCAATTCACACACAATAAAAAGATAAACATAAAAAAACAATTGGAATTAAAGGAATTGTATAAACGTTGTCCCATCCTGCTACAGAAGATACCTTTAAATCAGGGAGGCTTGGCAAATGGTTCTATTCCAGAATTGCAATCTTATTTCAAAATTATTCTACTTTTATTCCAGAAGAGTGCTTGATATCAGGTGATAACTGGTTCCTCTTGAATGCACCACTGCAAAATGCTTTGCCAACATTTGTCAGATGGCTCAGCCATCTGTCAAAGCTCATCTCCTCCCAGCTGAAGAAGAGAATTGGTGGGTGCCTATCTGGTAGCTGGCTGGTGGAAGTTGATGGGAGGTGAAAGGAAGCCAGGGACATCTCCCCTCGCTTATACAGAATGCAGGTAGTCCTCAACTTACCACAGTTTAGTGACCATTCGAAGTTACCGCAGCACTGAAAAAGTAACTTATGATCATTTGTCACACTTATGACCACTGCAATAAATGGAATAAAATTTGGATGCTTGGCAACTGACTAATAGAATAGAATATAATTCTTATTTGGCCAAGTGTGATTGGACACACAAGGAATTTGTCTTGGTGTAAATACTCTCAGTGTACCTAAAAGAAAAGATACATTAGTCAAGAGTCAAGAATCATCAGATACAACACTTAATGATAGTCATAGGGTACAATCGGCAATCAAATCATACTAGGAAACAGTCAATATAAATTGTAAGGATATAAGCGACAAAGTTACAGCCCATACAGTCACAAGTGGGAGGGTGTGGGTGATAAGGAGTGATGAGAAAATTAATAGTAATAGTAGTGCAGACTTTGTAAATTGTTGGACAATGTTGAGGGGATTATTTGTTTAGCAGAGTGATGGCGTTTGAGAAAATTTGTCCTTGTATCTAGTTGTTCTGGTGTGCAGTGCCCCATAGTATTGTTTTGATATTTATGATGGTTGCAGTGTCCTGGGGCTATATGATCCTCTTTTACAACCTGCTGACAAGCAAAGTCAATGAGGAAATCAGATTCACTTAACAACTGTATTACTAATTTAACAACGGCAGTGATTCCCGCAACAAACATGGCAAGAAAAATCATAAAATGGGGCAAAACTGACTTAACAAATTTCTTAACAGCATAAATCTTGGGCTCATTTGTGGTTGTAAGTTGAGGACGATCTATACCCATGATGGTGAACCTATAGCATGCATGCCATAGGTGGCACACAGAGCCATTTGTGTGGGCACACGAGCCCCAGCCAAACTTACCTGCACTGCGCATGCATGCACTTCCCAGCTGATTTTCGGCCCATTTGAGGCCGTTTTTGCCTTCCCGAGGTTCGAGGGAAGCCTCTGCAAATTCGGGTGGCCAAAAAACGGGCCTTCTGGAAATACAGGAAGTGCCGAAACGGGCCCTTTTTCAGCCTCCCGAGGCTGCAGAGGCTTCCCTCGAACCTCGGGAGGGCGAAAACAGCCGCAAACAGGCCAAAAATCAGCTGGGAAGCACACGCATGTGCAGTCCAGGTAAGGGGACGGGATGATGGTGTTGCACACACATGCGCAGGGGGCAGGGCACATTGTATTGTGGGTGCCGACACACGTGCGTGTGCTTTTGGCATACCACAACCAAAAGTCTCGCCGTCCGTGACCTATACCTACCAAGTTGGAAGAGACCTTGGAATTCGTTCAGTCCCACCTGCTGCTTGAGCAGGAAACTGTGCCCGGCTTGTTCTACCTTAAAACTGCGCAGGCAGCTGCTTCCCTTGGCTTCATGGCAGAACCGAGCTGGGTAGCTGATGCCGGAGCCCTTTGAGACCTGGAACTCTTTCGCGGGAGATTTGCTCTTTTGAGCCTAACAGAGGAAGCCTTCCCTTGGCATCCCAATGAAATGGGAGGGTTTGCTGCATCCTAGGTGGCTGGTATTGGTGGCTGACATTGACCAAAGGTTGTTTAAGGGTCTTCTAATGATCCGTAATCAAAGGCAGGATGCAAATGTGCTGAATTCAGGGAGAAGAACGTCTGAAATGTGTTTCTTACTAACTCCACATAAATCACTCTACACTGTTGGATTGTTAATGGGACAGGAACAAGTCAACACATCTTGCGAACATTTGACAAAATTCGTCTACATTTCCTGCCAGCAGAAATGTCAAAGACTTTTTCAGAACAGGCAAGCCAACTTGTGATGCGTTCTGAAACTTTAGCCCCTGGCTTGTGCTGAGAAATGTTTCCATGCTCAACAGAACAGTAAAAGGGATGGGATTTCCTCTTTGTTATTTTGTGCATATGTACAATCAATCAGCATAGAGCTGGAAGGAATCTTGGTGGTCTTCTACTCCAACCTTCTGCTCAAACAGGGGAGCCTGCACCATTTCAGACTCTTAAAAAGCAGCCTGGACTGTCAGTCTCTTCTTAAAAACCTCCAGTGATGAAGCACCCACAATTTCTGGAGACAAGCTGTTCCACTGGTTAATTATCTTCACCGTTAGGAAGTTTCTCCTTAGCTTTAGGTTGCTTCTCTCCTTGATCAGTTTCCATCCATTGTTTCTCCTCTTGCCTTCTGGTGGATTGGAAAACAAGTTTACCCCTTCTTCTTTGTGGCAGCCCCCCCCCCAAATATTGGAATACTGCCATTTGCTATTTGGGGATTTGCCATTTGCTTGATGCTTTGAAGCCCAACTGTTGTGACCAAACTGGTGGCAAGACCGTTTGGGTTCACACGGGTGGCCACAGCAGGATGAGGTTCTGCAGACTGGAGCCCCCACCTTTTCTTTTTGGGATGCTGGAAGCGATTTATGCCATTCTCCTCAGCATGTCACCCCTCTGGCTCACAGGGCCCACCCTCCTTCTTCCCCATCATGCAAAACAGCTGTTTGGGAGGAGTAACATTCTTGTTTGCAGAAAAAGCAGAAATACTCCCTGGAAACAATCTCAAGGGCCTCTTTTCCCTTCACCATAAAGGAAGGGAGGAACAAGGTTGATGTTTGTTGAGCAAGGCTTAGAAAACACTGTCTTGTTTTCAAACAGGAAGAAGATGGATTAGCAACAAGCTTGGAGAAACACCCTCGGCTGCTGTGGGAGCATCTGGGCTCTGGCCAGGACAGAGAGAGAGCGATGCTCTTCCGGCTAGGAACACTTCCCAGGGCTTCCTTTTAGGATCAGATGTTTTCATTGAAACCAAGGTACCTATTTCGTGGTTTTCCTCTAATAAAACATTTCCTGCCACAAAATAAATTACTGGGCAATCTGAGGCTTCGCTTGCCCCCACTTGTCCCTTATGTTTTGTCTGTGCCAAAATGGCTCTACAAGTTCAAGAGGATCGAATCAGGCGTATATTTTGCTGGAATTACCAGTTCACCCCCCAGGCTGCCTAATTTGTGATCTTTGAGCTTGTTCCAGGAGGGTCTGAATTCTAGAGAGAGCTAATTTCTACCCAGAGCAAGAAAGGGAAGACTGTTAAAAGGAGGAATATTTTGGCGGAAGAACGAAAAGCTGGAGGTTGATCTGGAGGAGTCCACCTTAACGCACAAACTATACAAAATGGAGCCATCTAAAACATTTCAGGAGGCCCCTTCTGGAAATCGTGGGGGGAAAAAACATGAGGAACCTTTCCTCATGGCTCCAATATATGGTTCAGCCCTTTAGGAACATAGTTAAAGCCGGACTCTTCTGTCAGGCTTTGAGGTCCAGATGAGAACCTCTGACGGTTTTATTGGTATTTTAGAGGTTGTTGGTTATTTTGGTACCTTTTGATGTAAAGGGAGAGATAGATATAGAACATAAAACATAGAATAACAGGCACCTTGGAGGTGTTCTAGTCCAACCCTCTGCTCAAGCAGGAAACCCTATATCACTCTGGATAAATGGCTGTCCAGTTTTTTTTAAAAGCCTCCAGTAATGGAGCATCCACGACTTTCCACCGGTTCATTGTCCTCCCTGTTAGGAATTCCAGGTTGCTTCTCTCCTTGATTAGTTTCCATCCGTTGTTTCTCGTCTTGCTTTGGAGAACAGGTTGACCCCCCCCCATTCTCTGTGACAGCCCCTCAAATACTGGAAGGCTGCTATCATGTCACCTTAGTCCTTTGCTTCATTAGGCTAGTCATACTAGACATCAATGTTGACAGATTGGTTGCTTGATTATCTTTTCTAGGATCTTACCAGCTATTGATATTAAGCTGACTGGTCTGTAGTTTCCTGGACCCATTGTCTTCCCTTTTCGAATATTGAAGAAGATATCTAATCGTTGCTAACGTTTGATTGTGGTTTCTCTTTCCCTGAATTGGCATTCTCCTCATTCTGGTTTTGCCAGCTAAATATATTTCATGTTTGCTAATCAGTGGTGGGATTCAATTTTTTTTTTTTTACTACCGGTTCTGTGGGCATGGCTTGGTGGGCGTGGCAGGGGAAGGATACTGTAAAATCTCCAGTCAGAGGTGGGATTGGCCGGTTCTCCGAACTACTCAAAATTTCCGCTACTGGTTCTCCAGAACTGGTCAGAACTTCTGAATACCACCTCTGGGTCAGAACCTGCTGAATACCACCTCTGATGCTGATGCTGAATCAATCCTCAGTCTCAATTTTTGCCAGCTGAACTGGGATCCTGCGTGCTTGCTCTGATCTGGACCTGGGTGACAACATAACCACAATTTAATCAGGGGAATTTCTTGGCCAGCCTTTTAAGACAAGGCCTTTGATGTTGGCAGACGTTTCCGTCTGCCTCCTGTCTGGAGGAGAGAGTGTATGTGCATGCAGCCCGGAAGAAAGGAGAGGCTCCTTCCTTTGCCCCGCGCTCTGCAGAGCCTAACGGACCCTGACCATCCTTGGTGGAGGAGGCTGTGGTGGGAGTGGAGACCACCAGAGCCACCCCACTCCCTTCCCCGGCTTGCTCCAAGGGTATGAAAGGGATGGGACAACTTGCCACAGCCAACTCACCGCGGCAAACTCCTTGTGGCCAACTCGTCACAGCCAACTCACCGCAAGACAACTTGTTGCAGGACAATTGAACAATTTTATTTAATCATTTAAAATAAATAAAAATTATTTTGATTTTTGCCATTCACATTTTGTTCTGTCACTGCTTTTGCATTCTTTCTTTAATGATTCCATTCCACCATTTCTTTGATATTAGTGTAACTCTTGTTCTGCGGTGGGTTGGCCTGCAGCGAGTTGGCCATAGCCAATTTTTTGGAAAAATACTTTATTAGTTTTACCTTTAAAAGAACAACACAACTACAAATGTACAACAAAAAGACAAACAGGCCTTAGCATAGGCCAAGAGGGAGAAAGAGGAAAGCCTAAGAGAAGGGAAAGGGAAAAGTAAGGGAGGGGAAGGGTAGAGTAGGAAAACAGTTAAAATAAAACCATATTTTGTGACTGTCTGTAAGATCCTTTCTTCTTCAAAAAGTATCATCGGTGCTTTTCTTTATCTCTGCTTCGGAGGCCCTCGGCCATAATTTTCCTAGAGGTGATCTATCTTTGGTTTAGCCAATTATACAAAGGATTCCAATTGTTGTAATAGGATGAGGATTCTTTATTTTTTAGTGCTTGGGTTAGTTTGTCCATTTCGGCGCATTGTAAAATTTTCTGAATAACCATATGGCCATGGCCAATTTTTATAGCCCCATCTATGAAGGACTGACCCCCCTCCCACAAGGCCAAGGGAGTGGTGTATTCCACAAATCTAGCAGGATGAGGAGGCAGCGAGTAACAGGAAAGCACAAATGCAATTCTGGAAAATGAGGCGAAGGGGAAGGGCAGTCTGGGGGAAGGGGAGGAGAGCTACCCAGGGACAGAGTAACTGGGGCAAGTTCAGCTGCCTGCATTTCTTTGGGTCAGCATTAGGAAGCTTGCCTGGCAGCTGCAGAAATGATTTATTATACACTCACAACAGATGCCCTGTAGGAAAGTAAATAAAATGTACACACTGTCCCACTTATTCAAACAATTCAGGGATATGACCTAATTTCTGCTTATCTACAATCTTTCTTTTTTCTTTTTGCTCTTCCCCAGAAGTTCCTGGAAAGAGCCGTGCTTCTCAGTTGCCCCATCCAAGAAAGTGCCAAACAGCTCCTTGGCACACGCCCTCACTGGTGCCCATTGCAGCATGCAAACAGTTCCACGCCCCTTGGTGAGTCCTACCCTTGTCCTACATCTTTCTGTTCACAGATGACCTTGTTTTCATACAGCAGAACACAACTTGCCAGGTCTCCAGGCTATGGCCAAGCCCACCACTACAGCTCTGTCCACCCCCACCCCCCATTTCCCAGCACCCGTCTCCCATCATTTATGGGAGTGATCAGTGGAGGATTTGTGCTCCTTTCCCTGCCACATGGGAAATAGTTAGGATGCAGCAGGGAGCAGCCTTGTGAGTAAAGGCTGACTTGGGACTGGACAGAACAAGAAGGCTCCCAGGCTGTGTGTCACCTCAGGGGTGGAGGAGAGCACCTGAAGTGGAACCTGAGCGTGAGACCCTGTGTGGGGATGAACCTCTGCAGAAACATGCAGAAAAATCCACATCAGTTCTAAACGAGGTATTTCTTTCCCCGAAACCTCCACAAAGAAAGACAGAAATGAGTGCATGCAGATTGACAGCGGCATGTTTAGAAATCATCTGTAGAGTTTAAAATAATTTTCTATCCCAAACAGCATAAAGACTTCAGATAATTCCAAAGCATCCGAAGGCCAGACGAGGAAAATCGATGGAAACTGAACAAGGAGAGATTCAACCTGGAAATAAGGAGAAACTTTCTGACAGTGAAAGCAATCAATCAGTGGAACAGAAGTTGCCTTTGGAAGTTGTGGAGCTTCATCATTGGAGGCTTTCAAGAAGAGATTGGACTGCCATCTGTCAGAAATGGTGTAGGGTCTCCCGCTTTGGGGGGGGTTGGACTAGATGGCCTACAAGGTCCCTTCCAACTCTGTTGTCCTATTATTAACCTCTCCTCCACATTTTGTTTTCGCTTCAGTTGTCTACAAATTAAGTTTTTGTCCCTCAGTTCTAGTTCCAACCAGGGGTGGGATTCAATTTTTTTAACAACCGGTTCTGTGGGCGTGGCTTAGGTGGTGGACATGGCTTGGTGGTCATGTTATTGGCTGGGCGTGGCCAACTCAACATCACTCACATCGAGGCACGCATCTCCTCGCCTGGCCTCTCATGACTGTGGGGATGCTGCAACAGTCGTAAGTGTGAGAAATGGTCATAAGTCACTTTTTTCAGTGCCATTGTAACTTTGAATGGTCACTCCACACAAGCAAAGTACCAGCAAAGGAGGGGGAAAAAACTCTAGAGAAGTTCCTGAGACAGAAAGTCTAGTCCTGCCAAGAATGTAATAAGGGTTAACAGAGAGGCAGTTTCTGTAAGCAACACCAGAATGTTTCCTTTCCTGCCTTCCTTACAGGATTAGGCCAGTAATTTCTTCTAACAACTGGTTCTTCGAACTGCTTAGAATGTTAACAACCGGTTCTAGTGAATAGGTGCAAACTGGTAGAATCCCACCCCTGGTTCCAACATAAATCTGCAGTCAAACACTTGTATCTCCATCCTGAAACACTAAAGCAAGAGCAAAGAGTCCCTTTGACAGGGAGGGAGGTTGGTGGAGGTTCTCCTCGGACTCTCTTGCCTGGGAGTAGAGAAGATCCAAGGGGTGTCTAAGGTACACCCATGCAATTCCTACCCCCATCCCCAAGAAAACCTACACATGCCTTTTATCCGAGGGTGAACCTCCTCTGGCTCCGTGGCTGACAGACGGGTGGATGGTCCAACCTGCCTCACTTGAAAGCAGGAGGGGCCCTTGCCCTCTGCTCCCCCAATATCACCCCTTGCCAGAGGTCTGAATGTGAAGCCAGCAGTGGTGTCCACCTTCCCAGGAAAGGCTAGCTGTTCTCTGCTATGCCCAGAATTAACTGAAGATGCCCCCAGAAGGTTGTGTTGGGGGTGTTTTCTGATAGAACATGGTAGAGAAGGTGAACGACGTGTCCCTCACTAAACGTGACCCCATCTCCCTTCTCAGAGGCCCCTTGGATTCCAGGGGCTGCAGAGAAGGCAATGCCAGATCTAACAGCACCCTGTCCTCAGCCCTTCTTGGGATAGAAATGGTGGCAAGCCAGGGCAGCCTTTGTGGTCTTCAAGAAATGGGGTTGCTGAGGCCTGGCACTCCAGGGGCCAGGACATGAGAATGGAGGCACTAATATTGCAGGTCTGTAAGGGGCATGCATAAGCGCACAGTTGTGCCTACCGTCCCTGTCCTATTGTCCCCAATTATTAGTTCCTATTTCTTGTATTTAAACTTATGTTTATTTTTGTTTCTGTTGTATTGTAAGCTTTTGACAAATAAAATAAATTAATAAATAAATATTGGGGCTGGGAAACTTTTAGGTTTTGAGAGGCAACTGTGGATGCGGCACATCTTTAATTTTTTTTTTAATTAAACATAACATTTAAAACATTGAGCATGGTGGAGTCATTTTGACATAACTTTTGGTCATCATTCTAGTGTTGCATAATATAATATAGATCTTATATACATTAGTTCATATATATACACACATATATACATTTATTCATCCTTAAATTACATCCTCCAACATCCTTAGTGTTGTTTCAGTCTCATAGTCTCGGATATCCTCTCAGCAATTCTTTTCCATCCTAGGTCCTTCCTTTCTGTCCCCACCAATGGTAAAATCTATTCCAAATTATGTAATATTCCGATTCCTCCTTATTTTTCATCTCTAGGGTTAGCCTATCCATTTCAGCGCATATCAGAATTTTATTCATTACTTCTTCCTCACTAGGGATTTCTTTCTCCTTCCACTTCTGGGCAAACACCATTCTTGCCTCAGTGCTGACACGTATTATCAAGTATAACTCTTCCTTATTATGTTTTTTTTTGGTATAATTCTCAATAAAAAACATTCTGGTCTATGGTCTATTTTAAAACCCATCATTTCTTCCAGCCACTGGAAAATATTTCTTCCAGCCACTACATGATATTATGTGCCCCATTCCATTACCAATTTCCAACATTTTGGGAACTGATTTTTTATAAATCCTAGCTAGCCTGGCTGGTGGGAGATGCCATAGATAAAACATTTTAAGTACATTCTCCTTGTATGCTGTGGGAAGAGTAACCTTTTTGTTCCTTTCCCATAATATTTGATCTTGGCAACTTCTTCAACCAAGACAGACTCGGTGCAGCCCCAGGGAGAGACATAGTGCTCTAGGTCAAGGATCAAGCTGCTCTTCCCGTCATGCCTTTTCATCCTTCTTGGCGTCCCTCTCCTAACCACAGCTCCGCATCCCATCCTCTGGCCAACTGCTCTGTCAGGGCCATTCTCCTCATCCTTTCACCTCCTGCATTGTGGGAGAATCTCTGGGATTTTCCTCAGCTTTTAAGAAACCTCCCCCTTTTTTTAACCCAAAAGGTTCGTTTCCCCTTATCTCAAACCTGCTGTACCCTGGAAAGGTGGTATCTGGGCACCGTCTGAGAGCAAGTCTTGCAGCTGGCAGGAAAGCAGGCTGGCTTACCTTGTGCTTCCCAAGGCTGAGCCTCAGGATGAGGCCAGGGATGAGGCTATCCAGACAAGTCAAGGGGAGGAGCTGTTGCGGGACTCCTCCCCTAGAAGCCTCATCCTGAATGGGCAGGGACAGCAGGTGAACCCCTCTGCTGCAAGCCTGACCGAGCAGTGGCCAAGGCAGGGGTGCATTGTGCGTCCAAGGGGTCAGTTGAGCTATTAGTAAAGAATATATAGTCCAGTCAGGCACGGAGGAAGTGGTGGCATCCTTGGCTGGTGCTGTAGTGGATCTGCAGTGTGGGCAGATCACATCCAGCTCTCCCCTCCCTGCCAGCCACCCTAGAAGAAGAAGCCTGTGGATGGTGTGGAGCTGGACTGCGTGGGGTGCCCCCACAAGCCATATCCCATCAAAAGATGGCCTGCCTCAAATATGTAAAAATGGGTTAGGGTGTGGCTTGGTGCATCATTTGCTCATGCCCTGAACTCTCTTGATGAGTTCCTGAACCCCTCACCATGCCTCCTCCTCCTCCTCCTCCTCCCTCCTCCTCCTCCTCCTCCTCCTCCTCCTCCTCCTCCTCCTCCTCCTCCTCCTCCTCCTCCTCCTCCTCCTCCTCCTCCTCCTCCTCCTCCTCACTGAATCAATCAGAATAGAGCTGGAAGGGACTTTGGAGGTCTTCTAGTCCAATCCCCTCCTCAAGCAGGAGTCCCTAGACCATTCCAGACAAGGGGCTGTCCAGTCTCTTCTTAAAAGCCTCCAGTGTTGGAGCACCCACAACTTCTGGAGGGAAGCTGTTCCACTGGTTAGTTCTTCTGACTGTCAGGAAATGTCTCCTTACTTCTAGGTTGGGTCTCTCCTTGATTAGTTTCCATCCATTGCTTATTGTCTTGCCTTCTGGTGCTTTCGAGGATAGGTTAGCAATAGCAATAGCACTTAGACTTATATACTGCTTCACAGTGCTTTTACAGCCCTCTCTAAGCGGTTTTGCAGAGTCAGCCTCTTGCCCCCAACAATTTGGGTCCTCATTTTACCCACCTCAGAAGGATGGAAGTCTGAGTCAACCTTGAGCCTGCTGAGATTCGAACTGCCAAATTGCAGGCAGCCAGCAGCCAGCAGAAGTAGTTTGCAGTACTGCACTCTAACCACTGCACCACCGAGGTTGACCCCTTCTTCTTTGGTGCAGCCTCTCAAATTTTGGAATACTTTCTCATTTTCTCTGACTGGCCATACCCAATTTCTGCCATCGTTCTTCATATGTTTTAGTGCCTGGGGCTTCTAGGCCTTCAATCATCTTAATTGCTCTTCTTTGTACTTTTGCCTCAACGTCTTTTTTGTAATCCAAAACTGGATGCAGGATTCACCCATAAACACCTGTCCCTGCAGCTCTGAGACACGTGGGAGGAAGTCGGGGCAGTGTCTGATGTGGCTCCTCTGCACCCCGTCCCATCCGAATGTTTCTGAGTGGCATTCCAGCCCCTCCCCCTTCCTCCATGGCACAACTGATGTCAGCAGGCCCTTGGAGGGGATCTCTTGAAAGGAGGGAGGGAGGGAGGGAGGGAGAGAGAGAGAGAGAGCGCATCTCTAGTCAGTTTTCATCAAGTTTTCTCTTGTGGCCATCTAGCTTTGGCAGAGGATGCCGACTCTGGGTGGAAAGGATCTTAGTACAATCAGTAAATTCTTCTTCAAAGCCTTCCCTATCAGGGGCTAATAGAGGCTGGTGGATCCCAACCCCTGGGTACATCCAGAACTGCTCCTGGCAGGAGGAGTCCTGGGCCATGTCTGTAGCCAAAAACATTTGTGGAAGGAGGAAAGGCACTCTCGGAGACCAGCTGCTCAACCTGCCAGCCACCTTAGCTACGGAAGTGGGTGGGAGACAGGCCACATTGTGAGGACAGGGAATATAAAAGGCCTGTGGGCACCTCTGGGCTAGGCCCACCTGAGGGGAATCAGCCCTCTGAGAAAGGCATGGTGGCATGGACTGGGTTTCTTCATCAGTCGCCAACCTTGCCATTAAAGAGAGCCTGCCGGCTCTTCTCCCTTAGGCTCAGGGGAAAGTGTGGGTGGATGAGTTGGGCATGGAAGGAGTGTTCTGACCCACACCCTTTTCTGATAAATCAAACACAATTCAAAAAGAACAGAAACCTTGGAATGCTTTTACAAAATAATTAGCTGTGATAAGCACAAGTCTTGCCAAACTGTGCAAGATTTGCCAAAAGATAACAGACAATAGATAATTTGCAAAATAAGAATCTTCAAATACAAACTCAGGATACTGGAATTGTCCATGAAGCTGGAGTTTCAAAATGTCTTTGCCTTCTGCAAAGAAGGTTAATTTCACAGCTGGCTTTTATCTTCTTGAAGGAGGAGGAGCCGTTACCTTGCAGCCTTACTCCCGAGTCGTCCGTGCTGTTGTAATTGCTCTTTCCTCCGAGCAATCCTGAGCTCACGCGCACTTGGCACAGGCTCCTCGGGAACCTCCTCATCACTGCTGCCAGCCCCCACCATCTCTGAAGGCAGCAGTCCACTCCCTAATGGTCCTGGCCCCTCATCTGAGTCTTTGCTCTCCTCAGCCATCTGCACCTGCTGCCAGCTAATCACAACAAGGAGGGAACAATGTGATGAGCCCTCTGGATCCATTCAAGCCAGTCCTCCAAACCTTGGCCAGAGAGAGAAGGAGAGGAAAACCCAGAAACTTGCCTCTGACTCATCCCAGGTGGCTTTTATCTGAGGGGAAGGCAGAGGAAGAGTAGTAGTCGTAGTAGTTGTCGTAGTAGGTGGTGGAGGACCAAGCTGCAGAGGCCCATGCAGAGACTTTCCAGCAGAGTGGGGTGTGGGACACACAGAGCAATAGAGGCTGAAGCAACAATGGCCTGAAGGGGTAAATGCGGGATTTCTCACCATGGAGCAGGTGGAAGGGGCCATACCAGTCCTGAAAGAAGGGGGGAGAGGGCTTTCCAAGCAGGATGACTGAGACCCTGCCCCCATTTCATGTTAGTGGCTTCTCTTCCCTCTTCTGAAGGCCCCTCTTGCCCAGAAGGGAGAAGGGGAGACCAGACATGGAAGCATTTGCTGGAGTTCTACTTGCTGCGATCAAGAGGCTCCTGGCGATTGACCAAGTACCCATCTCATGTGCAAAAACACCGGCAGTAAAATAATAAAAGATAAATGCAACCCAGTGCACTAAATCATCCATGGTAGCAACTCAGCAAGACTATAAACAGAATCCCAACCATCTTCATGTCAACAGAAATAAAACAAAACCAATAAATCAACCGTGGAGTTCATCACTCAAAGGCTCTGAGGAATTGCTCTTGTAATGACTTCTGGAAAGCCGACAGAGCGGGAGCTGCCTGGATTTCCAGGAAGAAGCTGTTTTAAAACCCAGGCACAGACAGAGCAAAGCAAGACCTGTCGGCTGCCACCCTTTCCCTTGGCAAAAAGGGCACCTCCCAGAATCTACATGTTGGGATAGTTGACACCAATTCATGAAGACGGCCCTTAGCATCCCTTGGAGGTAAGGCCTGGAGGTCTCGAGAGCCCAAGAGCAAACCTCAAGTGGAGCAGCCCCCTTAAAGGAGCAAACAGTTAAAGGAATGAAATAATTTGTTAAGCTTGCATGCTGACTCCCGAGGACTCTTGGTGGCTCACAACAATGAAACAAAGAAATTGCAATACAATCCATAAAAGACAGTAAGTCTGACAGAGGAGGAGAGGGAATGAAATGAGGGCTACCCTCTTCTGTTGTAATGACGAGGCAGTCGAGTTGTTTGATCATGAACAACTGAATCATGATGATCTTTATTGGAGTCTAGTCTTGCATTTATACACATTTTTAGTTATCCTCCATCACTGGTTAACTTTGGTTACTGCTTAACTTTCGTTACTGTTTAGCACAGTAATTCATACAATTAATTATCTCTAGTTAAAGTCTAACATATGTTTACTTCCTCTCTCTAATCCTCCTTTAGATTAGTGACTTTGTTTACCTGAGTTGTATTTGCTTGGAAACATTCTTTATCTGAGGTTTGCCATCTGAGATTGGAATATTCCTGCAATTACAACTCTATACTCTTCCTTGCCAGAGGCCTGGTGAGGAGCCAGGACTCGATGGGGCCATCTGGGTCTCAGGGGAACCTCATTGCAACTGGCTGCATTCAACCAACTTCTGAAGAAGAAGAAGAAGAAGAAGAAGAAGAAGAAGAAGAAGAAGAAGAAGAAGAAGAAGAAGAAGAAGAAGAAGAAGAAGAAGAAGAAGAAGAAGAAGAAGAAGAAGAGGAGGAAGAGGAAGAAGAGACCGAGAAGAGACAAAATGACCATCATGGTGGGATGTCACCAGGATTGATCCTCCATAGCTCCTGAGGTCAAGACAAGGACCAGAGATGGAAGCTTTGCAGAGGGACATCCAAAAGTACAATAAGGAGGCATTTTGTGACAAAGGAAGTTATTAAGCTGAACCAAAGGTGCTTTTTTCAAGAGGCAACTGGACTTTCTGGTTTTCCTTTTCATTGAAGACGTTTTGCTTCTCCCCCAGAAGTTTCTTCAGCTCTGATTGGATGGTGGGGAATGGAAGGATTTTGTACACTCTTGAAAAAAGCACCTTTGAGACAGCCATGATCTGGATGACTGAGAATCTCCACAGACATCTATTAAGCTGAATTTCCCATCATTTATTTATTTGTATTTATCGCATTTATACTCCACCCATCTTTCCATCAAGAGACTTATATCCTGCCTTTTTATTTTTTATAAATAGCTCAGGGACATGAACATGCCTAATACTCCTTCCTCCTCCTATTTTGCCCCCACAACAACCCTGTGAGGTAGGTTGGGCTGAAAAAGAGAGAAAGTCACCCAGCCAGCTTTTGTGGCTAAGGTGGGACTAGAATCAAAGTCTCCAGTCACTCTCTCTAAGGTCAAACAAGGCCAAACTTTGGTTACAAGCTGCTTGGTCAATTCCTGTCCTAATCAATGAATCTATACTTGAATCTATACTGAAAAAAGAAGGCGGAAAAATGCAAGGAAGCCAGGAGGAAAAACTACTACAGCTTCTACAGAAACTGTCTGATGCTCTCTTCTTATCAAGGCTTTGGATGGTAAATAATTTTTTTTGTAGTTCCTCGGTTCCTTCTGACCCCATGGCTCTTAATTTAACAGGAGGGAGGCATAGATTATGCAGTTTAATAGAGTTGAAGGGATCATGTAGGCCAGGGATCCCCAACCTTTTCGACACCGCGGCCCGGTTCCGGCATCAGCTGGGCGCCGCGCCCGGTTCCGCGTCAGCTGGGCGCCGCCATCTTTTTGATGAAAAATCACTTCCGGTGGCGTCACGAAGTGATTTTCATAAAAAATGGCGGCGCCAGCTTGGTGAGCTTTTTGGGTGAAATGGCTTTCTACCCGGAAAAGCTCACCAACGCTGGCGCCGCCATCTTTTTGACGAAAAATTGCTTTTTTACCAAAAAAGATGGCGGCGCCCAGCAACCAGCTGACCGGTAAGGCTTGTTCCGCGGCTGGTACCGGTCCATGGACCGGCGGTTGGGGACCCCTGATGTAGGCCATCTAGTCCAACCCCCCCCAAAGCAGGAGACCCTACACCATTTCTGACAAATGGCAGTCCAATCTCTTCTTGAAAGCCTCCAGTGATGAAGCTCCCAAAACTTCTGAAGGCAACTTCTGTTCCATCAGTTGATTGTTCTCATTGTCAGAAAGTTTCTCCTTATTTCCAGGTTGAATCTCTCCTTGGTCAGTTTCCATCCATTGTTCCTTGTCTGGCCTTCAGGTGCCTTGGAAAATAGCTTGACCCCTTCCTCCTCTCTGTGGCAGCCTCTCAAATACTGGAACACTGCTATCCTGTCTCCCCTGATCCTTCTCTTCACTAGACTAGCCAGGCCCAGTTCCTGCAACCGTTCACCGTAGGTTTTACTCTCCAGTCCCCTAATCATCCTGGTTGCTCTTCTCTGCACTCTGCTGACCTTTTTTTAATCTATTCTCACAGCGACCCTCCCAGTGAGGTAGCTACGTTGGTGGTGGAAATGGTGCCTCTGTTGAAGGTTCCCAAGAAAAGCCTAAGGGAAGAGGCATCCAGATGTTTGGTAATATATACCTGGGAAGCATCAAAACCAGTCGGGCAGCTCACAAGGCAGCTTCCTTTCTCATTCCAAACATCATTTGGAAGGGAATGCAGAAGAACTGGAAGGACCAGCTGGATCAGCTGGGCACAAAAGGAGACCATAGAGCCTTCATTACAGATAGTCCTCCATTTGCAACTGTTTGTTTAGTGACCATTCGAAGTTACCACAGCATTGAAAAAAGGGACTTATGTCCATTTTTTATAAAGACTGAATAGTTTTTTTAAATATTTTTTATATTTATATTTATATTTTTTATACAGGCTGAATAGTCAAGACCTTGTTGATGATCCAAACTCTGTCAAGGACCTTGGAGTACTCATCTCTAATGATCTAAGTGCTAGAGCCCACTGTAACTACATAGCCAAAAAGGTGTTAAGAGTTGTTAACCTAATCTTACGTAGCTTTTTCTCTGGTAATATTACACTAGAGCATACAAAACATTTGCTAGACCAATACTCAAATACAGCTCATCAGTCTGGAACCAACATTACGTATCTGATATTAACACAGTTGAGAAAGTCCAGAAATATTTCACAAGAAGAGTTCTCCACTCCTCTACTCGATGTAGAATACCTTATGCCATCAGACTTGAAATTCTAGACCTAGAAAACTTAGAACTACACAGCCTTCGGTCCGATCTAAGTATAGTATATAAAATCATACATTGCAATGTCCTACCTGTCAATGAATACTTCACCTTCAACCATTACAATACAAAAGCAAACAATAGATACAAACTCAAGGTTAATCGCACCAAACTTGATTGCAGGAAATACGACTTCAGCAACAGAGAGGTCAATGTCTGGAATACTCTACCTGACTCTGTGGTTTCTTCCCCAAACCCCAAAAACTTTAACCTTAGACTGTCTACTATTGACCTCACCCCCTTCCTAAGAGGTCTGTAGGGGGCATGCATAAGCGCACCAACGTGCCTGTCCTATTGTTTCTTCTTTTTTTTTTTTCTTACATGTATTCATAACTATGTTTTTACTTATACCTATTATCTTGTAAGCAATTGACAAAAATAAATAAATACATAAAAATAAAAATATTTTTTTCACACATTGTGGCCACCCACCCATGGTCAAAATTCAGACTCTTGGCAAGGGACTCATATTTATGACGGTTGCTGTATCGCAGGATTATGTGATCTCCTTTTGCAACCTTCTGATGATCAAAGTCAAATGGGACACCAGATTCACTTAACAACCATGTTACTAGCTTAACAATGGCGGTGATTCACATAACGATGGTGGCAAGAAAGGTTGTAAAATGAGGTAAAATTCAATTAACAACTGTTTCACTTAGCAACAGAACTGTTGGGCTCAGTTGTGGTCATAAGTTGAGGACTACCTGTACTGTTCATCGCCAGTCTCTAACCACTGTACCTACACTGCCTTATGGAAATACACAGGTTTATTTATCCAGAAGGTGTTAATATAATATCATTCCCCAAACCACAGGATGAGGCTCACCAACTCCTTTCTCCCAAAAAACATTTAAGAATCCCATTGCACAAATATTTTTATGGAAGTCAATAGTCATTAAATTATTATGGAGTTGATTAGATTTTAATTATGCATTAGTGCTCTTCTGAGAGTTTTGCAAGGTTAAATATCTGCTTAATCTTAGAGATAGACGGTAACCCGTTTAAAATAAATTTTAAAAATTTACATCCACTTGACTGGAATTTGGCAGGCTCCATTCCCTCCGAAGAAGCAAAGGGCAGAGATCCAGCATCTGGTGGCTTGGAATTTTGGCAGGCTGGGTCCATTCAGAAATTCCTGAGAATCTCAGTTCAGTTTGGACAAGAATCTCTAACTGTTTATTCAGTTCTTATGGAGACTGAAGGAGCTTTGGCTTTTCCAGGGACAGCTGAGCTTTAATGTACAATGCGGAAGGAGGCTGAGCAGAGCCATGGCCGAAGGACTGAAGCCAAAAGCTTTGGGTCAACGCCAAACCTGCCTCCCCGGTGAAGCACTTCAAACAATTTTGTGTCCTGAGTGCTTCTTGCAGATTCTGTTGTTTGTCTTGGAGAAACTTTGCTAGATACCTGTTGACTGAACTTGCAGAATCCAAATAAAATTTGCACTTCTAAGAAGACAGAAAAAGGACTTCTGCTCCTTTAAAAGCAGAGGAGAGAGTCACCAATCTGGGTGACGAAAAGCTTTGATCTGGTGCAAATCAGCACCATGAGTCTGCTGGCTTCTGAATGAACATAGAAAATAGAATGGGAAGGGAGTAGATGGAGATCTTCTAGTCCAACCCCCTGCTCATGGCACGAGATCCTATACCATTCCAGAAATGGCTGCCCAGTCTCTTCTTGAAAATCTCCAGCGATGGAGCATCTACAACTGATTAATTCTTTTGTCAGGAAATTTCTCCTTTGTTCTAGACTGGATCTGTCCCCAATAAGTTTTCCATCCGTTCCTTCTTGTCTTGCCCTCAAGTGTTTTGGAGACTAAGTTGATCTTCTCTGTGACAGCCTGACAAGGACTGGAAGTCTGCTATCTTTCTCTTCACTAGACATTCCCAGTTCCTGCAACTGTCCATCGTATTTTAGCCTTGACTAGTCCCTTAATTATCTTTGGTGCTCTTTTCTGCACTTTTCGGGAGTTTCAATATTTTTTTTTGTATCATGGTGGCCAAAACTCCTCCTCCTCCTCCTCCTCCCTCTGACCCCACTTTATCTTTTCCAACCAGCAGGTCAGGTCCCTCTTTCAAGATCTGCTCTGATTAGAAGTTAGCTTCTTTAACAACTATCTAGAACAGCCAAGAGTCCACATCTGTCTTTGTCCCTCTGGGTTGTCTTTCATAAGAAGTGCCGGCATTTAAATCAAAGCCCCTTTCCCAATTTTGCCTCAATCTCTGGATGTTTTCCAGACATTGCCTGACTTAACCCCCCCCCCCGCCATTCAGGTAGATTGTGGCAGCTTCTCTTGCGCAGACCTACATGGATAATGGGACATTTCCTGTGCGGGAATGACAGCTCCATTTTCAGGTATTTTATCACCTACTAAAAACAATGACAAATCATAGTCACCTCATGATTTGGACAGATAAATTAGCCCTAATTACCAGATGTTGATTTTGCCTCCAGAGCATTTTAGCTCTGCGTGGCCCTTGACCTTTTCTGTCTCTGGCAATATGTCTTCAATGGGTGCCTCACTTTCCCTCTTTGTTTGTGTTCTGAATTATTCCTAGCCCTCCCTGGCTATTTGGGATGACGGGTGGCAGCTCATTTCTCTTCTTGTTGCCCCCAAGGGCCAAGGTTCCAGCATAGCTAAAAACAGCGGGAAGGCCAATTTTGCTCATCATGCCACCCCCCCACCCCCCCACCCCACCGCTCTGAGTCACAAGTTTGAAACTTTTCCCTTCCACAAACCCAAAGCCTCCATTTGTCTCTCTTGGTGGGAAGAGATCCAGATCTGATCAGAATCAGAATAGAGTTGGAATGTGGTGACCAAAACTGGATGCAGTATTACAAGTGCGGTCTGACTAAAGTTTTATAAAGCGGTACTAATACTTCATGTGATTTTGATTCTATACCTCTGTTTATACAACCAAGGATTGTATTAGCTTTTGGGGCTGCTGTTGCACTGCTGGCTCATGTTTAAGTGAGAGAGATCCCTCTCACAGTTAATGTTTTGGAGCCAGATTTTGCCTAATCTTTACTTGTACCTTTGGTTTTTTTTCAGCTCAGGTGTAAAACTTTGCCTTTTGCCACGTTAAAGTTTATTTTGTTGGATAGGGCCCGTTGTTCACGTCTGTCACGAACTGTTTGGATCCTGAGCTTGCCTTCTGAGGGACAACTGAGCTCAACTGAGGGTTTCAGGGCTTTGCCCCCTTATTTTGCACCTCTCCCAGTGATGTACCCCCTCCTGCCTGGGATGATGGGTGTCCGGGCTGCCCCCACTGCCTTCTGCTGCCAGTTATGCTCTGGGCAGGCCAGCTGTCCGTCAGGCGGAGGGGAGCTCCCACAGGCTCTTAGCTCAGATCCTAGGAAGCTCAGGTTTCGGGAGAGGCTTCTTTGGGGTGATGACAGGACATGCCAAAACATAGGGAGAGCTGCACGCAGGGCTTGGTTGTAGCCCATGTTCCCCAACAATAGGTTGGTGCCTGCTCGGTGGGGTGAATCTACAGCCAGCTTTCATGCCGAAGATAGGACTTGAACTCACAGTCTCCTGTTTCTAGGCCAGCACCTTCATTCCAACACCAAACTGGCTCTAAGTCCACTAAGATTTTGGTGAAATAAGATTTATTGACTAAGGATTTGCGAGGCTACATCAGCTTATTTAGCTCTGCCAGATGTTTCCCTTCATTGTAATTGATTGCAATTGTGTTCCTTTCCCCAAAAGCATCTTCTGCCAGACAGTCAATTTGGGAATCGATTAGGAATCACAATGTAATTCTAGCTGGCTAGTTAAATAAGGCTGCCTGTGAGAAGGTGATCTTGTGGCGGCCAGAATTGTTGGTGTTTGGAAATCTCTGGAACTGAGTCTCAGACTGGAAAAACAGAGAAACAAAATGAAACGAACAGAACAGAACAGAAGATTGGAACGGAACGGAACAGAACAGAATTCTTTATTGGCCAAGTATGATTGGACAACAAGGAATTTGTCTCTGGGGCATAAGCTCTCAGTGTACATACAAGCAATGTGACAATCATGTTCATAAAATAACACCATCATAAATCATAAGATACAACACTCAGTAATAGTCATGTCATGTAATGTGGGTGATAGACATGATAGTAATGTTAATGCTTCTTCCAACCCTGATGGATTGATTATGTCCTCCTGGACTAACTGGGGCCACCAGGGACTTGAGACTAAATGCCTCTGCACACAGCTCAAGAACAAAGCCTGGGGGAAAACAAACACCCACTGGCCCCAATTTTGACCATCATTTGGTTTTCCACCAAACCTTGGGAGCCAGCAAAGCTTGGCACTTCAGCCTCACAGGGGTTTTCTCCGTGGGCACAGCTGGGAGACGAGAGGGCCCCATTCTCGCAGGGGTCCCATAGATTGCAGCCCACGGGTGATTCAAATGGACCTGGAGCAGGAGGGCTGAGAAGACTTCCTCCAGGTGGAAGCATTCTTGCCTCCAGGTCGTCTCTGGGTCTAGAGGTGTCTCTCCCTTCTCCCTCTGGAAAGTAAAGATGAAGAGCAAATGTGGGGCCAGGTCACTGGAGCCCCTTGCGGGCCTGGGAGCGTGTGCTGCAGCGAGTGCTGGGTGGTCTTGCTGTTTAATTGTGGGGTTGGTACAGTGTTACTATCAGAAGAGGTTCCTTAACCTGATAATGAGTAGGAAGCAGCTGCAGCTTAGAAAATGTAATAATTGCAGAGTGGAGCTCTCTAATTATAAGCTGTGTATCAACTACCCCAGCGTTTGCTTAGAAAAAAAGGCTTCTTCAAAATAGCAGCAAGAGCAACAGAGAGGGAAGGAGCCTGAGGGCGAGGGAGGGCAAAATGTCACTTGGACCCAAGTCGGGGCTCACAGCCATTCCGATGAGTAGACTGGCTGGTCTGGTCTGGTGAGGAGAGGAGAGGAAGGCTGCAGCTCCAGCTCCTTGCAACTGACATCTCCGCTTGCTCTTTTCTGGGCAGGGGGCTTGCTCTATAAGGTGGACATTGTAAAAGCTGCCCTCCTGAACTCTCTGGAGGGATGGCTCAAGTCTGAGTGTGGACGAGACCGATGACCTCAGGTTTCGAGTCTGCACCCAAATAAGAAACCTTCATATAATAATTCATAAGACACTCGAGACACTCAAGCTGGTGCTGTCTTTTTAGTAGTATTTTATCTCCGTCTACAACTCTCTCTCTCTCTCCTGTTGTTCATCCTATTTCTGTCCTGAATTTCTGGAATCCAATTATAGTTTTTGTTGCGATCTTTGATCCTAAACAACAAGCTGGGCAAGGATTTGTCTCTAATTATCCTGTGTGGAGAGAAACCCTGTGTGGAGAGCCTCTTAACCTGCTGCGGTCTTGGTGCAACAACAAAGTCTAACCTTCCTTCCCCCTTCCCACACCCAGCCAGCGACGAGCATCAGTGGAAGCACCCAATCCCTAAAAGCACTTTCCATTCTAACTGAAATCTGGCTGCTGGAGCTCAGGAGCTTGCCCCACCTGTGAAACCCGCAAGGCCACGTAGCTGAGATGGTGGTGAGGGGTAAAAGAGCCACTCCTCTTCAGGGCAAAACAATTGGCAGGTGTCTATCAGCAGAGCAGCCCACTTCCCTTGTCCTCTCTTTATTACGGTATTAGGAAAACAGCCTCATCCTATGAGACTCACTTTTCTTTCCATTCTTCTTCTTCCTAATCTTCTTCTTCCTATGAGCCTCGGTGACGCAGTGGTTAGAGTGCAGTACTGCAGGCTATTTCTGCTGATTGACAGCTGCCTGCAATTTGGCAGTTCGAATCCCACCAGGCTCAAGGTTGACTCAGCCTTCCGTCCTTCCGAGGTGGGTCAAATGAGGACCCAGATTGTTGGGGGCAAGAGGCTGACTCTGTAAACCGCTTTGAGAGGGCTGTAAAACACTGTGAAGCAGTATATAAATCGAAGTGCTACTTCTATTGCTAATCCCAGGAAAGGTCATTTCTGGCTGGGTCCAGAAATCTTCATCCAGAGTCTGCAGGAAAGGCAGATGGCAGACAACCTGCTACAGGAGAGATGGACCGGCCATTCCGAGAGAGGCCGGATTGTCCCTCAATCATTTCACATCTTGGGTGGTTTCCTGATTAGGCTACAGGTAATCCTTGAGGATTCAGGATTCAAAGGTGCAACACTATTGAAAAAAGTTACTCATGATCGGCCCTCCTTCTTACAACCGTTGCAGTATATCCCAACAGTCCAAGTGTTCAAAATTCTAGAGCTTGGCAACCAGCCTGTACTTGCAATGGTTGCAGTGTCTTTGGGTCATGCGATGGCCATTGGTGGCAGGAGACCCTATAACATTTACAGTCTCTTCTTAAAAACCTGCAGTGATGAATCACCCACAACTTCTGGAGGGAAGCTGTTCCACAATTGTCCTCCCTGATAGGAAATTCCTCCTTAATTCCAGGTTGCTTCTCTCCTTGATTAGTTTCCTTTCGTTGTTTCTTGTCCTGCCTTCTGGTGCTTTGGAGAATAAGTTGACTCCCTCCTCTTTGTAGTAGCCCCTCAAATACTGGAAGACCCTCATATCCCCCCCCCAGCCCTTCTTTTCTCTAGATACCCAGTTCCTGAAACCGTTCTTCATATGTTTAGTCTCTTTTAATCACCCTAGTTGCTCTTCTTTACACTTTTTCCAAAGTCTCAACATCTTTTGTGTAAGGCGGTGACCCAAACTGGATACAGTATCCCAGATGTGGTCTTATTAAGATTTTATAAAATGGCATTAATACTTCATCTGATTTAGATGAGATTCATTTTGCTCCCAAATAAAGATGACATTCTAAGTCAATTGGCAGGACTTCTGTAATGCTTTAATGCTTTGGATTAGCACAACTGTTGCTAAAAAAAACAAAACACCCCATCGAGCTCATTAGATTTAGAAATGGGGGAGGACAAGACCAAAACAACCAATGTCTTCAGCTCCCCTTCCTGCATATGGAGGGGTCCCTCTGGTCAGGAAGAAGTCCACCAGATTCTTGCGGTACCAGAGTCCTTTTAAGTCAAGTGAAGGTAGCCCAGTAATTGAAAGGGCTTCATTTTCCTCTTTTGTAAACTGACTTTGAAAAAAAACTTCCAGCTTTGTTTCTGTTTTTTTAAAATATTCGGTTTCTTTCTTTGCATGCGTGTGTGTGCGTGCACGCACACACACACACACACTCACACACACACATCAAAGAGCACATTTATATTGATAAGCAGAGCAGCAGCAATTAATAACTAAGCACACATTATCTGGAGCTTTGTTTCTTTTCTTTTACACCATCTTTACAGGTGCAGGTCTGAGGTTCAGCCTCTCGGATGCTGCCGGCTTTGTCTAAATTCCTTGTGGTATCTTTTTTCCAAAGGAATTTCCATGGATTAAGACAAAAGGGTCCTTTTAATCTTTCAAACAAGCAAGAGACACTTAAACTTTCTGGAAGTTAGTTAAAAGGGAACTTTTCCAAAGGGTGCTTTGGAGACACTTTATTGTCGTTATCTTTATTTTCATTTTCCTTTACTTCTATTTTATTATTATTGGAAATATTATTGTAATTATCATATTTTTCGCACTGTAAGACGCTCTTTTCCCCTCCCAAAAAATGAGTGGAAATGTCTGTGCATCTTATAGAGAGAATGTTGCTGAAGCCCCGCCCACCCGCCGGCTCCCACCCTTCAGCCGTTTTCGGCCTCTGCGTGCCCCATTTTTGGTCTCCGTGTGTCCCATTTTCAGCCCACTCCAGGCAACGAGGATTGCTGCCATTCACTGCCACCTATCACCACTGATTGCTGGTGCCTATCACCACTGCCACCGATCGCCACTGCCATTCACTGCCATCTGGAAATGGGCGGGCAGAGGTCGAAAATGGGATGCGCGGAGGCTGAAAATGGGGTGCATGGAGGTGGTGATGGGCAGTGGCGATCCCCGCAGCTGGAACAGCTGATCGGCAGTATTCCGGGAGGCCGATCCAACCGCCAATCAGCTGCTTGTACAAAATCAGGCTGTGCTGAAGCTGACCAGGCTGTTTACTGTTTGCTGCAAGGAGGCAAATTGCTGGGAGACAGAGGCAGGTTTTTTTTTCTTGTTTTCCTCCCCAAAAGCTCGGTGCGTCTTATGGTCTGAAGTGTCTTATAGTGCAAAAAACACGATATGCTATGTAATCGTTGCAATTCATGAGTACATTATTGCTGTTTTCTGTTTTTATTTTTGACTATACTATGTGTGCTTTGATTTTGATTCTCTTCTGTGGCTGTTTTATTGGCAATTATTTTTTAAACCATGAATTAATGAAACAAAGGTACAATTTTCCCCAATTAATGTTTAATTGAACACACTTAGTTAGCACACTACAGATCACTAGGAAAACAATAAGCAGGAAGCAGTCCGTTAGAGCAATACTGAACATTCTAGATCAAAATTAAGTTATAATTCTATATGTAAGGCTATGACACAAAATTCAGACTGTGTCACAAAACATATATAATCCAAGAATTGTTTCCAGTAGGATTAGATTCTGCATCAGATTTATCTGGGATGGTTCATGTTTGGGTGGCAGTAGAGATCAAGAAAGTAAACTTGGCAGCCACAACTGTGTACACAACTGCCTTTTTTACACACATCCCTTATCCTAAAAATTAGACTGGGCTTCAGTTTCATGGTTGTGGCCACTATCCTGACTGCCCACTCTGGGACCCCACTGAGATTTATTTTTAATGTTGGGCATTAATCTTGACATCAAAGCTTGCGCCCTTAATTTATTTGGCGATTTTTCAAGAAACAAGACCAGTTTCCAGTAGAAAGCAACTCAAACCCTTGCAAGAAATACACATGCCTGATATGGCCATTGCTGATCGGAATTCTACCTACCTCTCTCCATGCTTCTCCTGCCTCATTATTTCTAAAAATTGGTGCATGGAGGCAGGTTAGTTAAATTACGTCCCATCTCATAGCTAGGAAGAATTATGCTACTGTTGGTAGAAATATCCATCTGGTTGAGTTCCAAGCCAGGAGAAAGACACTGGAAACATGGAGGCTGATGGGAAAGAAAGTTTAGTGATGAAGCAAAACCACATGTGTCTCTGGGCTGTGTCAGGAGAAATTTTCTGACAGTGAGAACAATTAACCAGTGGAACAACTTGCCACCAGAAGTGGAGGTTTTTAAGGAGAGACTGGATAGCCACTTGTCTGGAATGGCATAGCAGGGGGTTGGACTAGAAGACCTCCAAGGTACCTTCCAGCTCTAATGTGATTGATTGATTGATTGATTCTCAAAGGAGCTTTCTTTGCTCTTCCTTAAATTTTAGATTTTTCTGGCCTGTAGTATAAGTTCATGACAGCTTGAATTTATTACTCACAAACTCCTGTTGTGCTGCCATTGCACAAGAGATACTTCTGTGTGTTTACACACGCTTGAGTTTGTCCACATAAATTCAATGTGAAAGAAGCAGTGGACTACAGATCAGATCCTGATTGCTGAAAGATTAAAAGGATCCATTAACTCAATCAAATGTCAAGAAACCTTACACTCAGCACACATTGGGAAGATTTTCTGTTGTGCTGCTGGGCAGCTTCATCTCGTCATTAATATTTTTAAATATTCTGTACTATGATTGTGATGTGGTGTTTGGGGCACTGTGCTGGGGTAGCTTTCAAATTTCATTGTATTCGTGGAATGCAATGACAATAAAGGTCTTCTCTTCTCTTCTCTTCTCTTCTCTTCTCTTCTCTTCTCTTCTCTTCCCTTCCCTTCTCTTCTCTTCTCTTCTCTTCCCTTCCCTTCCCTTCCCTTCCCTTCATTCCATTCCATTCCATTCCATTCCATTCCATTCTATTCTATTCTATTCTATTCTATTCTATTCTATTCTATTCTATTCTATTCTATTCTATTCTATTCTATTCTAAGGGTTGGCCCTTTTCAGCTTAACAACATAGGTTCTCCCTGAGTAATGGAGCACTTCTCCAAGTACAAGAGACTGAACAGCCATTTGTAAGAAATGGTGTAGGGTCTCCTGCTTGGGCAGGGAGGGTGGTTTGGACTAGAAGACCTACATGGTCCTTTCCAACTCTGTTAATCTGTTAACTCATTCATTCATTCATTCATTCATTCATTCATTTCATTCATTCCATTTCTGTAGCTACCCAACTCAACCAAGTGATTCTGTTAAATACGTGAAAGGGGGTGGCCTTTTTGTCTGTGGAAAGACATCTGGCATTGCCCTTGCAAACTTCAGCCAACTTTTAGCTAAAGCTGATACAAAGCCTTATTCTAAAAGAGTTGCGTATTGAGTCTGCTCATTCCTGGAAGAGTTTCTTCCTTCTCTTCTGTGTCCTAGATAGCCTGGCTTGATTAGTTATGCTGGTGATTCAATTTTCTAGGAGTATCCATAAATGATCAAAGTCTCTCTTGATATCGTAAAAATGAAGATAGAAAAAAAGGAGGCCTTAAGACCCTCAGGTATAAAACTCTTCTTCGTGCAGAAATCTCTTTCTCTCTCTCTTTCTTTTTCAGCCTCTCCCCAATCCAGTCATGCCTGCCTCTTAAGAGGCTTACAGCATCCTTGCTTGAATTCACCCACTGAAGGAGAACTTCTCTGGGTCATTAGTTCTCCTGTGGAAGTGCTCTTCCTGTTAGAATGCAATGTTTCAGAATGTTTGTCCTAATGTTTCAGAAGTGATCTGTTTTCCTAGTATTTCAATCCATTATTCCATGTCCTGCTTTCTGGAATGAAAGAGGTCTTGACCTTATTCTGTGCAACAACAACCTTTCAGGTATTTGAAGAATGCTATCATATTTCCCCACTCTTGTTGGACCTTGTGGTGGTGAAAGATTTAAACAACATTAGGGGTTATATTGCTAGGAGTTTATATTCTCAGGAAGGGCACCCAGGACCAGTAGATGATGGGCAAGAAAATGGACTAAACCTGCCTGATTGGAGAAAGAGATGCCAAACCTCTTGAGCTGTTGCCCAAGAAAACTGAATGAATTTTTAAGCCAGGGAAATGTTAGCAAGGTGTTGAATGATGAGTCTGACAGGTTGGAAGGTATTCCACAATAGAAGAGACTGGACAGCCACTTGTCTGAAATGGGATAGGGTCTCCTGCTTGAGCAGGGGGTTTGGACTAGAAGACCTCCAAGGTCCCTTCCAGCTCTATTCTGATTGATTGATTGATTGATTGATTGACAGGCTATTGGAGAGGAACAGCAGAGAAGTTGCAGGGGCATTGATGCTGATGATGTGGCTGGATTAAAACGGACAGAAATCCAGCTGTGTATGTGCCCAGGGGAAAAAGGAAAGTTGCACACTGCAAAAGTAAGTGTGCCATTCATATGTAGGACATCAGAGCCATGAACAGCAGTAAACTCAGTGTTGTCACAGTAGAAATGTCAAAATTAAACCTTCTGGGGATCAGTGAACTGAAATGGACTGGATGGGTCACTTCCCATCAAAACAGCATGAAATTTTCTATTGGGGACAAAAAATATAAAAGAAATACAATAGTTCCTCCCTCCCTCCTTCCTTTCCATCCATCTATCCATCCATCCATCCATCCATCCATCCATCCATCCATCCATCCATCCATCATCATATATTTATCAGTATATAAGAAGTAAAACAGTAAAGAAAATTGGGCACAGATACTGAAATACAGGAGATGAAGAACAAATCTGAAATGTCATAAAATGAATACATTCCAATACATCATTGGAAACGTATAATATCATGAGATATTTCACATCCATTTTTAGTCAAAATCCACAGCTCTATTAAGCTTTAAATTAAAAAAAAAAACACCTTGCTTGACGTTCTTCAGATCATTAAGAGAAAAGATAAGTGATAAATAATGCATTTCATTAATACTATAAATTATGCAGTAAATTAAAATATGTGTGGTAGATATCAAATTGTGCAGAACAATTCCAAGTATAAGATTATAATCCAGAAATAAATTCCAATTCAATCCACATTAATTTTGCTTTTTTAAAAAACCAGGGTTATTTTAAAGATTGAGACCTATGCCTGCAGTTGAGCTCCCCATTCCTCCAAAGAATGGAATAAATCTGTTTTAGTTTGCCAGGAAGTTTGACCCTATCCCTGGTTCCAAAGGCAGCAGAATTCTACAAAATGTGGGCCGTCCCTGCTCCCTGATCCATGGCCTATGTTCTCATGAAGGTTCTGGAAGACTGGATTGTTCAGGTGAGTCTAGGATTGCACACCAGCAATTTGCACTCAGTTGTGTGCACTTTTAATTTTTCAGCACCATTGCTTCAGGTATCTCTTTAGTTGCTTCATTTCCCTCAGCTCCTCGGTAAATGAGAACATAGAACACAATAGAGTTGGAAGGGACCTTGGAGGTCTTCTTCCTAGTCCAATCCTCTGTTCAAGCAGGAGACCCTACCCCATTTCAGACAAGTGGCTGTCCAATCTCTTCTTAAAAACCTCCAGTGATGGAGCACTACAACTTCTGAAGCCAAACTATTCCACTGATTGATTGCTCTCACTGTTAGGAAATTTCTCCTTAGTTCGAGGTTGCTTCTCTCCTTGATTAGTTTCCATCCATTGTTTCTTGTCCTGCCTTTTCTTGCATTGGAAAATAGTTTGATCACCTCATCTTTGTAGGAGCCTCCCAAATATAGGTAGGATATTGCAGCAATGTTATCATGTCTCCCTTAGTTCCTTCTTTTCATTAGACTAGACATATCCAATTCCTGTAACGGTTCTTCATATGTTTTAGCCTCCAACCCCCCATCTGGACTAGGCTGTGCTGTTTCTCTGTGTCATATATGGGTATGTGGGTATATACATAATTTTGTATTTATTTATTTGTTTATTTATGTATGTTTATGTAGTGTATATTGGAGGTGGTGATCCTTTTAAAGTTGTATGCAACAAAATTTCATTTTAATGTATGCCGATTAGTGTACCTTTAACGTGACAATAATGTCTAAGTCTAATCGTTTTCGTTGTTGTTCACTGCACTCTTTTCAGAGTATCAACATCTTTTTTATATTGTGGTAACTAGAACTGGATGAAATTAAGGATCTGCAACTTGCAGGAAGAATCTCATCCAGCACTTTGGGTGTCTCAAATATTTTATAGATAGACCAAACCAAGGACAGAAATGTCAGGCAAAATTTCAGGACAAATCCAACCTGAACTGGAGTTAGTGAAAGAATTTCCTACCATGTAGTGGCCCAGAACTGCCATGACCTGAAATTTGACAGCATATTCTGACCATTTGTAAAGGATGTATGTTAGTGTCTTCCATTTTCAAACAATGTCTCATCAACTGCAAACTAGAACTAGTCCTCAGTTAATGACCCTAACTGAAACTGGCAACTCCACTGTTAAGGAAAGCAGTCACTAATTAGGAAATCATGTGACCGGGTAAAAAGAGACAAGAATAATCAATTTCACATCTTCAGTTTTGTTTGCTTCCTTTTTTAAAAAAATATTTTATTTTTTAAAAACAAAAATACAAATCTCTTTTCACATTAACAGTATTCATGTCATTGTTTATACATACATCTCCTTTTATACATAAACATCAAATCTTATTTCTATCCTCCACCCACTTGTACCACCTATCCCAAACCGTGTAATAGTCTGAATCATCTTTGCCTCTTAATTCCATTGTGAATTTATCCAGTTCTGCGTAATCCATTATTTTTTGTGTCAAGTCTTCTTCAGATGGTATCTTTTCCTTCTTCCATCCCTGTGGGAAGGCTATTCTCGCCGCAGTTATGATATGTATAATGATATATCGGATGACCTTGCTCAATTTTCCATTAATTATTCCTAAGAAGAATATTTCCGGTTGTGATCTGTAATTTCTAATAACCATCTTTGTACCCTCATCCAATATTTTTTAACCTCTGGACACTGCCACCACAGCTTTGTTTGCTTCCTAACACTTCCCTTGAATGCTAAAATGGCTGCTTATTGTCTTAATAGAATAACACAATTGGAGGTCTTTTAGACCAACTGTCTGTTGAAGCAGGAGACCCTTTCAGATAAGTGATTATCCACTCCAGTCTCTTCTTGAAAGCCTCCAGTGATGGAGCACCCACAGCTTCTGAAGGCAACTTCTGTTCCACTGATTGATTGTCCTCACTGTCAGGGAATTCCTCCTTAGTTCTAGGTTGCTCCTCTCCTTGATTAGTTTCCATCCATTGTTTCTTGTCCTGCCTTCTGGGGCTTTGGAAAACCCACTCCGATGAACAGAATAACAGAATTGGAAGGGACCTGGGAGATCTTCTAGTCCCAACCCCACTTCTTGAACAGGAAACCCAACACCATTTCAGACAAATGGTTGTCCAGTCTCTATTCCAGTCAAGCTATTCTCCAAAGCACCAGAGGGCAAGACAAGAAGCAACGGATGGAAACTCTTCAAGGAGAGAAGCAACCTAGAACTAAGGAGAAATTTCCTGACAGGGAGGACAATTAGCCAGTGGAACAGCTGGCCACCAGAAGTTTTAAATGCTCCAACACTGAAAGTTTTTAAGAAGATGTTGGATAACCATTTGTCTGAAGTGATGTAGGGTTTCCTGCCTAAGCAGGGGGTTGGACTAGAAGACTTCCAAGGTCCCTTCCAACTTGACTATTCTATTCTATTCTATTCTCTTCTCTTCTCTTCTATTCTATTCTATTCTATTCTATTCTATTCTATTCTATTCTATTCTATTCTATTCTATTCTATTCTATTCTATTCCTATATTATCCTATATTCCATTCCTTTCCATTCCATTTTCTTCCATGGGCTGGAGAAAAAACTCCCAAGAACAGTCTTTAAAGGAAAGAAATTCCGTCCAAACTCAAAGTACATATAAATGATAAATAAAAACCAACACAAACCACACTGCAGCAATTAACGAGACAGGGCAGGATAAGGAATTGCAGAACTCAAAAGATAACAAAACACATACAGTTGGGAGGACTTGGGAACCCAGATAAGACTTGACAAAGAAAGATAATTCACGTTTTGCTTCCAGCAAGTTGCTGTGCACAAACACCCTTTTTAAATCCTGTTTTCCCAGCTGCAGCTAATGAAAGGGATCAGGGCCCTTTTTCTCCAAACCCATTAACCCACGTTGCTCCCTTCTCCGTTCTTCTCTGCGTGCCCTAGGATGAAGGTGGCCCTGGGTCTTCCTCTGAAGGCCCAGCCGGACTGTGCCCTTCCCCAGTTTTTTCCACAGCCACCAGAGCCACACTCCCACTCCCTGTCAGCTGCTCGATCTCCCCCTTGGAATCAGATTCCAACAGGGGCATGACAATGTGAGTGTGACTCAACTCTACAGCTGGGCATTTGCACTGGTCACTTATGGTACAATGCTTTTTGCCACCATGACAATTTCATAACAATCACAACCCGGACATCTTGGCTGCTGTAACACTAAAACACAGACAGACAGACAGACAGACAGACAGACAGACAGACAGACAGACAGACAGGGCAAGGCAGGGTAAGATCCCTGTTCTTGTCCAGCCAGTCTCAACAACATAACTGTAGCCTGCACAATCATCCAACACAATATTAGAGATGGAACTATAAGTCTTTTCAGTACTGACGTATCTCCCGGTGGAAAACCTCAAGGTTAGAACTAATCTGGTAACAGAAGCCTTGGCAGTGAGGCGATGTTGAGGAAGAGAAATCAATACACAGAAGGAAAATAAGCGTGTTGGAAAAGACTTGGCCTCACTGTAGGAAATGAAGCAGGAACGGACTATTATTTCTATTTATTTCTGTTTATAGCATCTTAAAATATCCAGCTAGATGAATCAAAACCAAACTGCCTATATTGTAGATCCTACAAGCAAAGATAAAAAAAACTCTAAGTTAGAAAAATCAAGATTTGGTGCTGATTAGGATTCAAAGCACTAGTTCTTTATTCCAAACTGAAATAAAGAAATTAAAGAAAATGATCAGATCAACAGGATTATGACCTCATCTATATTCCATTAGATCTCTTTAAAAAATAAATTTAATGAATTTTGATACTATAAGTGGAATACGTGAATTCTGGTTTGAGTTTGCGACATCATTAAAAAATAAAACAAACAAAACAAATCCTTAAATATTAAAGGCAAAAGAAGGAGAAATGGTGGTTTGCCGATATGGTTAATAGAAAGTGAAAAAGGCAGAAAGCGAAGCGCAGTGGAGAAAATTTTGCCGAACTAAATACTGAGTTTCACAGAAAAACAAAAAGAAAAGAGTTATATCTAAAAAATAAAAAAAAGCTGAATATAATAATTGAATTGGGTGGGCAAGGCATTTACTAATTACAGGAATTAAAAGAAAAATGCAAGGATGAACATAATAAAAAAATAAAAATCAAAGAGGCCAAAAATCTAGAAGAATACCTAAAGAAGATATGACACAACATACATTAACGCAATCTCATCAACTGCATTTGGTTAAAGATGATATGTAGATGCCTCTGAGCGACCTAGAGCATATTGGTGATCCAAAATGGCAGCCTTGTGGAAATCACAGTACATTTGAGCCCGCAATGTGCAGCAGCAGCCAAAAAAGCTAATACAATCCTGGGTTGTATGAACAGAGGCACAGAATCAAGATCACGTGAAGTATTACTACCCCTTTATAAAACCCTAGTAAGACCACACCTGGAATACTGCAACCATACTACAAAATAGATGTCAAGACTTTGGAAAAAGTTCAAAGAAGAGCAATTAAGAGCAACTAAAATGATCAAAGTCCTAGAGACTAAACCATATATGAAGAACTACTGCAGATTTTAGGTCTGGCTAGTGATTAGTCTGAAGAAAAGAAGAATTAGGGGTAACATGGTATTTCAGTATTTGAGGGGCTGCCACAAAGAAGAGAGGGTCAAATTACTCTCCAAAGCAAAAAACAGGAGAAGAAATGGCACTCCCAGGTATACGGTTGTCCCATGGCACGTTTTCTCATTTTTCTCCGGAAATAAATGCAAATCTAAGAACTGACTGCTGACTCAGAAGATGAATGTAGAACTGCCGTTACAGTCCAGACATCACAAAACTACCAAGTGGATAAGATAGAACAGCTTCAAAAGATCATTAACAATTACATCAGCAATGGAGTTGCTTTAGAAATCAGGCACCTAACAAAAGGAAGGAAGGAAGGAAGGAAGGAAGGAAGGAAGGAAGGAAGGAAGGAAGGAAGGAAGGAAGGAAGGAAGGAAGGAAGGAAGGAAGGAAGGAAAGAAGGAAGGAAGGAAGGAAGGAAGGAAGGAAGATAATTCCTTATTAATTTTGAAGGAAATGAATTAAGATAGCTTCCACATTATTTTAAATTGAGGTAGATTCATTATTGCAATAGGAACAATAGTGTGTTGCATCACATCTAGACCGACATTTCTAGCAGTGTATGCAGTGATAATACTGAAAAGTTGCAATTATCTCATCAATTTATTATTGCTAGGAATCGATATTTTCCTTGACAGTTTCCTTTGTTCCTCATTATATTGTACTGTGGATTCTACAATCATCGTCTATTGCAGGATATTTCTCCACAGCAGAATAATGAGACGTGTTAACCACTTTATTATGCTATATATATATAGAAAGAGAGAGCAGGCAGGGTTCTGTGTAACTATAGCAAAAGAAAGAAGAATCATATTTGTTCCAGTATTGGATACCATTCTCAAAGTAACTCCGAGCCCTATTAAATTATTGAATGTTTAACTGAGAATTTATTCTTATCTCAAGGTTTTTCTTTTCTTTCTTGGCTTGATTTGGTTGAGAATGAAGAAGAGTAACTGTCTACCTGTCACATTAACTAGCTATTGTAATTGATTACTGTACTATTGCCATTGACCATGCCAGCCAAAAACTCCAAACCAAAACAAAAGAAAAATACCTCTACCAATGACCTCCCAGACTCCTGCACATGTTTCAAATGTCTTGAAACCATCAACGAAAGGGAAATTTACATCAAATGCCGCCTATGCAATAATTTAGCCCACCCTGCCTGCTTAAACGCAAACAAAAACCTAGCTGATATGGTTAAAAATTCAGATACATTCTTTTTTCTATGTCCATCATGTTCTCCTAAGCTAAACAAACTGAGTACCCTACCTGACAGAGTTGAAAGCATAGAATCAACTCATTCACTCAATAGAAGAACGCTTAGCAACAACATTTTGAAACTATACAAGCAAGCCTCATTTCTCTTGAAAAAAAATACAGCACAGATAAGTGAGTACCTATCAGCTCATAATCAAATCCCACAACAACCACAACCACTACCTCAACTACAATCACAACTACAACCAAAAATAACCACCAAACCACAGCCACAAACTATTACTATCCCTTCAAATAATTCCACAAACAATATCTCCTTACTCATCAGAGACACCATGGAATGTGAACAGAAACGTCCAAATGCCATCTTATTTGGTCTTGAAGATACCAATGAATCAGATGACATCACCAAAGTTCATGATATCATAAGCAACTCTAATACAACAAACATCTCCCCTGAAGAAATCATTGAAATAACCAGAGATGGCCATGGGTACAAATACAATGACGGCTCTGTGGCCCCAAGATTTTGTAGAGTTGTACGCAAAAATGAGTCCAGCAAACGCATATTCATTCATACAATAAATGCCATTGCAAAAACCAATCCCAACCACAAAAAAACTTCGCTCAAGACCAGACTTATTCATACTGCAAAGAATCCGCTCCCATGAACTCCACGCAGAACTCAAAAACCATCTAGACAATGGAGAAAAGGACCTATACATTGACTACAGAGCTGATTGCATCAAAAGAAAGTCACACAACCCACAACTCCACATCCAACCCCACCCCATCCAATCCAACATCACTGAAAACTAGGATGCACACCCCTAACTACCTCTATTCTAATCACAACTGGCCTTAAATGCAAGCTACTCAATGCAAGAAGCCTTGTAAATAAAATACCCGAATTTCTCCTCTTACTAAATACGGCTAAATTTGACATTATATTTGTCTGTGAAACATGGCGCAATGCATCCCTCCTGACTCCATTACCACAGTAAGAGACTATCATGTTTACCGATCGTATCGTGAAATCCGTAGAGGAGGTAGTGTTGCTATCTTCTATAAAAAGTCCCTACATCTAAAAAACATCCAAGTTACCCAGGAGCTTGCTATTCCTGAGACCATCGTCTGTGAACTGTCCTTAAATATCACATTTCAGTTCTTACTATGATACAGAGCCTCTGATTATGACATCGAACATACAAACAAGCTAAATACACTACTAACATGGGCAGCATCCTGCCCACACGCTTTTATCTTTCTTGGTGACTTCAATCTACCTCATACTAACTAGACCCTTAATGAATGTACAACTGAACCCACACATGCAACCTTCTACAATGCAGTAACAAATCTGGGACTAGAACAACTAGTAACCAACAACACTAGGCTTAATAACTGCCTCGATCTCATCTTCTGCAATAGTTTGAATTCAATTTACGGAATACAAATTAAAGAACCATTTTCCAACAGTGGCCACAACATGATTGACTTTTGTCTCAACATTTTTGTCCACACAAAAATCATCACAATGACGGAATCCCCAATTATAACTTCAAAAAAGGCAACTATGAGGTGGGCGGAGCTGGCGTCGTGACGATACGGCAAGCGATCTTGGAGGTCTGAGATCGCTGCTGATATCTTTGCTCCTGGACGGTCCAATCGGATCTAAACCATCCCGAAGAGATGGTGAAAGTAAAGAGTGCATCCTGTCGATCCCAGGGATATCACAAAGTCCCTAGTAGATCCAGGAGAAGCTCTTTCTGCCAGTGGCAAAGAGGCAGCCATTAAAGCTGCTGAAGTTGGGACAGCTCCGAAACGAAAGAGAACGGAAAGAGTGTGCCGGTTTGGTGAGAACTTTTTCTTTATTTTAAGATTTTAAAGGACACCCTAAGGAAAAGAAAGAATCTGTAAAAGTTTTGACAGAAGTGATTAAGCGGCGATTTTAAACAGGAATGTCAAAGTAATTTTTTTTTTTTCCTCATTGCTGGATTTTTTACACATGATCTTATACTTTGAAACTGGACTGGTTTTTTCCTCTTCTTTTATCTATTCTTTTTCTCCTTTTTGATTTTATAATATTTTAGGCTAGAGACTCCCTTTTAGTTATTTTTTAAAATATCTTTTTCTTTTTTTTAATTAATTCTTATTATATTTTGCTTGGAAAAGGAGGGGGAAAGTGAAAGCAAAAGAAACTTTGTAACACTGCCAACTAGAGGCTTCAAAATATTCTATTTCTGTTTTGACCAGACAAAGCTGAGAAAGAACTGAGACTTCTTTTCAAGGACATTGCTATTTGATAAGATAGAGGGAAGAGCATGGGAGAGTATTATTACAGGTGCTCTTCTGGGTTTCTATCAACAGCTGGAGTCTGGTGTTGAAGCTTATAGGAAAAGAAAAGGTGATAAGTCTCTGGAGAAGAGAGTTATAACAAGAGCCTTGGATAATTAAACAAAGTGCAGTATGCTCTTTTTATTTTTTCTAAGCTGCGCTACCCCTCCTCATCAGTTTACTTTTTGTAATAGCTATTTGGATTTTTGGCCCTTTGGAACTTGTCTTTGTTTTTTGTTTTTCTTGTCTTTGGAAGTTAAATTTCTATGTCTGCTTTTTATTTTAAAGGAAAAGCTTTAGTATTAATGGTTTTCTTCCTTTTTTTTTAAGGGAGTAGTCTTTTTTTCCCTTTTTTTCCCTCCCCCTCCCTGATATTTT
This sequence comes from Notechis scutatus, assembly GCF_049901735.1. NCBI lineage: Eukaryota > Metazoa > Chordata > Lepidosauria > Squamata > Elapidae > Notechis > Notechis scutatus. The sequence goes on along the minus strand of NC_142018.1, from coordinate 3,566,143 downwards.
TGTTTTTCCATCTACCTTCCATATTGGCTTTTTTTCTTTTCTTTTCTTCTTTTTCTGGCCTTCTTTTTTTTTCTTATGCATCCTTTTATATTTGAGACCAGTTAATTGGATTAAGGTGTTGAAGAACCTGAAGAATTTTCCCTTTCTCTTTTTTAGCTTTTTATTTTTCACTTTTCTGCCTTTTTTAGGATTTTACAACGTTTTCTTTTTTGTGTGTGTTGATGGTCTTTTCCTTCATTTTTGAATTTTTACTGTTATCTAACCAATCGATTGGATTAAGGTATACAAGAACCTGAAGAATTTTTTTTTCTTTTTTTATTATTATTACTATTTGGCTTCTTTTTTCCTACTATTTTTATTTGGAATTGCAATTGGTTATTTCACAATTGGATTAAGGTCTAGAAGAACCTGAAGATTTTGAATTGCTTGAAATGATTAGGAAATTAATAGCCCCTGGTTCCTCAACTTCTACTTCTTCCTCTCCACCATCTGGAGGACAACGTTCATTACAGACAATGTTACGGCAAGAAAAAGAACAAGACTCTGCAGATGATTATGCAAGGAATTCAAAATATTCAAACAAGAACAGAGAATATTGAAAAGAGAACAGAGAATATCAAACAAAGAACAGGGAAAACCGATGAAAAGGTGGAGAACATCCAACAAATGATGATGAAGTACGATGAGAGATTCCAAAAAATTGAAGAAGATGAACAAAGAGACAAGAAAATTGGAGATATTGATAACAGATTAACTGTGGTTGAACAAGATAAAATGGTATGCTGAGATGGGAGATGGACAGATCAGAATTTTATCTTAGATTCCAAAACATAGAGGAAGAAAAGGGACAAAACCTAGCTGAGATAATGATAGAAATATTGGCTGAAGCTTTGGAAATAACTAAAGAGAATATGATGGATGGAATAGATGAGGTCTATCAAGTCTTCACAAGATATGCAATGAGAAATAGCTTACCAAGAGAAGTTCACATCAGATTTACAAAGAAAGCCATTAAAACGCAAATATTGCAAGTGGCAAGAGAGAAAACATTGAAATACAAAGACAAGGAGATTGTGGTCTTGAAACAAGTACCCAGAAGAGTGAGAGAGATGAGAAGAGAATACCGATTCCTGACCAAAATGCTACTTAAAAAAGAGGTGAATTATAGATGACTGATTCCAGAAGGTTTAATGTTCACATGGCAAGAACAGAGATATTTTATCATTTTATACAGAATTTTTTAGAGGGAAAGAGGAAGAGGCAGAAAAAGAAATTTCACTAATTGAATTCCAAGAGGACTGCCAAATGACTACTGAAAAAGAAGAAGGTGCAGTAGGTGGAAAGGAGGAAGCCAAAGAACAACGTGAACCGAGATCTATGAGAGCTGTTAAACCGAACTACAAAATATAACCACGAGAAAAAAAGAGAAAGAGAAAAAAAATGATTACAATTAATATTAATGGACTTAACTCAGCTGTTAAAAGAAGGAAAACCTTCCATAAATTAGAGAAATTAAAATTTGATATAATCTGCCTACAAGAAGTACATATTAAAAAGCAATATGAACAATTGTTGATACAACCAGAATTAGGGAAAATATTTACTTCTTTGACACAATGTAAGAAAAGAGGAGTGGTTTTATACATTAAAGATATTATCCCAGCGACATTGATTTATACTGATGACGACGGAAGAATACTAATGGTGGAAATAATGGACAATAATACAAAAACACTCCTGATTGCAATCTATGCCCCGAATGACAATCAAGAAGAATTTTATAAAAAATTACGTATGAAAATAATTGTACTGGACTATGCTAATATAGTTATGATGGGAGATTTTAATGGAATTGTAGACAATAAACTGGACTATACAGCAGAGAAAACAATAAACCTAAACAGAAAGACTCTCCCTAAATCTTTTTTTAAAATGGTAGATGAAATAAACTTAAAAGATACATGGAGAGAAAGAAATGCTAAAACCAAACAATACACCTTCTACTCAAATAGACATTTATCATGGTCCAGAATAGATATGATATAGATGTCAACAGAATTGTTAACTAATATTCAAGAAATAAATATTGAAACAAGTACTTGGGCAGATCACAATCCAATGATAATTAAATGGAAAGGACAAAGAAGAAGATCTAGATGGACATTAAATAATACTATTTTAAAGGAAAAAGACTTCACACAGTGGATGGAGAAAGAACTGGCTTTTTTCTTTAGAGAAAACAAAAAAGAAGATACATCAATCCAGAATGTATGGGATACAATGAAGGCATATGCCAGAGGCTTGATAATAGACTATACAAGGAAAAGAAATACCATGAAAAGATTAGCCTCTAAGGCATTAGAGGATGAGTATAAAAAGGGTTACAGAAAATGCCACAGAAAAAGGATATTAAGTTAAACATGGATATAGCCAAACATAAAATGGGTCTAATAGAAAAAGAAGAATTAGCACAGAAAATTAGAGGTGCTAAACAGAACTACTTTGAAGATGCAAATAAACAAGGTAGATGGTTTGCATATAAATTGAGAAAGGAGAAAGAATCAAGGAAAATATTGCAATTAATAGACGACCAAGGCCAAGTTTGCTATGGTAGTAAAGAGAAGAAGGAAATCATACGAGACTATTATGGGAAACTATACACACAAGAGAATATTGATGAGGAAAGAGTTAAACAGCATTTACAGAATGCTAATCTACCCCAGATACCTAAAGAGATTGAAACAATGTTAGAAAGCAATATAATGATCATGGAGTTAACTGAAGCACTCAAGAAGCAAAATAATGGAAAGGCACCAGGCCCAGATGGACTTCCGGCAGAATTTTACAAAACATTACAAGAATTGTTGAACCTTCCATTACTAGAAGTTATGAATGAAGTTATGTTAAAGAAGAGGATATGTAAATCATGGTCAGAAGCTTATATTACACTTATTCCAAAAGAGGAGGCTGATCCATTACAAATCAAGAACTATAGACCTATTTCCTTACTAAATGCATATTATTAAATTTTTGCTTCAATATTGGCAGAAAGACTTAAAAAATACTTAAATTTTTTTATCCATCCTGATCAAAATGGATTTCTGCCAAAGAGACAAATTAAAGACAATATGAGAGTAATCTTGGACACTTTGGAATACTACGAGGCACATCCTGAAAAACAAATGGCTTTGATATTTTTAGATGCACAGAAGGCATTTGATAATGTGAATTGGCAATTCATGTTATTACTGCTGGAACAGATGGGCTTTGCTAAAAAATTTATTCAAGCAATAGAAGCTATATATCATAAGCAAACAGCAAAGGTAATGATAGAGGGAGAACTGACAGACTCTATTGATATAAGAAAAGGAACAAGACAAGGGTGCCCACTATCACCTCTGTTGTTTGTGTTAACCTTGGAAGTGCTAAATAGAAATATTAGAGATGAAAAGAATATAAAAGGGATGAAAATTAAAAAGGAAGAATTTAAATTGCAAGCATCTGCAGGTGATCTGGTTTTCATTTTAGAAGACCCACTAGAAACAGCATCAAAATTGATAGAAAAGATAGAGACATATGGAAAGGTGGCTGGCTTGAAAATAAATAAATAAAGATAAGACAAAGATCTTGACAAAGAATATGTTATCAAGACAAAAGGAAGAACAGATCTATTGAAAATCTAGGTCACGAATAAGATCAAGTACTTGGGAATATATTTGACAGCAAGATGCAGTACACTAAAAGAGAATAATTATATCAGACTTAAGCAGCAGATAGCGCTAGATCTGGCGAAATGGGAAAATTTACAACTGTAATTAATAGGGAGAATATCAACAATCAAGATGAATATATTACCCAGAATTTTATATTTGTTCCAAACAATTCCAATTAGGCTTGGAAAAGATTACTTTGAAAATTTAAATAAAATTGTGTTGAAATATATATGGCAAGGTAAGAAAGTGAGAATAAAGTTAAAACTTTTGCAAGATGCTAGAATAAGAGGAGGATTTGGTTTGCCTAATTGGGAGTTGTACTACCAAGCTACAAATGTGGGTTAAGGAATGGATAACATTAAGAAATACTAGATTGTTGACACAACATGCTCTGTTGTTGGGGTGACATGCTTTTTTATGGTATAAAGGAACAAAAACACAGGGGTATTTTAGAAGACATTATATCCGGGAGTCTCTCTGGTTAAACTGGGAGAAGATTAAAAGACAATGTTATTTGAAAATTCCAATCTGGTTATTGAAGCATTTTCTTATCCTATAATATACAAAAAGGAACAAACAGTTAGATATGGTGAAATATTGAATGAAAAGGGTGAACTTAAATCTATGCAAAAATTAGAGGAACAAGGTATAAAAATGAATTGGTTTTCATATGTGCAAATACATTCAAGGTATGATAAAGATTCTAAAACAGAAGGTTTCTATGATAAACTGACTGACTTAGATAAGATTTTGACAGGTACTGATGAAAAGGTGATTAAAAAATTGTATGGATATTTATTAGAAATTAAACTAGAAGAAGAACAAGTTAAAGAAACTATGATTGCTTGGGGGAAGAATTTTGGATATGGGATTGATCTAGAGAAATGGCAAAAATTGTGGTCTCAAAATTATAAAATAACAATGTCAACAGCATATAAAGAAAATTTGTATAAGATGTTTTACAGGTGGCATTTCCCCCCCGACAAGAATAGCAAGAATGTTCAAGAATAAATCCGAAAAATGTTGGAAATGTCATCAGACACCCGGCTCATATTACCATATGTGGTGGACTTGTGCGGATGCTAAAAAATATTGGACTGAAATCTACACGTGGTTGGAAAAAAATGACAAAAAAGCATATAGATTTGAAACCAGAAATATTTTTATTGGGAATTTTACCTGAAATATATAGTAAAGACTTGAAATACCTGATTGTAAATGTATTAACAGTGGCTAGGATTGTATTTGCTAAAAATTGGAAAAATGAGAAAACACCATCACAGGAGGAAATCATTAAGAAAATATTGGAATGTGCTGAAATGAGTAGATTGACATTTGAAATTAGAGAACAAGATGATAAACAATTTTATAAAATTTGGGATCTATTCTATCAATGGTTAGACAATAAAACATAATAATGAAATATGTAGATTCTTAGAAAATAATAAATATATAAAGATGTATTATTTTCTTATTATATCTACAAAATGATTTTAGGATAGATTTGGGATGATAATATGAACCGTTATAAAACAAATTAAGTAAAATATGATTATTTTGTAAAACATGAATGAATAAAAGTATAGTCAAATGATTGATTAATAATGATATTAATGTATTTAATATTTGATTGGAAGTACGAGAGTATATACAATGTAATTGTAATTGAAGACTACGAAATGGAAGCACAAAACAATTTGTAAACTAACCGGCACACTGTATGTATATATATGGAAGATGGCTTGATGTTTTTATGTTTTGTTTGTTCATGTTTGTTTTAAAAATCAATAAAAATTTAAAAAAATAATAAAAAAATAAAAAAAGAAATAATAAAAATAAAAGAAAAAGAGAAAAAAAGAAAAAAAGGCAACTATGATCTTATAAACAATGATCTCTCATCCCTTGATTGGCAATTTCTATTCTCTGGATGCAATACTGTAGAAGACCATTACAACATATTTTTACTTGAAGTAAAAAAAGTCATCAGACTATATGTACCATTAACAACTCCCAAAACCAGAAAAAACAAATTACCCAAACAATAAGGAAGCTTCAATCCAAAAAGAAATCACTTTGGCGGAAAAACAAATCTGGTCACGTTGCCAACTTCAAAAGCCGATAAAAATTTATGCCACCAGATAAAAACCGAATGCACCAATTATCACATTAAACAAGAGGAAAACCTTCTATGCACCAATTCCACCCGCGCTTTTTACAATTTTGTAAAGAACAAACTAAAAGACTCAAGGTCCATCCCACCCCTGAAAGGACCTAATGGTAAAGACTGCAACAACAACACTATTAAAGCCAACCTCTTTAACACATTCTTTGGCTCAGTATTTGTAAACAGCAATGGATCATGCCCAGTATTTCCTAGTCGAACCACAGACAACTACAATGATCTAATACATATCAATTTTACAGAAGACACTGTTGAAAAAGCACTGCACAATCTAAAACCATCTCTATCTATTGGACCGGACGGAATATGTGCCTACTTCTTTAAAAAGCTTTCCACTGCCATAGCTGAACCTCTAAGCATAATCTTTGAAAAATCTTTCAGGACCAGCTCCTTGCCAAAACTATGGTCACAAGCCACAGCCATCCCCATCCTCAAAAAGGGAGACCCCAGCCTAGTTGAAAATTACAGACCAATCTCCTTATGCTGCGTCACCTGTAAAGCCATGGAATCAATTATTAACCAATCCATTATCCTCCACTTAGAGACAAACAACCTACTCTCTAATAAACAATTTGGTTTTAGGAAAAAACTATCATGTAATCTGCAACTCTTACACTGCAAAAACATATGGACTACACAACTCGATCAGGGCAAAGCAATAGATGTAATCTACACAGACTTCTGTAAAGCTTTTGATTCAGTGGTACAAGACAAACTATTCCTAAAACTAAAATCTTACGGTATCTCTGGACACCTGCATAACTGGATAGAAGCATTCCTGTCAAACAGACAACAAATGGTCAAAATTGGGAGCGTCCTATCAAATTCTGTACCTGTCAACAGTGGTGTCCCTCAAGGCAGTGTTTTAGGACCAACTCTTTTCATACTCCACATAAATGACCTCTGTGATCATATTAAGAGCAACTGCGTCCTCTTCGCTGACGATGTAAAGCTATTCAACACCACAGACAATACTGCTACCCTTCAAAAAGACCTTGACTATGTATCAGAATGGTCAAACAAATGGCAACTTCAAATCTCAACAAATAAATGCTCTGTCTTACATATTGGCAAAAAAAATCAGAAAATAAAATACAGGCTGAATAGTCAAGACCTTGTTGATGATCCAAACTCTGTCAAAGATCTCTGTCAAACATCTCAAATGACCTAAGTGCTAGAGCCCACTGTAACTACATAGCCAAAAAGGTGTTAAGAGTTGTTAACCTAATCTTATGTAGCTTTTTCTCTGGTAATATCACACTACTACCTAGAGCATATAAAACATTTGCAAGACCAATACTCGAATACAGCTCATCAGTCTGGAACCCACATTAAGTATCTGATATTAGCACAGTTGAGAAAGTCCAGAAATATTTCACAAGAAGAGTTCTCCACTCCTCTACTCGCAACAGAATACCTTATGCCACCAGACTCCAAATTCTAGACCTAGAAAACCTAGAACTATGCCACCTTCGGTCCGATCTAAGTATAGTATATAAAATCATACATTGCAATGTCCTACCTGTCAATGAATACTTCAGCTTCAACCATAACAACACAAGAGCAAACAATAGATACAAACTCAAAGTAAACCACACCAAACTTGATTGCAGAAAATACGACTTCAGCAACAGAGTGGTCAATGTCTGGAATACTCTACCTGACTCTGTGGTTTCTTCCCCAAACCCCAAAAACTTTAACTTTAGACTGTCTACTATTGACCTCACCCCTTTCCTAAGAGGTCTGTAGGGGTGTGCATAAGTGCCTACCAATCCTGTCTTGTTCTTTCTTTTATATATTTTTCTTATATGTATCCCAGGAGGCTTCCTATTATCTTGTAAACAATTGAAGCCCAGAAGGCCCAAAAATGGAGCACAGGGGAACGGCAATGTGCCCTGCTCCCCCTGCACTCCCCAGTCAGTCCTTTTGTGCATCTTCCTGGGCCCCAGGGAAGCCTTCTGCCCAGCAAAAATTTCTTTCCCCTCAGGATGATCAGCTGTTCCAATGAGGCCTGGGAGTTGTCAAAAATCTGGCGGGAGGCTTGCTGCCCAGAGGAAGAAGCAGAAGAAGAAGAAGAAGAAGAAGAAGAAGAAGAAGAAGAAGAAGAAGAAGAAGAAGAAGAAGAAGAAGAAGAAGAAGAAGAAGAAGAAGAAGAAGAAGAAGAAGAAGAAGAAGAAGAAGAAGAAGAAGAAGAAGAGAGGAGGAGGAGGAGGAGGAGGAGCAGCAGCCATGCCCACCCAGTCACATGGTCACGCCCACCTAGCCACTCCCACAGAATTGGTTGTTAAAAAATTTGAATCCTACCCCTGATTGAAACTCCAATTCACTCCCTGGTCTGATTCCTGGTGGCATCAGAGGTCATGTGATAAAAATGCTTTTTCAAAAGGCAATTGGACTTCTTTTGTTTTTCCTTGAAAACATGGTGCTTCTCACCTAAAAAGCTTCTTCAGTTCTGTTCTTCAATTGAAGAAGCTTCTTGGATGAGAAGCGAAATGCCTTCAAGGAAAAACCAAGAAAGTCCAAGTTGCCTTTAGAAAAAGCACCTTTGGATCAACCATGACCTGGACGACTGAGAATAATCTCCACAGGCATTCAGAGGCCACGGAGCATCCCTGATCTCCCAGAGTGGATTACCAAGGCTTTCTTCAAGGAGGCTTTTTGGATTTTTCTTCTTAGTCCTAGGATTTCCTGATGGTCTCCTCTCCAAGAATAGTCTCGGTTTAGCTTTTCAAGTGGCCAATCATGTGTTGTCACCTGCATGAGTTCTAGGCCTACCCGAGGCACAAAGACAGCAGGAAGAGCTCAGGCCAACTCACCTCACAGGGTGGTTGTTGTGCGGAAGACAGGAGGTGGGAGCATTCTGTACACCATCTTGAGTTATGCTAAATAAAGGCAGGATATAAATCTAATATTTCTTGTTCCTTATGTGGAACAAGCCAGATGTCAAGCTGTTTTAAAAAAGGCCACAGACGTTGTTGTAGATGCACATGGCATAATTGAAAAAGCAAAACAAAAACAAAAGAAATCTAAAGAAGTCACGGTGTGCTTCATTGACTACACAAACCATCTAGATCAGGGGTGTCAAACTTGATTTCATTGAGGGCCACATGAGGCTTGTGTTTGACCACTGGGTGGGCATGGACATGATGGGCATTTGCCAGCTCGGCATCACTTGTGTTGGGGGCACCTGTGGTGGCCTGAGTGCTCTACCAGTAAAAACAGAGCTCTGGAGTCTGTGACAGCCTCCTGCAACCCTCTGCCAGCGAAAAGGAGTGTGGGAGCTTTGTTAACGCTGGCAGAGGGTTGCAGGAGGCTGTCACAGACTCCAGAGCTCCATTTTCACTTGTAGAGGCACCATGGGACAGTCCTTCGCTGTTTCTAGGGCAGCCCCATGGATCTGGCCCGTGGGCCTTGAGTTCGATACAGGGGTGGGATTCAAAAATCCCAGCAACCAGTTTGCTGCCCGGTTGCTGTGTGGGCATGGCCATGGTGGGCGTGGCTTACGTAACTTCCTGTTTCCAAATTCCAGTGGGCCTCCAGAGCCCAGGGGAGGCCGTTTTCTCCCTCCCAAGGGTCCAGAGGCTTCCCCCAAGTCTCTGGGAGGGTGAAAATGGTCTCCCCTGGGCACTGGACGCCCACCGGCTGGAAATTGGCCCTGTCACTTCTGGGAGGGCCATTTTTCACCCTCCCAAGAGTCCAGAAGCCTCCCACGGGCCTCTGGGGAGGGCAAAAACGGCCTCCCACAGCCTATGTAGGTCCTCCAGAAGCCAGAAAGAGGCCTGTTTTTGGACTTCCGGAAAGCCCATTTTCCCCCCTCCCAGAGCCTCCACATGGACCCTGCACTTACTTGCATCACATGGAGACTCCTGGGAGGGGCGGGGTGGGGCGGGAGGGGTCAGCTGGTCAGCTGAAATACCAGTTTGGTGAACCTGATGTAATTTTAACATCCACTTTGCCCAAACTGGTTCGAACCAGTAAAATCCCACCCCTGGTTTGATACCCCTAATCTAGATTATGTCGAGCATGGCAAGCTGTGGAAAATAGGATTCCGGGAACATCTCATTGTCCTCAAGAGAAACTTGCACAGAAACTCACACAAACATGCCACAGAGGAGCAATTGGAAGAGCTGCCATGAAGGTCTTGGAAGAGATATTCAGATGCCGGGATGTGTTTTTGTACCTACAAAGATCAGGAAATATGATGTTCTTGGTGGCAAAAGTTGGACTTTGAAGAAGGAGGCTAGGAAAAATATTAACGCTTTTGAATTTGGTGTAGAAGAGCGTCTTGGACAGCTAAAGGAAAAAATCCAAAGGAACATTGAACCAATCAACCCAGAATTCTCACTCAAGGCACAAATGTATCCTCCTTCGAAGACATTGTCTAGAGACCTAGTTCTCTGGAGAAGGCATTAACACTGGGGCATGTGGAAGAAAAGAGCTTTGAGGTGAATGGGCTCGATTAGTGTGATGATGGGTACATGGTTGGGAGACCAGAAAGATCAAGTTGGGGGTGGATTGTCATGGAGAAAATCTATCTATAGGCTCACTAAGAGTCAACACAGACTTACTGTCATAAAAAGTGAAATAAATCTAATCTGAAATAAAGATAAAATACAAGTAATGGTGGAAGTGTGCAAGTTAACCTATTTCCTTATTGCTACCATACGTAGAGTTTGTACTTTCTTTACTGTTATTATATAGAAACTTTTTCTGTACTTTTCCTGGGCTTTAAAATTTTTAGCCACCAGCTGTCTGTTCTCTTGACCACTGGTGCCCAGAAAGGCCTCTGTTGGCTTCTGCAGGGACAGGGCCGCGGTCCTTTGCAGGATATCTGCCTGCCACCCTCTTCGTTATGAACAACCCCCTTCCCATCAGGAGGGGAAATGCCATCTCCAGAGCTCCAGACTTGGTCTTCTGCCAGGGGCAAGCTCTGCTCAAGAAAAGGACAGATGCTGGGTTGATAGGTGGAAAAGAGACGGGGGAGGAGAAGCGAGGCCTGGGAACTGCTTCAGTGGCTGATGGAGCAAAGCCTCGGATAAAGTAGACGGCTGAGGACTCTCCAGCAGGTCAGACCTGGTTGCTAAGCAACCTCTCTGCAAGATTATGCTGAGAAAGCTTGGGGTCCTCAAGGGGATGGATACTGTTGCATCCCCCCTTTTTTTCTTGTTTTGCTTTTATGCAGTTTAGTGTTGAGAAAAGTAAAGTCCTGCTGCATTTAGGCAGGAGAAACCGAATGTACAGGTACAGAATAGGTGACACCTGGTTCAATAGCAGCAACTATGAGAGAGATCTAGATGTCCTACTGGACAACTACTTAAGTATGAGCCAGCCATGTGCTGCAGCTGCCAAAAAAGCCAATGCAGTTCTAGGCTGCATTGACAGAGGGTGGGCATCAAGATCACATGAAATGATAATAGCAGCAAGTATGGATGGCTGAGGCCTTGGAGAATGAGGACTCAGATGAGGGGCCTGCATGTGATGCAGGGATGGGGCCAGGACCATCAGGGAGTGGAAGGCTGCCTTTGGAGATTGTGGAGGCTGGCAGCAGTGATGAAGAGGACCCTGAGGAGCCTGTGGCCAGTGTGTGTGCACGCAGGGCTGCTCGAAGGAAAGAGCAGCTGCAGCAGCATGGGTGACTCAGGAGTAAGGCTGCAAGATAATGGCTCCTCCCTTAAGAGATAAAAGCCAGGTGAGAAACCAGAGTTCTTTGCAGGAAGCAAAGAAGTTTTTGCACAAAAGCCTTGTGGATATTCGGAATATCTTGGTTGGTGTTTGGAGACTCTTGGTGTTTGAAATCTTTCTTGGCAACTTTATCTAGTGTTCTTGGCAGCCTTGCACAACCTTGGCAAGGCTCGTTCTTTTCAGAGACAATGAGTTTGAAACAGCCTTTTAACCATGAAGGAACGGAATTCGTAAAGAATCAATAAAAGGTTTTGCTGTTACCCCTGTTTCGTGTTTGTTTCCTTGGAACAAGGTTTGGGTCAGAACAACACGCACTGGTGAGACCACTCTTGGAATACTGCATATAGTTCACCACGATAGGAAGAAAAAATAATGAGACTCTGGAAAGTGTGCAGAGAAATGCAACGAACAGTGGAGGGAGCTGGGTATGTCAAGCCTATCAAAGAGAAGGATTAGGAGAGAGAAGATATCTGTCTTCCAGTAGTTGAGGATCACAAAGAAGAGGAGATAGACTTATTCTCCAAAGCATCTGAGGGCAGGACAAGAAGTAATGGGTGGAAGATTTTTGAAGAGAGATCCGGTCTAGAAATTAGGATAAATTTTCTGACAGTGAGGACAATTCATGAATGGAGCAGCTCACCTCACGGCGTTGTGGGTGCTCCATCACTGGAAGTTTTCAAAATTAGACTGTACAACCATTTGACTGGGATGTTATAAGGCTCTTAGCTTGAGCTTGGGGTTGGACAAGATGCTCTCTGAGATCCCTTTCAGCTCTAGGATTCTATGATCTATGCCTCCAATGGGATGAATCGGAGCTTCCTCCACAGAGCTGTGTCCTCACATAATGTGTTCAAAGTAGAATAATTGGAGCCTGGTCATTTGTGCTTGAATCAGAACACTGGGTTCGTTTCTTAAAATGAATTCTATACAATAGAATATCTTACATCAGTAAATCAGTATTAAAATCAGCCAATATCAACCCTTGATTATTATGCAATGATTAAGAACTGCAACCAGTATGGCTCAAATTATAAAGTATAAATCAAAATTTATAAAATTGCAATAATTTCTGCTAACAAATTTGCAAATTCAGCAAATTATAAAAAGGTTAAATATTTTCATTTTTATGCTAAGAAAAACCTTAACTTTGGATGTGGTATAAATGCATTTATAATCTAAAAATGGCTTCCATGTTGAATTATTGTAAAATCTGTATCAGATTTGTTTTTAAATATGAAATTAGTTTTGACATTGATTCATAAATCCATAACTTAATTTGCCATTCTTTAATACAAAGGATTGTTTATAATTTCTGCTGAGAAGCATAGAGGACCCTAGCAGCTGTTACCATAGCCAGTTCAGTATACTTGGTGAGAATGAAAGCTTTAGTAATAATTAGTTAAACAAAAAAATCTTGAAAGAAAAACTCCTGGCAAGAAAGCAGCTCCAGGAGAGCATAGCTGGAGAAAGCCATGAACCTTGTGGCTGGATTCTCTTGTGAGATGACTCACCATGACTTTCTCTTCATCCCTGCACAGTCTTGCTTGACCCAGTGATCACACCCCTCATCCTTGCAACTGTTGGAGTAATCAAAGTGCTGATAGGCCCAGGAGGAAAGTTCTACAGAAAACCTCCGACAAACCTCCTACTGAAGGCTGGAATGGAGACAGAAGGACTGAGCTCCTGGTGGGACAAAATGCAAAGTCAACTGTTGGGTTGATGTGGCCAACTTCCTCCTCAGTGTCTGCTTTGTGTACTTTTCCCGCAGGGCCATTTTCCCCACAGAAGGGAGAGGTGATGATACAGTGGTATGTGGGAATGACCTTGAAGACGAAGGGAGGAGAAGTTGCCCAGGAAGTGACCAGATAAAAAGAGAAGGAGGATCCTTCGAAGGATTAACCAGCAAAAAAAAGAAACTTAAAATGGATCCACTCTAATGGTTAAGATGCTGAGACTCTGGAAAGAGTGCAGAGAAGAGCAACAAAGATGATTATGGGACTGGAGGCTAAAACATATAAAGAACGGTTGCTGGAATTGGGTATGTGTAGTCTAATGAAAAGAAGGACTACGGGTGGCATGATAGCAGTCTTCCAATATTTCAGGGGTTACCACAAAGAAGAGGGGGTCAATTTATTTTCCAAAGCCCCTGAGGGCAGGAGAAGAAGCAACGGATGGAAACTAATCAGCAACCTGGAACGAAGGAGGAATTTCCTGACAATGAGAACAATTAATCAGTGGAATGGCTTGCCTCCAGAAATTATGAGCACGCCAACAATGGAAGATTTTAAGAAGAGATTGAACAAACATTTGTCTGTATGGTATAGGGTTTAATACAGAGCAGGGGGTTAGACTAGAAGCCTTCTATGATCCCTTCCAACTCGGTTATCTGTTTTTCTGTAAGAGGGTTAAAAGTGAGCACAGGAAATTTGTGCCTTCAAATTGCAAGATTTTGCCAAAGCAGCCTGAGTAGTAAAGTAGTAAGATAGAATTAACTCATCTCGTTGTGTTTCCTGTTTGGGCTATCTGGGAGGGCTGACAGGGAACTGAGCCATTTCCTTACTCCAGTGAGGATTGAGGCCAGAAGTGGACCAGAAAGGGGGAACTTTCTTTGCCTGACAGTCCAGGCTGTTATAAAAGAGCCAATTAATAAGTGCTGTAACAAAAGTGGGGGGAGGGGAGGGAGCACAGGAATGCAGGCAGCCCCAGTTCTGTTCAGAGCATCCCTGGAAATGCTTGTTCTCTTGCCAGGGGCTCTCACAAGAAACAAAGTTGGTTGGCACCAAAGGGAGGGGATGATTTCCATCCCAACATCAGGCAACAATTATAAGTATCTGCCCCTCCCCCACTCCTGTTCAATTTGCCATTCAAAAGAAGAGATCACCTCGGTAAAACATTCATGAGAAAGTTTAACATAATAAAAAATTAAACAGGCTTTTGCTATAAAGTATGAAATATTTAAAGAGCTGCTGTTAGCTAATTGCATGCAGAAACCACAGAGTCCTTTGGCATCTTGGCTAAGTAATGAGATCGGATGCTGGGATCCAGCTTTTAGCATTGTATGTGGAAGAGCCCAGCCAGATCCTTTGGGGATGAGCAAAATCCCTGCACAAATTCAGTTGCAACTAACTCTGATCTTGTCATGTTATCGCTTGTTTTTTCCATTGCTTTTTTTTGGGGGCATTATGGGATGTGAGGGAAGGGTAGCCCCTCTGTTGGAGGGGCCTGCTGTGCACCTTTTAGGGCTGCTCATTCCCACCTTATGCTCAGCTCTCATTTGTGGCTCCAAGTAGCTGAAACATGTGCAGCAGTTACACACTGGTAAACTGTCTTGGCATAGGGGCCAAACCAGTTGAAGGTAGCTGGTGGTCTTCAACTCCTTCCATCCTCAGTGCGACAGAAGGGTTGTCTATTCCAGCCTTCAAGTTTGGCCCTGACAGATTGAGAGAGGAGATTGATCAACAACCAATCTGGTCAAGAAAGCAGGAAGTGGTGAAATCCCCAGTTAGAGGAAGGAGTGGAGTAAAGAGACTTGGAATTTCTCCAGGGAGGAAGTGATGGAAGCCAGACACCCCCCCACACTCCCTGTAAGATCCTTAAAACCTTTATCTGCCTGTTCACAAGAGAAAGCCGTCAGTCTGGCAAGATGCCTGTAAACAGGCAAGCACCGATAAAGAAACTACTCTAATCAGTTCACAGTGTTGTTCGGATTCCTTGTGCCTGTCTTCTCCAATCTGCCCTGTTTTCTCTTGAGATCTGGAGAGGGCTGTGCATTCTTCTCCATGCTTCCTCCAGTGGAAGGGAATGAGGAAAGTAGTACGTAGCTTAGACAAAACAAAATTGAGGGAAGGACTCTTCAGACACAAATGCCAGGAGCAGCCTGAGAAATGGATTAAATTGCACTGAACACGCCGGGCTGCTCCTATTAATGGAGTTGGACCTTCTTGCTGACTTACAAATATTGATAATTGTGTCATTCCATAGGCAAGAGAATGGAGGTAGAACTTGCTCCCTGAGTCCAGAGGGTAAAGTGGGCCAAGGTGCTGCTGCTGCTGCTGCTAATGATGAGGATGATGGTTTTCCATGGCTAGGAAAACCATCATAATCATTGTTAGCAGCAGCAGCAAAGCTGGAGAAGAACTTGGTTGAGTGTCATCCAATGGGAGGAGGCAGTCAAGAAAGGAAGAAGAGGCTTGTAAGCATGTTGGCCAAAAATGAGCGCTGTATGGGCAGTAACAACGGCTTATATCCATTTGTTGATCAACACAAAGGTCCAAATATCATTGTCAGCCTCCAAGAATCCTACTTCTGCTTATCTTTCCGGCTGCCATAGAAATGGGGGAGGGGGAGGGAAAAATAATTGGGCTTTGTGGGGGGGAAGGGTGCTAGAGGTTTAAGTTGGTGTACTGTAAAAGTTGGGATGCTTTCTTGATTATGCTTACTTGCTTACTGCGCAGATGTAGCCTCTTATCTGTCTAGGCCAAGGTCAACCGTCTTGGCATACCAGATGTCTGAAACATCACCTGAAGATGCCACACATGACATTATACACATTAGATTGGATGGCCACTTTGAACTATTGGGGGTGGGGACATGGGATAACTTTCTATATGTGAATTTCACGCCCATTGCTTCAGATCTTGTATTTCTTCTGATGCTACCATTTTAAATTCAGTAAAAGTCCTTTTCTCTATAAAATGGAGTCTAATGTTTGCTTTCTTGGATTTTGAATGGAGCCTCACCTGACAATCATCCCCATGGTGCCATAGGCACTAGAAGCAGCTTGGGCCTCTGCAGGCAAAAGAAGCCCACTGCACGACACTTGTTTGGATAAACCCAACGACTCTCGTGGTCTTCTCTCACTGACAAGAGGAGCCTTAGCCCAGTCTATTTTCAACCCAGCAACCTCTCACCCTGAGGCTAAAGACAGGCCACAGAAGAAGACTATGTTGTCCCAGTGGCCATGCAGGGAAGCGGCTGAAGTCTGATCTCCATGAAAGGCCACCTGGACTAGCGGTGGGGGAACTATCTGGGTCCTTTCCGATTTTAAAATTGTATCTGTGGTTCCCTGACCAATAAAGATTCGGAAGACATTGATGCATACAAACAGCTACAAAGGTTTTACATTAAGTGCTGTCAAGGATCTCTGGCAAAGCTAAAAGAAACCCTTCATCATATAGGGAAGACTTCATTATATTTGAGATTTCCCTGACGGTTGTGGAAATTGCTCTAAAGATGTGCTAAAGTGAAGTGAAAGCTCTATCTACTTCTCTGAAGAATGGCCACTCAAAGGTGAGGACTTTTTTTTCCTGGATAAGAAGAAGGCAAAAAGTTTTCGAAGACAGATGTGGGCAGCTGGCCCTGGCCCTGAGAAGAAGAAGAGGAGGAGGAGGAGGGGCAGCCCATCCATCAACTGCAGAAAAGGAGACCCTCTTGAAGACAGGCTGGGATTAGGCTGGGCCTTTGGATGCTTCCTTGAGGTTTTTCACAATCTCACATGGATAAAGCCATAAAGGCTCATGGGGACAACAACTCAAGGAACCACAACTAGAGAAGATCAAGTCCAGATGATCTCCTGGAATGAAGGGGAAGATAGAAATTTGGGGAGCCCATCTGGATTATTGTGCTGATTAGTTCTTGGTTTAAGTTGGCCTGTTTGTTACAGTAGACACTGAGATGTAGTTTATCTTCTAAGCTGCCATGAGTTAAGATGAGTGGAGGAAATACAAATTTAATAAACCACTTTAATAATCTCTCTTGTCGGTGCCTGTGTTTTTAAAAAGGCCTTGATCTTGTTGTGGACATTATAGCTAAAAAACATGGTGCAAAGCAGATGATCATTTATGTTGTTGGTTTGAGCTCTTAGCTTGGCCATTTGGTTGAAAATGTTTTGTCCCCATTTGAGGAGTCATCTTCAGTGATGACATCTTCAGCAGATGTCTCCTCCAATGGGGATGAAACATTTTCAACCAAATCGCCAAGCTCGGAGCTCAAACCAACAACATAACTACCAACCTGAGCTACTGAGCTAATATTTAAAGACATTTCATATGATCATATCTTTCCTTTTTTTAAAAAGCAGATTGAAATAGAGCTCACATACTGGTCTAAGATTCAAAGATATTTGTGAAATGTAAGAAATGGAGTTATAGAAAATGAGGGGGGAATTCTTTTCAATAATCAAAATGTTTTAAATGATTTCTTTTCTTTTCTCTTTTAGTATATAGGAACTAGTTCTTAGAGCATTATATTCTCAAGTGCTGCTTTTAAGAAAAATAGGATATTCTGCTAGACTGGAGTGCTTTAATTTCAATTTCCTGTTTAAATGGTAGTGACTGGAGATACTTGGCAACTATCTCCATATGGCAAGAAAAAGGAAAGATAACACCTATCCACTCTAGACAACTTCAAATCACCAGCACCAGATGGACTACATCCCAGAGTTCTGAAGGAATTGGCAGATGTGAACTCAGAACCATTGTACCATATCTTTCAAAGATCCTGGAGCACCGGGGAGCTACCAGAGGACTGGAAAAGAGTTGATGTGATGCCAATCTTCAAAAAAGGGGAAAAAAATGGATCCGGGAAACTACAGAGCAATCAGTCTGACATCAATACCTGGGAAGATTATCTTAGAAAAGATAATCAAGCAACAAACAAGTAAAAAAATAAAAACAGGCAAAGCTATTGCTGGAAGCCAACATAGCTTTGTCAAAAACAGATCATGCCAGACAAACCTTGTTGCACTTGGCAAAGTGACTAAATTTGTGGCCAGTAAAATACTATGGATATAGTATGCTTGGATTATAGTAAGGCATTTGACAAAGTAGACCACAATCGACTTCTTTGTTAGACAGAAATGTGGGATAGACAGCGTGGCCACCGAATGGATTCATAACTGCCTGACCAACCACACTCAAAGGTCCTAAATGGAACGATATCTAGTGTACCTGGAGAGAAGCAGACGGTGGGATACCCCAAGGTTCTGTCTTAGGCCCAGCACTCTTCAACATCTTCATCGGGGATTTAGATAAGGGCAAAGAAGGGGAACTAACCAATTTGCAGACAACATCAAGCTGGGTGTGGGGTGTGTGGGAGGATAGCCAACACTTTAGAAGATAGTCTTAAGATATAGAAGGATATTGACAAACTTGAACACTGGACCCTACCCAACAAAATACAGTTTAGTGGTGAGAAAAGTAAGAACCCCCCCTCCCAAGGCTCCCATGTGAAAACTGAGGCTACAGAGAGCAGTGAGCAAAAGGTGGGACTAGCTGTCCTCTAGGTTCCCTTCCCATGCAATGTTTCCATAAAGTTCATCTGCAATTCGGCTTGGACCAACTTCACTGGAGCTATCTGGCTGAAGATACCCCAGGCTTCAGAGCCAAAATCCCGGCTTCCTCTCCCCGCTCCTTTCTCCACCCCCCTCCTCCCCCAATGTTGCCTCCATTTGTCCCAGTAGCATCCCGAGCTCTCCCTCCAGGATGTGAAAGGCAATTGAACTGCATGCGCTGAGGAGGGCTGTGGTCCATGAAAACTTATGCCATAATAAATACGTTAGTCTTTAAGGTACTGTACCACAATCTCCCATATATTGGCTTTTATTAAGGCTGTTGCAGAAAATAAACACACAGCTTCTGCTCCAGAGACGGAATATTCCACAATTGTGTGTTTATCCTGGTTGTACTTCTGTAGTTATGCTTGCAATCATGCAATCTCCCCCCCTCCCTCCCCCCTTTCCAACCCCCATGCACACATTCGAACAGCTGGAAAAATTAGTCCATTAAACATGCCTTGGAGTAAAAAGATTACAAGACACATTAAAAAACTAAAAGAGCCTTTTGTTCAGCTACTTCTCCTGCTGTTGCATTTGAATAAAATTATCAGAGGCAAGAAGGGAGGAATAAACCTAACAAAAGGCAAAGAGGTTCCCATGGAAAATGAATTAAAAGCACCTTAAAATTCTACAGTTTCTTAGCCCACCAGTGCCAGAAGCTGCAGAATACACTATATATTGGGGCTGACTAAGATGGAGAGAGAAAGGATTTTCCATAAAATGTGGGAAAAGATCCCAGCCAGAGAGAGGGATTGTTCTGTTCACACACTCTAATTTCTGTCTGTATTTGCATGTATAATAGGCACACACTGCATTTGTGTGCGCCGGGCTTATACTTTTCAATTTCCTCTGAAGGGGAAGAATTGGGAGGAGAGGATATGCAGAAATAAAACAAAGCCTGTAAAACTCATGGGATGATTTTGTAGGAATTTAAAGAACTAACCCAAAACTTCCCCTCCAGGCATTTGAGTGCCTGCCCCAACCAGGCTGGGCAGTAGAGACAATCAGCCCTTAAAGCTTCTTGGGTGAGAAGTGAAATGGCTCCTTCTTCCTCAAGGAAAAAGCAGTCCAGCTGCCTTTTTAAAAAGCACCTCTGAGACCATCAGCCGTTAACTTTGGAAATGTCTTTCCTTTGCTGGGCTGCAGAGTGATGTGCAGAAGCTCAAGTGTGTTTTTGGCTGTGGGAAACTGCAGCTCAAGTCTTTGCTGTGGTCCAGGATCTTCCAGGCGTGCAGCCATGGCCAAGGCCCCCTCAGCAGGGGTGGGATTCTACCAGTTCGCACCTATTTGCTAGAACTGGTTTTTAACATTCTAAGAACTTAAGGAGAACTGGTTGTTAGAAGAAATTACTGGCCTAATCCTGTAAAGAAGGCAGGAAGGAAACATTCTGGTGTTGCTTACAGAAACTGCCTCTCCGTTAACCCTTATTACATTCTTGGCAGGACTAGACTTCCTGTCTCAGGAACTTCTCTGGAGTATTTTTTCCCCTCCTTTGCTGGTACTTTGCTTGTGTGGAGTGACCATTCAAAGTTACAATGGCACTGAAAAAAGTGACTTATGACCATTTTTCACACTTACGACTGTTGCAGCATCCCCACAGTCATGAGAGGCCAGGCGAGGAGATGCGTGCCTCGATGTGAGTGATGTTGAGTTGGCCACACCCAGCCAATAACATGACCACCAGGCCATGTCCACCCAGTCACATGACCACCAAGCCACGCCCACCACCTAAGCCACGCCCACAGAACCGGCTGTTAAAATTTTTGAATCCCACCCCTGCCATTCAGCCTCATCTGCATCCACATCCTAGGAGGGTTTCAAGGCTAAATGCCACTTGGTGGAAATCTAAATCACAAATGTCAAGCACAACCGTAAGGTTCAGTGTAGTGCCGGAGGAATTGTGCATTGTTCTAGTCCAGGGGTGTCAAACTCAAGGCCTGCTTAGATGGTGCTTAGATCTGGCCCATGGGGTCACCCTGGAAACAGCAAAGGATCGGCCCACGGTGCCTCCACCGCAAAAACGGAGCTTGGGGGGCTGCATGTGGGCCCCCAGGCCCCCTTTTCAGCCACGATGGCCTCCTGCAGCCCTCTACAAGTGGAAATAGAGCCCGGGGGGACTGTGAGCAACCCTCCCGAGCTCCGTTTTTGCTGTCAGGGGGCTAGCAAAACAAACTAAAAGCAAAACAAAACAACAGGAGAAATGTTTCCCCTTTTACGTGTGAGCATCCAAGAAGGGACAGGAAAGGAGAAAGGGAAAGGTAAAGAAAAAGAAGGAAAGATGGGAAGAGAGCAAGAAAAGAAAAATAAGGAAAGAGGGGAAGGAAGAAGCAAGGAGGATGAAGAGGGAAATAAAAAGAAGAAAAGAAGGAAGGGAGGAAGGGAGGAAGGAAAGAAGGAAGGAAAGAAAGAAGGGAAGAGATTATAATGAGAGGGAGGAAAGATCTGATGAAAGTCCAGCCTTAGCAGTTGGCCACCACAGGTCCCCCCCCAACATGAGTGACATCAAGCTGGCCACGCCCACCCTGGCCACGCCCACCCAGGCCAATTGAGGTCTAACACAACCCTGATGTGGCCCTCAATTCAATAGAGTTTGACACCCTTGTTCATGTCAAATCAAAAATCAAGGAATGTAGCTCGTGTTTACACATCTAAAACTCTCATCTTTTATTATGAAGGTGGTGGTGCTTGGTTGAAAGGAGAGTGGTAAAACTGCTCATCAGATTATGCTGGTGTTTAATCTGGGAAGCATCTAATATGTTGGGTTAATCTCTGATGGCAGCTGGGATGAAGGTGCAATTTAAAAACCCAGATAAAACTGGAAAACAGAAAAAGATTGTACTAAGCAGCACACACTCCGCACTAGATTTGCAGGGCAGCCAGATACAAGAATGAAACATGAAAAGTGGAAGAGAATAAAACGATCTATACTACAGCCAATTTTGGTCACTGTATTACAAAAAATATTTTAAGACTTTGGAAAAGTTCAGAGAAGAGCAGCTAAGATAGAATAAAATAGATTTCTTTGTTGGCCAAGTGTGATTGGACACACAAGTAATTTGTCCTTGATGCATATGCTCTCAATGTACATAAAAGAAAAAATAAAATACATTCATCAAGAATCATAAGATACAACACTTAGTGATAGTCATAGGTTACTAATAAGCAAACAAACCATACTGGGAAACAAATAAAACAATATAAATTGTGAAGATATAAGCAACATGGTTATAGTCATACGTGGGAAGAGATAGGTATTAGGAAGGATGAGAAGAATAATAGTAATACAGTCTTAGTACATAATTTGACAGTGTTGTGGGAATTAGTTGTAGCAGAGTGATGGCATTTGGGGGGAAATGTCCGTGTATCTAGTTGTGTGCAGTGCCCTATAGTGTCGTTTTGAGAGTAGAAGTTGAAACAATTTATGTCCAGGATGTGAGAGGGATGATGACCAAAGGCCTGGAGACTAAATCATATGAAGAACGGCTGCAGGTTTTGGGTCTGACTAGTCTAAAGAAGAGAAGAATTAGGGGTGACATGAGAGCAGTATTTCAGTATTTGAGGGGTTGCCACAAAGAAGAGGGGGTCAAGTTATTCTCCAAAGCACCAGAAGGCAAGACAAGAAACAATGGATGGAAACTAATCAAGGAGAGAAGCTGCTGGGAACTAAGGAGAAATTTCCTAACAGTTGAGAACAATCAAACAGTGGAACAGCTTGCCACCAGAAACCATGGGCACTCCATTACTGGAGGTTTTTAAGACGAGATTGGACAGTCACTAAAAAGATCTAGGGTCTCCTGCTTGAGCAAGGAGATGGACCAGAAGACCTCCAAGGTCCCTTCCAACTCTGTTATTCTATTCTATTCTGTTCTGTTCTGTTCTGTTCTGTTCTAGTCTAGTCTAGTCTAATTCTAATTCTAATTCTAATTCTAATTCTAATTCTAATTCTAATTCTAATTCTAATTCTAATTCTAATAATTCTAATTCTAATAATTCTAATTCTAATTCTAATCCTAATTCTAATAATTCTAATTCTAATAATTCTAATTCTATTCTTCCTAGCTGCTGAGAAATAACAGGCATCAGGTTTGGGGGAGGGAGCTCTTAAACCAGGGGCCAGCTAGAGGCCTTTCCCACTCTACTCCCTTCCCTACTGTGCTACCATAGCCTTAGCCCAGACATCCAGCCCTTCCGGTCCTGCTAAGGTCCCCGTGGGTCATGATACACTTTGGAGGAAATTATGCGGGTGTTGGACCAGCCTTAGAATCTAAGAATCATTCTTGTGAGCCCCCAAGAATCCTCTCATGACATAGGCAGCCATATAAGTCTCTAAAATAGAATAGTTTATTGGCCAAATGTGATTGGACACACACGGAATTCATATCTGGTGCATAAGCACACATCTTTGAAGTATATAAAGAGTTACACTAATATCAAAGACATTTTGGAATAGAATCTTTAAAGAAAGGATACTAAAGGAAGGACAAAATGAAATGCAAACAAAAAAAATTTAAACAATGTTGAAGAAACAGTGACAGATAACAGTATAGTAATCTCACATTAAGATATCCCATGTTGAATTTTTCCATGGCAAATTGTCCCATTGCAAGTTTAGTTTACTTTATTATCATTGCACCTCATACAACAAAATCAAACACCATCTTCAGGGCACATCATGACCATGAAAGTAAACACAAACACACATCCTTCACACATTGAACTGGAAACCCCCAACACCACACCAACACTGCACTATACAGCAGAATTCAAAAGAGCTACTGCCCTGGGATAGAAGCTGTTTTTCAGCCTATTTGTCCTTGTTTTTATTGTCCTGTACCGTCTGCCAGATGGTAATAGTTCAAAAAAAAAAAAAAAAAAAAGGGTGCCCAGGAAGAGATGGATCTTTGAGAATGTTTTGAACTTTCTTAAGGCAGCGGGAGCTATAAAGCTCTTCCAAAGAGGGGAGAGGGCAACCCATGATCTTCTGGGCAATGACGTTCACCCTCTGGAGTGCTTTCCTATCTGCCACTGTGCAACTGGCAAACCATTCAGAGGTGCAGTAAGTTAAGATACTCTCTATGGTGCAGCAGTAGAAGGTCACCAGCAATTTTTCATTCAAGTTGGGCTTGTTGAGCTGACCTGCATTGAGTTGTTTTTTTATTTTATTTATTTCGTTTGTCAATCGCTTACAAGATAATAAGTATAAGGATAAACATAGTTATGAATACATGAAATGAATACATATAAGAAAAATAAAAAAGAAACAATAGGACAGGGATGGTAGGCATGTTGGTGCTGGTTGAGTTGACTGGGGCAAATTGGCTGTGGGGAGCCGGCTGTGGCGAGTTGTCCCATTCTTTTTTTTTAAAAAAAAAACAAGTTTTATTAATTTTCAAAACACACAAATCATCATTATCCATTACATGTTTAAACCTTTTTCCATTATAAATTTAACAAGTCAGATAAACTATAATTCTGTTTTAAACCATTTCCATATAAACATACAAAAACCTCTTATCCAATTTCTCTTTACTTCTCTTTACTCTTATTCAATTTCGTTATTATTATTTCATCTATTTCTTTCTGACTTAGTTACCATTATTCTCATTCTATATTTCTGCAAGGTTTTATTAATTCTCCCAAAAAAAAAAAAAAAAACATATACACACAACACACAAAACATAAAAAAATCTTTTTGGAAAGTAACTTGGACCCAGGTATCTCTCTCTTCATGGACTTCAATTATATTCATGCTCGCGAGTTGTCCCGTTCCCACGTCCAAGGGACTCTCAAGAGGAAGACTCCAACACCACAGTTTGAAAGCATCAGTTCTTCAGTGCTCAGTCTTCCTTATGGTCCAACTCTCAGAGCCATACATTACTAGAGGGAAAGCCATAGCTTTGACCATATAATAGAACATAGTGTCTTGGTTTGTCCCTAGTGGGATTCTGCAGTTTGTGATATTGTCTTAATAGGTTGTGAGAACCAGAACATCCAGTTTATTGGTGGGGCACATTAAGTTGTGAAAGCACAACTGTGCCTTATTAACTGGATTAGAATCAGGGCTAGTGTGAAAACCAAGCAATGAGTAGCTACGAGCAGATCTATACCAGAGCTACCATAGAAGTTCACAGGATGAACCAGGCAGCATTTGAAGCAGAGGTGGTATTCAGCAGGTTCTGACCAGTTCTGGAGAACCGGTAGCGGAAATTTTGAGTAGTTCGGAGAACCAGCCAATCCCACCTCTGACTGGCCCTTCCCCCATCTATTCTCTGTCTCCCGAGTCCCAGCTGGTTGGCTGGGTCTTCTTTTGTTGCCCTGTACAGGAGAATGGAGCTGAAAAGCAGGCTAGTGGGGTGGGAAGGGAATGAGATTTTGCAGTAACCTTCCGCTGCCATGGCCACCAAGCCATGCCCACAGAACCAGTAGTCAATTTTTTTGAATCCCACCACTGATCCGAAGCACCCCATTTTAAGCCAAAGACTTCTGCCAAATGGCATGAGAAGTCAACTGACTGAAGCACCTTCTGTAGATGAGATCATTTCCATCTGGCTTTCTGGCTTTGCTGTCCATGCAGAAGTCATAAAAGCCCAATGGCAGGAGCTACATCTCTCTCCATATAGTTCAGATTATGAACATAGAATGATAGGGTTGGAGGTTGGAGGTCTTCTAGTCCAATCCACTGTCCATGGCAGGAGATCCTGGACTGTCTTTGGGCTTGATGGGATGGATACAATGACCATAGAACAGGACAATAGAGTTGGAAGGGACCTTGGAGGTCTTCTAGTCCAACCCCTCCACCCAAGCAGGAGACTCTGCATCATTTCAGACAAATTATTGTCCATCTCTTCTTGAAAATCTCCAGTGTTGGAGCACCCACAACATCTGAAAGCAAACCATTCCACTGCTTAATTGCCAGGAAATTTCTCCTCAAGTCCAGGTTGCTTCTCTCCTTGATTAGTTTGCACCTGTTACTTCTTGTCCTGCTTTCAGGGGCTTTGGAAAATTGGTTGACCTCTTCTTCTTTGTGACAACCCTTCAAATATTGGAAGACTGATGTCATCTCACCCTTAGTTGTATCCTGTTCAGGGCACTTCATTTTAAGAAAGTCATGAACCAACTGGAGATTGCCCATAGCACTCTGTGGCTTCTTCCCCAAACCCCCAAAACTTTCACTTAGAGGTCTTTTCCTAAGAGGTCTGTAGGGGGTGTGCATAAGCGCACCAAAGTGCCTACTGTCCCTGTCCTATTGTTTCTTTTATTTCTCTTATATGTATCCATGTATTCATAACTATGTTTATACTTATACCTATTATCTTGTAAGCAATTGACAAATCAAATCAAATAAAAATAAATAAAAAGATGAGGGGCCAGGAAGGGCATAGCCAAGAGGGAAGGTTGGAGGCATTGCATCTCTTTAGCCATAGCGAGAAGAGAAGAGAAGCCTTTGGGAGACAGGATCGCTTTCTCCATGTACCTGGTGGACTCTCCTGTAGGTCTATAAGGGAGACAAGAAACAAGGGGCTTAAACTATATTGAAGTCAATTTTGGTTGGACATTGGAAGAATGTCCTCATGGTAAGAACTAACCCAGGAAGGGATGGGTTATCTTTTCATCTTTGAACCAACTCTGTAGGGCCATCAGTTCTGGGCTGTAGTTTGGATTCCTGCTCTGAGAAGGAATTGAATTAGTTGATCACACAGGACCTTCCCAAGTCTTCCATGTTGTGACTGTCAGGACTCCAACAAATCCACCCCCCATTCAAATCATAAGTCTCTAGCCGCATCTCAGAGGAAAGAAAATTGATTTATTAGAAGTGGCTATGTTGGAGTTAGCTGGATGCAGCCGATACTAATATACATCATTCATTCCCCCTTTGACCCTGGCCTTCCCCCACCCCTGGATGTGACTTCTCCAATGGGACACATCCATCCCCAAGAGTCATCAATCATGCTTTCCAGTAATATCCTTGCGCTCTGCCAACTTTGGGCTGCCACGGTGATTATCTAGGCACTTAAGGAATGCAACTGTTTCCCCCCCACTCCCTTTTTCTGGCAGCTAAAAAGACTAAAGGAGTATCTTTTTAGTTGACAATGACTCTGGTAGATTTTTCTTATTCACCATCTTGGTCTGGCTGCAAAATCATGCCCTTCTCCAAGGTATTGATGGACCTTTACTAGAACTAAATTTGTGTTATATAAAACTCCCCTCTCCTTTTCTGTTTCTTTTTAAATGGATTTTATGAATACTGGCAACTTTCCATAAGTGTCTGTTGGACTACTCTCCTAAATCATCTTGGAAATATAAAAGCAGAAGAGGCACCTGTGACTGTCCACTTGTGATACCAGAGGAAGGAAGCCCCTTGGATTCAGGGGTGGAGCCTCCAAACATTGCATTTAAATAAATCGATTTGTGAACTTACAAACAAGAGAAAGAAAATGTCCCAAACTTCCCGCTCAGTCCAGGGAATTATTAAAGGAAGGCAAATAAATTCGTTTGAAATATCAGCCCCCAAACCAACTTTTGTTTAATCAAGGTTGTAATTTCGGATTTAATTTCTCTGGCCTCTCCTGGACTCCTCTGAGCACAGCTCCGTAAATCTGCTTTGCTCCCGAAGAGAATTACATGTTGGGTTAAAGGGGTTGCATTTAAAAAAAATAGCAGCTCCTTGTGTTTGTGTGCATTGGTGTGTGGGGGGGGGGAAGAGACAGGAGAGGGAGGGAGCTTTAACCCTTTCCTCCTGTGCTTGAATGGGATACCAGGTTGATCCCTCTTAATGTAATTACCAGCTGAATCATTTTTTGCTGCTAGGAAAGAAGACGTCCTCCTTCCCAAAAAGGGATTTCCGCTGGAGTCCTGGCATGTCATCGCAGCTGCCTGCCGCTGCAGCTTGCTTGGCTTGTTGGTTTGCTGTTCAGTAACTGCTGGGGTGCCTAAGAAAACAGCCACCGGCATCCTGGGATTGGCCTGTGAATCCCAGGCGCCTGATGAGCGCCAAGCCCGTCCCTCCGGCTGCCTACAGTTGCCAGGTTTGGAGCAGACATGCCCAGGATGCCATTGCCAGACTGCCAGCTGGCTGGGCGGGGTCCAGTTTGGATGCCAAGGCCCGGAGGTCTCTGGGTTCTCAAGGAAGAAGAGCATCGGTTGTTGAGTATCCACAACGTTCCATTCTATCAAACCAGGGAGGCCTCCTCAAGAGAAGCCATTGCCAAGACACATCAGTGGCACACCTGCCCTGAGAGACCTGTGGGTTGCTGGGCCAGGAAGACCCTTCCCTACATGGGGGCTGTGGAAAGAATAGGAACTGTCATCATTTCTCACCAGCAACCTTCAATTTTGTTGAATTCTGACAGTTTCTGAGCTGAGCTAGTCAGAGGTGCGCCTTCTGCCCAGTGGTGGGATTCAATTTTTTTGACTACCGGTTCTGTGGGTGTGGCTTGGTGGGCATGGCAGGGAAAGGATACTGCAAAATCCCCCTTCCCTCCGCACTCCACTAACCTGCTTTCCAGCTCCGTTCTCCTGTGCCGGGCAACCAAAGGAGACCCAGCCGATCAGCTGGGACTCGATGGGAGGCAGAGAAGAGATGGGGTTGGTGGGGCCAGTCAGAGGTGGGATTGGCTGGTTCTCTGGACTACTCAAAATTTCTGCTACCGGTTCTCTAGAACCGGTCAGAACCTGGTGAATAACTACCTCTGCTTCTGCCCCATATCTGATAACATGGATGGAAGCGGGGGACACAGATCCTATCTCAGGGTCTTCCTTTCCTCATCTTGCTTTGTCTGGAGAACCTGCAACCTTTCTGGGCCTCTTCGTGAGCTTCAGGCAAATGGCTTCCGACCTCCCTCCCTAGAGCATCCTGGCTCCCCACAAGTGGGGATGCTCAGAGGCAGACAGTGGGAGAGCAGCTGGATCCGGCCTCAAAGGGTGCAGGAATCCCAGGCAAAGCCAGCCCAGCTCTCAGCCTGACTGGAGGGACCCCTCCCTTGATTATCCTCTGGTCACCCTTTGCATCTGCTTCACCTTTTCTTTCTTCATGTAGGCAAAAAAAAAAAAAAAAACCAAAGTAAAATCCAAAAAGTTTGTAGAAATTGGGTATGTCTCGTTTAATGAAAAGAAGGACGAGGGGTGATATGACAACAGTGTACCAATATTTGAGGGGCTGCCACAAAGAAGAAGTGGTAAACGTGTTTTCCAAAGCATCAGAAAGGAAGATGAGAAACAAGGGATGGAAACTAATCAAGGAGAGAAGCAGCCTGGAATGGAGGAGAAACATCTTAACAGTGAGAACAAATAACCAGTGGGGAAAGCTTGCCTTCAGAGGGTTTGGGTGCTCTATCACTGGAGGCTTTCAAAAAGAGACTAGACAACTATTTGTCTGATATAATACAGGTTCTCCTGCTTGAGGAGGGGGTTGGACTAGAAGACCTCCAAGGTCCCTTCTAACTCTGTTAATCTGTTTTTTTTTTTAAAAAGAATTCTTCCTAGTGATGGGAGAAATATCCATCTGGTTTAGTTCCAAGCAGGGAGGAAGACACTGGAAACTTGGAGGCTGATTGGGAAGATGGTTTAAAGATGAAGCAGAACCACATGGATGGTCCTGGGCAGCTGACCACAAGGAGTTGAGAGTGGGGGGGCTTTAAACTTGAGCTTCCTGTTCCTGTGCAAGAACATGTGTTCTATTGGTTGCTGTCAGACTCCCATGGGGCTATGCAGGGTTCATAGCTGAGGTTGTCTGAGCTTCCAGTTTTGGCTGAAGCTTGGCTGATGCAATGTCCTGAGGAGATTGCAATGCAGTGGGCTCGGTCTCTTCTGCTAAATGGTCCTATCGTGTCCTGAAGGGCCATGTCTTCATCCCATCACCCTAGAGCTGAAGGTTTTTTGTCTTGTGGATGGTAGGGGCTACTTTCCAAGAGCACGATTCTCTTTTTAGGGACATATAATAGTCTGCCTTTTTTTAATATTTCCCAAAATATTTCATTCTCCTAGGAGAGGGGTGGGTGCTAACTTTGTGCACCAGGAATAGGAGCTGCGGTGAAGGGTCTGTGAAGACATTCCAGAAAGGCAAAGAGCTGCCCTGCCCCCTCTCTCCCCCAGCACATGTCCTGGTTCTGCTCAAGAGTTCGAGCAAGAAAGGGCTTCACAGGACGAGCTCTGGGGTTCTGAGCAAAGCTCCAGTTCATGTGTGAATCACTTAGGAGTGACTGCGTGTCACAAATAGCATAAAGGGATGAGAAAACGGATTGTGTGATGAGAAGGTTTAATACATTGGGGAGGGCTTTTTTTTATTTGAGTCTCCCTCCTTACCCAACCAAACTGAAACGAGCTTTTGCAAATAATGATCCTAATTCGCACATTGCTTCAGATGGCTCCATTGTTTGGTTCTTAAGGAGGCTGATGGTGTGAACCGTTTCAGTTCAAGGCCTTTCAGCTCCTTTCAGTGGGGCAACAATGCGGCTGACGTGAGCCTTTGATGATCCACTCATGCGGCCACTCCTCACTTAATGTTTCAGTCACTGAATAGGGCACAGGCGTGCATGGACTAGTGCTGAGGAGTGACTCGTCTACCCCGGCAGCAGCAGGAGGAGGAGGAGGAGGTGGCGGCTTCGAGTCTGCTGTTTGGGCAAGTTTTTACTCAACTTCACAGCGTTACTGATGTTAATTACTGAATTAAGTGCCTGGCAGACCAATTAATCCTCCTTGGCAATCAGTTGGGCCTTTAGATCAAAATACCAGCAAACTGCCTTGGCCCGCTTCCAATCTCACTCAGGCTTCGTTCTTGGCTGCGGCAGCAACCTTGTTTCGGACAGGATTGCCCCCTCCCCACTATCCCCCTGCAGGCACAAATGGCAGAAGAAACCAGAGCCAGTTGGTTTCCCTGCATTTGCAAGAGAGAGATGGCTCGCTCCCCGCAGGATCTGTCCAGTCTGAAAGCGGGAGGAGCGAGGAAAGTGTGAATTCAGGGCCAAGGTACAGTTCCCACTGGCCTTCAGTGGCATGGGGGGGCATTCCATTGTTTGCCCCCCCCCAAATAAAAACTGCCCAAAAGGGGCCACCAAGGAAGGAACAGACCAGTGGAGGAAACATCTAAGAGGAAGCAGCGGCAACCCCTGAGTTAAAAGAAGCAGAGGCATAAATAAAAGTGAGATGTTGTCGGAGCATGTCACCCCCTCCTCCCTCCCTCCCTCCAAACGAAGGAGAACAAACGGGGGCGGGGGTGTCTTTCAAAGAAGCATCAAAGGGCAGTTTGGAGACTCTTTAATTAACCTGACGTTTGCTGGGAGACCAAGTGCCAAGCACCGTCTTTCGGGATAATTTCTGACTTGTCGGCGTGAGGTATCAGGCATATAATATTAATCAGGAGGGTGGACCTGGTTGAGGAGCAGGAGAAAGCAAGACCATTGGGGGAAAAGGGGCCCTGTCAGGTGGAGTTCTTGATTTTAATTATCTATAGCTAAAAAAGTGAAATGCCCCTCATGCATCATCACAAAATCTCCAGAACCGTAAAGCCTGCAAACTTGACATTTGGCCCGTATGTTCCTCTTGGCTTCTCCGTCCTCACTAAGAAAGGATTTCTCAAAATGAGCATTAGTATTTCCATTGTTATTGTTATTGTTATTGTTATTGTTGCTGTTGCTGTTGCTGTTGCTGTTGCTGTTATTGTTAATGTTAATGTTAATGTTAATGTTATTGTTATTGTTACACTCTGATGCTAAAGAGTTCGACTCCCCCTCCCCACCTGAGAAGAAATCTGATCCAAATGCAAAACACAAGCAGTGGAGAGGAGTTTCAGTTTTAGTTTCAAAGCACCAAGCAGCTTTAGTACAGAACAATTGAGCTAAGCCACGCCCAGGCTCCTTGCTGTCCCCTTCTTGCTCACACAGCAAATACTGCTTCACTTTCCAAACAGCTCTCAACTCTCTCACACACTGACAGGACACTAGCCAGATGAATACTGATGGATGCTGGTAGGCAGAGGCAGAATTCCCCCCACCCCTTATTTCTCTCCCCCAAAACTAAGCCCCCCCACATAGTTTCGTAGTGAAGCACAGGTATAGAGCTGGTAACTACATATAATGGTCTTGAAGTAAAACCATCAGATTTTAATAAATTTAGACCCAAGGCTAAGTAGGATCCCACACCAGGAGAACCTAACGGGAGAAGGAGCTGAGCTCAAAATGGAAGCAGGAAGAGACATTGAAAGAACCATTACAAAGAATGCAATATGGAGGGACTATGGAGACCACCAGAAGAAGCAAATGTGCCTATGCAAAAAGCACCGCAAGATCCGGCAGCACAAAAAGAGCCCACAAGAAATGGAGGGAGAGGCAGCCAGGCAGGGCAGACAAGCACCATGCAACTACACTGGTCTCAGAAAAGGAAACTTAGAACAAATTGAGAAGGATAACCCAAAGGGATTCAGAAGAAGAAGAAAAAAAAACAGAGAATGCCAGGGAACCCCCCAAAATACTAGCAGGTAAACCAAGAAACCTATTTGGTTTGAACCTCTTCATGAAAAGAAGGAGCTGTTCCACCCTTTGGAATAACCACCTTTATTCCTTTAGAATAGAATATAGAACAGAATAGAATATAGAATATATATAGAATATATATATAGAATATATATAGAATAGAATAGAGCTGGAAGGGTCCTTGAAGGTCTTCCAGTCCAACCCCTACTCAAGCAGGAGGCTCTATACGTTTCAGACAAATAGCTGTCTTAAACACCTCCCGTGATGAAGCACCCACAACTTCTGAAGTCAAGCCAACTCCCTGACTGATTGTTCTACTGTTAGGAAATTTTCCTTAATTCCAGGTTGCTTCTCTCTTTGAGTAGTTCCCATCCATGGTTTCTTGCCTTGCCTTCTGGTGCTTTGGAAAATAAGTAGACCCCCCCTCTTCTTTGTGGCAGCCCCTCAAATACTGGAAGACTGCTATCATGTCACCCCTAGTCCTTCTTTTCTCTAGACTAGACAAGCCCAGAAATTATGCAAAGCACAGGTGTACTTTGTACTCCCGAAGAGAGCCAGGAGTGATGCTGGGACTGCAAAAGAAGGTCCAGGCAGGTCTATTTGTTCTCCAGAACGAGATGCACCCTGAACCCCCTTTCGTTGTCACCCCAAAAGTGGTGGGAGTTGCAGGACAGAAAATATTGTCTCCCTTCAGATGAAACGAGTTGCCCCATTAGGAGAAGAATGTGGACATGCTACCGGCTTGTGGGGTTTCTTTTTCCTCTCCATTTAAAAAAACAACAAGTGGGAGGATGTGCGGTTTGCTGTTTGTTTAGACAGATCTCACGGTTACTATGCAAAGTGGCCCTTTCATCTCAGCTGCTTGTAAATATTTGTCCTGTTGGGAAGGCAGCGATCCTCTCGGGAAAGCTGTGCCAGACTTACTCCCAGCTCAGCATCATGGGAGCCAGCAGGAAAAGGGGGGCACAGCCAGCTGGGGGAGAGGAACCCCCGGAGGAGCCTGGCTGGGCACTGCAGGGCAGTCAGAGGAGGCTGCAGGAGGGGCAAACGGACACGGAGCCGAGTCCTACCTTAAGTGACCTAGCCGCGCTCAGCAAAAAACGCCCTATCGGTGGGATTGGAAGATTGTGATACAAAGCCTCTAGGAAAGGCCATTCTGATTTATTCTTCTTTCTTGTGTGGAATTGACATTAGAATTCAGATAGCAGAATAAATAGAAAACCATGCAGTTCGAAAAATTGGGTGGGAACTGAATACATAACATGGAACAATTAGTAAATGACCAATTTTTATCATTCTCTTCTTTGGAGGGTGTATTATCTGCAATAATAGTGGCAATATGTATAATTATAATTGTATTTACTTATTTGTTAAATTTATTTGTCTCCCATCTCGCTGTGGGGCTACCCGAGGTGGCTTAATAGTATCTATTGATGTTATCAATAACATAAGGTGACCAACCGTCCTCCTTTAGGGAGGACAGTCCTTCTTTTGTAAGTTCTGTCCTCTCTTGAAAAGTGTCCTCCTGCATGTTCTCCTTTTTGATATTTGAAGACTAATCCGTAAATCTCCGTATTTGATCGATGCCGATCCGATCCGTTGTGTGTGATGTGATGTATTTGTATTTGACATGGCGATTCGTCAAGGCTCGGTACAGTGTGGCGAGACGCAATTATGAAACGCATGCGCTCCACACAGGAGAATTGTTTTGAGAGAGTGCGCCGTGTGCAAGTGGCTTTGTTTTTTTCCTTCAATTTATTTGTGTCCTCCTTCTCATTGTAAAAAAGTTGGTCACCTTAAGTAACATCATATCTATTTCAGGTAGTCCTCAATTTACGACCACAACCGAGCCCAACATTTCTGTTGTTAAGTGAGACATTTGTTAAGTGAGTTTTGCCCCATTTTAGGATCTTTCTTGTCACTGTGGTTAAGTGAATCACTGCAATTCTTAAACCAGTAACATGGTTGTAAAGTGAATCTGGCCTCCCCATTGACTTGTCTGAAGGTTGCAAAAGGGAATCACGTGACCTTGGGACACAGCAACCATCATAAGTATGAACCAGTTTCCAAGAGTCTAAATTTTGATCATATGGGGATGTTGGAAAGGTCGTAACTGTGAAAAACAATCATAAGTCACTTTTTTCAATGCCATTGTAACTGGTCACTAAATGAAGTGTTGTAAGTCGAGGACTTCCTGTCTACCTATCTACCTACCTGCAATAATATGCTGTAAAATATATACTATATTTACATAAAATCTATTGATAACTGAATTCGAATCTGCATCGCCTCAGAAACATCTATCTATCACAAGGGATTATTAAATTCCATGACAAGCCAACTAACCATCTAATTCTACTACCATGTTTAACAAAATGGTGGTGATTAATCAACCTGATATGGAAATTATAATGGCATTATTAGAGATTCCCTATTTTCCCAGGAAAATGCTACCAAACCTAATATATCAGTATCAAAAGTTCAATAGATGTTAGATTATACATTATTAAAAACAATATTCTGAACCGAATGAATTCCATGGCTGTTGTAAAAATAGGCATTCAGTAAATTGTCCTGTTGTTGGAGATGCAATGTGATTAATGCTTGCAAGCAATGCATATGTTTACAAGGAGTCTTGTAATTGTTCCTTTTAGGGAGAGAGTTATTTGATATATTAATTCAAAATATAACATTTTCAGACTTCGGATTATTTTATACTACATTCCTATTGCATGAAAATTGACATATGGATAAAGTATGAAGATTCCCCTCCTTTCTTGTGCCCCATGGTTAACTATATAGCCCAATTATCCACGGTCTGCAGATTTTATACTATTGGCATATGTGAACCAATTATTCATTAACGTAACCAGCTATGGACGGTTACAATGAAACATGGCTATCTTTGATTGCAATGTTTGCACAGAATGTTCATATATTGTATATACTGTATCTGTGAATATGTGCCCTGGATAATTTTTGTTGCTTTCTCTTCTGGCTTTGTTTTCTTTTAAAAGTAACGTTGTGCACTTTTTACTGTATTCGGTCAAAGCAAAAGCAAAAACTATTGAATAGAAACGTGCTCATTGAATGCAGGATGGCCAAACAAAGTCAAGTTAGCATCCCTGGCCTTGGATTGTTTCCTCAACATGGGCCTCTTCACAGGAGCCATTTCAGGAGATGTTGGGGGGGATCAGCACTTCTACCCTGATGTGGCCCCTGCAGGCACCCCTTCCATCCATGCACAACGAGGAGAGGTAGCTATGCTGGCTGGAGAATTCTAGGAGTTGAAGTCCACAAGTCTTAAAGTTGCCAAGTTTGGAGACCTCTGTTCTACAAGCTGTTAGACACAAAGACAGACACACAACTGTGTGTCTTTTGCCTTTGGGGCATTCTTAGCTTTGTCTCCTACCTTGTCTCGAGCTCTTGTTTCTTGTTCTTCTGACAGGAATCAATGTTTGTAAAGAGGAGAAAATAAATATTCATTATTAGGCAAGAAGAAAACAAAATTAGGAAAGAAAAACCAAATGCACAGGAGTAGATTAGGTGATACCTGGCTCAACAAGAGTAACTGTGAAGGATACAGGTGTCCTAGTGGACAATCACTTAAGTATAAGCCAGCGGTGTGTTGAAGCTGTCAAAAAGCCAATGCAATCCTAGCTGCATTAACAGAACGATAGAATCAAGATCACGTGAAGTGTTACTACCAATTTATGATGCCTTGGTAAGACCAAACTTGGAACACTGCATCCACTTTTGGTCACCACAGTATAAAACATATGATGAGTATTTTTTGTGAGATTTGGTATATATGGTGAGACTTAGAGAGACTTAGAGAAAGTGCAGGGGAAGAAATTGGAGGCTAAATTCCACAAAGAATGGCTAAAAGAAGTGGGTTTGTTGAGCCTAAAGAATGAAGACATGATGGCAGCCACAAAGACCTTTCGCCAGGAAGAGGCTCAGGGATCCCCAAACTTGGCAACTTTAAGACAACTTTAAGTTGGCTGGAGAATTCTGGGAGTTGAAGTCCACAAGTCTTAAAAGTTGCCAAGATTGGAGACCTCTGATGTAGATTGATTCTCCAGAGCACCGGAGAGTTTGACAGGTTGGAAGCTGTGGAGAAGGGAATCAGGTGTGAAATAAGCAGAAATTTCTTGATTGTGAAATCTGAAATCAATGGGATGTCCAGCTTCCTGGTATCCCCTCATCGGAGGTGGGATAGCCCTTGGTCTGAAGATTCCTGTACTGGGCAGATGGGTGGATTGAAAGTTCTACAAGGTCCTTCTGGCCCTATGATTCTGAAACTAAAACACAGGAAAGCAAAAATAAATGTTATTGTGTCAAATCCATTTGTTTGACACTCTTTTCAATACTGAGGCTTAAGGAAAGTTTTATTTTTGAATAAACATGTTTAGAACAAGGCTGTCAAACAAAATTTTCTTTAACTGAAGGTTGGTTAAACAATTCCAGTAGGAGGATATGATGTTGGCCAACAGCTCTGAATCTGGCAGATTTTCTCAAACATCTCAGTCTCCAAATAGGAAATTATCCTTGGCTGTTCACGTCTCGCCTTCAGCAACTTTGCCTGCCAAGGAAGAAGGGATTTAGCCCCCAAAGAGCCCCAATCCCATCACCTCTAACCGGATTTGCATTCTAGACTAAGAATGTAAAGATTGCTTTCCAACAAACCTAGAGGGATATCTTCCAAGGGCTGGGAAGATCTCTGCAGTGGCCAGCTGTGCACCTTACACGCCATACATTTGCCTTGATAGAAACAGGTTTTCAGTGGTTCATCTGCCTCTTGTTTATATCCAGTAACTCTTCTGGAAAATTGCAAATATATCTTCAGGATGCAGCCACTATAATCATCATATTTTAGATGATTCACTGGAATAGTAAAGCATATTTCTGGGAGAAATAAGTTGGGAATACCCAATCTGGGTTATGCTGGACATACTGTGCAGGAAGGCAGGAAAAATAAAGTAATTTCCATTATGGTCAGGCCAATTGCAGCCACAACTTTCATACATTGAGACAGGACACTCAGTGAAAAGCCATGAGAAATAGTTCCTGTATCCCAACAGCCTGAATCTGAACCCCCAAAGCCCAAAAGAACTCTCCCCTCTTCAGCAGGTGGCCTGCCTATCGACCTGCAGTTTGAGTAAGGAATCAGAGAGTATGTCGATTTTCAGGCCTTTTGATATTTTACCTCCATGGCGGGCAAAAAGGGAACAATAAAATGAGGGGTTGTGGCCTCCTCAACAGGAGGAACTTGCAACAGATGGGACAGGTTCCAAACCTGAACTAACTGGGGAGAAAACAGATATCTGAAGTAACAGAATGATCTTCCAACTCAGCTCAGGTCCACTTTGGTTCCCAAAGCTTATTTAATGATTTGAAGAATGATAGAGTCTTAAAGGACATTTCGTTCACCTTCCGACAGGATCTTCTTGCACATATCTGACAAATGACCACCCAGCTGCCATCTTTAGATCTCAAAGGAATACCACAGGCTGTGCAATCAGATTCAAGAGGCAGTGGATTAAGGAGAGATTCTTCTGGACTGGACTCCATGCAGTCCCAGCAAGGTACAGCTTGTTCTGATCTCTCCAAGAAGAACCAGGGAGGCCAGGGGCAATTTGGGAAGAAGCACCCGTCCTTCTACCTGGTAAAGCAGGATGAGGCCTTCAGGTGAGCCTCAGTTCAACTTCTGCCCTACGGTACTTTCTGTACCAGATGTCCACAAAAATGCTTCAAGCTTTCTTTCTCTGACCGCCTTCCTCCATCAGAGGTGCTGCATCAGGGAGGCTCCCTGTTCCCCAATGGGCAGGTGGTGTTTGCTGGGTTTTTTTGAGAAGAAGCCAGATGGCCCTTTGCTGGCCATACTGTGATGGGGGCCCTTCCAAGACCCCTCCTAGTCCTAACACTAGGGTTCTAAGACATATGGAGGGTATTCCTCAGAGAAGCCAAACTGCACACATTTCAACATTTGCCCTATAGCATGTAAACATTGGCAAGGACTAGTGAGTAGAGAACAGGCATCTTGAGCAAGGCGGGGAAAGGAAGGGACAGACCTGTGGACCTCAGGTGTCTTAGGACTGTGTTGCGAAGCCTGGCTAAGTTTCTGCCCTTTCTGATGTTTTACTTTTATGTTTTGTTTTACTTCATTCTAATGTACAAAATTAAGATATAGGAAATATCTCCTTTGTTTGAAGTTGCTTCCCTCCTTGATTAGTTTCCATCTGTTTCTTCATGTCCTGCCTTCTGGTGTTTTAGAAAATATCAGAATCAGAATAGAGCTTGGTGGTCTTCTAGTCCAACCCACTCCTCAAGCAGGAGATCCTAGACCATTTCAGACAAGTGACTGTCCAGTCTCTCCTTAAAAACCTCCAGTGATGAAGCACCCACAACCTCGGGTGGCAAGCTGTTCCACTGGTTAATTGTCCTCACTATTAGGAAGTTTCTCCTTAATTCCAGGCTGCTTCTCTCCTTGATTAGTTTCCATCTATTACCGTATTTGCCGGCGTATAAGACGACTTTTGCCCTAAAAACATGCCTCCAAGTGGGGGTGCGTCTACGCCGGCACTCCCATTGTCACTCGGTGCAAGAGCGACGGGGCGGAGCTCCGCCCAACTAGAAAGCCCTTCAAGCCCAGCCGAAGTCTCTCTTCCTCCTCCTCCTCCCACCCACCCACCCACCCTCCGCCCGGCTCGGGCGCTGCGGAGCCAATCTGGAGGTGGGGTGGGGGTGGAGCGGGGAGTCTCTGGCGGGCACGCCCGCCCAGCCAGCCCCGAGCCGCGTGGCCCGGGAGTGGGGGGAGAAGGTGGGTGGGGAGTGGACTGTGGCGCCCCTCCTTCTGGGCAGCGGGGCGGGGCGGCAATTGCTCCTCCCGCTTCTCCCTCCCTCTTTGAAAGACCGGGAGGGCTGTGCTTCAGGGCGGGGGGTGTGTCCTCAGGAAGTTCCTGATGGGACCCCGCTGGGCAGGGCCACCCGGCTCCCGAGCTGCTTTCCAGGGTCCCCTTGGGAAGAAAAGGGTCCGGTGGGCGGTGGAAGAAGGCGAGCGCCCTCCTCCCGCCCCTGTCCCGTCCCGTCCCTCCTCTTGTCCCCTCCTCCCCTCCCGCTTAAGAGAGAAAGATCTGCCTCCCCTGCACCGAGCTTCCACCCGGCGCCGCGTCTCCCGGCCAGCGCGCGCTGCGACAGGGAACCGGCCAAGCGACTTTAAAACCGGCGGAGGCCAGAGATAGCCAGAATTACCCTCCACACCACACACACACACACACACACACAGAGAGAGAGAGAGAGAGAGAGAGTTGGCAGCTGTCCATCCCCACCCTTGGAGTCCCGATGGCACGCACGCGGGGCTGTCACAAAGAAAGGGAGAGGAATTGAGTGCCAGCCTGAGAAAGGCGAAGCTGCCTCTCTAAAGCATTTTGGTGGCTTTGTAAGTTTGGGGGAAAGGGTTGGGGGTGTCAATCAAGAATTATATCCAGAATACCCAAATTGTTACAACTTACCGTATTTGCCGGCGTGTGAGGCGACTTTTTGCCTTGAAAAGCATGCCTCAAGTGGGGGGTCGTCTTATACTGCAAGTATATAACAAAAACTATATTTTGAGTGGAAATGTTGGGGGCTCGTCTTATCGCCCAGTCGTCTTATACGCCGGCAAATACGGGTATTTCTTTTCCTGCTCTCTGGCGCTTTGGTAAATAAGTTGACCCCCTCCTCTTTATGGCAGCCTCTCAAATACTGGAAGACTGCTATCATGTCCCCATTAGTCCTTTTCTCTAGACTAGCCAAACCCAAATCCTGCAACCGTTCTTCATATGTTCTAGTCTCCAGGCCTTTAATCATCTTAGTAGCATGCCTTTGCTCTTTTTCCAAAGTCTCAACATTTTTTTTGTAGTGGCAAGCAACCCTGAAATATTGGAACACAGCTATCATGTCATCCTAATCCTTCTTTTCACTAGAGTAGACATACCCAATTCCTGCAACTGTTCGTCATATGTTTTAGCTTCCAGCCTCCCAATCATCTTTGCTACACTCTTTCTAAATCCATTTGGTGGTGGTGCTGTCTCTCACACTTTTCTAGCTTACCAAGAAGTAGATTGTGATCTACTTTGTCAAATGCATTACTGAAATATATTTTTATATTATATCTGCTACATTTTGCTGGTCCAATAATTTAGTTACTTTGTCAAAGAAGAATTTAGATTAAGATTTATTTGGCATGATCTGTTTTTGACAAACCCGCGTTAGCTTTTAGTTATAACTTTGCTTCTACGTGTTTGCAGATCTGTTGCTTGATTATCTTTTCCAGGATCTTCTCAGGTATTGATGTAATGCTAATTGCTCTCTAGATTCCCTAAATCCATTTTCCCTTTTTTAAAAGATAGGAATCACATATTACAGAGTGGTTTGGTTGGACAGAAGTTGCATGTTTCCAGACTTTTGGCACAAATTTACTATGCTGGCATTAATCACCTGGTAGAGATTGTTTTCCTCTTCACATAAAGCAGATTACACGAAGCAAATTCACATTAAGTAAGGGCAATTTGTAATAGCAGCTTGCTTTAGTTCTCTAATGGAGAATGCTAGATATTGATAAAAGAGAATATTTGTAGCTCAGGGCTGAATTGTGAGGTCCTTGATGCTCTCTAAGCATGGTGGTTTTCTTGCAGAAGTTTTATTACAAAACTAGCTAACATTACTAGCGCTGGAAGAGGGTAGGGTTTGCTCTTAGTGGCTTGTCCTGTCGGTGCTGGTGGTAGTGTTCTTGGTGTTTTCTTGATTAGGCTGTTGTTACTGTTAGCTTATTTGTTTGTAATATCTACCATTCAAAATAGACAACCAGAAAGGAAACAAAAAGACTCCTCAGATGCAATCAACATCCAGATATAAGCGTAGATTAATGCCAAGCTCAACACCAGACCAACAATCAAGAAATAAACAGTGCCCTAATTAAGGAACTATCAACTCAAACAAACAAGGTAACACTGAACAACACTCTAATCAAGGAGCCACCAAAACCATTCCCACTAACACTGATAAGGCAAGCCACTAATATATAAAAAGAGAGCAACCCCGCCTACCTTCTAGCATTGATGATGTTACCTAGTTTGGTAATGAAACATTTGCAAGAACACAATCAAGGTGAGAGAGCACCAAGGACTCCAAAGAATGCTAGAAAATGGACCTCAGAGCTAACTCTAAGTAGGGATAAAGTGTGCTAATTTTCAGCAACATCCAAAGGGAGGGCAGGTAGAGATGTTGAACGATAAATGAATAATGAGCAAGGTTCACAGGAACATTATCTCACATACCTTTTAAGGCAACAGAACATGCTTCCGCTTTAAACAGTATTAGTTGATCTTAAACTCTTGAATGAGCTCAGAGGCTTCAAAGTTCAAAAGCACAAATATTTTCCTATCCTGCTCCTCCAAAGTCCAACTTTCACTTTCATAGACTGCCCTGGGAATTTGTAGCTTGCATGCATCTGATTGTTCTGATAGACACATCACAAGACACATCCATAGTATACCAAGTCAAGATTGGAATCTTCTTCTGAGTTCAGAGATCTTTTCCTTATTTTTCTCTGTCTGTTTCAGTGATAGGATTCCACCTTTTTTCCTACTGGTTCTATGAGAGTGCATTTTGCGGTCTATACGCCGGTGGTGGGATTCAAAATTTTTACTACCAGTTCTGTGGCCTGGCTTGGTGGACGTGGTGTGGCTTGGTGTGTGTGGCTTGGTGTGTGTGGCTTGGTGGGCATGGCTGGGGAAAGATACTGCAAAATCCCCATTCCCTCCCCACCCCACCCCACTAACCTGCTTTCCAGCTCCGTTCTCCTGTGCAGGGCAACCAAAGAAGACCCAGCCGATCAGCTGGGACTCAATGGGAGGCAGGGAATAGATGGCAGCAGGGCCAGTTAGAGGTGGGATTTGCCGGTTCTTCGAACTACTCAAAATTTCCACTACTGGTTCTCCAGAACTGGTCAGAACCTGCTGAATATCACCTCTGGTACACGCTCGAGAAAGTATTGTAAACATTGACTAGTTTTCTTACTGTTGTTTAGCTTAACTTGGAACTTGCATAAAATTACCTCATGATTCGTTCCATAGTCCAGATTTGTGGCTATGTATTTGTTGTTATCACCTTTTCTGCTTCTACAAGAAGTAGAACAATATATAATAAGAATGTAGCAAGAATATAGTTAATTGATATATGCAAAACCACGTAGGCATTTTTTTATTGTTTCAAGACTGTGTTAAGAAATAAGAAATCATTGGAGTGGCAGGAACAATAAATCATTGTTCTGCTTCATTTCATAGGCCTTACAATCCAACTACATTTTTTCTTGTTAATATTTCACATTTCAGTGTCCAGCTACAGGAAACACACCTTGCTTGCATGTTCTTTTGCCCAGGTTAAAACTTAGTAAATTGTCGTATTAAAGGGCTGTCTGTAAAGTTGAACTGATTTTATTTAGTCACTGTGTCATCCCTTCAAGATAACCCAGCACTCTTTTTAGGATATAGCTTTAGTAACAGAATCTTGCAGGGTGAATATGAGTGTCTGAATATGTGTCCCTCTCCTCCTTTATCCTTAAACATCTCAGATGCTTGTCTGAGATGTTTACTCAAGTTACATTCTTGGCCTGGGCTCAGTTAATCTCATCAGTATCCAAGGAACCTGCAGCTCACCCAAGGATAATATTTTGTGGCCTTGCTTTAAAGCTATCACACTCAAGGTTGAAGCCTTCTGAACCTGGCAAAACCAGAAACACTTGGATTCCTGGAAAGATGTTTATGGCAAGGAGGGAAATGTAGAAGAACCACTGAAAGCCTACCATGATAATTCTCCTATATGACCTACACTGGTTGTAATCAACGCAGAGAACCCCTGAGGCTCTTTCTCATGCTTGCCCCTGTCCTGGACTCAAGAACCACTCCTGGCCTGGCCCCACTTTCTCTTCAACAGCTTGCTTGCCCCTCTGTCTTCCCAGGATTTCTTGGGTACCCCATCCCATGTCCTCTCCCTTCATTAGGTTCTTCCCAAGTGCTCAATGAGACGCAAGCCATTTTGTCAGAAGAGGATAAAACCGAGATAGGCATCGAATAGTTTTGCCTTTCATGTATTACAGAATACAGAATAACTGAGTTGGAAGGGATCTTAGAGGTCTTCTGGTCCAACCCCCTGCTCAAGCAGGAGACCCTAGACCAGGGGTGTCCAACCTTGGCAACTTTAAGAATTCTGGGAGTTGAAGTCCACAAGTCTTAAAGTTGCCAAGGTTGGACACCCCTGCCCTAGACCATTTCAGACAAATGGCTGTCCAGTCCCTTCTTAAAAGCCTTTGGTGTTGGAGCATCCACAACTTCTGGAGGCAAGCTGTTCCAGTGCTTGATTGTTTTTACTGTTAGGAAAGTTCTCCTTAGTTCTAGATTGCTTCTCTCTTTGTTCATCTTGATGAAGATGACAAATGCATTAGCAACTGGCTTATTACGCTTCTCTTTGGAACACACCTAATGATGCCCCTTTGGTTATTCTTTACCTGCTTTGGTAGCCTCAGTCATACG
Organism: Notechis scutatus; assembly: GCF_049901735.1. Taxonomy (NCBI): domain Eukaryota; kingdom Metazoa; phylum Chordata; class Lepidosauria; order Squamata; family Elapidae; genus Notechis; species Notechis scutatus. The sequence goes on along the minus strand of NC_142018.1, from coordinate 3,522,194 downwards.
GAATGTTTGCTTTCTTAGTATCAGCGATAAAGTTTCAGGCTCCCTGTTTATAATCTTCTTTGATTACAAAATATTTACTTCTATTATAGCAAGTAGACTAAAAAGAATGTTAAATGAGCATATACATGAAGACCAAAATGGATTTCTCCTGACCAGACAAATCAGGAATAACTTAAGAATAGTATTAGATGTTTTAGAATTTTATGAAGCCCACCCCGAAAAACAAATTGCACTTATGTTTTTAGATGCAGAGAAGGCCTTCGATAATTTAAATTGGCAATTTTTAATCCAAAAAATTTATAATATGAATTTAGGCCCCAAATTTGAAAATATTATAACAACCATTTATGATACACAACAGACTAATATAATAAACGGGGAATATACCCACCCAATAAAAATAGAAAAAGGAGTCAGACAGGGCTGCCCACTCTCACCCCTGCTCTTCATATTATCACTAGAAGCATTATTAACGCGAATTAGACAGAACCCAGACTTAAAAGGAATAAAGGTTAAGAAAGAAGAATATAAGTTGCAAGCGTTTGCGGATGATATGATTTTTTTCACTGAAGAACCAATAGAAAGAGGACAAAAATTTATGAATGAATTAGAACAATTTGGAGCAGTAGCAGGATCTGGACCTCATTTCCTTCTTTAAGACCTTCACTAAACGTTTTAGTAACATCTGCTTGTTGACATCTGCTATGGTCTAGTTTTCCTGATGAGAATTATTTGCAATTGTGCTTTTACTCTCTCCTTCTCAAAGAAGTGTTACCCATTCTTAGCACCTTTAGCACCCACCTTAGCACCTTCCTATCCTGTTCCCCTGCCATGATACTTGGGATCTTAATTATTATTGTTAAGTGTTTATTAAAAGGTCACCCTTGGGCTTCTGAAGAGTATTTCCTCCCTTTATGCACTTAATAGCATTCAGAATTCAGGCACAGAAGTATGTGTGAAAAGCAAAAAGGAAAGGAGAAGGAATCTATGATGACAAAGTAGCTCTTCAATTCAGAATTCAGACCTATCAGGAATGGGACAGGCAACATCCCGTGGCCTTTTCTGACCTGGTGAATTTTATGCCTTCAATCAGAATGGGGAGACGGGGAGACTGGCCAGATTTATTTATTTTTATTTATTTATTTTTGTCAATTGCTTACAAGATAATAGGTATAAGTAAAAACATAGTTATGAATACATGGATCCATATAAGAAAAATAAAAATAAATAAAAGAAACAATAGGACAGGGACCGTAGGCACGTTGGTGTGCTTATGCACGCCCCCTACAGACCTCTTAGGAAAGGGGTGAGGTCAATAGTAGACAATCTAAGGTTAAAGTTTTTGGGGTTTGGGGAAGAAACCACAGAGTCAGGTAGAGTATTCCAGACATGGACCACTCTGTTGCTGAAGTCGTATTTCCTGCAATCAAGTTTGGTGCGATTAACAATTTCCACCAAGAGTGTCTCCAGTCACCAGCTTAAGCCTGATGTGGATTGAACTCCTCATGCCAGCAAACCAAGAAGTTCTGAAATCTTTGAATGAGGGTGTCTTAAGACTGGACCTTCCAGAGTTTTCTGTTGTTTCCCACTACCCACGCCTATTTCAAAGCAAAAACAACCCATAGTTGCTTCTGACGCTTTACCCTCAGCTATAAAAAGAGCCAGGCCAGCATCAGCAAATAGGCATTTAGATTTAACAGCTTCCAGGTGCAAGCAGTAGAAGAGCTGGCCTTTAGCAAAAGGCCTTTTTAAAGGTTTTGCCAAATAACTTTGGACCTTGTCATTGTCATTATCATTAATTGTGCTAGCATCCATACAACCTATTGCATCCACCTCTTCTTCCTCTTATGAATTAGAGATGAATTCTCCTGCAGTGCTTTTAAGCCCACAAGGCTGTTTGGAGAGGGCAAATGAGACTCTGGATGAATAGCAAGAGCGGCTGCCGGACACAATGGACCTTGGGAGCAGCTGTGAAAACTCCAGCCTGCAATGATAAGGGAAGGGACATAGCTCTTTTATTGCATTATCCAATGCATATTTCAGGGACCTGAACCTATCAGGAGTGGACAACCGGTGCCAAGCTCAATCGTGATGGAGAGAGGAAAGAGAAGAAGCTTGGAAATGTTCTGCTTTTACAAGTAATTTTGACTGACTTCAAGCTGGGAGATTTTCCCCCCAAGGAAAAAGAAACGGATGAGTAGGCTGTGATGACATGGAAGATGGTTTCATCTTTCTTCATATCAAACTTTCATTGAATGTCATTTACAAAGTATTGATCATTCCAAGCTCTTAGAGAGCCTGAGATGGGTCTAAGACAACTTGGAATGGACAATTTGGTGCAGCCAACTTGCTGTGGCCAACTTGCCACGGGACAAATTGCCATGGAGAACTCTGCATGAGACAACTCGCCGCAGGACAAGAGTTAAACGAATGTTGAAGAAATGGTAGAATAAGGTCATTAAAGAAAGAATGCAAAAGGAGGGACAAAATGAAATGTGAATGACAAAAATTAAAATATTTTAAAAATTTATTTTAAATAATTAAATTGAATTGTTGATTTGTCCCATGGCAAGTTGTACTGTGGCAAGTTGGCTGCGATGAGCTGGCTCTGCCCAGTTGTTCCATTCCGATCTGGGATAGCTCCTATGAAAGCTTTTGCAGCTGTTTAGTGTATTTGAAGAAGAACCTTTTTGTTAATATAATGATCTTCCTTATCTTTTGTCATAAAACCATGACCTACATAATATAGTCAATTGCATGGAGAACTTTTTCTTGAATCTATCATATCTCATTTCAAAATCTCAGAGAAGACCTCAGTTTTTCCTACTGCTTATAACTCATACTCTAGAGGTCACATACATTTTGTCATAGGAAAAGTCCTACACAGTTAAGGACTCAGATGAGTTGGGTACTTCCATAGCTTGAAGAAGCAGATCAATTCCTGCAAAGTTCTTCAGCTGGATAGTGGAGAAGAAGCAGTCCATAGTTGTCTATTCCATTCCAGAGAAGTATTCTGTCATACAAAAAGGAGAACATATTCTTACAGTGAGACTATATTTATCACAGGCAACAAAACGCATTGGAGAGAAAAAGAGAGGAAAATATGGAATGAGTTCTGAAAGCGCTTAAAGCGGCTCACTCTTTAATTTTATTGTCATTTTTTTGACATCAACCTTCCTGACTCTGGAACAGTTTTTTTTCTGACACAAACTCCATTAACTCTGAGAGATCTTTTAAAATCTTTTTCCCTTTATTTCTTTTTCTTTGAAAGAACATGACTAGATGGGCTGTGGTCAAAGATATATGATATTGTCACACAATCAATCAAGGAAATGAATTAATGTTTACTAAAGTACTTAAAATAGTTTAGAGGCAGTTTTGCTTGAGTTTATGATGTATCTGTGGCTGGTCAATATTTCTTTCCCTTGACACAAACTGCTTCCCTGTTAGGGAAGCTGTCTCCAGGCTCAGATCTGGAGCCTCCCTCAGATTTCTCCCTCCACCCCAACAATGCTCCCTCCACCAACAATCCTTCCAGTTGTTTCCTCTTGTTGCAATTCCACCATCCATTTAATTTCTGGGTCAATTATTTTAACCACTGAATGATTGATTGATTCCATGCCAGTTTTTCTATATTTGAGTTTCTGCTTCAGTAGATATATCCCATCCTGATCCAAGCCCAGACTTCTATTCCTGAGTAGGCAAGGCAAATCCTACTGTAAAAATTTGTGCAAACTTCACGTAGAATATCTCCTCAGCTTCTATGCCTGCAGATATAGAGCTATACAGAGCTATACAGCTATACAGATTAATTGAGTTGGAAGGGACCTTGTAAGTCATCTAGTCCAACCCCACTCCCCAAACAGACCCTACACCATTTTTGACAGATGGCAGCCCAGTCTCTTCTTGAAAGCCTCCAGTAATGAATCTCCCACAACTTCTGCAGGCATGCTGTTCCATTGGTTGATTGTTCTCACTGTCAAAAATGTCTCCTTATTTCCGAGTTGAATCTCTCCTTGTTCGGTTTCCATCCATTATTCCTTGTCTGGCCTTCAGGTGCTTTGGAAAACAGTTGACCCCCTTCTATCTGTGGCAGCCCCACAGATATTGGAAGGCTGCTTTCCTGTCTCCCCTGGTCCTTCTCTTCCCTAGACTAGCCAAGCCCAGTTCCTGTAACCGTTCATCGTATGTTTTAGCTTCCAATCCCCTCATCATCTTGGTTGCTCTTCTCTGCACTCTTTCTAGAATCTCAACAACTTTTTTATAGTGTGGTGACCAAAACTGGATGTCATAGCTGCCCAGAAATCTCTTGAAAGTGCTGGGAAGAATGAGATTCTAAAGTTCTTCTTAGTGCAGGTTGGGACTAAAAGTGAAATAAACATATCAATGTCTTTTGCCCAAATTTTCCTATTTTTAAACAATAGTAATTTTTTAAAAAGTTATAATTGCAGTGATAAAAAATACTAAAAAAGAAATGAAGAGAAAAAAATAGAAAAGAAGAAAAGAAAAGAAAACAGACAAGAAAAGAGTAAAGAAGATGTGTATAAAAATGATTTCCCCTTCATCACAATAAATCACTTTAGGAACAAATCACTTTTTCAAAATATTCAACAAATTATTTTCTCACATCCCATTTCTTATTTAGAAATAAATCCTTAAAGCATCATTTCAGTCTTGATATGCAAAAGTCAATTAACAATCATCAGAAATAACAATCTATATATTTTATCAAATAAGCCAACTTTATACTCCTTTTTATTTTTAATAATCTTGATCTTTAATTCCTTCAAATAATGTCATGATATTTTATTTCTTTTCATTTTTCCTTTGTTTCATCTGACAAAATTCTTCATATCTTTATCAAGCCTATTTTGTAAATTCAATGTAGAAAAATTACCCAGATCATGCTCTGGTTTGTTATTTGTATATCTCTTTTAATTATTAAGACATCAGACATTCTTTTATATCTCTAGTATAGCATCTTTTTCCATGTCCTTCATTAGTCTGTCATTTTTGAGACCAATCTTGTCTGAAAAAAAATCTTTTTTCATAACAACTTTTAAGCACAGTCTATCTATAGAGGCAGGCATTCTTAAAACTAACTTCTAGGTACATTATTCAAAAATAATTTAAAATATTTTATTTGCTATATTTATCAATTTAGAAATTGCCTATTTCACTCACCAGAGGAATTTTGGGTGGTGCACAAATAAAATGTTAAAAAGAAAAAACCTGAATATAAAAATTTAAAATACAGTAGAGGCAAGGAAAATTTGATTAGAAGCTATTTTAAGTCTTTAAATTTGTATTTAAAACTTCTTTCACTAAGGATTGAAGGAAACTCAGTGCTGTAAAATCTGTCACTCCAAAGGTTCCTAATAGCTGAAAAGTAATTAGGAAGCAATTTCTGAAAGCGATCACAAAAGAAAGTATGCAAATGCAAATCCTTGGAAGCTCTGATTATGACTCTGAACAAGCTCACCTCCCAGAGCTCTGAGCCTACCAGAGATCGCTCTCTTGGGGTCTTGGGGACACAAAGAACGTAAGTGAAAGAATCACATATTTCAACTACTTCATCTGTTTCATGGGGAAAAAAAATATTAGCTTTCCCATCTTAACAAAACTTGACTTATTGCATTTTCTCTCCATTTCTTTTAATTTGATTTTCAAGACTAAACTGCTTTCTAGTATTTTTGTGCATTCTACATGTGCTTCTTTGTTATGTTGCATCTGTCTCAAAATGATTTGCAGCTAAACATGCTAACCCTTCAGTTGAGTTAGCTAAGAAAGGCACAAGGTTCAGGTGATGTGACTCTCCTTCTCTTTGCAATGGGCAGGTTTCACTGGACTTTGAGCAGACCAAAGGATCTCTTGCAGCAGAAACAGCTGGTTCTTGAAGCTCATTAAACACCAAGAACTATTTTATGAAAAGGGCTTCTGTGATCATAACTCAGGTTTGGTTTGGATCAGCATCTTCCTGTCCTTGTATTCTGGGACACTGAATTTTTGCAAGGATTATAGGGACATGTACCATAGCGAAGTGGCTGAGTTGCATGGCCAGTTTGCATGGTACATTTCATAACTTTCACATGGCCATTTCATAACAAGGAATTTGTAATCTACTAAAACATCTAACTTCTTCTTTAGTTATGTAAATCAACTAGGGGTCAACAATGGAGTGACAGGAGAATGTTGGGAGTCTGAATTTCATCTCCCTTTGCATCTTTTGCTATATATTTCATCTGACAGAATTGTCTTATTGATGGAACCTCTGGTCAGGCTGAGAACTTTCCGAATGTTTTTGGCTTCAGAATACAAACTGTCTGGACTCTGGGGCAAGAGAAGATTTATTAGCCTGAAATTCTATATTCCTCTTGCTTCCAGTTAATTAGATATAATGCACGAAAGGGCATTCCTTGAGTTTTTAATTTTTTTTTTCTTTTCTGGAATTAGCAAGTTCAGATTGGCTGAGAATGGCAGGTCAGCAAATAGAATTTATCTTCCTTAATGATTGCATTCTTACTGTCTTTCACAGTATGTTGCTTCCCTGGGATATTGTGAGTAGTGCTGAAACAGAAGCAGCCTTTCCAGTGAGCAAAAATGATCCATAACAAACTTTGTGGTTGCCAGGCTTCACCGCAGGACTCGGCAGAGAATCACAGCAATCAAGACATTTGGTTCACCTTTCAAAAGGCTGGATAGAAAATTCCCAGACACAGCTTGAGTGGACAGAATGTCCATGGCACGCAAGAACAAAACACCACACACTGCAACTGATTGTCCACACCAGCACATGGACGACAGAGCCTTTGTGTGTCCAGTTGAGGGTTTTCTATTTATTTTATTTACTTAGTTTAGTTTTTCAAGCAAAAGAAAACAAGTATAAGTATGAACATAACATATAAACATATAAGTGTAAAACAGATTTTATTTATTTATATATATATATATATATATATATATATATATATATATATATATATATATATATATATATATATTTTCTTAAGTTTTCGCTGGTACTTACATGTATGGTGTTCGGCTTGGTTCGGGTATTTTCCCACGTCATTGTAGTTGTGCTTTTAAAGTTGTAGCAACGTTTCAGCAGAATCTCATCTGCCATCATCAGGCTTCTGTATTGTGTCCGTCTGTGGGTCAGACTTTTACAGTGGTTTCAGATTTAAATTTTGGGGCAGCCTATTGCTGTGCCAGAATGGTTTTTCTTCATCCTGATTGGTTGGGAGTCTTGGTCTGTGTTTATTGGTCTCGGAGTTTGCTGTGTTCTGCTTGATGGGTGTCTCTGATATCTTCTGTCTGTTTACAGACAAAAAGAGCCAAAAAACAGACAGAAGATATCAGAGACACCCATCAAGCAGAACACAGCAAACTCCGAGACCAATAAACACAGACCAAGACTCCCAACCAATCAGGATGAAGAAAAACCATTCTGGCACAGCAATAGGCTGCCCAAAATTTAAATCTGAAACCACTGTAAAAGTCTGACCCACAGACGGACACAATACAGAAGCCTGATGATGGCAGATGAGATTCTGCTGAAACGTTGCTACAACTTTAAAAGCACAACTATAATGACGTGGGAAAATACCCGAACAAAGCTGAATACCATACATGTAAGTACCCGCAAAAACTTAAACAAACAAACAAATATATATATGCACGCCCCCTTTATGGACCTCTCAATAAATGGGGTGAGGTCAACAGTAGACAGTCTAAGGGCCAGTGTGGGATTCAAATTTATTACTACCTGTACTGTGGGTGTGGCTTGGTGGGTGTGGCAGGGGAAGAATACTGTAAAATCTCCAGACGAAGGTGGGATTTGCTGGTTCTCAGAACTACTCAAAATTTCTGCTACCAGTTCTCCAGAACTGGTCAGAACCTGCTGAATGCCACCTCTGGTCTTAGGTTAAAGTTTTGGGGGTTTGGGGAAGAAACCACAGAGTCAAGTAGTGCATTCCAGGCAGGGGTGGGATTCAAATTTTTTAACAACCGATTCTGTGCGTGTGGCTTAGTTGGTGAGCGTGGCTTGGTGGTCATGTGACTGGCTGGGTGTGGCCAACTCAACATCACTCACATCGAGGCATGCATCTCCTCGCCTGGCCTCCCATGACTGTGGGGATGTTGCAAAAGTCATAAGTGTGAAAAATGGACATAAGTCACTTTTTTCAGTGCCATTGTAACTTTGAATGGTCACTCCACACAAGCAAAGTACCAGCAAAGGAGGGAAAAATAACTCCAGAGAAGTTCCTGAGACAGGAAGTCTAGTCCTGCCAAGAATGTAATAAGGGTTAACGGAGAGGCAGTTTCTGTAAACAACACCAGAATGTTTCCTTCCTGCCTTCCTTACAGGATTAGGCCAGTAATTTCTTTTAACAACCGGTTCTCCAAACGGCTTAGAATGTTAGAATGTTAACACCCGGTTCTAGCAAATAGGTGCAAACCTGTAGAATCCCACCCCTGATTCCAGGCCTTGACAACTCTGTTGCTGAAGTCGTATTTTCTGCAATCGAGTTTGGAGTGGTTTAGCTTGAATTTGTATCGATTGTTTGCCCATGTATTATTGTGGTTGAAGCTGAAGTAGGGTTTTCTTCCGGCTGACCTGAATTCGCAGAGATGCTTGGGAGTGTCTGCTGGGCAGTTACACTCTTACAGTGGGCTTGTGGTTGGAAGCCCCTAGAAAAAGCTGCTTTGGAAGCCTCTACACATTTGTTGATTCCAAGAAGCTTTCTTGAGATCTGCGGGAAATGAAGTGACTGAAAAGATGTCTGGAGCAATATAGTGAAAAAGCAAAGCTGGATGTAACCAAAGCTGGTAATAGTTCAATGGTGATAGGAGTAGCCAAATGTCATTTTTTTAGCAGGTTCCTGCCCAATGGCTCAGTTCAGAATAGTCCAGAACTTTTAGGGAAGGTTGAGTGGGAAGGGATCTTGCAGCCACAACAAATAAATTGTAGGTTTCTTGTCAGATATCTATGGAGATGACCAAGGCTATATCTTGTGTTGCATTTGGGATTATTTTTGATCTGATGGAATCTGAGGAAGCAGATAGAGTGATCTTGGACTGGATTTCACCATCCTCTTGGCTTAGTTGGTTGGCTGGTGTGAGCAGCTAAATCTAGGAGACAATCAAAGACTACTTTGAAGGAGAACATGATGCCAGCTGTATTAAGAAAGGTGGCGGTGCACCCTCTCCTGGAGACAGCTGTTTTTGGCAACCTTTGCTCAATTTCCAACCTCTCCTTCCTTATGAAGAAGGTGGCTAATTCATCTAGAGGATCCTAGATCAATTGTCATGCTGTCTTTACACAGCAACTGCATATCCTCTTTGCTTCTCCACTTGACAGGTTGGACTTCAGAACAAATAGTTGAAACAAAAAATGTGCCATGAATTATGGCTCGTGTTAGAAATCAGATCATGAAGAGTTATGAAATGAACAGAGCAGCAGATTTAAAGGAGGAGATGATGAGGGGAGACAGTGGGCTTCCCGGGAAAGAGACCACCTCCCATCATTGGCATGTGGCGGCAGGTCACTGAAAGGAAACAGCATCCAAAGGCCTTATGGGCAAGGAAAATGGGTAGAATGATCTAGAGAGCTTGCTGGTTGGATGCTCACCAGGGCATCTGGGGTATAAAGAAACAGGTCTTGTCATCTGCTCAAGCGCAGGTATACCAAAAGAAGAAAGGGAGTGTTGAACTTCTCAAACTGTCCAGCTGCAACATTTCTTCTCTCCAGGAAGGAAGAGCATGCAAGCAAACACTCTGGGGCAGTTCTCCCTATGACCAGAAAAAGAAGACAGAGGAAACAAAGGGCCTCCTGGAGATCATCTAATCTGACTCTGCACAGGTGGGTTCTCAGCACCTCTTCAGCTAGTTCAGGAAGGAGTCTCTGCTCTGACTTCAGGAGTCAACAGGGGTAAGGGGGTGCAGGTGATGGAGGGGAACAGGTTCTAAGATGAACATGATGGTTTAGGTCAGGGGTATTCAAACTTGACAGCTTTAAGACTTGTGGACTTCAACTCCCAGAATTCCTCCTCCAGTCATGTTAGCTCAGGAATTCTGGGAGTTGAAATCCACAATTCTTAAACTTGCCGAGTTTGAAGACCCTTGGATTAGGTGAAGTAAGCAAGCAAGCCACAATCTACTTATTTTACAAGCTAAAAATGTGTCACCAAAAAGTTAGATGCTGGTGTGGGATCGGGACCAGGGAGACTCAGGTTGTGTTTTCCTCACCCTGGGGAACTTGAGTCATCCACCTCCACCACCAGCCCAATCCATTTTGTGGGGAGTTTTCTGTGGAGTTTTTCTGTGGAGAAAAAAATGGGCAAGGAAGTGTGGTGTACATTGCATTGAGCTCCTAAAAAAAAAGTGTGATATAAATACTGCATCCAGTTTTGGTCACCACACTATAAAAAGATGTTGAGACTCTAGAAAAAGTGCAGAGAAGAGCAACAAAGATGATTAAGGGACTGGAGACTAAAACACATGAAGAATGGTTGCAGGAACTGCACATGGCTAGTCTAGGGAAGAGAAGGACCAGGGGAGACATGAGAGCAGCCTTCCAATATTTGAGGGGCTGCCATAGAGAGGAGGGGGTCAAGCTATTTTCCAAGGCACCTGAAGGTCAGACAAGGACTAAGGGATGGAAACTGATCAAGGAGAGAAGCAACCTGGAAACAATGAGAAATTTTCTGATAGTGAAAGCAATCAACCAATGAACAGCTTGTCTTTGGAAGTTCTGGGAGCTTCATCACTGGAAGCTTTTAAGAAGAGATTGGACTCCCATCTCTCAGAAATGGTGTAGGGTCTCCTGCTTGGATGCGGGGGGTTGGACTAGATGACACACAAGGTCTCTTCTAACTCTGTTAATCTATTAATTAAAATCTAACAAATAAATAAAAGCTAAAATGCGAACTGAATTGTGCCCACCTGTACTGGAACTGTGTGCGCTTTTGAGAAGTTTGTAGGCGTGGCGAATTCTTGTGGTCAGTTCTGACCTCAGTAGAGTATTTAATGCACCTGAGGGGAATTGGGCCAATGCTGAAGGGGTTCTTGAGTTCTTCCCACTGGGTCAAATTGCCACGAAAAGAAGTTGCAGTTGAGAAGGCTCTTCCCGGGCTCTGAGAGAAGCAGAGCTCCCAGTGGGAACTGTGACAAATCGGGGAGATCAGGATGTCCAGGAAAAACGAGTGAGTTGGAAAAAAGGGTCCCAGTTAAAAGGAACACCTTTTTAAGGGGGTTACGGTAAGTTAATCATTTGGTCAACGCAAAATATGGAATACATTTATGGTAAAATCTGATAGAGCCTACAAAGACTATTCTTTCCTGATTGTGAAAGGATGTTTTCAGCACGAGACGGATGTTACCTTTTCTGATCTCTCTGAATTCCATTTGAGGAAATGTGGCAACTGAGATGGTTCAGCAGAGGGTTCGTTCTCTAGGTTTACAAAGGGGATTTTTCATAAAGGCTTACAGAACTCCTGAAATTGATTGGTGTGGATCCTCACACTCAACAAAACAATCCATCAAATTGAATTAAGGGACGGGAGTGTTCCCATCCATCTAAGTAGAAATGATTTATATTCTGAACCTCTAAATCTAATCTTGCAAGGAGCTGAAGAGCAATAGCCACTTTTTATTCCTTTGTTTACTCTTCTTGCCGATCAGCAAATCAAAAAGCAGCAGTTTACAGCAATCCAATAAAACCTTCAGCCAATTGAAATGATCACCTAAATATAATCAGAATTAAAACTGTAAAATTGTAAACAGATGATGATGATGATGATGATGATAAAATGATGATGACAACGACGACGATGATAATATGCAAAACACAAATAGAAGCCAATGTCAACCCTGAAGCTGACCTGACCAAAGCGATTTTTGACCACTTCAGTGGACACTGGAGATGATGGTCAGGGAATGGGGATTTGAGATAGCTGGGATTCTGTAGCCAAAACAAAATATTTTCTCTTGGGAACCAAGGACATTCTCACACCTGGTCGGAGGAAGGCAGAAGTGATGTCACCCGGCAACCAGACACCACCTGATCGTTTTGAGAAAGAGGGAAAATGTTTACTTTTAATGAGATGAAAACCACGGGAGTCTTCAGAGTCGGTTTTCACCAGATCTGTGCCAATATGATATTTCCAGTAAAGCTATTCTTTGAGGAATTCACCTGCCTTGGAGTTTTGCTTGGTATGGATCTATTACTTGGAACCCTGACAGCCAACAGTTGGGCAGTGACCCTCTAAAGCAGGGGTCTTCAACCTTGGCAACTTTAAGCCCAGAGGACTTCAACTCCCAGAATCTGGCTGGGGAATTCTGGGTGTTGAAGTCCTCCAGGCTTAAAGTTGCCAAGGTTGGAGACCCCTGTTCTAAAGCAGCCCCCATCATCCCTTCCACAAGGTTGGAGTGGCAGCTGAGAGCCTCCTGCTGGCTCCATTCGAAGGCACTTTATCAGCACTTGATGCTCATTTTGACTTATTAATAAAGAGCCTGGAAAAGCTGTAACCTTTCATCCAAACAGCCTGGATCAGAGATGGAGCTGAGCAGTGAAACAATAGGGACAATTTCTAACCTTTCCCTTTTGCCAATTCTCCTTAAAGTTTACTTTGACATATTCTACAGTGTTTTCCTTCCAAATTCAGGAAAACAACAATCAGATTAAAAAATATATACAACAAATAAAAATACTCATTAATAAATGAGTAAAAGTGAAAGAGCCCCAGGAAAGGGAAGACAAAAATGGCCACCTCAACAATGGAGCTCTCTGAACAGGGCCTGCTAACCTGGGAGTCCCCAGCTTGACCGCAGAGCCAAGATCTTTGCAGCCATCCTCCTTGGACTCCAGCAGGGATGGTCCTGAACCCCTTTTGCTCACCTTTCGGGAACAAGGAGGGCTCCCAGAGTCCCCACAAGTGACTTCCATCACTTTCCAATGTTCTGCCAGAGTCAAAAGAATGAGGGCAGTCTCAGGTGTGTTTGAGGGGAGGGGTTGGTCTCTTTGAGGATGGGAGGCAGAGGTGGTCTTCAGCAGGTTCTGACCAGTTCTGGAGAACCGGTAGTGGAAATTTTGAGTAGTTTGGAGAACCGGCCAATACCACCTCTGACTGGCCCCGCCCAGGGGTGGGATTCTTCCAGTTCACACCTATTCGCTAGAACCGGTTGTTCACATTCTAAGCAGTTCAGAGAACCGGTTGTTAGAAGAAATTACTGGCCTAATCCTGTAAGGAAGGCAGGAAGGAAACATTCTGGTGTTGCTTACGGAAACTGCCTCTCCGTTAACCCTTATTACATTCTTGGCAGGACTAGACTTCCTGTCTCAGGAACGTCTCTGGAGTTTTTCCCCCTCCTTTGCTGGTACTTTGCTTGTGTGGAGTGACCATTCAAAGTTACAATGGCACTGAAAAAAGTGACTTATGACCATTTTTCACACTTATGACTGTTGCAGCGTCCCCACAGTCATGAGAGGCCAGACGAGGAGATGCGTGCCTCGGTGTGAGGGATATTGAGTTGGCCACGCCCAACCAGTCACATGACCACCAAGCCACGCCCACCAACTAAGCCACGTCCACAGAACCGGTTGTTAAAAATTTTGAATCCCACCCCTGGCCCCGCCCCCCTCTATTCTCTGCCTCCCATTGAGTCCCAGCTGATCAACTGGGTCTTCTTTGGTTGCCCTGCATATGGAGCTGGAAAGCAGGTCAGTAAGGTGGGGAGGGAACGGGATTTTGCAGTATCCTTCCCCTGCCACGCCCACCAAGCCACGCCACAGAATTGGTAGTAAAAATTTTGAGTCCCACCACTGAAGGGAGGGAAGGGAGCCAAGGCCGGGTTCCTTTTACTGACGGGAAGACAGCACCCCTGTGTCCACCTGGCAGCACCCTAACCATCCCAGGTCCAGGAGGAGCTCCCAGACAGTGGCTGAAATTTGGCCTTGTCTCATTGAGCTGGTGGTCAGCCTTTCTGTAGGATCCAAATCTTGGAAGAAAAGATGAAATCCCAAGAAAGAAGGACTGAATCAGACTTTCTGGATTAGCCAGACCCTCCTCTCCTCTTTTTTCAATCCTCTTGCTTGCTTACGTTCTGCAAAGAAAAGCTCAAGGCCTAGAAGAAGCTTCTGGAGAGCTGCCTGGAGGAAGAGTCCGGATGCAATGGCCTCTGGCTGGAGCAGCTGTTGGGCAGCTCCTCAAAGTCATGACCACTTTTGTGGGCCAGTGTGGCTGGAATCAGGACGGACCCTGAAGGAGCCCCGGGGCTTTGGGACTCTTGAGACAGGTGTTCTGCGCAGGCCCACTTTTGCTTGGAGCCCCATTTGCCTTCCAAGTTCAGGATTTTAACCTGTAGATTTCTGCTCTGCAAGTCCAACGTACCCCAAACATTCCTGCGTCCCTTCACAGCATTGCTCTCTACCACCAATACCCCCCCTCCCATTGTCTCTTCCTTTACAGATCCCAAAGGAGACCTGCATGGACCCCATTTGATCTTCCACAAGCCCCAATATTTGAGAGGCCACCACAAAGAGGAGGGGGTCAATTTATTCTCCAAAGCACCAGAAGGCAAGAAAAGAAGCAGTGGATGAAAACTAATCAAGGAGAGAAACAACCTGGAATTAAGGAGAAACTTCCTGACAGTGAGGACAATGAAACAGTGGAACTGCTTGCCACCAGAAGTTGTGGGTGCTCCATCACTGGAGGTTTTTAAGAAGGGACTGGAAAGTCTCTTGTCTGAAAGGGTATAGGATCTCCTGCTTGAGCAGGGGGCTGGACTAGAAGACCTCCAAGGCCCCTTCCAACTCTATTCTGATTGATTGATTGGGGCTTGGGGCCCAGAGATTCTGTCTGCATTCTCTGATATGCCTGGCAGGGACCATCAGCAAAGTTCTTTGGCAGGGGCTGAGAATCCGCCCCCCTGCTGGCGATCCCATTTGCCCCCCCCCCTTTCACCAGCAGGCCTGCATGCATCGGCGAGAGCAGAAAAGCCGGCTGCTCATTGGCCTCTGCCCAGAGCAAGGCAGGTGGGCTGCCAGGCCAGGTAGGCCAGCAGAGCTTCTCCTGCTGCAGCCAGACGGAGTCCGGCATTGCCAAGCAGTTGAGCCGCGATGCTTGGAAGAGCAGCGTTTCCCAAGTCATTAATGGCCTTCTGGGCACTCAGCAAAGGGCGGGAGGGGGGCAAGGGGCCGGCTCCTTCGTGTCTGGTGGGTCTAATTGCCTCAGCCTCTAATTGATTCGATTGCCTTTGACTCTTTTCTGGGGATTGCCTGAGCCGAAAGGCGGCTGCGCCGTGTGGCAAGAGAAGAGCAGGAACAGGAAGAATGAAGATGGCCGGAGGGAGGTGGACCCCAAACAAGCTGCTGAGGGTGTAGGGGAGCCCAGAGAATAGGGGGCTGCCCAGCTTCTTGCATTCTTCACACACACACACACACACACACACACACACACACACAGAGCCATCTTTCATTGCTACACACCGAAAGGAGGCCTTTCCTTTCGTTGGCCTTGTCCACTGTGCTTCCCCTCATTGCGGTCACGCTCTGTGCTCCAAGCGGCTCCTGGGCTCTGCAATAGGAATGAGCCTCCTGCCTGGTCCCTGGCACTGCCCATCGTGGCCAGTTCACGGGACTTCCTGGCTGGTTTACTTAAACAGGTTCACTGATGTATCAGGGAAGGCTGGGAGGATGTTTGCTTTTCCTCACTGATATCAAACTCAAAAAGAAAGAAAAAAAAATGAGCTACATAGAAAGTTATAAGGAAGAAAAAAATAGTCACCCTAAAGAAAACTAATAAGAAACAGAAGCATTCTTGTAAAGCATATACTGTATTTCCCAGATGCACGCCTACAAATTCTGCATCAGCATCCCAGCGAGTGGTAGCCATAGTTGATGAGAATAATCCATAATTAATCTGTGTGGATAAGTGGCTTGTCCATAAATTACTGCACTAACATCAGCACCGCTGATGGCTAAATGGTTGGGACCACTGTTGATCTTCTCAAAGCAGAAGAATAAGTAAGGAGGCATTGAGATGCCTTTTGCATTGTCCCAATGTCTATTTCCATCTGATAGGGATAAGGTGCAATAGAATACGGACTTTGGAGCATATGAGATCTTGCCTCCCTGTTGAATTACAACACACAATAATTCCCTGGGCTTTTTTAATCAGTTCCCTGGTATCCGGTGAGTATCTTCCCCAAAGCATTGGGCTCTGATGATTGGTCTGGCTCCTGGAGGGAAGGTACTTAGGTTTCTAACCAGAGGTGGCATTCAGCAGGTTCTTACCAGTTCTGGAGAACTGGTCGTGGAAATTTTGAGTAGTTCAGAGAACCGGCAAATACCACCTCTGAGTGGCCCCACCAACCTCATCTATTCTCCGCCTCCCGTCGAGTCCCAGCTGATCGGCTGGGTCTCATTTGGTTGCCCTGCACAGGAGAACGGAGCTGGAAAGCAGGTTAGTGGGGTGAGGAGGGAATTGGGATTTGCAGCATCCTTCCCTTGCCACGCTCACCAAGCCATGCTCACAGAACCGGTAGTAAATTTTTTTTGAATCCCACCACTGTTTCTAACCATGCTTTTATGAATGGTGGTGAGCTGCCTGGAGTCATTATATGAATAGTCATTTTTTCCCCAATTTATCAATTTATCTATCAAATTTATTTGCCACACCCATGTCACAATTTTCAAGGTGGTTCTAACCAGCCATATAAGTCCTGCTAATAAATAACTACATAAAACTTGTGAATGCTTTGTATGTTTGTTTGTTTAATGAGTTCACTAATGAAGCGGTGAGAACAAGAACTTTCCTTTCTCCTTTATCTCAGCCAAGTGAAATTCAATTCTGCCAGCTCTCCATCCAGCCCAAGAGAGGAAGAATGAGGCTTCTCTCCACTGGTGGAAACGTGAGATGGAAATCTGCCCAGCGTAAGGGGGAGTCCGTGGAGAGGAGTCAGTTCTAAAGGTCTATGAATGGAGTCCACTGCCAGTTTGGTCTGGTGGTGAAGATGCTGGTCTAGAAACCAGGAGATGGAGCATCCTGGTCCTTCCTCTGGCATGAAGGCCCAGCAGTGGCCTTGGGGCAGCCGCTCTCTCCCAGCCCAGCCCAACTTGCAGGGGGGTCTGCTTGTAAATAGGAAGTGGGAACATTATGCACACTGCCTTAGTTGTTCAAAATAAAGGCAGGATAAAATAACAGAATCACAGAGTTGGAAGGGACCTTGGAGGTCTTCTAGCCCAACCCCCCTGCTCAAGCAGGAGATCCTATATCACTCCAGGCAAGTGGCTGTTCGGTCCCTTCTTAAAAACCTCTTCTTAAAACCCTCCAGTGATGGAGTATCCACCAAAGAAGGCAAGTCATCCCACTGGATAATTGTTCCCACTGTCAGGAAATTCTCTCCTTAGTTCTAGGTTGCTTTTCTCCTTTGTTAGTTAGATAAACCCTCCAAAAGCTGCTGTGGAAGGAAAACAATTGTTCCTAGCTCTTCTACCCATACAGGAGGGAAAGGAAGCCAAGTTGTCAACTTTCCAACTAGTGAATCCTAAAAAAGGAAACACCCTCGGGGGTTTTGAATTCCCAAAAGTAAAACTTTATTGGATACACCATTTTGGTACTGAAGAATCGAAACCAGCTCTGGTTTTCCCTGCGCAAATGCTTGCTTAAACTTCCCTTCCTCTTCACCCCGGATGATCACATTGTCCAATTATGAAATGTCCTTTTGTTATGGGAACAGTCCACCTCTTTCTCAAGCACCTGCAGTGGTGACCTTGATGGTTGCCAGGCTCTCACTGTCCACACACATGCTCAGCATTCCGTTTTCCCCTTCTCTCCCCCCAACTCCCAGTTCCTTGGCAAGTTGGAAAACATTAAGCTTTGAAAGTGGCAAAGCAGTTCACACCAGTAGGCAGAAGACCATGCCATCCCGATTACCAAGGCAGAAGAAAGAACTGAAATCTAGAAAGGGATTCCTGCAGCCAGTTTCACTTCCAGACGGTTGGCTTTTGTTGAAAAGCCCAGGTAGTGTCTTGAAGGAGGGAGGGGTACAAAACGCAAGATTGTTTAGGTTCCCCAAGCTCTTCAGTTCACCAACCCCTTTGCAAAGTCTCACATGGTTCAACAATGCCCTATATTTATTATATGAAAATAATTCAATAAGTAATTAATAGCACTAAACAACAACAATGGAAATGGACAGATGGACGGACTGTAGTCAGCGATTCGGTTTCTCCTCGAGGGATGAACGTTTTTGCTCTTGAACTTGGCAGCTCACAGAAGAAAGAAACCCGACTGATCTTGTATAAAGGTTTTTCTCTTCATTATTTCCTCAGAAATTCCAGGAGATACTTAGATATTAAAAACTGATTGGTTGCTAAGATACTGGAGGACACAGCAAGGTTTACTTTGGTGAAGGAGCAGAATAATCTTTATTTTTGTCTTGCTGCTGTAGGGAAAGAAATTTAAATGCCTGGGGAGACAAGTGGCAAGTGATAACATACCACTTAAGACTCCGCTCAATAATAGGCCACTTAATATCTCATTTGACTGAATCCTTGTCAGGGATGTAGGTAGACAAGATCAGGAAACCGACTCCACAGGAAGAGCAGAACTACATTTCATTGAGATCAACGAATAATAACAGAATCTTACAAGCTGGAATGTGTGTTACTTCTCCTCCCTTTGTATCCCAGTGCATCAACCCTTCCAAATGCTATCTTGCTTCCCAGAAATTAAATAATGTTTCAGCCATCTTTGCGGACATAGATTATTGCATATTTCTGCCACGGTCCTCTTCCTCTTTAGCCCCAGGCCTCTCTTTGCCATGCACAGAAAACCCAGGACATAATTTGTGGGAAGAAATTGCAAATTTACTTCTCACCTCCTCTGTCGGCAGCCCCTGTCAAATGGCATCACCCTCACAGCCTCTGCGTGCAGCCAGGCAAGGGTGGGCACTTCCCCCATGTTTCTGCTGCACTGGACTGAGCTGCTTTTTCCCTTTCTGGCCTTCGGTTCTGACCCAAACCTTGTTCTAAGGAAACAAACACCAACGGAGGTAACAGCAAAACCTTTTAATGATTCTTTACGAATTCCGTTCCTTCCCGGTTAAAAGGCTGTTCCAAACTAATTGTCTCTGAAAAGAACGAGCCTTGCCAAGGTTGTGCAAGGCTGCCAAGGACACTAGATAAAGTTGCTAAGAAATATTTCAAACACAAAGAGTCTCCAAACACCAACCAAGATAATCCGAATGTGGCAGAGAGTAACTTGACTAGTAGGGTGTGGCCAAGGGACCTTGTGGGAGGACTGAGCAAGACCTTGCTTGTACCGAGAGAGGCTTCGCTGCATGCCCACCCTCTGCCCTTTAATCTTGGGAGGGTTTGAGTGTCCAATTAAGTTGGGAAGGGGCTGCAACTGGGGGTCTCCTGGGGGGCCTGGATGCTCCCCAGCTGCAGAATGTGGAGGTCAGAGAGGAGAAACCTTCGGGTAGCAGTGGAACTCCGGCAGACATGGTGGGGTGAGGGGGCCATGTTTGTCCTTGAGGGCTGGGGATTATGGATGGGGATCTTGGAGATCTTATTTTCTTTCCCTGCTCTTCCCTTTATATAAAATCCCAGTGGCAGCTGAAACAAGATACAGAAGCATAGCTAAGCTCAGCATCTCTAGTATATAAAACTCAGTGGAACAATAGAATAAAATAACAGAAAAGGAACAATGAAGGATAGATTTAAGAAAATCGGGGAAGTCAGGATTAAGCATGCAAAGAAATCAATAAGAGGACATAACATCAGAAAAGAGGGAAGGATGGCATGAAAAACTTGCACAAGAAGACCAACCAATTCAGATGACCCGAGACATATGGATACGGGGAGAAACCAATAGGACCTGAATAAGAAATTGGGTGGGTGGGCTATAAACCAACTGGCAAATAGCAGAATTCAAGGGGTGGTGGAATCCCTGCAGAACTCTTGGAGGAGGCTGATATGGACACAATGTCCATCATGGCAGCAGCCCTAGAGCAGGGGTGGGGAACCATGGCCCTTTTATGACTTGTGGATTTCAACTCCCAGAATTCCACAAGTCACCAGGGGTTTATCATTACCCACCTCTGAGTTAGAGGAAGGCGACTGTCTGCAGTGGGAGGCGGGAGCGGGAGAAGGAGGAGAAAGAGATAAATGATGATTGGAATCCATGTTCGGAACAAGAGCTTATTTTAAAGCAGGTGTTTGGTTATGTTAAAATTACAAAACATGGTGAAAGAAAGCTATTCATCCCTGCCTGGCTGGTGGAAATATTGGCATTATTTCCAGAACAATATGTTTTGTTCCACAGTTTACTTATTAAAACTCTCTCTGTTTCTCCGCACGTTGTTTCTTCTCAGCGTTCTTTCACTATTACTTCTGAAGGGTTGTAATTTGTCCTCAATTTTATTCCTAATTAAAAAGTAAAGACCAGTGCTATAATGTACAGGGAGCTGAATCAGAAATGAGTTACGTGTTCTAAGTGTTAGCATTTAATTGCTCATTCTTCAAACAATTTTCTCATCTGAAATGTCCCTGGTTAATGATAGCTCATTAAATCCGATTTCAGTCTGTTAGCAGGAGATGCAGCATAAAAGTGGCAGCTCCCTCATCAGCCATATGCTCCTCCTGGCTCCCCTGCACTTCCACTCCTTGGACCTTTGCTGCCCTGCCATTTTGCTTTTATTGACCCAGAATAAAATCCAGCTGGGAAGTTCAGATTCATAGCCTGCGCATCAGTGTTCCTCCCAGCCATTGTTCCATCTGCAGGGCCCACCAGATGTTTTGGTCAATGGTCAAATCAGGGGTTTGTGGACAGGCAGAACAGCAGCAGCCTTTGCCAATGAGTTTTACTACAAGAGTGAAGAGGAGACTTTCAAGCAGCCAGAGTGTCACTGTGCGCACCAAGTCAGGCGCATTGACCTGCCATGACAACCACATCTAGCAGTGCATTCTCAGGAAGACGACCGTCCCACTGCATCCAGATTCTGTCGAGTGGGAAGGGTCTGGAGGGAGTAGAAGAACATGGATGCTCCTTTGGACAGGGAACAAATGTCTGCAGTGAACCGAGGGGTGGGTGCTTGCCTCTGAGCTCATGGCCTCAGAACCGAGGGCACGAGGTGATCCAAAGTCAGGGACCCAGATGGAGCGGGGCCCAGAACCCAGCATCCTCCACCCTATTGAGAAGACGAGGCTGGTGTCTTTGGAGCAGCCTGCTGCCGCCTCGGAGGACAGGTTCAGCTGTTGCCTTTGTTTCCTGGTCTGCTTTATTATTCAGAATAGAGCTGGAAGCCACCTTGAAGATCTTCTAGTCCAGCCCCTGCTCAAGCAGGAGAACCTATAAGATTTCAGATGACTGTCCAGTCTCTTCTTGAAAGCCTCCAGTGATGGAGCGCCCATGATTTCTGGAGGCAAGTAGTTCCACTGATTAATTATCTTCACTGTTAGGAAGTTTCTTCATAGTTTTAGGTTGCTTCTCTCTCTGATTACTTTTATTTCTTGTCCTGCCCTCTGGTGCTTTGGAAAACAAGTTGACCCTCTCTTCTATTTGCCAGCCCCTGAAGTATGCTATCATGTCAACCCCCCCAGTCCTTCTTTTCTCCAGACTAAACACACCCAATTCCTGCAACCATTCTTCATATATTTTAATCTCCAGGCCTTTAATCATCTTAGTTGCTGTTCCAGCGCATGTCATCTGCTGCTTCCAGCCATGGAAGCCATGCTTAGATGTTGCCCAAGGAAGGGCTCCACCATGCCTGACGTTAAGCAAATGATGCATGTGCTTCCTCCTCTTCTTTCTCCAAAGCCTGCAAAGTCTCCAAGCAAAGCTTTCAGGGGCTTTCATGTCTCAGACTTCAGGCACGCCCACTTGGCTGGGCTGTGGGCTCTGCTGGCTCTTCTCAATCGTTACTGCCAGCAGCTGCGGCCTCCAATTTGTGGTTGGAGGGGGGGGGATATCTCCCCCTTCCCCTTATCTCTCACATTGCTCCTCAGTCCTGGGCCTATGCTTCGGGAATGGCTGCCATGCCCAGCCTAACACAATGGCACAGGAGGCATGACTCATCCCTGGTGCTATGCTGGGAGGCTGGAAAAAGGTTTAAAGCCCAACTAACTGCAAGTTAATTGCAATCTAGTTGAGTCAGTGCTGAGACTTAAAAACAATGGTGACTTGTTTATAGATTGGAACATTCAAAACCTTTTGAGGTGAAAACATTTTGCAGTGCCCTGATTGCAGGTCTACAAACTCCCCCCTCCCCCCCCTTTCACCCGGGTTGAACCCTCATAGCAAGAACGTTAGATTAGGCAGAAGGGCCAGTTGTCTTTTTTTTTTTTTCTTCTGGCTGAATGATGGAAACAGCCATGCATTTCATTTAGAAAGAGGAGCCTGTAATGCTTCAAAGTCCAAATGCATTTTCCATTTTGCTGCTCCTTTGTAATCAGATAGCGTGTGAGTCTAATCCTGGCCCTGGTTTTACAGAAGGTAGAAACTGGGTCTGTGCTACCTGTGCAAAGCTAAATAAAGCTGTTTTCAATGCACTTGAAGGGCCTGATTTCAGAAACAAAGAAAAGCTTTAAGCAGATTTAAGAAGACAAATTAGACCGCTGTAAGATCAAAGCCAGCTTAAATTACTTGCTGTGTAGTCTAACAACGCTACTATTCTGTAGAGAGTAAGACTAATCTTCAACGTTGTTTAATTTGCGATGTTCAAGATGGTGAAATTTTAACAGGGAAAACGTTTGGCAGCACTGCCTATCGAGAGCTATATTTATTTTATTTTATATTATTTTTTATTGTTATTGATTAGGGGCCATCCACTCCAGAAGACTCTTCAGTTGAGTCTACGGGTGACTTTTAGTCTTAAAAAAAGGAAGTGGGGAATGCTGGCTTCTAAATCACGGGTCTCCAACCTTAGCAACTTTAAGACTTTGCTGGCTGAGGAATTCTGGGAGTTGAAGTCCACAAGACTTAAAGTTGCCAAGGTTGGGCGATCGATGAGGTCTCCTTCTTTCAGCTGTCTGGTGCTCTATTTTTCCTTGTTAAATGGGGTAGAGCTAGGGTTGTTGATCAATGGCTGTCACTGACTCTGAAAATTTATGTGCCTACATTGTAACTATAACAAGGATATCTCAGCATCTGATTACATGCACACTCTCTTTCAGTGAGACTTCAGTACTAGATGCAGACCGAAAAGGAAGAGGAGCCCCCACAATTATTGGAGGTCCCTTTGAAAACATTAAATTGGTTGGAGTAGTTCTTCTGCAGACTATGGCCACAATGGAGGACCACAGTAGAAAAGCCTCATTAATGCATTGAAACTGTGGGAAGCAACACACACACTCCTCCTAGAAGAATGGAATATTTTGAGGAATATTAAAAAAGGCAGAATATTATATTTCCCTAAGGGAGGAATGGAGAAGCATGTTTTTAAGAGGCAGAAAGCAACCCCCACTTTCCTTAATAGCCCACAGCAGATGCCAGCACTTAAGCGATAAAGAGCTTATTGAAAACTAGATAGCTCTATTCATAGGCCAAGCAAATACTGCCAGCAGAAATCTATTCAAGACTGGATATTTTGAAATTCCCTGCAGAAAAGGCAGATTAGCCCTCACCCAAGAGCCAAAATGGGACAAAAGCCATTAAGCCACAGTAGGAATTACCCAAAACCCTTTCAGACATTGCATCACCCTCAGAATAGTCCAAACTTCAACCAAACTTAGCTCAGACAAACACCTAGGATTTGTACTTTGCTTAAAGAGCCAGCCATGACCCCTACATAACCCCCATGGGAGTCTGACAGTAGCCAATAGAATACATGTTCTTGCACAGGAACAGGAAGCTCAGGTGCAAAGCTCAAGAGAAGGTATAACACCCCCCTCTCAACTCCATTGTGACAGCTGCACCAGAACCATGTACTTGGTGGTTCTGTTCAGCCTCTATGTTTCCAGTACCTTCCTCCCAGCTTGGAACTCAACTAGATGGATATTTCTTCCCACAAAAGCAAAACAAGCAAGCAATAAACCCAGATCTCCAAACTGAACCTGTTTAAAGACACAGTGCTTGGAGAGAGGGGGAACTGCCACAACATGTAGAAATAAAATGAGCTCAGGCAGCGCATCTGTAAACTTTACCAGTGGCTTTTTTCAGACTTTCAGAGAGGGAAAGTGGCCGAAGATAATTGAAGAGTCAGTGAACTTTCCAATCGGGTTCATGGCTAGACCAATGAAAGACTTTTCTGGCCATTTCAGACTGAAGCCTTAGATAATTGGATCATTCTTCTCTCAGGGGAGGGAAGTTGGTCGGTTCAGAAATGGGCACCACCAAAGGTGCCACCCGACGATGAATTAGTAGTTTTGGATTTGGCCCAGCTGTTGAGGCCTTTGCTTCTCCAGTCTGAGATTTCAGAGGTTGCCTATCTAAGAATTAGAAGCTGACGTGGGAAGGTGAGCCCCTTCATGAGAGGAGAAGCTTTGCTAGAACTGAAGGTTGCAAAGCTAGGCCAGATCTGGAAGAAGTCAATTCAGGCAAAGCTCAAGTGGGTCATTTATCACTAAAAAAAAAAAAAGACCTGGAAGGACTGTAATCTGGCTGTTAAAAGCCCACTTTCCATTCTCAGTAAAATTATCTTTATAATTTGTGTGTGTGAGTGAGTGCATGTGCGATAATAAGGAAATTTGAGACTGTTACATTCCGGTGCTTCTCCCGGAAGACTTTTTCTTATCAGCAGCTGGTTTGGAGCCTCTGGCTGCCTCTGGTAGCACAGAAAAGCTGGGTTTTCACCCAGCCTCCCTCTTTTCAGAATCACCCAAAAGAGCAGAGAGAGAGAGAGGCCCTTGTGAAAATGACCCTGAAAAATCTTCAGGGAGTCTTCCCTGTCCATGGGCAGTGGAGACCTGTGCCAACCTGAAACATCTTGCTTCTCCCTCTCTCTCCCAAACTGATTTCTCTGCTGTGAGGGCAGATGGTACAACCTGGTTCTGGGATGCAGCCAGGGGTGGGCTGCCGGAGGTTTTCAGGCAGGGGTGGGATTCAAATTTTTTAACAACCGGTTCTGTGGGCGTAGCTTAGTTGGTGGGCATGGCTTGGTGGTCATGTGACTGGCTGGGTGTGGTCAATTCAACATCACTCACATCGAGGCACGCATCTCCTCGCCTGGCCTCTCATGACTGTGGGGATGCTGCAACAGTCGTAAGTGTGAAAAACGTTCATAAGTCACTTTTTTCAGTGCCATTGTAACTTTGAAGGGTCACTCCACACAAGCAAAGTACCAGCAAAGGAGGGGAAAATAACACCAGAGAAGTTCCTGAGACAGGAAGTCTAGTCCTGCCAAGAATGTAATAAGGGTTAATGGAGAGGCAGTTTCTGTAAGCAAGACCAGAATGTTTCCTTCCTGCCTTCCTGACAGGATTAGGCCAGTAATTTCTTCTAACAACCGGTTCTCCAAACTGCTTCGAATGTTAACAACCGGGTCTAGCAAATAGGTGCGAACTGGAAGAATCCCACCCTCGTTTTCAGGGGTTGGGGAGAGCCCCTAGCTAAGATTCTGCACAGTTCGGAGAACCCTAATATCCCACTCCTGGCTGGCACCCCCCCCGCCCCTCCCAGGAGTCCCCACGTGGTCCGTTTTGGATGCAGGTAAGTTCAAGGTGCACACGGAGGCTCAGGGAGGGTGAAAAATGGGCCTCTTGGAAGTTTGGGACCATTTCTGGCTTCCAGAGAGCCTCTGGAGCCTGGAGAAGCCGCTTTCGCCCTCCCGGAGGTTCAAGGAAAGCCTCCGGAGCCCAGGGAGGGCAAAAGCGTCCCCCCACCATGGCCACATCCACCCATCATCAACCGGGCAGGGGACCCATTGCTAAAATTTGTTAAATCCTCAGCTGCAGAAAGGCCTCCATTTCCCACCGTGGGAGGAGGGGGGGGCTGGGTCTGGCTCCCTCATCCCAACTTCTGTTGCACCCACAGGCAGATTGAAAAGGAGCAACTCCCAAACCAGGCTAATTATTCACCCCCAACTTTCATTCCCCCTTCAAGGAGGTTGGTTCTTCGGGTGGAAGGATGAAATCTCTCTCAACGTCCCCCCCTCCCAAGTCTTAAGGGGTGACTGTCTGCTCTGGATGCAGCCAAACTCTCTGTGGGGCATCTGGATTGACATCAGAGCCAAGTCATGCCCTTTCTTGGGGGGGGGGGACTCCCTCACCAGAGGTTCTCCCCAGTGACTGCCCCTCATGGGTCCTGCAGGGACCCTTCCTTCTGTGGCCCTTCTTAGAAATGTCCACCTTCCCTTGGAGGAAATAGTGTGTGGCTCTGGGCTGCTGTTGCCGCTGTTCTTGAGGCTCTCCCTTTTCACAAAGCTCAGCATCTGAAAAATCTGTCGTTCCCCTCCCCCCCAAAGTGAATCGGGGGGCACTTTCTGAATCCAGCAAGAACCACCTGATTCTTCCCCAGTGGCAGCCACATTGAGACAATGGAAGGATGGTTGCAATTGCTAGCGTGGGAAAAGATTTAAATGGTGGGTGGGTCAATGGAGGGAGGGAGAAAATGGGGCACAGAGATCCTTCTGATCCTAAAGGAAGTGAGTGGCAGCCGGATCCTAACAACTGGATGCAGACTTCTTGTTAAGAAAAAGTCATAACCAGGGACTAAGCCTACAAACTGTAGTATGAAGTCCTTTTTTGATCCGACAACAAGTCAACACCATAGAAGATCAGGCTCTCAACTGACCTAGCAAAACCTGCCTGTCTGGTGCCACCTGGCCCAGGGCCAGAGGAAGGCATGGACTTTGAGAAAAGCCAAGAGCCACCTGCCTCCTCTTGGCTCCTCAGTGGCTGCTTAGGATGCCATGGTGACCCAGCCTTGCTCAAGGGAAACTGCTCCTAGGATCCAGCCTCCTGTGGTCATCCTCCCACTTGATGGCTCCGTCTGTCCTCCATGAAGCTCCACTCCCAAACTGCCTGCGAATCTCAGCTGCTTCTGAGTAGGGCAGCCAGATGGGCAGCTGGTTTGGAGGTCTCTCCTTGAGTCAGTATTTCTCTTAGTTTTTTTCTTCTCTTAGGACCCCCGGCTGTCCCCTAAACAGCCCCCAGGAAAAGATGATGCTTTCAAGAGTCGTGTGGGTTCTTTGAAGAAACTTTTGGGAATCAGATATGATGTTCTGCAAAGCTCTATTGACAGTTGCTGAGGCATTTTAAAATAAAATAAAATCCATGGCGTATGGAGAAAAGTAATGAACTTCAACAGCAGATTAAGGCTCACGTTCTGTCACCATTATTTATAGTCTCGAGTCATCCGCATCGAGAGGAAACCAAGTGATGCCAAAAGAACAGGAGTGACATCATCTTGCGAACGCTGCTCTGATGGACTCACTTCCTGATGTCTGAGGCCAAGATGTAGGTTGGGGCATTTGCACAATGAGATTGTGTGCATGTTTGATCACTGATGCTAATCCCCGCTGAGCCGGCAAACTCAGGGAAGCAAGAACTTGCAGAGCCTTAAAGAAAGTGTTGCTAATGCTAATAAGTGGATAAGAACAGATTCTTGGAAACTGTAAGAGTCCATTAAGCCCCCTCTGCATTGTTTTAAAGGATTCTTCCCCGTTTTATTGCCACCTGGGCTGAGTTAGCCTTCATCTGATAAGCCACAAACAGGCTTCTATCTCTGGGATGCTTATGTCTCCTGCCCCTTCCCCTATTTCCCCAGTCATTTTCTCCAGAATTTCTTACACTTCTCTCCCATAAAAGGAAATGATCTGCAGAGGGGGGGGGTGTTATGGCGTCACCCCCTCACTCCCATCTGGATGTTGCTTTGATGGACCAACTCATCTTAAGTCTTAAGCTGAACCAGGGGGTCTGCAACCTTAAGCCTTTGGACCCGTTTCCCATAGAAAAAACAAAACAAAACACTGGGAGCCACAAAACCCGACCAACTCAACATCCACCCCTCCCATCCAGTCACATGACCCCATAGCCACGCCTATCTGGCAGGTCATTAGGGCAGAGAACTGGTTGTTTAAAAACACAAGGGACCACAAAACCCTTCTCTCTCTCTCTCTCTCTTTGTTGCTCCCCCTCTCCCCCCTCTCTCTGTATCTCCCTCTCTCTCCCACTCTCCCACCTCTCCCTCTCCCTGTCTTTGTCCCTCTCCCCCTCTCCCTCTCTATCTCCTCCCTCTCTGTAGCTCTCTCTCTGTCTCCCTCCCTCCCCCTCTTTCCCTTTCTATCTCCCCCCTTCTCTGTCTCTGTCTCTCTCTGTGTGCATCTCTGTATCTCTCTCTCTCTCTTTTGGGCTTAGTCTCTTGTGGAATCCCATTAAGTGCTCATGGAACCTCAGGTTCTGTGCAAAAGAAAAAAAAAGATACAAGACAGGACAAGAAGGAAGGAAGGAAGGAAGGAAGAATGAAGGAAGGAACGAAGGAATGAACAGACAGATAGTTACAGGCACACAATAAAGTTGCACAATAAACATTTCAAGGAATGGAAGACATAATTTCTTTTAATCATCTGGGGCTAATATATATTGATACGTTATTGGTTTGTAAATTGCTGTAACATCAATTCTAGGAACCACTGAATAGTTGGGGCCATATGTTTATTTTTCCCATGCTGAAAAATAAGTCTTCTAGCTCCAAGCAAGAAGTGCAGAAAATTCATTTTCTTTGTCCAGATGCCAACTTCCATATGATAAGGATAAACTTCAGAAGAACACGAACATCTGAAAATATTGAATCTCAGAGTTGAGTTAATGCATGCAACAACTTATTTCCCAAATGGACCAATTGTTTTGCACTGTAGAAACATATATTTAAATGAAGCGTGCATTTCACTGCATCTCCAACACAATCATGTACTCATCATTTTTCTGT
Source organism: Notechis scutatus (assembly GCF_049901735.1). NCBI lineage: Eukaryota > Metazoa > Chordata > Lepidosauria > Squamata > Elapidae > Notechis > Notechis scutatus. The sequence goes on along the minus strand of NC_142018.1, from coordinate 3,493,323 downwards.
ATAAATACAAAGGAGACCAATCAATCTGGAGCTTTATTGTTACTATTTTAAAAATGCATTCTAACATCTATTGAAGTTTTTGATATTTTTAGTAACTTTTTTAATTGAAGAAAACATACCAAAAAAGAAAAAAAGAAAGAAAAGAAATGAATACACAGAGACATTTATATATGCAGGTCTTGGCATGTTCGGGACTTTTCCCGTGTAAGATTGAGAGTATCTTGGCAACATTTCGATGAGGTCCCACTCACCATCTTCAGGCTGGTGCTTTCGGCTTCGTGCTTGTGCAAGCAAAGCGTGATCGGAGCTTCCGTCTCCCTATATATACTGGTGGGGAGGTTGGCTGTGTTGTCATTTCTTGATTGGTTGATGGAGTTGATGTTTGCAGATTGGCTGGCTTTTTCGTAAGAACATGTGCGGATGAGGTATTGGCTGTGTGTCTATCAGCCTCCTGTGTTGTAACAACCTGGGTAATGGGCTGTGTGATGACCTTCTGAGTTCTATTGTTTTGATATCCTGGGTCTTGTGCTGTAATCTCCTGGGTCATAATGACCTGGGTCATTGGCTATGTGATGACCTTCTGAGTCCTATTGTTGTGACATCCTGGTCTTGTGCTGTAATCTCCTGGGTCGTTGGCTGTGTTGCAACATCCTGAGGTTTTGTGGTGTAACCTCCTGAGTTCTGTGATGTGATATCCTGAGCGGGTGGCTGTGATGTGATGTTCCGGGTTTTGGTTTGACTCTGAGTTTGAGGCCTGGATATGTGTTCATGGCATGTGTCTGTTTGCTTAGTTTGGGGGTCAGGGTGTGGCAGCTGGTGATGCAGCCGTGATCTCGTTTCTGGATGGTGGTTCTCTTTTGTCTATGGGATGGGTTTGGGTTTGAGTCTGGTGAGGGAGAATGGTGGTGGTGTCATGTTTTGGGTCCAGTGTTGGTTTTCATGTCTGGGACTCGTTTGTTGATAAGGGCTAGTTTCCAGGTGTCTGGTAGGTGGGAGACATCGTCCCGTTTATTCATGTTATGGGGGTGTTTCTCTATTTCGATGGCTTCCCTGATTATTCTCTTGTTGAAGTGTTTAGTATTGGAGATAAATTTGGTTCCCTCAAAATTAATTTCATGTCCTGTGGCTTTAAGGTGCTGGAAAAGGAAGTATTTTCTTCTTTTCTGACTGCGTGCTTGTGTTCTGCGATGTGTGCATTTATTCTCCTGTTGGTTTGTCCAATGTATGTGGCTGGGCAATTGTTGCATGGTATTTCATAAACTCCTTGGTTTTCTAGCTGGATCTTGTCTTTGGGGTTTCTTAGGACGTTGGCTATTTTTTGGTCAGTGCTGAAGGCTGTCCTGATATTGCGTTTGTGGAGAATTTTGCTGATTTTATCTGTGGTGCCTTTGATGTAGGGGTGGAGGGCGATACCGTTGTCCTGTTCTATGTCTCGGTTTCTGGGGGGGTGTTTCCCTTAGGATTAGGTTGGTAATTATGTTTCTTGGGAATCCATTGGAAATTAATACGTTACTGAGGGTGTGTAATTCTGTTCTCAGGTGGTCTTTGTCGGCTAGGCGTTTGGTTCTGGAGATGAGGGTCTTGGCTATGGAGTTGATCTGTGCAGGGTGGTGATGGGATTGTGCATTTAAGTAGCGGTTGGTGTGAGTTTTCTTCCAGTGGATGGTGTGTCCTAGGCAGCCATTGGGTTTTTTGTAAATTAGGATGTCTAGGAAGGGAAGTTGGTTGTTGGTTTCTGTTTCCATGGTGAATTGTATGTTGGGATGTAGGCTGTTGAGGTGTGTGAGGAAGTTGTCCAGTTTTTCTTTCCCATGTGGCCAAATTATGAAAGTGACATCTACATATCTAAGCCAGAGTTTGTGTTTGTGTTTGGATTTGTCTAGAGCATTGGTTTCAAAGTGTTCCATGTATAGGTTAGCAATGACGGGTGAGAGGGGCGATCCCATAGGTGCTCCTTCTATCTGTTTGTATCTTTGTCCATTGTAAATGAAGTATGTGTTGGTTAGGCAGTGGTTGGTCAGATCTAGGATGTGGTTAGGGGGGTTGTATTTGTTTTGGATGGCTGTCAAGGCTTCTTTAATAGGTACTTGGGTGAAGAGGGATATGACATCAAAGCTCACGAGTAGGTCGCTGGGTTTTAGGTTTTGTTTCTTTATTGTTTTGATTAAGTGGAAAGAATTTTGTACATGTAAGGTGATGGATTCTGTGTAGGGCAAGAAATTTGGCAAGATTCTGTAGAGGCAAGCCTATGGAGCTGACTATGAGTCTGAGTGGTGTTCCTTCTTTGTGTATCTTGGGGAGGCCATGGAGTTTAGGGCATCTGGATGATTTTTCTCTGGGGATGATTCTTTGCTGGATCTCTTCACTGATGGGGGGAGGCTTTTATTTTGGATTTGGTGGTTTTTTCCAGGTAGGTGGTGGGGTCAGTATTTAGAGGTTTGTAAGTGGGGTCTTGGAATAGGTTGGAGAGTTTGGATTGGTAGTCCAATGTGTTCATCACAACCGTGGTGTTGCCTTTGTCTGCTGGGAGAATGATTATGTTGTTGTCTTTCCTCAAGTTGGTGAGTGATTTTTGTTCTTCTCTGTGTAAGTTGCTTCTGGGTGGACTGCTGGAGCAGAGGACGTTGGTGACTTCAAATCTGATTTTGTTGGCTGCATCTGGGTTAATTTTGGTTAGGCTAGCTTCAACTCCGCATATAATGTTTTCGGTGGGGAAATGTGTTTGGGGGCGACTGCAAAGTTGAATCCCTTAGAAAGGACATTGGTTTCTGCTCTGCTGAGGGTTCTGTCTGATATGTTGTGTACTGTTTGTTTCATGCGTTGTTGTGGGAGGGGGTTGGGCTTCTGATGTTTCTCTAGTCTGTGGAGTTTGCTGGTGTGTGTGTCTGTCTTGTGGGAGGTTTCTGTTTTGGCTCTCCAGAGGGCTAGTTGTTTGGATGTGTCCCAGAGTGCTGGGTGGATTTTGTTGCTGAGTCTGAGGTGGAGAGTAAGTAGTAACATCGTATGTTTTAGCAACTATTGGAAGATTGCTCTCCTGTCTCCCCTGGTTCTTCTCTTCACTAGACTAGCCAAGCCCAGTTCCTGTAACCATTCATCGTATGTTTTAGCCTCCAGTCCACTAATCATCTTGGTTGCTCTTCTCTGCACTCTTTCTAGAGTCTCAACATCTTTTTTACATTGTGGAGACCCAAACTGGATGCAATTTCCAAGCGTAGTCATAATTAAGGCTTTGTAAAATAGTACTAATACTTCATGTAATCTTGATTCTATCCCTCTATTAATGGAGCTTGGAATTGCATCCACTTTTTTGGCTGCTGCTACACAGTTTGCTCATATTTTCCATGTTGTTCACACATTCTTCCCTTTTAGCCTCCCACTTCTATACTGATGACAAGGTTTCTATTTACCAGTGATCTGCCAGATTGATTCCACTTCAGCAACCACTTATATTTTCTGGGATCATATCTAATAAAAATATTTATGTTTCCAATATTATTTTCAGAATTTTCTGAATATTTTGGTGTCATCCTATGTAGTACTTTGGAGTTATTTTCTCTAGTCACAACCACATATGGCAAAATGTTCCTCCTTTCTGTTGTGGTATTTGTAATGTTTATTGCTCTATGATTTACCCATCTTGGCCACTTTTATTTTTTAATCGAGATCCAGTAGAGTAATCAGTTCTTGTGTGTGTGTGTGTGTGTGTGTGGGTGTGTGTGTGTGACGGAAATGGCATTTTTTTTCCTTTCCAGACTTTACAAGTTCACTTCTGTTTCTACTTTAAAAAATGTGAGAGTATTGAGAAAGATAAATGTCTTCCAAGAGCTTCTTGGAATTGGCTCAGAGTAATCCTGTATATTTAAATATATATATATCTACCCCATCTGGAACATTTCTCTATGAAACCTTAATTAGGAAAGAAATGTCCAAAAATATATTCCATCAGAAGTTGTACATGGAATATATATTTTGCACAGATAAGTGCAGTGGGCTCACTCTAACCTAAAAATCAAAGATAAGGTATTTTTGCAAGTAAGTCTGAGTCCTGTTGACATGCCCATGTTGGCTTCCTGATAGCAACATGGACATGGCTTCTTGTTGCCTTCTTGTGGAGTTGTTCTTCTCATCTTCTGTTTACCTTTTTCTGCTGATTTCTAAATGGGTGGAACAGTCAAGGAACCTAGAACCTACAACATAGAATAATGGAGCTGATGAGACTTTGGAGGTGTTCTGGTCCAACCACTTGCTCAATAGGAGACCTATACTATTTCAGACAAGTGGCTGTCCAGTCTCTTTTGAAAAGCCTCCAGTGATGGAGCATCCACAACTTCTGAGGGCAAGCTGTTCCATTGGTCGATTGCTCTCAGCCATTAGGAAATTTCTCCTTAATCCTAGGTTGCTTCTCTCTTTGGTTAGTTTCCAAATATTGTTTCTTGTTTTGCCTTTTGCTGTTTTGGAAAATAGTTTGACCCCCTCATCTTTGTAGGAGCTCCTCAAATCTTGGAACACTGCTATCATGTCTTTCAAAGTCCTTCTTTTCTTTTGACTACACATACCCAATTCCTGCAACCATTCTTCATATGTTTTTGCCTCCAGCCTGCTGATCATTCTTGTTGCTTTTCTCTGCATTCTTTCCAGAGTCTCAACATCTTTTTTTGTATTGTGGTGACCAGAACTGGATGCGGTATTCCAAGTGTGATCTTATTGTGGAGGCAAACAAAAACGGACCTTTCAGAGAGAGTAAACGCCCCTTCCCTCAATTATTAGAGGCAAAAAGCATGAACTTTTGCAAGAATGAGGGTAGAGAGGTCATGTTAGCTTTGGAAGCCATGTTAGCTTTGGAACGCTGACAGGAAATTGGGCTGGAGGGATCATCTACAGTTCTCTAGTTGAAAGGATCTGAATGGAGATCTCTCCAGGCTAGCACACACAAGGAGACCTGAGAACAAAAGGCTGTAGCCTGACGACAGATCTGATATAAGAAATGGTCCACCTTTAATGAGCAGCAGGCAAACAGCAGGGCAAGGCAGACGATTTGCTGCCCATCGACATGATTGTACTCTGGGCTGTCTGTGGGATCCAATGTTTTAAGCTGTTTTTATGTTTTTCCTAGTTTTGTTCATTGCCCAGAGGGCACTGGAGTTGGGCAGCCATTAAATTTAAATAAGTTACTTAATAAAATAAGGCAAGGAGGAAAGAAAGGAATTACTTCATTTACAAAGGTTTGGATAAATTAGTTGTAACATAGTTGGTATAGAAAGTAAAACCTGGCAGACTGTACTTCAGAGATAATGATTCATGTGGGACTGGTATGACCCAATAACAGTTTTGGTTCAAAAGTTCAGAGGCTACTAGATGACATCTGTTTTAATCCTCCGAGATTATCATAGAAAAGATTGACTGAACTGGGCAATGAATCTGAATGCACATTTTCCTGGGAAACTGAAAAAAATGCACCTCGGATACTTCTAGAGAGAAAAATATTCATAATACTGCAAGGGATCCACCACACAAACCATTATAGCATTGCTATTCTTAAGATAAAAAAAAAAGAGAATAACCACAAAATTTTGTCCTCCAGGACCAGGTAAACAAAGCTAGGACTCAAAAACATTACGGATTTCAGGAAGGTATCTTTAAAGCTAGAACAAATTCCCAACCTCAGCTATAGTCAGCTAGTTATGGTGGAGTTTCTTTGAAGTGCTTGATTTCCAGGTCCTTCACATCTGCACTGTGTTGTCTATTCTCAAATAAACCAAGCTCCTCATTCTTCATCTTCTTTCCACAATCTTGCAGAAGAGGAGCAGAGACTACCACAAGTAGTTTCTGCTCATCTTGGTTGAAACTAATCAAGGACAGAAGCAACCTGGAATTAAGTTGAAACTTTTTGATAGTGAAAACAATTAACTAGTGGAATAGCTTGCCTTCAGAAATCATGGGTGATTCATTACTGGATGTTTTTAAGAAGAGACTAGACAGAAATTTGTCTTAAATGGTATAGTGTCCCTTGTTTGAGCAGAGGATTGGACTAGATGACCTACAAGGTCTCTTCCATCTCTATTTTGTTCTATTAAGTTCCAAGGAGGTTGTGAATTTCCAGAAGATACAAATTCCAGAAGTTGTGTGTACTCAAACACTGGAGGTTTTTAAGAAGAGATTGAACAACCATTTGTCTGAAATGAAATGTGTTGGGAAACATTTCCTATTACTTTGCATCCGGATGGAAAAAAGGATGGGTGAAAGTTGTCTTCTTCAAGACAACAAATAAAATATCTTCTGGAATTCTTCATGGTAACTGAAGCCAAGAGAGCCAATACACTTACGGAAAGTGATTACAACAAGGATGCTGACTCTAATTTGGAAAGTGGTTGGAAAGCTTCTGTCCTTATCCATCGGGACCATGCTGGAATTCTGTGGGAAAAGATGGACGTTCTTAGTAACCAAAGGTGTTTGAATTGGAGTCAAGGGTGTAGGCAGATAGCTAAGGGGCACTTCACAATGACAACTCAGGTTGCTATAAACAGGAATCTTGAAAGGTTATATGGATGCAGACCAGGCAAAAGACCAGGCAGATTGTAAGCCCACATGCAGTGGGACAAGGAAAAACGTTGTTGCCTTCTCATGCACTGCATATTTGCAGCAGAAGTATTATAAAAGGCTGAGTGCCTACATAAACTGGTAATGGACTTGGGAATAAAAGAGTCTAATTATATCCCTGTTTGAGGACAAGCAAAGATGCATTCAGCTCTCCCAAATGAAGAACATTATATACAGAATAAAGTCTACATAACTACATGTCACATGCTCAAGAAGAATGATTCACTGAAATGGAATACATCGGAAGAGATGCTGGCAGAAACCTTCATTAAACCTTTGACCAGCGACTGACACACAACCTTTGAGAAATGATGGGAGTTGTGGATTGATAGCTAGTGAGAAGGAATGTTGGTGTGACTTCATTGCCCCTCTTGATCTGTTGACCAAAGGTGGAAGAAGGCTGCCAATGGAGAGTTAAGGCCTTCCTCTCTACTCCCTCTTTTTCATTCTGTCCTGGTTTAAGGCAAGGGTGCTGATCTTGGGTTCCTTCAGCCTTTCTTCCCATGAACACATCATACATCCCTTGGTTCTTCTCTTGGAAGGAGGTAATTGGTTGGTTCATTGGTTTCACACATCTGTTTTTTTTTTAATTAACCTCCTTCCCATTGCAGTTATAAAACCTGTCACAGTATTCAGTGCTCGGGTCAGATTCTTATTCTCGGCGATGCTCATATGGATGCACACATCTTTTCTCACCATGGGGAAGATGAATAATGGCAGCTTCCAATCCTCTGGCTGGGGCAGAAGGAGTGGATGTAGCAGCTGCTTGCAGGAGAAGTGAATGAGGCAGGATGCTGCCCTTCCAGCCCAGGGCTTGTGGGTTGGCTGAGGAAGACTCCTGGAGAGCTCTGAGGATGATTTGAAATCAGGCTGAAGATAAAATGGACTCCTAATCTTCAATCCTTGATCTGCACAAGGACCAGTTTCCTCCTCAGAGTCCACATATGCGGGTACAACTTCCGTCAGCAAACCCCAACTCCTGGATTCCCCATAAAGCCAATGCAAGGCTTGCCTCTGAGTTCTGAAAGTAAATTTAGGCTTCCCTTGAAATTTCTAGCTAGGAATGTTCACTTAGTTCAGGTAAAATTTGGTTGCATTTGCATTATTATGTTATTGCAGTGACTGCGAATCTATGCCACACGTGTCAAAGGTGACATACCATGTGCCACGATGTTTTGGGTCAGTCAGCATTCACCAACACCTGAAAACAACCATTCCCAAAAACAGGATCCATTCCTGTGCAATTTTCAGAGGCTGCACAAGAATGGGGTGCTCTCTCTCTCTCTCTCTCCCCCTCCCTCTCTCTCTCTCTCTCTCTCTCTCTCTCGGCCTCTGGACCCTCTGGAAGTCACACAAGAGGCTGTATTCTTGCACAACATCATGTGAGAATGGGGTGTGCTCTCATGTGGCTTTTGGAGGCTGCAAAGGAGAATTCGCTGAAGCTGCTTCAAACACGAAGGTCTTGCATAGGTCAAGTTAACAGAAAGAAAACACTGCTGAAAGGGAAGCAGCATGGAGCAGATCCTGGGGATCACATAATTGGAGTGCATTTAAAAAAATAATAATATGTAAAGAATTGCTTCTCTTTTATCCTGGCTAGGGGGTTATGACATACCAGCAGAATCAAATTAGATATTTTCCAAACTTTTGATGCACCAAATACAAAAGATTTGCCATCACTGTATTATTGTGTGCATGCAGTTTGGCAGCTCTGTGCTTTGCCATGTATACTGTTGTGCTTTTTAGTTAATAAAGTCATTTGGGAACACTCAAGCTTCAAAGTGTTTCTAACTTCCCTGTAATTTTTTTTAATCTTCTAGAGTAATAAAGATATTTTGATATGATAGAATACATGTTTGCACTTTTATCTTTTGTGAAATGTACTTATAGCCAAATTACAATATTAATGAACCAGAGGAATTCTGGGGATATAATTTACATGGATTTCAGTAAGGTAGACCATAGCCTACTACTTGATAAGATATGGGTTAGACAGCATCACCACCAGATGGATTCATAACTGGCTGACCAACTGCACTCAACATGTAGTCCTCAATGGAACTGCATCTACATGGAGGGAAGTAAATAATGGGATACCACAAGGCTCTGTTTTAGGCCCAGTACTCTTCAACATCTTCATCGATGATTCAAAAGAGGAGATAGATGGGGAACTCATGAAATTTGCAGACGACAACAAGCTGGCAGGAATAGCCAACACTCCAGAAGATAGGCTTAAGATACAGAAGAATCTTGACAGACGTGAACATTGGGCGCTATCTAACAAAATGAAATTCAGTGGTGAAAAAAGTAAGGTTTTTTTTTACAATTAGGCAAGAAAAACCAAATGCACAGGTATAGTATAGGTGGTACCTGGCTCAATAATAGTAACTGTGATGCTTTGCCATTTCCACTGTGGCTTGATATAAAGAAAGACAGAGTTCATGTCACTAAACTTTACACGTTTATTCAGCCCCTCTTAGCAAGGGAGAACCCCGAATAGACTTTAACACTCACATTTATATGTTTGCTGTATTGTCCACTTCTCTATCCAGACAAGCTGGCACACTCCAGATAAGATAAAGAAGTATAAAAATAGCCACCCACCTTCCTTAGAGGTCTTCCAAGAACATTGGGCGGCATCTCAGGGACTTTGGGTATTTTCTGAGGAACTTTTCATGACACTGAAGGCCTGCAGGGGCAATCATGACATTGGCACATATGCTCCCTCAAGACTGTCAATAGAAATATTAGATGCCTGGTCAACAGTGAGAGGGATCTTGGAATCCTAGTGAACAATGACTTAAATATGAGCCAGCAGTATGTGCAGTTGCCAAAAAAGCCAAGAGGCTGCATTAACAGAGCAGGGGATTGGACTAGAAGACCTCCAAGGTCCCTTCCAATTCTATTCTATTCTATTCTATTCTATTCTATTCTATTCTATTCTATTCTATTCTATTCTATTCTATTCTATTCTATTCTATTCTATTCTATTCTATTCTATTCTATTCTATTCTATTCTACTCTACTCTACTCTACTCTACTCTACTTTCCTCCCTCCCTCCCTCCTCCTCTTCCTCCTCTATTCTATTCTATTCTATTCTATTCTATTCTATTCTATTCTATTCTATTCTATTCTATTCTATTCTATTCTATTCTATTCTATTCTATTCTATTCTATTCCATTCCATTCCATTCCATTCCATTCTAGAAAAAATGCTTTTTCAGGTTTTCCCCGTCTAACATATGAGAAGTTCCTAACAGCTCTAACTGAAGGGCCCCAACACCAACTAAGTCCATATGAAAGCTTCTATTCTAGGGTTTCTAGGGTTTCTCTCACCTGAAAATCTGGAGTTGGATTGATGTCCCAAAGATGCTTTTTCAAGAGGCAACTGGACTTTCTAGTTTTTCTTTGAGGACATCTTCAAAGTAAAACCAGAAAGTCCAGTTGCCTCTTGTAAAAGCACCTTTGGGCAACCATGACCTGGAGGACCGGGAATCTCCATAGAGTTGGATTGATGGCTTTTACTGCCCACTCACCTGTTTTCCTTGGATGCAGTTGTTATTTTTCCTTGCAAGGCTCTCCAGAATGTAGCTATGCATTTCTACGTTTCTTTGTGGGTCAAAGCTTCTTTTGTGTATCTAGGTCAGCATGAAACAATGCTGAAGTAGGAATATACGATGTAGAAAACAAACATCTGGGACAAATTCATATTCCTTGTAAGATCCTAGTAAAAGGGATGGTGGCTCAAACACAAATCAGTTCTTGATTTGACTAGTATGAACAATTTCCCCGTCCCTCAACTTCTTTTGAAGGTTAATTATCCTGGCAAGAATCGGGTTCTCCTCCTTTGCAAGAATGCAGACAGCTGCCTCAGAATAGGTTATGCCTTTGAGGGTGATACAGTACCACCCTTCAGAATGACCCTTTGAATCCAAGCAAAGAAATGCCAGGTGTCATTCTGCATTGCCCGATTCTTCTGCTTAAGTATGACAAATGGCCACTGCGGAAGGAGAAGAAAGCACAGAGAGGCTCTGACTTTTGACTTGGCTTATTTTTCTCTCCATCTACTTCTAGGTTTTGACTGCTATCCTCCCCCTTATCTAACAGCTCCTCTTAATGAGAATGGATGGCTTTGGAGGTGGTGCAGGAGGGACTGTGCCAGGCACAGCTTCCAGCTGCTGAGTGCAGCTCTCGGCCTTTTGATTAAGATACTGGGCTCTCTAGGGCAGGAGCTGCATTGCTCCATTACCCAGTGGAGCCTCCTGATCCCAGGCAAGGATCAAGGGACTGTCTTCCATCTTCTTTGCTTTCATTCCTGCTGTCGTTCTGTGGGTGCTTTGCACCAACATGCTCCCCAAATAGCTGTTATTGACTTCTTCAGCATCTGTAATTAATGGCCCGCGTAGGCTCATTGGCAGAAAATAGGATTGCATATCTGAAAGAGACTCAACCAACCAATTAATCAATCAGTCATTGAGCTGGAAGGGACCTTGGAGATCTTCTAGTCCAACCTCCTGCTCAAGCAGAAGACCCTTTATGCAATCTGAAACAAGTTGCTGTCCAGTCTCCACTGCTGCAGCATCCACAACTTCTGAAGAAAACCCTTTCCACTGGTTAATTGTCCTCACTGTCATGGAATTTCTCCTTAGTTCTAGGTTGCTTCTCTCCTTGATTGGTTTCCTTCCATTGTTTCTTGTCCTGCCTTCTGATGTTTTGGAAAATAGGTTGACCCTCTCTTCTTTGTGACAGCCTGTCATGCCCCTGGTGGAGACTGACTCTGAGGAAGAGGAGGAACAGCCAACAGGGAGTGGGAGTGTGGCTCCAGAGGTGGTGGAGGAGGCTGGGAAAGGGCAGAGGCCGGCTGAGCAGTCAGAGGAGGATCCAGGCCCATCCCCTATCCATCCTAGGTCACGCAGGGAGGAGAGGATCAGGGAAACGTGAGGTCTACTCAAGAGGAGATTACCATGCTCCTCCTCGTGGCTTGCAGGTGGGAGCTATGTATATAAGTTTGCAACTGCGCAGTTAGAATTTGCAGGAGTCAATTTAGTGTTCACCTTGAAAGAGGTTTATCTTTGCTGGTGTTCTTCCCATGGACTTTTCTCGGTTATTTTCCTGGAGTTTATGATTAGTTATCTTGGCTGGCTTTGCAACTCTTATCAATGTGGTTCGTTTTGGTTTTCTGTTTGTTTCATTATTTACTTTTGTGACTTTAAACTGTGCCTAATAAAACGGTGAAGTTAAGTTGAAGGCCTTACCGGACTTTAATATATGTTTTGCGTTTTGGGTTATTTTGAGAGACTACGGGTCATCATATTTTTACTCCAGCCACCCCTTCAACTTATTTTTGCCTTTTGTGGGGTGACCATGGATCAGCTCAGAGCAGAGATTGCCCAGTTAACCCAGCAAGTGGCTCTTTTGACTGCACAGGTGGCGCAAATGCAAGCTGCCCGGCCATGCCAAAAATGCCCAGTGGCAGTGCCAGATAAATTTGATGGTTTGCTGGCCCAATTTCCAGCATTTTTTGGGCAGTGCCAGCTTTACATGAGCCTTCAGCCTGAGAACTTTCCCACTGACCGGGATAAAGTAGGGTTTTTGATTAGTTTGTTGTCAGGCTCTGCAGCACGTTGGGCGACGCCTCTGCTGACCCGGCCCAACCAGGTGTTAGACAATTACGCCAAATTTTCCCGTCAGTTTCAGGCCATGTTTGAGGACCCGGTTTGAAGCCAAACAGCAAACAGACGTTTGAGAGAGTTGAAGCAGGGGCGTGGCTCACTCATGGATTATATTGCTAGTTTTCGGGTGGTTGCTCAGGATGTACAATGGAATGAGGCAGCACTATTAGACCAGTTCCAGGAGGGTTTGTTGTCGGAGCTCCTGGATGAGTTGGGGTGCATTGAATGCCCTTGCGCCCTTCGGGAGCTCATGCATTTGTCTTCGTATCGATGCTAGACTTCAGCAGCGTCGGGTGCGACGACGGACAGAGACCGTATCTGTTTCCAGCAAGATGGCACCCTTGGTGGAAGTTCCTTTGGAGGAACCCATGCAGTTGGGGGCTGGCTGCCCTCGCCTGACTCAAGTAGAAAAGGAGAGATGTCGTCGTGATGGTTTATGCCTCTATTGTGGCAATCGAGGCCACTTTGTGGCCAAGTGTCCTGTTAAGACATCCACAGCAGCGTCACCTGCGGTGGCGGGAAATGAGGATCGCTCGGCCTACGGGGGTCTGCAGGTCGGGGTGTAAAGTCCATAGGCCTGCCATCTTCATCAACCTTGCCACCCTCACCACCTGCAACATCTCCACCACAGTCACTATTGGTGAAGCATCTTGTGCTGCCAGCAAGTGTGTTCATGCCTGGTGTGGGAGCGGTGGAGATCACAGCTTTGGTCGATTCAGGGGCCACAGCCAATTTCATGGATGCTCATTTTGTCAAGCAGTGGTTCATTCCTCAGCAACAGGTATCCCCATCAGTAATGGTGGAGACGACTGATGGTCGGCCCCTTCATTCGGGACCTGTGGTTGCTGCAACCAAACCCCTTTGCATGTGTATTGGGCAGCATGTGGAGGAAACCATGTTTTACATTGCCGCAGTGCCTCATTTTCCGGTGGTGCTGGGTTTGGAGTGGTTACAGGCCCATGATCCAAAGATTGTCCGGTCATCTGGAACTGTGCAGTTCCTTGATAGGAAGTGTGCCAACCATTGCTTGCACTCCTGCACAGGGAGTGTGGCTATGCCCGTGGACCTGGATCTACCTGCGGAGTTGGTGGACTTTGCTGATGTGTTTGGGAAGAAGGAGGCAGATCAGTTGCCTCCACATTGGGCATATGACTGTCCAATCGACTTGTTGCCCGATGCAAAATTGCCGGTGGGTCCGATATATTCCCTGTCGGAACCGGAGTTAGCTGCGTTGCAGGATTTTATTGACAAGAACCTCCAGAAAGGGTTTATCTGGTCTTCTACCTCCCCATTGGCCGCACCTTTTTGTGAAAAAGAAATCGAGGGAGCTACGTTTGTGTTGTGATTACTGCAAGTTAAATGCAATCATAGTGAGGTATCGGTACCCGCTTCCTCTCATCCCTGCTACAAAAATATTTTCTTTTTCCCCCCCTGTCCCTTTGTAATTTCGCCGCTCACTTTTCTTTTCTTAAAAATTCCATGTTACCTTAATCCCGGGGTACTTTTGTTTAGTTGTATTGCCCAGTTGTCCCGGTTCAGATGTTATCCACCTCTTTCTTCCCTCCTGCACAAATCTTAATCCAGCTGAGTCCTCATCTTCGGGGTGGCCATTTTAAACCACCGCTGCAGTCGTCTTTGGGGGGGAAAAGACCAAGCCCAGGGGGGGAGATGTGGCTCCCCTCAACCTGGCTTGCAGCTTCCCCTTACTCCACCGCCCTTCCAAGGCAGCTTCAGCCCCTAATCGTAATAATTGGGGCTCTCCAACGAAAGAGCACAGAACATAGCCGCAGAGATTCGCGATCTACGGTCCATCAGCGAAGAGGCTCCCAAAAGAGAAAAATTATTTCTGTAGGTCATATATTCATCAAACATGAAGTTTCTAATTCTACATTTAAAAAGCAGCTTTCTATTATTACAAATGTCATAGAATCTGCACCAAAGAAGAACATACTGAGTCATTTTTACGTAACATTGCTTGGGATTAATATGCTTATGTACATTAAAATATTCCAAATCAAGCCAATGAGCCCTCAATTTTCTACACTGATGACAAAGAAAATCTGAAATCCCTCCTTTAAAATGGATAAAATATTTTTCTGTATCAATTTAAATCTGACATCCACTGAATCAAATTTAACATTATTTTTAACATTGACAGATTTTCCTTCATCAGCTGTTGCAGCTCTTCAAGCATAAGTCACAAATGTTCTTAATGTCAGCTCTTTAACATTTGGTAGAAAAATGATGGGTGTTTATTTTAAGACATTAGCTCCGTTTTATTTTATTTCATTATTTACCGAATGTACATGTCGCCCTCTCTTTATCCAAAGTATGGAAACATCAAGGACAGCAGCCTCTCAGGCATCTTAAATGCAGCCAAGAACCCTGCCCCCCGCTTAAGTCATTAAAACATTCTTGAAATAGTTATGTGTCCATGTCCTTTGAATGAAATGTCTCCCAGGTAGTGCTTGGAAGGCATATATTGTCTTCACCACCTCAACACTGCAGGGAAAATATACTTTTTAAATTTACTGGATTGCTCATGTAAAGGATTAATTAAGTTGGAATATCACCCAAAGAGTCTGTCTTTTGAAGTTAGTACTTTTATGCTTTTCTCTCAGGAATCTTATATATGTAGTTCTCGATGTACAACACGTTATTTAGTGACTGTTCAAAGCTCCAATGGCACTGACAAAAGGGACGTATGACCATTTTTCACACTTATGACCATTGTAATGTCCCCATGGGCACGTGATCAAAATTCAGATGCTTGGCAATTGACTCAGATTTATGATGGTTGCTGTGTCCCAGGGTCACACGATCCTCTTTGGCGACCTTCTGACAAGCAAAGTCTATGGGGAAACCAGATTCACTTAACGACCGGGTTACTAAGTTAAGAACTGCAGTGGTTCACTTAACGAATGTGGCGAGAAAAGTTGTAAAATGGGGCAAAACAAATTTCTCACTTATCAACTTACATTTTGGGCACCATTGTGGTCATAAGTTGAGGATTACCTGTATAAGCTGCTTAAAAATAAAAAAAAAGACTGCCAAAGGAAACAAAGGCCACAAGAAAACAAAAGCTGATGGCCAGATATAAAAGTACGGAGAGGTGAGTCAAATGGAGTTCAGCATAATTATTGACCAGGGAGTCTTACCTTGGTATCTAAAAGGCTAGTTAGATGTTAGAACTAGTCACAAAGCAGGCCATATTTAAGTCTTTCAGAGAGAATGCCATAATTGTGCTAAGAGTAAAAAATAGGTTATATCAGACAAATTTCATCACCTTCTTCAAGGGGGTAGTGAACGAGGGAAATGCTGGAAATATAATTGATCTTTATTTCAGCAAAGCTTCTTACAAGAATCAGATACAACATAATTCAAATACGACATTTTAACCGAGAAGCTGTTAAAGGGTGGTTTGGGTAGCATTACAAAAAGGTGGGCACATCAAAGGTTGGTTGACTGCACTCCGAGAGTTGGCATTAATGCCACTATGTCCAACTGGAGAGCAGTAATCAGTGGGGTCCCATTGGAAACTAATGTTCCAATTTTGATTAATGATCTGGAGAATGGGACTGATTGGCTGCTTATCAGATCTGCAGATGAGACAAGACTGGATGGTGTAGCCAATAGTTAGGATGACAAAATGAGATTGCGGTCTAGTCTGGACAGGTCTGAAGACTGGGCTGAGAGGAACAAGGTCACCTTCAATAGGAAAGGTATAAGAGATTACATTAAGAACAAAAATTATGGGGCACCCCTACAAGATGGGAGATTAATGTGTTGGAAACACTATCTTGGAGAAGAGCTTGGCTGTGATGATTGACCACAAGACGAATGTTAATCAGAAGGGTGAGCAGTTGTTTGAAGGGCTAATGAAGTTCTGGGCTATCTCAGAAGAAGCATCATATCAAAAACACAGTCCTCTCTACTGGTGAAACTGTACCTGGACTTTTGTGCAGGATTCTGGCATCACATTTCCAGAAGATTATTGACTGATTAGGAAGATTGAGATGGGCAACAAAGGTGATGCAGGGACTTGAGAACCTGCAACCAGGAATGATGGGCATAAACTGCAGCAACCTACCGTGTTTCTCATATAATAAGGCCGGGTCTTATTTTTTTGAGCCCGAAAAATGGCTAGGCCGTCTTTCGGGGTGACTTAATTCCCCCTTGCATCTTCGGGCAGGCGGGCGGCGATGGCTTGGATGTTGATCTCGGCGTTGGTGGGGCATTTTGTATCAGGGTCAACGCAGGCAGCACCATATCCAGGTGTGCAACAAAAGTACTTCCTGACGGCAAGCCCCTGCCATTTCCTCCCCATTTCGCATGTTTTAATATAGGCCTTAATTTGGGGAGAGGGGCTTAATTTCATTTCATGCCTATAAAACATGCTGGGACTTCCTATTGGGGGAGGCCGTATTGTTGGAGAAACAGGGTAGATATCATTTCCATATAAGGAAAAAAATTAGCGATGTAAGATCTGGAAAAAGGAAAAGACCAGCTGTGGAGATGGTAGTGGGTTCTCCACATCTGGAAAGGTTTTTAAGAAGAAACTGGAGACCCATGTCTCATGAACAATTGAACATATTTTCTTGCACATTACAAAGAGTTGTGTTAAATTATCCCTGTGATCTTCTCCAATTCTATATGTATTTTGCCCATGTGATATTTTGACTATCACTATTCTTTTTTTTTCTTTCTTTGACTTTTTCCCTTCCTCCTTCCCCAGATCCAATTAAATGGCTCAGCATGATTTTTCAAACCTCAAGAAGAGCTTTCTAGTGTTTCAAGTATGTCAAACCTCAGGCATTTTGTCTGTTGGGACACATTTTTAAGGACACCCAAGTAATTTAAATTCACAGTGTGACTTGACCAGCACATCAGAACATCGGTGACAGCTACCTTCTCAAAGAACTGTGGGACAAAAGAAGGAAGATGCAGAAGGTACAACAGTTAGTGTGGGTGTTCCTGACAGCAGGAATTGGACCTCAGCAAGGAATAATAAAGCAAGCATTAATAGTACAGGGCAGGGCAGGGCAGGAGGGTGGGATAGGATAGAATAAGGTATATGATATATTTATTTATTTTATTTATTGTTAAATTTATTTGCTACCTATCTCGCTGTGGGGCTACTGTAGGCAGTTTACAACAGTAAAAAAGAAGAAATAAAAAGAGTTAATAAGAACTAAAATAATAGAACAATAAAATAAGCAATAAAAATGAGGATGCATCAACATGGTAAACATAAAGATGGAGCGATGGAGAGCAGAAAGTAGGGAGGAGAGGTGGAGTCTGCCATTAATCCAGCAGCTACCTCCAGCATGGAACTCCCCCATTGGGACCCCAAGGTAACGGCAGAGCCAGGTCTTCAGGCTCTCTGAAGGGTAGGAGGTTACCCTAGAGTGTTGGATGTTCCAAAGGGTGGACTCTGCAGCAGAGAAAGTTCTTCTTTTGGTTCCCCATAGTTTTTATTCTTTGACCTGTGGGATTCAAAAGAGGTTCTCTTTGAGGGCATGAGTAGGATGGGTTGTCCTAGCAATATACATTATAGCAATAGCATTTAGCCTTATAGACCACTTTATAGTGCTTTACAGCTCTCTCTGAGCAGTTTACAGAGTCAGCCTATTGCCCCCAACAATCCGAGCCTTCATTTTACCAACCTTGGAAGGATGGAAGGCTGAGTCAACCTTAAACCTAGTGAAATTTGAACTGCCAAATTGCAGGCAGTGGGCAGTCACCAGAAGTAGCCTGCAGTACTGCACTCTGACCACTGCGCTGGTACGGTCTACTATAATGCCAAGCATGTTATTCTCATCTAAATGTTGACAAGCCAACTGGTTAATACTCAGTTCCAGAAGGATCTGTTGTGAGCCTTGAATGTTCAGCCTTTCTACCTTTGTATGAGGGCATTGAAGAGACACATCAAGTCTGCAGATGACACAAAGCTGAGATCTTTAGAGGTCATACAAAAATCTACAGTAGCTTGAGCAATGGGTTGAAATAATTAGGATGGAATTGAGCAGGAGAACTATCTATCTATCTATCTATCTATCTATCTATCTATCTATCTATCTATCTATCTATCTATCTATCATCTATCTATCATCTATCTATCATCTATCTATGTAGGAAAGTTAAATGTATAAGTTTAGGATGAATGAGAGTTGGTTTAATTCCAGTAGATTAAAAAAAAGAGTTCTGTCTTGGTCAGAGGTCTCCAAACTTGGCAACTTTAAGACTTGTGGACTTCAACTCCCAGAATTCTCCAGCCAGAGAAGAGAAGATTTTGAGCAGATAGGAAACCTGTCTTCAAGTATTTGAAGAGCTGGTAAGTAGGAGATATGTGGCAGAATTATTCCAGGGCAAGAATTACTGAAATTAATATCTGTCTGTCTGTCTGTCTGTCTGTCTGTCTGTCTGTCTGTCTATCTATCTATCTATCTATCTATCTATCTATCTATCTATCTATCTATCTATCTATCATCTATTTATTTATGCTTGTGTCTATGCAACCTTTTGATATATGTTTATTTAACCATTTGTCATTAAAATTATTTCTTAAAACAAACGTTTCTGAGATATACACTGATTTTCGATAACTAATTGAATATATTAAAACTGTGGAGGCACAGTGGTTAGAATGAAGAATTGCAGGCTAATTTTGCTGACTGCTGACTGCCAGCAGTTCGGCAGTTCAAGTCTCACCAGGCTCAAGTTTGACTGAGACTTCATCCTTCCAAGATCGGTAAAATGAGGAGGAGCCAGAATATTGGGGGCAAGATGCTGGCTATGTAAACTGTAAACTGCTTAGAATGGGCTGTAAAGCACTGTAAGAAGCATATAAGTCTAAGTGCTATTGCTATATGCTGGGTTTTTTATTTTATTTTCATGGTTTGAGTGATTGATGAAAACAAATTTCATGTCATGTGAGAGTTGACATTTCAAATCCAGAACAGATTCCTTTGACACTCCTCAACAAAAGTAGCTTATTATAGTATTTGTAAGTGAAAATTACTTATTTCATGCAAACCTGTCCTTGCTCACTCACCCTTACAAAGGAGGAGGGGAGAAGGAGGACTTCACAGGGCCCAAGCAGCCAATTGTAACTGCCTTATCTTTCGAATGGGGAACCATTGACTACCTACTGCCTCCTTCCCTTCTTCTAAGATTTAACTGTGTGAGAGGTGTTTCAAAACAACAACAACAACAACCCTCTCCTTAAATTGACTCCAGGCTTTGTTTAAATATACTTTCTTTGTTCCCAACTGTTTCTGAAAGATGAGGTGGTGATTTCCATTTTCTCTACTAGCTTCTTGTATTGCTTTTCCTTCATTTTTGTTCTTCTGGAGTGGCCAATGTTTATTTTCAGGCTGTGAGTCCTTTAATGGGGTCTGTTTAGAGTTTTCATTGGTTGTTGGCTTTGCTGAACTGGGGAGAACACTCTTCAGTGTTCAGTGTTTTGATCTGGTTACTAAATCATCTGGGCACGTGAAGCAGGAGAGAAAAAAACGTGGAATGTGTTTTCCAAGCCGCATGAACAGGGAACGTTAGAACCCACTATGCTAGAACCCACTGCAACTACATAGCCAAAAAGGCATTAAGAGTTGTTAACCTAATCCTACGTAGCTTTTTCTCTGGTAATATCACACTACTAACCAGAGCATACAAAACATTTGCTAGACCAATACTCGAATACAGTTCATCAGTCTGGAACCCACATTACGTATCTGATATTAGCACAATTGAGAAAGTCCAGAAATATTTCACAAGAAGAGTTCTCCACTCTTCTACTCGTTGTAGAATACCTTATGCCACCAGACTTGAAATTCTAGAACTAGAAAACCTTGAATTACGCCGTCTTCGGTCTGATTTAAGCATGGTATATAAAATCATACATTGCAATGTCCTACCTGTCAATGAATACTTCAGCTTCAACCATAACAACACAAGAGCACACAATAGATACAAACTCAAAGTTAACCGCACCAAACTTGATTGCAGGAAATACGACTTCAGCAATAGAGTGGTCAATGTCTGGAATACTCTACCTGACACTGTGGTTTTTTCCCCAAACCCCAAAAACTTTAACCTTAGACTGTCTACTATTGACCTCACCCCTTTCCTAAGAGGTCTGTAGGGGGCGTGCATAAGCGCACCAACGTGCCTACCGTCCCTGTCCTTTTGTTTCTCTTATTCTTCTCTTATTTTTCTTATATGTACCCATTTCATGTATTCACAACTATGTATACACTTATACTTATTATCTTGTAAACAATTGGCAAATCAAATAAATAAATAAATAAAATAAATAAAACGTCCTCTGACTGCTGGGCACCTGTTCTCCCCAACGTGATGAAGCCAAAACTGAACCTGCTCTCAGGTGCAGCAGCACTCCAAATCTTAGTAACTCCTTTCAGAGCATTGCGATCTAATCGTACCCTTAACAGCAACTGAAGTTATGGCTGAATAAGAAATTTGATGCCCAGGAATTTCCATTGTTTTGCCAGACTAGTTCTTAAATTTCATATCACTGAATCTGAAATCAACCCCACTTGGCAGGTAGACAGGGGGTTGGGATGCCATAGGAAACAACAGGTGAGCTGTGTAGAAGGTCAACAGGGAAATGTGCTGCTGGTTTTCTCTGCCTCCCTCAATTTCCAACAGTCAGTGAGGGGATCCAGTGACTTCAGGGACAGGAGAGGGGCCCTTTGCAATTGCTCAGGGCTGGAGAAAGACACAGTAAGGGGCAGCCTTAATGGTGCTCAGGAAAGGCAGACCTCAAATTAGAATTTGGAAGCCAAGATCAGTAGAGGAGTGGGGTGGAAGCAGAGCTGGCAATTTCAAAGATGAGGAGACTTGTGAAAACGCAAGCTCCTCCATTGTTGGCTGGCCCTACTATGCCTTTCCTCCAGCTGTCCAGATGTGAGCTGGAAGCATCTGCCATTTGGGAATGGCAAGATTGCTGTCTTCAAAGGGTGTGGGATGAAGTCATTGGGGTCTGCAGTCCCTTCCACAACACCCTGTCGATCCGTGGGAGCTACCCAGCCAAGCCAGCAAAGGAAAGGACCGTAAGCACTCAGGTTGGCCAACAGCTGAGGGGGCCCAAGTTAAGAAACAAACACTGTGGGGATTGAAGGAATGCCTCATGATTGCTCTAGGGAAGAAGAACAGAACTTTGGAAGAGTTTCTTAGACAAAACAAAATCAAGGCAGAGATTCTTGATGGTGGGACTGAGTCATCTTGTCTTTCTCAAGGTCTCTCTTTAATTACTTCTCATTTCTTCCCCTTCCCCAAAGTCAGCTCTGCTTTCCTTTGCAAAAGATTATTCCAATGAGGAGAGAAGCTTTATTGTAGTCAAGGGCCATCAAATAGTAGAATAAAATATAGTAGGATACAATAAGGCATAGGTATGCAACTATAAATTATCTATTAGAATTATGAGCATTAAATGTATAAAATCTGCATAATTTAGACCTAAAGAAATCTATTATTTGAAAATGTTAAAACGAATGTATAGCATAGTATATAACAACAACAACAACAACCCCCTAAAATAGAATATGAATACTTTGCTGCAGGGTGGCTTTCGTAAATAATCATGCAGCGATGATTCTCTTTCAACGTCTGCAGGCAATGTAAAAAATTTAGCAACTTTCTGAGAGATTGTGTCTCTTTTGGGTGACAATAAAAACTAGAGATTAACTAAATCTGGATATCTTGGATAATTTGGGATTATGGGTATTAAATCTCATGCACAAATAACCCGATAAAAGGGAAGATCTAGAAGAAAATGAGCAGTGGCTTCAGTGGGACCAGTTCCAACATGGACAAAGTTCTTTATTGCATACAATAGTCTTAGATCTCCCTGCCAAGCCAGCTGGAGCTGTAGACCAAACGCTGAATTGCTCTGGTGACCCAGCCATCTGCATTTGGACATTGCCGCCTGCCTGAACCACTGAGGCTGGTGTGTGCAGCAGCTGCTGGCACATAGGATGCAGCTTCCTGGCTTTCTGTATCTACTATTCTCTGTCTTTTCTTGGCTTTGGCTTGATTGTAACTTAGGGCAAGCAAGACTTCCAGCTCAATGAGGTGACCCATATATGGTAATGTCCCCCCTGCCCCATTTGTTGATGTCTTTACCAGAGGAAATTGGTGGGGGGAGACCACTGGGGTAGGATACTACTTTTAACCAATAGTTCAGCTATTGAACCACATTGTTAATGGGAGGGGAGGGGAGGGAAGATAACTTTATTGGGCCAAGTGTGATTAGACATTTTGTTTTCATTAGACATGTCTTATTGATTTGAGTACCTCAACTTCAGCCAGAGAATACTTCAGGGCATGCATCATGGTACCTGGAATATATTTCTCAAAAATTTAGACTACAGAAATTTAATCAATCAGGTAATCCTATCTGTGCACCATACAGAACTAGTACTCAGATATTAGCAATCATTTAATTGCAGCCACAATATATAATGCTCCCCAAGACCTATAAAAACCTTATGGTAATCTGTACTATGTGTTCTACATGCTCATTGTGGCTTCCTGTGGCTGAAAATATTTATATATTAAATTTATACGACACCTATTTCCCCAATAGGGCAAAATATTGCTTCCAAATTTTAAATAGTTCAAACTATTACAGCACATGCCAATTTTGTTTCCTTCTATGGACTTTGCATATAATATTTTGGTCTTGCTATAATTGGGCTTCCTCTGAGCAGAACTCCACAATACAATAGAACAGAATACTTTATTGGCCAAGTGTGATTGGACACACAAGGAATTTGTCTTGGTGTAAATACTCTCAGTATACATAAAAGAAAAGATACATTTGTCAGGAGTTGAAGAATCATAAGGTACGACACTTAATGATAGTCATAGGGTACAATAAGCAATCAATCATACTAGGAAACAGTCAATATAACTCGTAAGTATACCAGCGACAAAGTTACAGTCATACAGTCACAAGTGGGAGGGGATGGGTGATAAGGAGTGATGAAAAGATTAACAGTAATAATAGTGCAGACTTTGTAATAGTTGAACAGGGTTGAGGGAATTATTTGTTTATCAGAGTGATGGCTTTCAGGAGAAAACTGTTCTTGTGTGTAGTTGTTCTGGTGTGCAGTGCCCTATAGCGTCATTTTGAGGGAAAGAGTTGAAACAGTTTATGTCCGGGATGTGAGGGGTCTGTAAATATTTTCACAGCCCTCTTTTTGACTCATGCAGTAGACGGGTCCTTGACTGAAGGCAGGTGGGTAGTAATTGTTTTTTCTGCAGTCCTAATTATCCTCTGAAGTCTGTGTCTGTCCTGTTGGATTGCAGAACCAAACCAGACAAGGGATTGCAAGGCCCTTCTCTGACTAACCTGCATCAACACTGACTCCATTACGCATCTCATCTGCACACAAAGGAGCACTGGAACATGCTGATGTGCCGATTTTGGTGAATGATGTGCCAGCTGATCGAAGGCTGAGCTCAAGGGATTGATGTAATAATTGAATAATACAGGAGCCAGGATATAATCCTGCCTAAATCCTCATCAGGTTTTCCCCAATGAAATTGTCCCAGATGGCGCATCTAAGTTTGATTCTTGAACTGTCCTTGAGTTTTGGCAAAAGTAAAAATAAGTATCTATCATTAGAACATTCCTTCAATTTTTCCATAAACTATTTCTGGAAATTGAGATCTAAATTTTATATAAAGTTGACCTTGGGTCATTTATACATTTTTCAAACCAAAATTATAGCTTTAGGGCCTGGTCTCATGGGAGCATCTTTCCCTAAAGCCAGCCCACACCTTCTGCCTCTCCCAATAGTTTATCTCTTAAATGAAGAACATATATTGCATTGATGATATTAAATTCATTGGCTGATGGTTGGAAGGAACATTCTTCCTTTTTGCCATTTTATAAACAGGTTCTATGATGGCTGGAGTCCATTCCCATGGAAACTTTGCAGCACTGTCAGTTTAAGCAAAGGGGGAAGTTAAGATGAGGTCCCTCAATTGGGATTAACATGTAGGACAGAGGTCCCTAAACTTGGCAACTTTAAGACTTGTGGACTTCAACTCCCAGGAAGTTGAAGTCCACAAGTCTTAAAGTTGCCAAGTTTGGGGACCTCTGATGTAGGAGTTCCATAGGGATAAAGTCATTAACAGCCATTCAGGTGTTCTCTTCTTTAGCTGCAATCATCTCTCAATACCATTGCTTTTCTGCTGTCACGGTTCTTGAGTATTAATTCAACTGTGCTTTGTTAAGAGAAAGTAAAATATCTGATCGTGGGCCTTTTTGACAGTGGCCATCAGTGTCAAACCAGGATTTGGAATGGCCTGCCATATTCTTGAATTTATGGACTTTTTCCTTGTTTAACATTCCTTCTTTCATCAGGAATAATTTACTGCTATTTGTTGGAACAGATCCATCCAGGCCTCCCTTCTTAATAAGAGAAAAGGTCCATGCAGCCACCTCCATGCCCAATAAGGCTTTTGCCACTCTGGACCTGCTTCATAATCCATTTGGGGAATAGCACTAACATCCAAGTATTTTGTGTTCTTGGGTGTTCAAATGAAGAACAGCTGGGAAGTGATGAGAGGATGCTGACCAATTATAAATTTTAGCAGATGTCTGACTAAAGCTCTGGGTGCTAGAACATGCTCTATCATAGAGGATTTTGAACCAGCCCACATGAGTGCCATGTTGAATAGTGTGTAATGTGCCGTTCAGAACCATAAGGTCTAAGCTCCAAAAGTTTGCACCATACACAGTTCTTGGAGTTTCTCAATGACTATCTCTTGATTGGTGAGTTACTAAGGGTGAGACTGGTATAAAATGTGGGGAGGGGTAACTTTGAAAGCAATTTAAAAAAGTCATTTTCATTGTCCAATACTCACATTACATATTAGAAGTCCCTGCGCTATCCTAGATGCTTCTAGCTACAACCCATTGCAAACAGTGAGATTGATGTTTCAAGTTGTAGCATGCTTCATTCATGCATTTTGTAAGTTAACTAGAATTGTAATGAATTGGTAGTTATAGCCTTCTCCACAGGTCTTGCCCACATCCTTGAGATCTGCAAGAGAATTTGAGAACTCAGAGTACCAAGAAAAGTACTTACCACGATCACATCCCTCTGACGTGTCCTGTTTAGAATCCAGATCAAGTTGTACACAATCCACTTTTTTTGCAAAGAAGAAAGCAAATTGCTCACAACAAGCCACTGCCTTTCTGATTCCAACCTATTTTTGGCAGGCAAATAAATAAATAACTTCTGGTCACTGGAGAGGTGATTTTGACAAGAAAGGACCCTCGAAGTGACTTAGGATTTTACAGAACACTGTGAACACTGTGCCCTCAAAGGAAAGGGGTGTGTGTATGTTGTGATGTTTAACAAATGTTGATGATGTGGACCTTCAAGAAGAGAATCCTCCTATGCACAGTGCATGAGGTAACAGGTTCTTGGCGAACATACTTTTCCTACACACCCCAGTTATGAACTGTAGAAATTTATGGCAAATTAATAACCTTCCAGATGTTGCTGAGTATTTAAGACTTCTTGACATCTGGAGTACAATGCAATTTGGTTCTTGTTTGATTTCTTGGGTTGACAATAGCCATGAGCAAAAGCATCATCCTAGGTAATGTTCATTACCATGGAAATTCTTCCAAACAATTATTTAATTTTTCTCATATTAATAAATCCTTAATTTCACTCCATATCTTTATATAGTTGTTTAGAAATAAGATGCTGCACACACTGTTACATGGCTCCTTTCCACACTGGGCAGGCGACCCTCCACACGTTTCATCCAAATGAGAATGAATGGCATTTCACTGACTGGGGCTGCCCGTTTTGAGAGGTTTTCTGACAAACTCTTTCGGTGACCCATTAATGTTATCTTAGTAAATCAAAAATGTAAACATTAGGTTTAGGGCTGTGCTGAGTGGATCTGAGCATGAGTTATAGAAGGCCCACGGCAAGGAGTCTGAGTTTGGTTTGGCAATCCCCTTCTTCGCCTAGAACCTGCTTTTCCAGATTAAATATGATACCTAGTCATACGTCCAAAATGTCAATTACTCCAAGTCTCTTAGGCCTGCAATTACAGAATGCAAGTTATGTTCAGCATCTTATGAAACTGCTTTTTTTGGCAAAGCTCATCTTTCTTTGATTGCAAAGAATAACTTTCAAATCAAAGTCTTAACTCAAGGCTAGCTCTCTAGAAATGGACGTTTGATGGAGCGTGGGCTGCAAGTGATTACATGGGGTGGAAAATGGAACAGGATGCTGGAGGTGGTTGAGCCACCTGTTTTCTGTTTATAGGGAATGAGACCCTGGAGCGACATGCTGCCAAAGGAGAAGGGGCAACACTTTTGGGTGCAAAGATTTCATTTTTTAATTCATTTTGTTATTCTGCATTTTTAAAAGAACTTCCAGCTCAAAAGTGCTGTTGAAGGCTTTGAGGTGACCCTTGTGCAACCAGCCCCACAGCTGGACAGTTATTTCAGGTTCTTCCACATTTTCCTGCCAAAGATATCCTCCTTTCTGTGGCTGGTGGGATAGAGAGCAATTGGGCCACCGCCATGGCTTCTTGTCTAATGCCACCTTCTGTGAATAAGAAGAGGGCAAATCTCTCCAAGTCAAAGGGGACACGCTTGGCCTTTGGGTTCCAGAGGGAAGAAGGGAAAATTTCCTGGGTGTTCACAGTGGCTGGGTGGAAAGAGGGGCAGGTTCTCTCCTGGGGGCACTTCATCTTGGAGGAGCTACTGACTTGGATTCACTCAGGACTGGCCAAAGGAGAATGTCCTTCATGGAACATAGCAGTAGGATGAGACATAAGCAGCAGTTCCAGCTTTGGAGTCTGGATTTCTGGCTTTTCAAAAGCTTCAGATACACAATCTGCTACCGATTTGGCTGCTTGCCTTTATGAGCTTCCTAAACCAGAAGCTGTCAGGCACGAAAGACCAGGTCAACACATGAAGTTTCAATGAAACTGATTTATTGCTATACAGCTGATGAACAGAAACCTCCTCAAGTAATAGTGGGCACTTGCTAAGGGTAGCTAAAGGTTAACAGCACTCAGAAGAGATTGAACTTAGTTGCCTTGTGGCTACGTAGGGATTCTAGGCGGATCCCTCTTTTCACTCTGCCCCCAGGTTCTGCCATTCCTTCTCTTACCAAAGTCAGACTTTGTTTTTATGGGAACGAGATTGGCAAATGAGTCAGGCTATCAAGCCAAGGAATATGGGAAGCCCTTCTTCAAAAACAACAACAACAACAACAACTGCAAGGAGCCCCAAGGCAAGGCTTCAAGATACGAAGCCCTTGCCCTGAATATGTAGCACGTCTGGTTAATGTATTATCCAATTACTGTGTGAACCCCAGAATGTGGATGAATTCTGCAATCAGGCTCAGCATGTTTTATGAATGTTTGATGCCCCTGAAGGGAGGATAGTCAAAAGAAGGTTGTCCCGCTCTCCTGTAAGTGGGACATGGAACCCTGGATTTAAATAGGCAAAGAGGGATGCCAACTGAATGAAAGGGCTCCAAGCCTTCCCAAGAGCAGTTGAGCAGTGGGGCCACTGACCCACAGGGTGATGACCGTTCTCGGAAGTGTTTGAACCGAGGCAGGACTCAGCATCTGCTTGGGGAGATTTCATTGGGCTTCTGGCACTGAGTGGACTAAGAAATACCACTGACATCATGGAACCCCTAAAAAGAAACCCACAAAGACAGACACCCTCAATGGCCATTTGAAAACCTGTGATTCCCTCTCTTTTCTGCCTGGGTGCCTGCTAATCCTCCAGGCTGAAGGAGGCCTTTTTCAGTGGGGGTAGGTGGGTGGGTGGGCAGGAGGTTGGGGGAAGGGGAGAGACATGCCAAAAGGTTAGGGCTTCCCAGGATTTCTAAAGCAGGACTGGCTGTTCTGCAAAGCAAAAGAATGCTTCTTATCACGTGAAAGGCCGAAGGATGCAGGATAACTGGAGGTGGCTGCCCTAGGCTGTGTCTTCCCTCTTCCTCAGAGACTGTCCTGGCCCAGCTGCCACTCTGCCCCCTGACTTTCTCAGTGTTTTATGGCTGCCCATTTCATTGCAGCTGGATAAAGAGCAGCTCCTTGGACTATGCTTAGTCCAAATTTGGCCAGAGTCAGGCCCTTTATTTATTTCCTCCAGACCATAAATAGCAAGGGCTGTCGGGGCATTTACAGCTCCTCTGGTTGGTGGACTATGGAAAACTGTATTCTTGCAATGCTCAGAGTTGATGGCAGCCTGACTGTTGGCCAAGGAACAGGAAGGCTTTGATATTGTCAGAGGAATTTTGAAAGCAGGGAGAGGGAGATAGAGACACACAGAGAGAGACAGACAGAGAGAGACAGAAAGGGAAGGGAAGGGAAGGGAAGGGAGGGAAGGAAGGAAGGAAGGAAGGAAGGAAGGAAGGAAGGAAGGAAGGGCAATTCCTTCAGCTTGCTTTGAAAACTCAGAATTACACTTGGAAGGAATTTCACAGGGCGTAGTTCTTCCTGTTATGAACTCAGTGCACGCTTTATTGCAATAAAGTGGTTTTAAATCCTTTTTAAGAGCCTTCCCTGTAAAATTCCTAGCTGATTATAGACATCAGGAGGCTGGATGGAACTGCAGGAAGAACCACCCAAAGCCATTGAAAGGGGGCATTTCTTGGGAAAGCTTTGCTGTCACTCAGAAGTTGGACCACGGCTGAAGGGAGGAACCTGAGTTGAATACAAGAAGAAAACAAGGTTTGTGCTGATTTCCTCAAACATGATCAGAACATGAATCCATGTCCTTTTGCCCAGGGCTTTTCTCCTCTGAATGAAGGTCAAAGGGAGAACAAAGAGAAGGCAAAAATATTATTACCCTGCTCCACTCAGTGAATTCCACATGTCCACATCTGGCCTTAATCCCATCGTTGATGTGCTCTGTGTAATGTGAGAAAAAGTGCAAGCGATGGCCGTATCACTTATCTGCAAAGCAGGCCAGTTCAGCTGCTGGAGATATAATTCAGATGGAGCTGGAGGATTTGCTAGCATTCTGGCATAGGGCACCAGGTTGGGAGGCAGGCCTGTGCCCGCTCAGGAGCTGGGCATGCTAGCAAGATCCTGGTCTGGGTCTCCTCAGGCCTAGATCACTTTTAAATGGCCAAAGTCTAGGTCTCAAAAAGGCAGTCTGAGGTGGGGGTGGGTGGGAGGAGGGCACTTCCATTTCTCCCTTCCCAGAGCATTTAGCAATAGCCCTTAGACTTATACACTGCTTCACAGTGCTTGACAGATCTCTCTAAGCAGATCTCTCTTTACAAAGTCAGCTTCTTGCCCCAAACAATCTGGGTCCTCATTTTACCGACCTCAAAAAAGATGTTAATCAGTATGATTCAATCCTCTTTGTAACAAATCCATTGAAGCTAAGGAAGCTTGAGTCATATTGATGTCAGGGGGCTGATCTGGAGTCAGACTAATTCACCAATCAATCAAGTGGCAGCAGTGTAAGAGCACTGTGGGTATACTCTGGTTTTTCTTCAGAGCATAGAAACCTTCCAACCTTTACGGAAGAGATTGGGGCACGGGGTGGAGAATTCAGGTTGGGGATCTCTCAGGAGCAGACTGGTTTTAAAACTGGCAAGTCAGTCATTGACTATTGCTTGGTATTGGCAGAAAAATCATACCCAACATCATACCCAATTTATATATCAATGTTAAATCCATGTTTGACTCAGGTTTGCAAGATGCTATCAGGAACAGCTGGAGGTGTCATCAATGGGCAGCAAACCATACTTCTTCTGAAGTTAATCTGTAAAAGAATTGGAAGGGACCTTGAACATCTAATCCGGGTGTCAGCAACCCGCAGCTCCAGTGCCATATGCGGCTCTTTGGGCCCTCTGCTGCAACTTCCTGTCCCATTACTGGCTGGCCCCTCCCCTCCCTCACCTGGCCTGAGAACGTAAGGGCGATGGCGGGGGATGGAGAAGTGGCTGGGGCTGATTCACTCTTGCTGGAACTTCTTCTGGCCCTTGTTGGTGCTATTGGTGTCTCGGCCACTTCAGGAGATGCACAACCTGCTCTCTGCCCCAAGACACTGGCCTGGACATGCCATGACCAACACCGGCCTCGCTAACATGAGGGCTGGCAGGGTGGGAATGGGATCTGGGAGGAGGGGAAGTTGGAAAGGGGGATGGGCCCATAGAACCCAGCCATGGTTTTAAGAAGCACAGGGCAGCAGGAAAAGGGGGCTGGCCCCACCGAACCTCACACACACGCCCCAGGAGTCAGGCTCAGAGAAAGCCGGAGCGCCCCCACCAAAGATGCTCGCATGTCAGCCAGTTTCCCCTCTATCTATCTATCTATCTATCTATCTATCTATCTATCTATCTATCTATCTATCATCTATCTATCATCTATCTATCTATCTATCATCTATCTATCATCTATCTATCATCTATCTGTCTATCTATAATCTATCATCTATCATCTATCATCTATCATGTATCTATCATCTATCTGTCATCTATCTATCTATCTATCTATCTATCTATCTATCTATCTATCTATCTATCTATCTATCTATCTATCTCTCATCTCTCTCTCTCTCTCTCTCTCTCTCTCTCTCTCTCTCTCTGTGTATATATATCTCTCTCTGTCTCTTTCTCTCTCTCTCTCTCTGTCTGTGTGTATATCTCTGTCTCTCTCTGTCTCTCTCTGTCTCTCTCTCTCTCTCTCTCTCATGATACCATCACTCATATCTAAGTGGTGGTCTACTAGGACACCCAGATCCCTCTCTCAGTTGCTATAGTTGAGCCAGGTACAATCTATACCTGTGAATTTGTTTTTCTTGCCTATGTGTAAATACCTTACTTTTTTCACCACTGAATTTCATTTTATTGGATAGGGCGCAGTGTTCAAGTCTGTTAAAATTCTTCTGAATCTTGAGCCTATCTTGTAAAGAGTACTGGACCTAAGGAAGAATCTTGGTATATCCTCTGCATGCTTCCCTCCACATGGATGTAGTTCTATGGATGACTACAAGCTGAGTGCAGTTAGTCAGCCAATTGCAAATTTGTCTAATAGTGGTACTATCTATCCCACTATTATCAAGACGTACTGTAGACCATGGTCTACTTTGTCAAAAAGGTACTGAAATTTAGGCTAAACTATGTCCACAGCATTTCCCTTATCCACTAAATCACGGGTGTCAAACTCAATTGCATCCCATGACGTCATGTGATGTTTTTTGCCTTGTGGAGGCAGGTGGGCGTGGCCTGTGTGTGATGCATCTGACCTGCAGGTTTGACACCCCTGCACTAAATAAATCTCTTGTGAAGCCCAGCATGGCTCCTGGAATTCTTTCCAACTCTTTTAGGAGCAAGGTCCTGTACTTTTTTTTCTTTTTTTTGGATAATGGAATAAGATGTTGAACACTTGTGTGAAAGTTTACAATGAACAGTAAATGTGCCTCAGATTCACTTCAGTTCTACATACTGTGTAAATTTAGTCTGTTTTCAGTGTCTTTTTCTGTCTAAGTAAGATGTGAATCAGAATTGCTGATCTAATCTTCCACTTCTTGGAGGTCCAGATTCAACGGCATAGATTCTTCATAACCTTGAAATTTAACCTCCATAATGGGGCAGGAGGAGATAGAGAGCTTAAAGGGCTTAATCGCATCCTCTTTGTTTATCATTCTCCTGAGTTTTTGTCAATGAGATTTCTAATCTCAGGTTGCTCCCTTCTGCCTTTCTTCTTGACGTAGAGACACGCAAAGCTTAAGGTCTCCCGATAAGATGCAGTTAGCCAGGGGAAAGGCTTTGCCTGTCTCTATAATGTATTGTTTCCTGGAATAAAACCTGCTCTGGTAATCTTTGCTCAACTCACATCCCTTCTTAAGGACACTCCTGCACAGAGGACACTTCAGCCTCCAACAGAAACTTGAAATCCATCAAAAAGAAGACTCCTTTAACCCAACGGTGACTAGATTTGAGTCTCCCAGGGCTAGGGGTTTGTTCATTCAGATTTTATATTAGCACACCTTTGTCATTCTCTAGACTTTCTCCGATATTTCCTCACCCTGCGGGTTTTTTTGGGGGGGAGTGGGTAGTGGGGGAGGACTTTAGGACATGCAATACTCAGTAATGGAGGTGTTTTAAGAGTGACCTTAACATTTAAACTGTGTGGAATTGAATAAACGCTACTCTGGGAACTAGATGAATATCCTGGGGAGCAGGGAAATCATGACCCCGGTATGTGCGTTTATCGGTTGTTGTGCTGTTGGTGTAAGGTACATAGTTTAGGAAATTCTAGAGCGCAGGCCAGCAATTTCCTCCACCCAGAAATATCTAAACATAGCAGTAGCCCTTTTACGAAAGGTCTCCCTACCCTGATCTCCTTCAGGATACCCACCTAGGCCTGGGTCAAGTGCCACCCAACCATCTGCTTAGAGAATGAGGGAAGTATACTTTTTTCCCTAGAGAGGCAAAACAGAGTGAAATAAACTAAAGGGTCCCCCAGATCATTAAAATTCCTTCTATTCAGCTATTTTGAGAGGAAATCAAAAGGAAATCATCTCTGTTTGTTAGAATAAGAGTCCATGGCACCCTTTAATTGCCTAATTAAATCACCACAGGTTTAGCTACCAATAAAGGCAATCCTGAATAAATCTCGTTTGTAATACATATATATGCAAGAGTGCTGTTTGATCTAATTAAGCCCTGGGGCCCAGTTCAAAAATGCTTGCTTTAAGATGACATGGATTGAATTAAGCGAATTCAACCCACCTCTCTGCTAAAAGGGGCCTACTTCTTTGAAAAAGCATGAGAACATACACATATATAGGTTAAGGTTTATGAAAGGGAACATGAATTGGCTTGCCTTCATTTAGAGCAGGTGGGTATTGTGCATAACAGGTGTTCACTATGCAAAACATGTGCAGGTGTTTTGCCTGAATTTGGTTCATCTCACCTGTTTGCCAGCTGAGTCGAGATATTTTTCACCGGTTGACAGCTGGGCATGTTTGAATACCTGAAGGTTCGCACGTTACCCTGTGACTCCTAGTACATTCACACTAGTTCATGGGAGGAAGAACTGGGAAATTGGGAAACCATGACCATCCTAGACCAAGCCAAGTTCAGAAATGCTAGAAAATTCCTGGAAGTCTGGCACTCTGACAAATTGGCTATCAATAGCACATGATCAAATCTACATACTGAGCAAAAAAGAGAAGTCAAGAAGCCAAAAAGGGAACACAAGGACCAAAACACCACTCTTCCAGCAATCAGCATCCAGGGGTCCATAGATTAACACCAAGATTAACATCTGACCAACAATCAAGAATTAATATTATCCCAATCAAGGAATTGCCAAACAAGCTAACAGTAAACAGATCAACCAAAGAACCCCAAGACCACTTCCACCAACACAGTGAGCTGTTATTAGAGTATAAATCGAACCACACTATTCCCTAGCGCTAATGCTGTTACCAAGTTTGGGTCTGCAAGAAAACAAGCAAGCTCAGAGAGCACCAAGGACTCTCATATTTCAACCCTGAGCTACAAATATTCTTTATCAATAAAAAAAAAGTTTTTCCACATGTAAAAAACAAGAAAACAACAACAACAACAACAAAACAATAGGTCCACTAACGGGAGAAAATGGCACGGAGGAGAAAGCAGAACTGCTTGACTCATTCTTTGCACCTGTCTTCACACAAAGATAATAGAGCCCAATCTAGCAAAAAACATAACAATAAAAGACAGACTAGGAATACAAGTCAAAATAGGCAGGAAAATGGTAAAACAACACCTGTCCACCCTAGATGAGTCCAAGTCACCAGGATCAGGTATAGATTATATCCAAGAGCTCTCAAGGAGCTGGCAGACATAATCTCAGAACCAGTGAACCATCCCTTTCAAAGGTCCCAGAGCACCAGGGAACTATCAAAGGACTGGAAAAGAGATGATGTAGTTTCTATTTTCAAAAAAGGGAAAAAATGGACCAAGGAATTACAGATCAATCGGCCTGAATCAATACCTGGGAAGATCCTGAAAAAAATAAAAATAAACAGCACATTTGTGAGCATCCAGAAACTAACAAGATAATTAATAGAAGTCAACATGGGTTTATCAAAACCAGATCATGCCAAACAAATTTTATCACCTTCTTTGACAAAGAAGCAAAATTAGGAAGGACCTAGTCCTTAGTCCTTCCTTTCACAAGACTAGACAGAGCCAATTCCTGCAACTGTTCTTCATATGTTTTAGTTTCCAGCCTCCTAATCATCTTTGTTGCTCTTTTGTTGTTGAAGAGAAGGACCAGGGTTGACATGATAGCAGTCTTCCAATACTTGAAAGGCTGTCTCAGAGAAGAGGAACCCAACTTATTCTCCAAAGCCCCTGGGGGCAAGACAAGAATCAACAGACAGAAACTTATCAAGGAGAGATCTAACCAAGAACTACAGAGAAATTTCTTGATAGAAAAATTGATCCGTGAAATGGCTTCCCTCCTGAACTTGTACATGTTCCAGCAGTGGAGGTTTTTAAGAAGAATTTGGACAGCCACTTGTCCAGAAAGGTGTAGGGTCTCCTGCTTGGGTTGGACTAGAAGATCTCTGTTATTCTTTACCCATTCAGAGAAAATAGCTACTCCATGGCTGTGTTTCTATCAGTCTTGAACATCAGTTCTTCTCTTCCAATCTTCTCTGATACCTGACACAACGCAATTTTTTAAATAAAAGTTGAATAATTCAATCATTTAAAAATATCTATTTTTTTCCTTTGCCTTTACGTTGTACATATATCCATCGCATGATTTTCTTTCAGAGCAAATATGTCAAATATAACTTCTACAACAATTCATTGAATTTAATAAAATAGATATAATAAAATTTCCAATAAAATAGGGAAAATAATTATTCGAAACAGCAATGTGGATTAATTAGGAATGTCCTCAAAATAAGAGACATCTGGCCAAAGTATTAATATACAAGATAATGTGACTGATTCTTAAATGCCCATTTCAGAGTCCTGGGGAGTGAAATCTAATTTGGACGGCGGCCCCATCCTCACCTCTCTTTCCTTCTGCTGTAAAACTGCTAAGAGCTTCCCTCTTGCTGAGATTTCATCTAAACACTGATTTTAAAACAACCACAGATGTGCTAAATTGGCTCTGAGTAACAGGATAACAGGGGAAAGAAAGGTTTCCCTGCTGGCTTTGTGCTGTCTCTCAGCAAGCCATTTATTACCTGTGCAACTCATAAAAGGTCTTTGAAGATGAACCAAGCTGGAGATCCTTGAAATGGTTCAGAGAAAGATGGCGAGGAAGCCCTGGAAACCAGGAAGAAGAGGAAGAAGATGTGGCCCTTTCAAAGATGCCTGGCTTAGGAGAAGGAAGCGGGAGGAATCCTGAACTGATGAATAAACTAATTGGTCATTGGGATGGTCCTGTTGCCCAGAGGTTTTTTGAGACATCCAGCGTGGACACCTGGCAACGTGGCAAGATGCATTATCTTAACAAGATGAACTTTGGATGCTGAAAGGTAGATCCAAGATGTTTTTTTCTCCCCAGTCTTCTCTCACCTGTCTTTCTGATGGGATGGAGACGAAGCACCTCAGGGTAGAAAGGAGCACCAGGAGGTGTTGTGGTTAGCCGGCAGCAGATGCAGATGGCTGAGGAGACCAATGACTTTGATGAGGGGCCAGGACCATCAGGGAGTGGACTGCTGCCTTCAGAGATTGTGGGGGCTGGCAGCAGTGACGAGGAGGTTCCTGAGGAGCCTGTGCCAAGTGCACGTGCACGAAGGATTACTTGGAGGAAAGAACAATTACAGGAGCACAGGCAACTCGGGAGTAAGGCTGCAAGGTAATGGCTCCTCCCTCAAGAGGATAAAAGCCAGGTTTGGAAAAGCGTTCTTTGCAGGCAGCAAAGTAGCTCTGGAACTCAACTGGTGGACATATTAGTTCATGTTTGGAGAATTCTGTAAATTAGTTCTTAATCTCTGGGTTTTTGGCAGCCTTGACAAACAACCTGACAAGGCTCTTTCTTGTCAGAGCTAATTGTTGGAAAGCAGCATTTTATCTGTAAAGGAACAGAATTGTGATTAAACCTTAAAAGGTGGGGGCTGCTGCCTTTGTCTGTGTTTGCTCTCTTGAGAACCTGGTTAGGTCAGAACAGGAGGGCCTTGTGAAGGGCACTGGGATCTCCAAGGAGTGTATATAAAGGTGTAGATCTTTCTGACTAGTTTGTGCATATCTAAAATGTGATTTCAACAAATGTATCAGTAGCAAGATCCATTTTATAATCATGATGTAACAGCAATGCAACGATTCTTCTACTACACTGTCACAAGCGGGGAAGATCTTCAATTGACCTTTGTTTGACCCACTTGTCTTTATTCTCGTAAATTGGCTTTTCACCCTTCTTAAATGAGTGATTAAGTAGCTTTGCAACTGGTGTTTGTTGCTTTCAGAAGACCCACCTGTGCAAAATTTCAACCTACCCCACCTCATCCTCCTGTCCTTCCCATTCCCAAATAGGGGAGAGACAGACAGTCCATCAGAGGCAGGGGCTGAATGCAGGAAGTGTCACATTGACTGCTGAGATCAGAAGCTTTAAATAACAGTCTGGTTCTGTGTCCTTGGCGAGAATTCCATCAATCTGATTGCAAGGCCAAGCAGGAGGTGTCCTGAACATGAAAAAAAACAAGGGAAGGAAAGGGAAAGGATGGTCCCTAGACTGCCCCTGGCCAGCTAGGCCCCCTTCAATCTGACTAAAGCACCAGTTGCAGGCTGTCTGGTGTCAGCGAGCCACTTCTCCAAAGGTTACGGATGGTCTGGAATAGTCATCATGGTCTCCTTCTCCTTTTTACTCTGAGGCTCCAATCTTTCTCTTGGGTCTTGTGATGCATTTCGACTCAAAGAACAGCAGCAAACTAGAACAGACTCTCTAAGAAATATGATGGTTATTACTTGTGACATCTTTGCTTATGATTTGATCTGTATTCGGTTCAATTCAGGAAGGAAGAAAGGAAGACTCAGTCAATCTTTGAGAATGTTTAATACCCAAAGGGAAAGCTGAAACTCTTGTATTTGTCTCTGTGACTTACTCTATTCAGTCACAAGTCTTACCTTTTCCTTTTTTTTCCCTTAACAGTTGCAGCTACCTTGATAGAAGACAAAAATTGCATACAAGCAGCCCTAGATTGCCTTTTTTAAAGCAATTATCTGAAGTTGTTACAGTAAAAAACCACACCGCATTGTGATCAATCCATGCATTCACAGCAAGTGCAATGTGCCCCAGCCGTGATATTGCCATTTGGGTGTTGGGCAACTGGCATCTCCTGGCACATGACCACCATTTCACAACTGCTTCCAACAAGTGGAAGTAATGGAGAACACTGAAGTGAAACAGCAAGCCATGATCGTATGATGTCTCACCTAATGACTGCAGTGATTTGCTTAACAACAGAAGTGGAAGTTGTGTAAGTCCAGTACGGTCACATGACTTAACAATCATGGTGTTTAGCAACATAGTTGGCCTTCCCAATTTGTGGTTGTCAAGTGAGGACAGTCTGTATTGAGTTTTTGCCTAGTGAAGAGCCACAAAACAATGGTGAAAATCCTAAATCATCATTACTTTTAAATACTTTGGCTGCATGTATTAAATGGCCCAATTAATGTGGGTTGGCTTACTGGCAGAGCGAGGCAGTTCCATTCCTGTTTGGGAAGAACTACTTGGAGCAGAAACTGTATTTTCATGCTGGGCAGGCAGCCTCTTTATCTCTGAGTTGGGGGGAACTGCCAAGAGGCCAGAGCCCCCAAAAGGTTGCCTCACTCAAAGGGGGATGAGGTTGGAGATCAGGACTAAACTCTTCCAATATTTGAGGGGCTCCTACAAAGACGAGGGGGCCAAACTATTTTTCCAAAGTAGCAAAAGGCAAAACAAAAAACAATGATTGGAACTTAACCAAGGAGAGAAGCAACTTAGAACTCAGGAGAAATTTCCTAAGGTGAGAAAAATCAACCAGTGGAACAACCTGCCTTCAGAAGTTGTGGGTGCTCCATCACTGGAGGCTTTCAATAAGAGACTTGACAACCATTCGTCTGATACAGGATCTCCTGCTTGAGCAGGGATTTGAACTAGAAGACCTTTGAGGTCCCTTCCAACTCTATTATTCTCGGTTCTAGGGCCTCTTGTGCCACAGCTCTCAGCTGCCCTCCTGCAGCAGTGCTACCTGCTTGACCTGCCAGTTAGCCTGGAGATACCTTCTCTAGGATGGCTGCTCAGGGGTCTGGACTGGCTGATTCATGTCACAGGGCTGGCAAACAAGGGTGCACCTCAAAAGCAGGTAGAACCCCTGAATGGGAGGAATGAAATGTGTGAAAATGAGGAGGAATCCAGCCCTGTAATTGGCTTCTATGAGATCCACTTCATGAGGTGGTGGTGGTGGTGGGGAATTAGGCTCAGATGCTTTCCATGTTTGATGGGAGGAGATGCTACCAGGAGATCCCTGCTGGGAAAGGAGAAGGCCTTCACTGCGACAGCATCTGGATCTCTTGGGAAAAACATTGGAATATCCTGCAACACAAGGGCATTAAGTGGCCAGGTACCATATGCAAATAAGTGGTCTATCATAATTTCTAAAACAGCTCATTTCTATCCATTTCTCTTACCTTCTGAATTACAGATTAAGAGAGTTGGAAGGGACCTTGTAGGTCATCTTGTCCAACCCCCTGCCCAAGCAGGAGACCCTACACCATTTCTGACAGATGGCAGTCCAGTCTCTTCTTGAAAGCCCCCAGTGATGAAGCTCCCACAACTTCCGAAGGCAACTTCTGTTCTATGGGTGGATTGTTCTCACTGTCAGAAAGTTTCTCCTTATTTCCAGGTTGAATCTCTCCTTGTTCAGTTTCCATCCATTGTATTTATTATTATTGCAATGATATATAATATAATGACGAACTGCAAATCCCAGGATTCTTGGAATGGAGAGAAGACCTGGAATAGCTCACTTAGCAAAGGGTATAATAATCCATGCAGAGATGGATGGTCTTTGACTCACAGATAAGAGCGCTCTTACATGCACCTCTAAACATGCAAATTGAAAGCATGTTTGGCCCAATATGTATTTTTCCTGGCTTCACACATCACGTTTAAATCAATTAAAGCCCAATTCAGCATGTCTTAGGAGGAGAAGACGTGGTTTG
Source organism: Notechis scutatus (assembly GCF_049901735.1). Classification (NCBI taxonomy): domain Eukaryota; kingdom Metazoa; phylum Chordata; class Lepidosauria; order Squamata; family Elapidae; genus Notechis; species Notechis scutatus. The sequence continues at coordinate 3,453,853 of NC_142018.1, read as the reverse complement.
AGAAACATCTGAAGGCCCAGCTGCCTTGTGGGACTCCTTGCCAGTGGATGCCAATTCCTTCAGGAGCCTGCAGGAAAGTCAGCAGGAGGTCCTTGTTGCAAGCAGCCCCTCTTGGCATCTGTCCACTTCCCAAGACCTAGGATGGATGTTCGGGCAATGCAGGACCTTTGGGACCCCTGCCCAGAGAAGCAGGAGTGGTGATGGATAGGTGGGAGTTCAAGTCTCCCGCTCCTCCTGCAGCCTCAGAGTGGTTCCCAACTGTCTCCCAAGAGAGGCAGACCTTTCCTTGCAAGCTGCTCAGATGGAGCTGTGGCAGAGGTGGTGAATTCAGCCGGTTCTGATCAGTTGTGGAGAACCAGTAGCGGAAATTTTGAGTAGTTTGGAGAATTGGCCAACACCACCTTTGACTGGCTCTATCTCATCTATTCTCTGCCTCCCGAGTCCCAGCTGGGTCTTCTTTTGTTTCCCTGCACAGGAGAACGGAGCTGGAAAGTAGGCTAGTGGGGTGGGGAGGGAATGGGATTTTACAGTATCCTTCCCCTGCCAGGCCCACCAAGCCACGCCCACCAAGCCACGCCCACAGAACCGGTAGTAAAAAATTTTGAATTCCACCACTGGGTAGAGGGGTCAACTCAAGGAAGAGCGAGTGGTGTCTGAAAGCTTTTCCTCTCTGTTTGAAAGAAAATAGAGCTTTGGACCCTTGCGGTATTTGTCTCCTATTGATAACTATCTGTTTATACATGAGTTACAAAAATTAGAAGGAAATGATACAGAGCAGGTCTAAGCTTCGGAAAGTCTGTTTGCTTCTTCTAAGCTCCTGAACTAAGTTAACAAATATTAGAGTCCTTCCCTTTGGACTTTGAGATATCCTGGTCATCACTGGCTTGTCAGGGGTTTAACTGGCTGATTTTGTTTGTTTCTTTTTCTTTCTTAAAGGAAATGTGTAATCAGATTATCTGATGGAGATGAAAGCATGGATCAGCCCTGGAGTCAGAGCCAGTTTTCTGCCAGTCCAGCTGAGACCAGTCCAAGATATAGAGAAAGGAAGGCAAGTGTCAAGACTCGTGGCCGCCAATTTCTATCTGGATAGTTGCAGAGAAACGGTTGAAAACCAGGTTGTTTAACACAATGAAATGAGTGCATGGAGAGAGGAACACTAGCAATAGAAAGTTCATTTTTGTAAGCAAGTATTCTTGAGATTCCTTTCTTGCATAAAAAGAAGGTAAGCTTCAAATAGAAAATAGCATGTGTTACTTAAGTCTTCTCGAACTAAGAGCCTGCAGAACACTCTTCTTCAGTCAAGTAAAAAGCTGAACTGCATAGGTCAGACCCAGAAAGAAAGCTGAACTAGGAAAAAATGAAAACTTATATGCATTTTATTTAAATGCAAATTAGCCAAAGCATGGGTTTTAATACAATGTCCCCCTAAACATACAGTGATTTTAACATGGCTTTTCCAAACTAATTGTGTTTATTTGCTGCCTCTGTGCCATAATAGGGTCTGCCTTGGTTGATTAAACTCTTTGAGTTTAACTGACACTCCATCTAAAGATGATGTGGACACAGCATTCCTTAAGGGAGGAGACCCAAAGGATCAATGAGAAGATGAATTCAATCAAAAGATCATGTTACCTGGGTTTTTATTTTCTAAGAGAAAAGGGTTCTGGCAAGGTAACTGGAGACTCAGTTGTGACGAGAAGGAAATGAAAAGGCAGAGTATCTCAGGTATGGTCTGAAAAATAGCATGTCGAGTTGAAAGCAAGGTTGCAAACATGTCCCTGGAGCAGTGTAAAACAAAAGCAATCAAGGAGTGGCTTTGGTTTTTCATTTTTTCTTTTCTTTTCCACATCTAATAAAACTTGGCCACAACTGGGTTTATTTACATGGGATATCTGGACATAACCTTAGGAAAGGTCTAACACCTCAGACTTAATTCAGATGAGTAGCCGCTGAGTACCTCCAGTTCCCGATGGGAGATAAAATCTCTCAATGACTTCTCCTGAAAAACCTGACCTTTCCTGTTCCTGGAAGAAAACTGCAGGGATAGAATGCAGAACTGCACGACTGAGCAGGGGAACAGGGCAGATGTTGGAGGATGTGGTCCTGTGAATGCAAGTAGACTTGGCTTGGGGAAGAGGGAGAGAGCAGTGACCAAGAAGGGAGCAGGAGAGACAGCTCAGCTCTCGAAAGCAGAAGATCTTAAAAAGAATTTCTCAAAATAACCCTGCCCAGAAGGGTGTCTCTGCCTCTGTCTCTCTGTCTCTGTATCTCTCTGTCTCTGTCTCTCTGTCTCTGTCTCTCTCTCTCTCACACACACAAATAATATAATAGAGTGACCAGAATAGTCCTGAGTTAAGCAAGATAAGTGGTTTAATGGTGAAACATGAACCATATCACAGTGATGTGATAAAAGGATGTCCTTTTAGAATCTTGCTTTGGAGCAGTGCAGTTGGATGGTGTTAGACTCTGGCCTAAAGAGAGAGTTGACTTGAATGCTTCCACCCATCCTTGCATCAAGGCCTGCAATGGGCTGCCTGCGTAATCCTCCCTGTCTTGGACTGTCCTGTCCTCCATCTCAAGGCTGTCTGTGGATAACATCATAAGGAGGAGCATATAGGGCTGTTTTTGCACCTGTCTGGCTAAGGATGCCTTCAACTTTTCCCATTCATTATTATTACCTTTGTTGACAGAGTACAACCTGTGTACAATGAGATTGGCTGAGCCTCCCTTCATGCACCCCACCCCCCACCAACACAACTCACAGTGAGGACAGAAGTCCCTAACCCAGACCCAATCTTATTACACTATGTGACCTTGTTGCACAACACACCGGCCACACAAGTCTATCATACTATGTTGACATGAAGTTATTTTCCGTTCAGGAGTCTGACAGCCCACGTGTAGAAACTGCTCTTCATAAACTGGGGGATGAATTGATGGTGATAAGATAGGGATGTGGCTGTGGAAGTATTTTGCCTGCTCTGATCAGGTTCCGATGGAGACTCTGTCTGCTAAGCCAGCCTCTGGGACAAAGAAGTCTCCTGTGCATTCTGCTCCAAAGAATTATTTCTTCATTATATTAACATTGAAGATAGTTTTTCTCTGATTGGGAACATTTCTGGTTAAAAATAGAAAGCTGCAGACAAAAAGACTAAACATCAACTACAACCTTGGCACTTTCTGACAGCAGAGTCTTAGCATCAAATCACAGAAGCTGTTACAAGGCAAACTGCACATAAGGAAATGTCTTCCTTGCTGAAAGATCAGTCAGGGCCAACCAGAGTCCCAGCTGCCTTGCTTGCCAGAGAAATGGGTCTCCCCTCCCCTCATTCCCCCTCCTTTCCCCCTCCCTCTCATGTTTTCAGTGCATGTAAACAACCAGGGAGGCTGCTTCTGCTTTTTTCTGCCTGGCCCTCCTGACGACCCCCAGGACCATTCAGAAGAAGCCTATCGTTTTGTTTTATTTGATGGACTGGGATTAACTCTCTTGCAAGGTTTTATCCGTTGTAGCCATGAGCATGTTTGAACCTTCCTTGCAGCTCCTGACTTTGTCTCAGGGCAAAAGCATGCTTGTGGTGGATAATGCATGGATCAGTCAAAACAGGCTACCTTGTTTAACAAATGTTTGCAAATACAATAGTATTTTTTTTTTAAAAAAAATCCTTTGGGAAGAAGAAGGCAGGTGGTGCAGATATAACAAATTGTAAACACCAGGTAGAAACAGTCACTGGCCGTGGATGTGGTGAATTTGCATGCATGTTGCAGCTTGGCTGATGATTTGCAAAATCACTTTGGATGGGCACTGGCAGAGAAAGTTAGATTCCTGCTGAGAAAATATCAGGATACCTGCAAGGAAATAAGTGAAGACTGGGAAGCCCAAACGGCGAGGCAGAGGTTTAGAGGATGGGGTGATGGATTGAGCAGGAGGATGGAATGGATGGCTTTTGCAAGGGGAAGCTTGAGCATCACCTAAGAAGTCCCTGAAAAGAGGCCAGACAGTGGATTATCATTACAGAGCTATTGTAGGACAGATCTCTAGTGGATGAATTGGGTCTGTGGTAGAGTTCTGAGACTATGGGTGTGCAAGTGCAGGGAGGCTGGGTGGGGGAGACTTACTCTAGTGACTTGTAATCTTTCCTGCTGGCTTCCCCATTGGACTTTCTGGGGAACCCTGCAGGAAAGGTTGCACATGGCAACCATGTGGTCATGGTGCAAATGGTTTGCCATGCACAAAGATAGTGATCCTGTGACTGCAGGGTACCAGACAGCTAAAACTCCAGGGATCAATCATAGCCACCATTTGTTCAGCAGTGTCATAACTTGGAACAGTTGCTGACTGAATGGTCATAGGGTGCCTGTACTAGAGATCAGGTTTGAGGGGTGCTGTCTTAGCCCCTCAAATCTGGAAGGGAAGATCTTGTTCCCTTCTGGGAAGCAGCAGAAGAGTCCCAGGCTTCCATTTCTTCTGCCAAGGCAGGAGAGGAGGGAGGAACTGGGTCAGCCAAAGGAGACCCTTGTGGTTTTTCCTCAAGGTCGGCTGCTCGGTATCCTTTGCCTCATCCTCCAAGGGGGTCATTTTTTTTCCAGTTTTGCTCTTGGCAGTGAGCCCAGATGCAGGAAAGGGCAACGAAAGCTTGGTTGTCAGATCTCTAAAGACCAAATGGGGTAAATTTGAAAGAATGCCAGGCAATTGCTCATCCTAATTAATGTCAGTGACTTAAATGAACATGGTGTTATTCACCCGGCTATTACCTCTTTCCTCTCCCTGACTAACTCAGTCCTCGTAAACTTCACCTTGGAGCCTCCACAAACTTTGCTCCGAGGCATTTTTCAGAGCCGTGCTTCACTGGGGAAATGAGCTTCCCACAACAATCTTCCAAATGATTTCCCTTTCCATTTTCTTGTACAACAAGGCGGGGGAGGGGGGATACATTTTGCCTCCTCTACAGAACATTTTTCCCAGTCCTGGAAATTTTTCTTTTCAAGTCAAAAATCCAGGACAGGGAAACAAGAAGGGGAAAGCATCCACATTTCACACATGGCCCAGAGAAGATTTCATTTCAGGTATGAAAGCTTTTTTAAAAAAACAAAAGGGAATTGGGAGCTTCAAACCCCCATCTTTCTGTCCGTTCTTGTGACTGTCTGAGACCTGGTTCTGAATCCAAGACCCTCCTGTCTGTTACGCTCCATGGAGACCAAAGCCAGAGAAGGAACAAGGGCCAAGGAGGCAGGAGCTGGAGGGGAGCCAAAAGGCCTCGGGGGTTGCGCTCTCCCATATCACACAAGCCTTTGTCCACCCAAGAAGTCGAGGCTCTCGATGCGGGTAGCCCATCGCCCCAATCTCAGTGCTGGGGTTGATATTACTAGTAAACCACCATTGCCAGTCTGTTTTCCTTCTCTCTCTCACTTTCCCTGTCCCTCTGCCTTCACACCCAGCTGTGGAATTGTGCTTGAGCTGCATGGAAAGAAATGCATCTGGTGTTGCTGTGCTATTGTCAAGCTCAAAGGTCCTTCCAAAATCCCAGGCCCCTAATTGCAGGCAGCCCATTTCAATCTGGAAAGCCCTTAAATCTGCCTGAATCAGCCTTACTTAACTTTGAGATGGTGCCCACCCCGATCACAAATCATGAGCTCTGTAATTGTGAGAGTTCTTTGCTCTACAAGGATGGGACATACCACAACACAGCAAATCTGCACACAGAGCTTGATTGAGGCACACACCTTTCCCAACAAAAGGCTGTTGTTGTGGATCAAGCAAAAGTCTTCCAGTCTATCCAGTAGCAAGCAAGCCTTTCCCCAAAGATTCTTGCACTTGTGGGGACGAGGCGCTGTTTGGGTGTGGTGGTTCCTCCAGCTGCCAGGCTCTGTTGTTAACCAGGGTTGCTTTGGAGCAAACCAGCTGAGCTCCCAGGCCGAGTTTAGGCAAGGCTTCCACCAGGACATGCTGCTGTCACCTGGCCCAGCTGCCATAGCTCTCCATCTCCAGGTGTGGCCTCTGCTTCCTCTCCTGTATGTCTTTGCTGACCCTTTTTCTTCTGCACCCCAACCCCACTCTGCCTTAGCCCTTGTGAACTAAGAGTCTTGGGGTGAAGGACGAAGCAAGGATGCCTCTGGACATGGACGCATCCTTGAAAGCCCCCAATGTGGTTCAAGTAGACAGGTAGCTGCAGCACCAGCTTGGATACCTGGAAGTGAAGGATGAGCCAGGAAACGTGTCTGCAGATGCTTTTCAAAGGAGCAACCCCAACTTCTCTCCCTCACAGCCATACTGGAGCCTTATAACAGCTCTGTGATCGTCCTGAAAATAACGATTGCATTTTCTGTCCTTCTGCATATTAGAAGGAAGTGATTTACATGGCATAATAAGACAGGAATCCACTAGTATATATCCAGTGCTCTAAAAACCTGAAATGTAACCTGATTTCAGCATTTGTGAAATGCTACTGTGAAGAATCCTGGGGAATTCCGTCTCCTCCACTCAGGAATCGCCCTCAGAAGCCATAGAATCTGCCTTGTGTGGATGCCCAGGCTGGGGTGTAGGGCTAGGCGGGCAGTTTCGGTGGTTTGGGCCTTCACGCTCAGCTGTGGAGTTGTGCTGGAGCCTCATGGGAAGAAAGGCATCCAGTGTTGCTGTGCTATTGTCAAGCTCAAGGGTCCTTCTAAAGTCCCAGGCCCTTAATTGTTGCAGAGGAGCCAGCTCAATTACAGTTGTAGTTAAAAAGGTGAAAAAAGGAAGAAGAGAATGTAACTGAAGGAGACTGAAGTCCTCCTCGTCCTTGTCTTCCTCCTCTTCCTCTTCCTTCTCTTTGTCTATCTTCTCCCCGTTTCTTCTCCTTCTCCTGTTTCTTCTCCTTCTTTTTCTGTTTCTTCTCCTTCTCCTTCTATATCCTCTCCTTCTCCTTTTCCTCCTCCTCTTCCTTCTCATCTATCTTCTACTCCTCCTCTTCTTCCTCCTCCCCCTCCTCTAACTTCTCCTCCTCCTCCTCCTCATCTATCTTCTCTGCTTTCTGTATCTCCTCCTCCTCCTCCTCCTCCTCCCTACCCCCAGCCAGTAAAAGATGTGCCTCGTGTAGATGTCCAGGAGAGAGCCACCCCCAACCTGCCAGTCCCTGGTGGGAGGGAAGGTACATCAGCCAGCTGCCTCTTGATCTGGGCTCTGGGAGATTCATAGAATCACAGGGCTGGAAGGGACCTTGCAGTCTCCTAATATAACTGGCACCTCTCTTGATTGGTGCTCTTTTGCGAGTTGACAGATCTCTGTTCACATCCCTGTCATGCTGATATGCTCCATTTGAAAGCTTCTGTGAGGATCATGACTGGAAGTCTCTTGGAGGAAATCCATACATGCCTGACAGCACATTTGCTTTGTGAAAAATGTCTTACAACTCCTGCTGAGAGCTCAGTTTTCAAAGGAGATAATCAAATATGTCTAGCACAGCAGAGATATATTTTATTTATCTTTGAATTATTCCATGTATCCCCTCTTACTTTGTTCTTATACACTGAGATCAATTTGGAACCTCCTGTGTGTGATTTTTTGTTTGTTTAAAAAAGACAAAATATCTTTAACTCGGACTTCTCTTCAAGTCAGACTTAGGAAGGCTTGCAGCTATGCAAATAGGCCCCTGGCCACAGCTGCCACCCTCAACACCAAGGACAGCTGGCGGATATGTGGACTCCCAAACCACAAAACTGTAACCCACCCAGATCAAGCTGCGGTTCAGTTCCAAAGTTCAGCTTTTTCCTTCCCAAGAGCACTTGCTTATTGTCTGGATTTATACATTTTAGATTCGTGGAGTTTCTCGGTCCTCCAGGTCATGGTTGTCCCAAAGGTGCTTTTTCAAGAGGCAACTGGACTTTCTTTGTTTTTCCTTGAAGACATTTTGCTTCTCACCCAAGGAGCTTTTTCAGTTCTGAATGGTGGGGGACCATTTTTTCTTAGGGGCCACTCCTGCTATGCATTGGCAAGCCCTCTGGCAGCCATTTTGTGACTCTATCCACCACCTGATTTCAAGATTTCCGATACATCCAGCAGCCTGAAAATTTGATCTACGCCACTGCCTAATAATAATGTTTAATAATTCTTTCCCTTCTTCCAAGCAGGATTTACTTTCATGGAGATTAATTAGTGAAAAATATTAAAATATATTTCCCTTTTTCCCATTAGGGAACTATTTGTCATTGTATCACCCAGTTACTAATGCCTAACTCATGATAGGACATATTATACTATAAATCATTAAAGGAGCTGCATTGGATGATAATTTGATAAACAGAGCCATAATTTAAACATGCTTCTCCATAACGCTGAGAAATAAGATTTATTTTATCAAATAAATTTTAATTATGGACTAACTCCAACGGAGAAAGGATGACATGGGTGGTAATTTGCCTACAAGTTTGTTTGCAAGTGCTAGAGAATGTCTCCTGTGATCTTCAGGCTTTGGTGGTACCTACTGCTAACTAGACAAACATATATTCTGCAAACATCGCCAATGATCTTAGAGAGACAGCATTTATCTATGGCCCTTCCTGTGGCGCCACTCTTTCCTTCTTCTCCAAGCTTTATGGAAGTCAGCCATAGACTTGTCTCTGCTGAACCTACCTGGGTTTGTTGAGAGTGCACAGAAAGTGAGACAATCAGGGCTCCTCTTCTTCCACAGGAGAAAGCAGGAATGGACCTTCAGGCCATGTCCACTCCCTGAGCAATTCCTTTGGTGGCACCTGAATTAAATGGAAAGGTCTGCTCCCTGGTGGTCCCAGGACAGGACAATTAGCTCCCAAATCTGAATTGTGCAGAAGTGGCATTCAGCAGGTTCTGACCAGTTCTGGAGAACCGGTAGTGGAAATTTTGAGTGGTTTGGAGAACCGGCCAATCCCACCTCTGACTGGCCCCGCCCCATCTATTCTCTGCCTCCCGAGTCCCAGCTGATTGGCTGGGTCTTCTTTGGTTGTCCTTCACAGGAGAACAGAATTGGAAAGCAGGTTAGTGGGATGGGGAAGGAATGGGGATTTTGCAGTAAAAAAAATTTGAATCCCACCACTGGAGTTGTGGCTAAAAGGAGAAACCTTCCTGCCCATCAGGTAACCTTTAAAACCTTGTGGGATGACACCACAGAGAGAACTTGGGAAAGATTCCATGGATGAAAATCCTAAAGGGGAAAACAACTCAAGAATCTTGGGAAACTCTAAAAAGTATGATCATAGAAGCGCAGACCAGCACAATACCACTGAGAAAGAAAAACAAGAAATCCAAGAAGAAACCAGCATGGCTGAACAAAGATCTCTCTGGCAAATTGAAAGAAAAAATGGACAAGTACAAAAAATGGAAAGAAGGACATACAACTAAGGCAGAATATCAGCAGATAGCCAGAATCTGCAAAGACGAAGTCAGGATAGCAAAGGCTCAGAACGAACAAAGACTTGCAACAAAAGTCAAAGATAATAAAAAAAAGTTTCTTCCAACATATAAATAACAAGAAAAAAATCAAGGAAACAGTCGGTCCACTAAAGAGAGAAGACGGCAAGGAAGTAACAGGCACCAGACAGAAAGCAGAGCTGCTTAACTCATTCTTTGCATTGGTCTTCATGCAAAAAGAAACTATAGCTCAACCCACCAAAAACATAACTGTAAAAGACAGATCAGAAATAAAAGTTAAAATAAGCAAAAAAAATAGTAAGAGAACACCTGTCTGATCTTGATGAAAACAAATCACCAGATGTATTACATCCCAGAGTTTTAAAGGAGCTGGCAGAGGTCATCTCAGAACCACTGCACCATATCTTTCAAAAATCCTGGAGCACCGGGGAACTACCAGAGGATTGGAAAAGAGCTGATGTAGTTCCCATCTTCAAAAAAAAAAAAAACAGATCCAGGAAACTATAGACCAATCAGCCTAACATCAATACCTGGGAAGATACTGGAAACAATAATAAAAAAACAGATCTGCCAACATCTAGAAACAAGTGAAGTAATAACTAGCAGTCAGCACAGGTTTCTTAAGAACAGATCATGCCAAACCAATCTTATTTCATTCTTCAGCACAGTGACTAAATTAGTAGACCAGCAAAATACTGTGGACATAATATATTTAGATTTCAGCAAAGCATTCGACAAAGTGGACCACAACCTACTTCTTAGTAAGCTAGAAAAATGTGGAATAGATAGCACCATCACTAGATGGACCCACAACTGGCTGGCAAACCGTACTCAACGAGTAGTCCTTAATGGGTCTAAGTCTACATGGAGGGAAGTAAGCAGTGGGGTGCCACAAGGTTCCGTCTTAGGCCCAGTACTCTTCAATATCTTCATTAACGACTTAGATGAGGGAATAGAACGGGAACTTACCAAACTTGCAGATGATACTAAGCTGCCAGAAATAGCTAACACCCAAGAAGATAGGTTCAAGATCCAGATGGATCTTGACAGACTAGAACACTGGGCCATATCTAATAAATGAAATTCAATGTAGAGAAAAGTAAAGTCCTACACTTAGGCAAGAAAAACCAAAAGGACACATATAGACTGGGTGAAACCCGACTCAATAGCAGTAACTGTGAGAGGGATCTTGGCGTCTTAGTGGACAACCAGCTAAATAGGAACCAGCAGTGTGCAGCAGCAGCCAAAAAAGCTAATGCAATCCTAAGTTGTATTAACAGAGGGATACAATCAAGATCAAGGGAAGTACTAATACCACTCTATAAAGCCTTAGTAAGACCACACCTAGAGTACTGCATCTCCAGAGGACTGGAGGCTAAAACATACAATGAACGGTTGCAGGAACTGGGCTTGGCTAGTCTAGTAAAGAGAAGGACCAGGGGAGACATGATAGAGGTCTTCCAATATTTGAGGGGCTGCCACAGAGAGGAGGAAGGGGTCAAGCTATTTTCTAAAGTGCCTGTAGGCCAGACAAGGAATAATGGATGGAAACTGAACAAGGGGAGATTCAACCTGGAAATAAGGAGAAACTTTCTGACAATGAGAACAATCCACCAATGGAATAGAAGTTGCCTTCGGAAGTTGTGGGAACACCATCACTTGAGACTTTCAAGAAGAGATTGGACTGCCATTTGTCAGAAATGGTGTAGGGTCTCCCGCTTGGGTGGGGGGTTGGACTAGATGACCTACAAGGTCCCTTCCAACTCTGATTATCTGTAATCTGTAATCTGGTGCCTATTTGCCACTGGGATCTGAATGGAAAGCGAGGGCTGGAGGAGCAGAAGCCGAATGAGGTTCTACCCACTTCTTCTGATATGTTAGACATGCTGTCACACAGAGAAGAGGGACCAGCCTTTCCTCCAAGGCACCTGCAGGCAGGACAAGAGGTAACTAATGAAAGCTTCATAAAGAAGCTTCCAACCTAGATCCAACCTAGAATTCCAAGGAGGAATTCCAGGTCAGTGAGAAGAATTTCAGAGGAATGGCTGGCCTTCAGAAGTTGTGAGTGCTCCATCACAAGCTTTTAAGAAGAGAAGTGGACAGTCACTCGTGAGACATGCTATAGGGCAGTGGTCCCCAACCTTTTTGTACCAGGGACCGGTTTACAAGCAGAAAATTTTTCAAGGACGGGCGGCGGGGGGGCGGGGGGAGAGAGAAGAAAGGAGGCTTGGCTCTCGCTGCTCCACACCATCCAAGGAAGAAACTGCTTCAAAGAAGCGGGAGCTTTCCTGTCGCCACAGCTATTCCCGAGCGCCCGTTTCACCCCACTCCCACCCGCCCGCCCGCGGCAGTGTCGTTGCTTCAATCCACAGTGTCCCGTTCTGCCTGCCTGCCTTAGTTTCTGGTTGTTTGGGAGCAGCCGGCTGAGAATAATAACTATTCGCCTCTTTTACTCAGCTGAAGCTGTTCGATTCAACCATTAACGAGGCAGGCAGGCAGGCAGAACGGAGCACTGCGGGCGGGCGGGCGGATGGGGTGGGGTGGGGAAAACGGGGCGCTTCAGGGAAGCTGCGGCGACAAAAGCCCCCCCGCTTCTTTGAAGCAGTTTCTTCCTGTGCTGGATGGAGGAGCGAGAGAGCGACTGGAGAGAGCTGACCCAGAGAGGGACAGGCTTCGGTTGCTTCCTCCTCCCCTTCTTTCATTTGTGTCCTTGATCCCGATCCCAGCAGCATTCACCGAAGGTGAAAAAGCCGCCATTTTTTAAAAAAAAAAAAAAATTCTTTGCGACCCCGGGTAGAAAGTGCTCCACGACCCGGTACCGGTCCGCGGCCCGGTGGTTGAGGACCCTGGTATAGGGTTTCCTGCAGGAGTTTGGGGTTGGACTAGATTCAAAAGACCTACAAGACCCCTTCCAATTCTGTTATTTTATGTTCTATGGCTATATAAATTTGAATCCTTTTAATGACATATTTTCCCACTGATCCATCTGTACATTACAGCCAAAACATTGAGCTCATTTTTTTCATACATTCTGTAACCCATTCTTCCTTTGTTTCAAATTTCAACAAAAGTTTATACATTTTAGGAATTGCATGTTTCAAATTTCAACAAAAGTTTATACATTTTAGCAATTGCATGTTCACCACTGGTGCACAATTGCATTTCAAGTTTTGTTTTGTTATCTATCTGGAAACTTTCTGATAACTGTAAATGGAAAACCATTCGCAACTACATCCCTCTGCTATTGGTTCTTCTTTTGATTTAATTTTTTATTTCCCTGGACAGCTTTCCTCTTCTATGGAATTCTTCTTCTGGAATATCCATTCCATATTCTCAATATATCTAACAAAACGATTTTTAAATCCATTAATTTTAATGTTCTTGTGCTATAAGTATTCATGCCATCCATACTTCAGGTCATGATCTTTTCATTCTAAAAGTCTCCTGTTCCTCAACTTCATCCATTCTTTCATCCAGACCAAATCACAAGCTGCAAAATACAATTTAAAATCTGGCAAAGCCAGTCCTCCTCCCCCCGCTCTTTGCATCTTGTTACCAGTTTATATTTAATTTCCCCCTTTGCCATACACATTTCAACATATCTTTTTTCCATTGTTTAAATGGTACATCAGTTGTCAAAGCAGATATTGTCTGAAGCAAAAACCATAATTGAAAACATTTACTTTTATCACAGAAATCAACCCTGACAGCAACAATATCTTTTAAAACTTCTGATTCAATCTGCAAATACACTAGCGTTTTTTAATCAACTGCATCAGAAGCTGCATGGAAGACCTTGTAGAGTTTAAACAATCTGAGAACAGCTAGAGCTCTGATGAAAATAACCCCCATGTTTTCCATCTCATAGTTTTCTGCAAGAGTCATTAGCCTCACCAAAGTTAATCAAGTTCCAAAGACGACAATACAAGCAAAGGGCCAAAGATTTTAATGCTGACCAGTTAAAACTCCCTGGTGACATCTTAATCATCTTCCTGTTCAATATCACCATTAGCCTGGGAGCTTCAGCTGAGTCTATTGGGCTCTGCTAACTGTCTTTTAATAATATCATTTGTTTCATTTTTCCTGATTAGTTTTGTTGAACTTCTTATTAATGTTTTACTTTAGAAGGGAAAAAAAGGCACAAATTGCCGTTCTGGGGTAAAAAAATAATACAGTCTCGGGACTAAAGTCTTTGTGGCAAATAAAAGATGGTCAGTAGTAGTGATGGATAAGTGGACTTTGCTATAAACAACGAGGAAGATCTGGAGACCTCCACAGAAATTGACAACAAGCGTGAGGAATTGAGACCTTGGTACAAAACAAGAGAAGAAACCAATGACAAAAAAGGGTGGGAAAGGTTAGTCAAAGGTGAAAAGGTCCTTCTGATATGGAAAGCCTAGCCTACTGGCACACCCTAATGTGACCCCCCCAAAGCCCAAGTATCTCTGTCAGGGGAATGGCCTTCTTGCCTCTTCTTTTCCAGGTCTACAGATAAGAGAGTTGGCAGAAGAGATGTTGCTGTCACTGCTTGTGCCTCATTCAAATGAAGAAAATTGGTGTTGAAAATGGGGTTGATGAAGGTAGACAATTTATCTTATGAGCCATGGTGGCACAGTGGTTAGAGTGCAGTACTGCAGGCTACTTCTGCTGACTGCTGTCTGCCTGCAATTCGGCAGTTTGAATCTCACCAGGCTCAAGGTTGACTCAGCCTTCCATCCTTCCGAAGTGGATAAAATAAGGAGCCAGGGGAAAGATGCTGACTCTGTAAACCGCTTAGAGAGGGCTGTGAAGCACTGTGAAGTGGTATATAAGTCTAAGTGCTATTGCTATTGCTATTCATGGATTCTAGAGATTTGAGAATAAGAATGGCATGGATTCCAGGCACATTTTTCCAAAGTCCTCACTGTTGGGTCATGGCCTGCCCTCCAACTAACCTCAGCAGATACACGGGCTGGCAACCCTTCTTGCCCATGTGCCTGTAATGTCACCTTGCCCCCAAAAGCAGGAGTGAAACCAATTGTGTCATCCACAGATATGTTGGTTTTGAAGGTGAGTTTCCCTTCTGTTCTGACATCATCCCAGAGCAACCTCTGTTTGGGCTTTCTCATTATAACCTTGGAGGGGTTGCAGTGACGCCATGGAGGGAGGAAAGGCAATGGCAAGAGTTCCCTGCCAACTCAGGGAGAGATGGAGAGCAGAATGAGTTCGGCGCCATCGTGAGAAAAGGTTGTCAGCTGAGCAGAAGTGGCTTCTGTATTCCCTGAATGCAGGATGACCCTTCCTCCTCCTCCCACACGACACAATGAAATTCCCTGGGAAATTGAGGCAAGGGTCTTCAGTCCTTTCTTCCCTCTCTTGCTGGGATGACAGGTGAGGTGGTGACGCACTGAAGGGGAGACCCTTGGGATAAGGCTATCGTTTTGATTCTTTCCAGGAATGTCCACTTCTTGTTCTCCTTCGCTTCCTTTTGAAGGCTGTTATGGGCAATTGGTTCTTCTATTCACACTGCCCTGGGCTCCTATGGCCTTCAGCTTCCTTGCTTTAGTTCTTAGAGAACCCTGGCCTAAATGTTGCTCAGCCAGCCCCAGTTGGTGCCACTCTAAGCAAAGATTAGCTTGGCTGAGCCACTTGCAGAACCACAAGATCGTTAAGAGGTTCATCCTTCAGGCACTCTGTTCTGAGGCCACTTGCCTTTGTCTTTGGGAAAGCTGTACACCTAGGTAAACAGGTAGTAAAATGCTCAAAGTGTTGTTTAGAGAATATATGAAGAGACCCCAGCGTCTTCTGGAGATGCACCAGGGAATCCCACCCTAGACTCAACCTAGAATGTAATCCCCTATTGTAACTTCAAAAAAGGCAACTATGATCTTATAGACAACGATCTCTCATCCCTTGATTGGCAATTTCTATTCACTGGATGCAATACCGTTGAAGACCATTACAACATATTTTTACTTGAAGTCAAAAGAGTCATCAAACTATATATACCAATAACAACTCCACAAACCATAAAAACAGATTACCCATAACAATAAGGAAGCTTCAATCCAAAAAGAGATCACTTTGGCAGAAAAACAAATCTGGTCACGTTGCCAATTTCAAAAACCGATACAAAAATTTATGCCACCAGATAAAGACCGAATGCACCAATTATCACATTAAACAAGAGGAAAACCTTCTAAGCACCAATTCCACCTGAGCTTTTTACAATTTTGTAAACAACAAACTAAAAGACTCAAGGTCCATCCCTCCCTTGATAGGACCTGATGGTAAAGACTGCAACGACGACACCATTAAAGCCAACCTCTTTAACACATTCTTCGGCTCAGTATTTGTAAACAGCAATGGATCATGCCCAGTATTTCCTAGCCGTACCACAGATAACAACAATGATCTAATACATATCGATTTCACAGAAGACAATGTTGAAAAATCACTACGCAATCTAAAACCATCTCTATCTATTGGACCGGATGGAATATGTGCCTACTTCTTAAGAAAGCTATCCACTGCCATAGCCAAACCTCTAAGCATAATCTTTGAAAAATCTTTCAGGACCAGCTCCTTGCCTAACCTATGGTCACAAGCCACAGTCATCCCCATCTTCAAAAGGAGACCCAAGCCTAGTTGAAAATTACAGACCAATCTCCTTATGCTGCGTCACCTGTAAAGTCATGGAATCAATTATTAACCAATCCATCATCCTCCACTTAGAGACAAACAACCTACTCTCCAATAAACAATTTGGTTTCAGAAAAAAACTATCCTGTAATCTGCAACTCTTACACTGCAAAAACATATGGACGACACAACTCGACCAGGGCAAAGCAATAGACGCAATCTACATAGACTTTTGTAAAGCCTTTGATTCAGTGGTACACGACAAACTACTCCTAAAAATAAAATCCTATGGTATCTCTGGACAACTGAATAACTGGATAGAAGCATTCCTGTCAAACAGACAACAAATGGTC